>NC_053019.2:24119187-24734052 GCF_016746245.2 Drosophila santomea
GAAAGCAGGCACCGCAACCAGAGATGTGTGTCCCACTCAAAGCGCTTAAAGCTAATTTATACAGCCAGGTGGAAAACGAACAGCTTGACGGGTGAACTGAGATGTGAGCCAGGCCAAAAGGAGTGTTGCATTAAAAACATACGGTGAAGGCTACGCATGTATATATGTACAGGTGCAGACAGGTGTTAGTTAAAGTTAGTAATTATGGGTGGGTGGGTGAACGTGCAATATTTTTAAAGTTCCAGTTGAGCCGATCACGACCTGGGTGAATTTTGAGAAGCTGGCACGCTCGGGGGCAGCCTAGTCGTATACGTGATATGAGGCAAATTGACAAACGACTAAAAAAGAAAATTGCCAGCATTTTCATCTGGTCCTGGGGCGGCGGGAGACTCTAGCACACAAGAATCCCGAATCCTGAATCCCGGCCAGGGCGATAAGCCGAAACTAAACTGCAGCTGACAGGCAATCCGAGAACAGAGCCTGCTCCGGCGACATCCTGCGGCGAATTCAATGCAACGGGGTCAGCCTCCGGACAGGAGGCTCGGGTCTCCGTCTCTTTTGCCCTGCAGGCGAGTTTTTTGCACTCGAATTACCAGAATGAAACCACAGCCCGATTCGGATTCAGAATCAGATACGGCTAAAGCTTCGCTTGCAGTTCCCCCAGATGTGATGCAACTGCAGTTTGTAGTTTGCTCGCCAGAAGGCCTTCTTTCTTGCCGTTGACATTCTTTTTGGCTTGTTTCTGATGGCACTTCTTTCCGTTGGTTGGCAAATTGAAAATAAAATACCAAAAAAAAAAAACACAAAAAAAAACGTGGCCTAAACACGTGCCCGCAGAATAACAATAGCGCATAAAATCCTTAGCGTGTTTGCCTGGTTTGTTTGTTTTTATTTGCATTCTTTTTATAAGTATTTATTTTGAAACTCATTAAAAGTCGGCTGCCCCTGCGAGCAAACAGCAAACAGGCAAAAGCAGAAAACTTTTGCCTTAATTTTAATGGACTCGGCCATAAAAAGCAGCGCGTCATTATAATGCGCTCGCATACTAAAAATTGTATCCAGAATCAAGAGCCAAATGACGGTCGACTGAGTCGTTATAGCTTTATAGACACGTGACAACAACAAACCCTAAAAACAGACAATGAAACTCTTTCGAGGGTTCAACATTAAAAAAAAAAAAACCGCGACACTCAAATGCCAAACAATAACTGGAAATCATTTTTGGCCGCTGCCTCGCGTTCAAAAAGCGAAAACCTTTCGCGTAGGTGGCTCGCAAAAGTGGCTTATTGTCCTTTTTATGCGCTGCACTTCCGCTGGAGACTGGACGGCGGTGTGAGCGTGAAGCACCTGGTCGCATAAGCCTGGCAAATGTCAACAAAATCCCCTTGGCAACTGAGTGCTTCAAGGATATTAAAATTTGTTTTACTCAACGTGGCGCGCAGTTGGACAAACTTTCCAGGAATGGAAAATCAAGAAAATCGGAGAAGATCCCACGGACGAGCGGACAAACGGACGAACGGACAGACATTTTTAACAGACCATAAAAATGATGAGCTCTATAAAATAATTAAGACGATGCCGCGAATTCTTCGTTAGATGTTTGCTTTGTACAATGAGAGACATTGGCGAGTGCTTTATGGGTGTGTGGGTGCGTAAAATGTACTTAATGTGCAACCGGAAATACGGACTACAAGAAATAGGGACACGCTACAGCTTAAATGGCTACAATTGCTGGGATACAAAACACACGCAGCACAACACAACACAACACAACGGCAACAGAAACCGATAATTAGGTATATTTAATGTGTCTGGAACGCTATGCTATGCTATGCAACCCATAATAATGCTCAAACGAAACTCAAATTGGTGCCAATTGATATATAATACAGTAATTGCTGGTTTGAATTTGATTTGCTGGCTCTAACCTCCGTCTCGATGATTTTCTCAATGTACTCGACGGTGCGCAGTTGAGGTCGCCCCGTAATGGGGCATGCCACCTCCTCAGTGCGTCGCACAATCTTCTCATCGAGGATTTTCTCGCGTTCGCGCACAATGACTGGACCGTCGCTCGATTTTATGGCAATTTTGGGAAAGACTATTTTCGGCTGAGCCTGATTAGTGGGTAGACAATAAATAAGAGAGATAGAGAAATGGTTGAGAAACGTATTAGGCAGCGGGAATAGATATCAATTTTAAGGGGTTTCCACTTTTCAATCCTGAGGTATACACATTTGCCGATTCCGATATCTCGATTGTGATTTTGGATATTGATTTTGCACCTTCATTAGTTACAATCGAGAGGCTGAAGGATATTAGTATTTCTTGCAGTTAGTTAGTGAAGCAAACCATGTAGCTATGTGGGTTCTTTTGCTCGTTTATGGTTGGTTATGTTCGCAGGCAAATTTCGGGCCATTCCTCCATCTCATCGGGCGCAAGTTAATGTATATGGTTTTTTGGGTTTGGCTATGGGTTTGGTTAGTTTGCCAGGACTTTAGCCCCGAATCGAGTACTTACCTCGCTGGCCCTGGACTCGTGGGTGATCAGATCGTCGGTCATCTTGCGCATATTCTTGATCACATCCTGTGCCTCGACGGCTCCCTGTTCCAGTGATCGAAGACGAGCTGCACGCCAGGAGGCGCGCTTCTCAGCACTAAATGGACGAGAATCATATAATTAGCATTTATCACTTGCAGTTAAGATGTACGGGTATAACTGATTCTCAATCTGTACTCCGGCTTAAGCAAAACTAATTACCAAATATGACTATTGTATTTACAGACAGAGAAAGGAAAAGTGATTGTGGCTAGAACAGACACCGCTAACTAAAAACAAATATGTAGAAGTAGGTGTTCCAATCGACATATAGATTTATACAACGATATATAGTACATATACGGAAACATTGAGAGCTATTCGTATTGCCTCGCGTGAGTGGGTGCATTTGGTGTGGGTGTTCTATATACTCCAATCTAAGCCAGGGGCTAGTCTCTGGCATTTCGCACGCCCACATTTGGACCATTTGGACTTTTGACCTGTAACCTTTTTGGGGGGCAAGGAGGTCTGGACATGGATCTAGACCAGCACGCATGTCAACTCGTTGTTGACCGCCACGCTTTCAACTTACTTAATCATGGAACGGCTTTTGCCAGTGGGCGTTGTGGGCGTAGTGGGCGAAACCGGGGACTCTTTATCATCCTGCGTCTCCAGTTGCGCCAGATACTCCACCACACTGAGTCCGGATTGGCGGGCTGCCAAGGCCAGGGCGCGGCGTTCGGCCTTCAGGGTTCTTACGGGTATGCGACTGCCTCCTGCGGCGGTGGGCGAATCCGGCTCTGGCTGCTGGTCATGTTCCTCCTCCGGAATTGAGGGCTCTTCGGGCTGGGATTGCTGCTGCTGCACTTGCTGCTGCACCTGCTGCTGCTTAAGACGTTGTTGCAGTGCCGGTGGAATGACAACCTTGACCTTTGGCTTGGGCAGCAGCGAGGGCTTGGGCGGATCAAGTGCCGTGGGTGTGGGTGTGGGTGGAGTCGCCTCAATCTGTTTCGCTTTCAACTTCTGCTTGGGTATTTTGCTGGGGGCATGTGGCATTGTCGGCGCCAGACTTTGTGCGGTTCTGTCATAATTTTTTTTGAGAGTTGGTTTTCGTGTTCGAATTGTGCAAAAGTAAAACAACACACACATATATGTAAATTTAATCAAATTATTTGCTTGTCAAAACCAAAAAGGGGGGGAATATCGGTGAGATGCGGTTAGCACGTGATATGAGCAGTTACAAAACATAATGACGTTAATTTCTTTTAGTCACACTTTGCGTACGTGCCCTGGAATCCCTGCAAAACTTTTTGGCATAACAAGTCGAATTTGTTGTAATTAAAAACCAAGAAACATACTGCAAAGTTTTGCAGCCCGAAAGGAGAAAGCGACCCCAGCCGCCGAACCCCTGACAAAATCACTTTTTGAAAAACTTTGCCAACAAGTGCAATAACATGGCAGCTGGAGATTAGCGTGGAGCCAAGTAGTCGAGGATTCAAAGAGCCACTGTCTGTGGAGTCGTAAAACTTGGCAAGGGCCGTCTCGCACTATATAACCATGGTCGTTCGTCGTATATGCTGCACCGAGCTTCAAGCATGGCAGCCGCATAGTAGTATGCAAAATTAATTTTAAAATAAAGCGCCTTAGAACTATTTGCAATGGGATTTTGGGCAGGATTCCAGCCTTCCTTCCTCCTGCCTGAACTTTGTGGCCTATCCGCTCGCTCGACTTTTTTATGCCCTCCTTGCAGCTAAACTGACTTTTGTCTTTAACAAATTGTTACACACTTTCAATTTAACTTTAATACGAAATTATTCACACAAAGCCGGGGCTACTACTACATACTACAACGACTTCTACTACCACTACTACTACTACTAAGACTAAGTCGCTGGCAGCAACTTCTGCTTGAGTGATTTATGTTTTTCAATTTGAACGCCGCCGGGCTCCTTAGTCCTTGGTCCTTGGAGCACCAGCGGCGGCGGTTGGGGAGAGAAAGAGAAACTTTTCGTTGAAACACTCTCGCTACCTACGCAAATGTCATGCCCGAGGAATCTGGAGGAGTCAGGATCCGGAATGAAGGAGCCAACTAAGGCTACGTGGAGTAGCCAAAGTGCACCAAGCTCCTGACCCAGGGAATTGCACTTATAATATTCTAGTGGATTCTTTTCTTGCTCATTTCGCTGGCTCCTTGCTCCCTTTATTCATTCATTTGTCCTCTCGACTTTTAAATGAACTTTGCCACGGCACTCGACCGCGCGCCTCCAACAATAATCCATTGGTCTATGTTCTCTGGGACCCACAAACGTATTCCGGCGTATTCGCGTTCAACTTTTGCAATTGACAGATTTATGCAATGCCCAATGAAACTTTCTTTTACCCCATCAACCCATCCATTCGCAGCTCTAAATGATTGTTTTTCATCTTTCAATTGCTAATTGCTCATTATGATGAAAGCCAGAATAATCAAAACACCCCAATAAAAGTCAAGTGGCAGTGGTAGAAAAGTAGGTGAGCTAAATAATGCAAAAACCACAACCAAAGAGTGCTTGAGTATTGGTTAAAGTTGAACAATTATAGAAATGTGGTGATTGTAGTGGCGTAAATAAATTACAGTACAGCTAATTTAAATCATTCGCCTTTATTACTAGTATCATAAATTGTACTTCTTTTGTATGCAAAATAACAAAGTTACATAAAATATGTATGGCACAAATCGATGACAAATACGTACATATGTGGATGATTAATAATAGTAATGGTAATGATAATGATAATGGTGTGATTCCATAACCGTAGTCAGTAGTTATTTTAATACATCGTTAAGCAGTTCTTATTTATGTGGTTGCTTCGTTCACAGATATTAACATATAAATATTTATAAAATATATCCAAAGTTATAACACCGTTTGACTATCGTACAACTTAACCAGCTGTAGACTTTAGGAATACATTTGCTTGGCTGACAGCTTGTTTTTTCGAAATAAAACTCAGGAACTATAAACGCTAACTTCTTACAATGGGCATACAAATGGAACACCTTGAGTCCCTATAAATTAGTTGAGTTTTCATAAATTAAATTCAAGATTCTGGTATGTTTAACGAATAACAATCGTGGTAAATGCATCGTAATCCGAGGATTTGAAATCGCTAAGGCGATAAGTCGACATTAACCCGACAATACCTGCGTGTCTGACTGCGAAATCGTGACTTTATCTACACACATTAATCTATGGCAATTAAAAAAGTGCCGTGGGAGGGCAAAGGTGACATTACGAAAAGAACACAGACAACTAATTGGACTTCTTGTCCTGCTCTAAAAATCATTATTTTTAATAACAAACATTTCAAAAATGCAAAACGCATATAAATTATGCAAGCAACACACAAGGCACTGGAGTTCGTTTGTGTACGGGTGTTTAGTATATGTGTGCACTAAAGTATAGAAGTGTTTCTGTGTGTGTGTGTGTAAAGGTCCTAGAAGTGCTGCAGGTGTGTGAGTGTGCAGGATGTGTACTGAAAAATTTCAAGTGTAGCCAACTCAGACAGACTGCTAGTTGTTGTTCGGAAAGTTGGGCAATTTGAAAAGAGAGAAATAATTAGGCTAATAAAATGCAAAAGGTAGAGACAGCATGTGGCATTAACACCATGCCTTTATCCATATCAGGTGAAAGTGGGCGTGACTGTGGGGGTGGGGGCGGAGTTCGTGGTAGTTGTCACTCTATAAAATTCACGTTTCAGTGTTAACATGTTACGGGGCATACGGGTATAAAAAGTTTTCGTGTCGCAGTATAAAAATGACTTTATATTGCAGATTAGTTGCTTTACTGCTCGCTTCAGTAGGTGTCGCTTAGTCTCGAAAAAAGTCTCGTTCGAAATAAACACTTTACATACATAGTATTATATGGAGGTTACACTTAAAGCTATGGTTAATAAACGTGTCACATTCGCACAAGTCGTAGTGTGGGTGTCAGAGCTTAGTTTAGTTTAACTTCTAAATACTGCTTCAATTTCTTCGAGTGGATTCCTGCAAAAGTGGTTTGGAAAGCAGAAACAGAAAGTTTTTGTGGTGTACAATTAAAAAAAGGTGCAGAGAGTCAGGCTAATTGTAAAATAATAAACACACAATGCTCCTTCGGCATTCGGCAAAGCAATCTCCGCCGCTTTTTTCGGTTTGGTTTGGTTCTCTTTTTCCACGGGGATTTTATTCTGTCTGTGGCGAAATGTATCTGGGATTTCCACGACGTTGTAATTAATATTAATGTGACCAAAAAAGCAACAACCCAAAACAAAACAATCAGCCGACAAAAAAACGCATACTACCGACCAGCCAGCGGACAAGCGAACCAAAAAAATTTATAAAATAGACTAAGAAAAGGAAAACAAAAAACATCATTAACGCCCTCATTTTAGCTTAAGGTCAAATTATGCTTTTATATCAGAAACACAGACAACGGCAGTCCGATTTGCATACGCCGCGCCGCGATCCATTTGAGGAACGAACGAAGCGCCAACGCCATAAAATATAAATTAATTTATGCGCAATCAACAAAACATAAATATTTTCATCTGCATAAAATCACAAAAACGTCTAAGAAGCAAACGGCCGCAAACATATACATTTAAATGTAAAAAATTTAATATAAAAACCGACAGAAGAGACACCAAAAACTAAAAAAAAAAACCAAAAAAAAAAAAAAAGAATAACAACCGTCACCGCGCCGCCATCTCAGCTTACCAAAAAAAACATTCAAAAGTCCACCAATTGTCTTGTCGCTGCCAATATTTTTCAGGGTCAAAAGCAGCACAACCGCAAACCAATTGAAAGCGAGAGCGAGGGAGTATCTCAATCTGTGGCTGCATATGTATCTGTATCTGTAGAATACGGCGGTATCTTCGGCGATCGGCGATCAGCGATCAGCGAACAGCCATCAGAAAACGGAGTGGAGCAGAAGATGGTATAGTAGAATGCCCGGCGGAACAGACGAACTAATAATAGTACATAAATTATCAAACAATAAATTAGACGATTAATGCACGACTAAGAATTCGATTGCGTTTTGCCGACATCGAGACTAGGTTTTTGTCGTCACGGAAGCCAATTCGATGTCGCAAATAAAATTCATAAACACGGATCTGGCAAGCCTTTTGTGTTCCACAACTTTTATAGATTTAGACGAGTTTAATTTGAATATAAATACAAATAGTTTGGAGAACACTGCCTTGCCGGCTAATTTGATATGGGTTTTTCAGCATATATTCAGCATATACTACCACTTCTACTTCTCCGTGCTTCTCTCTTTTCTTTTTTTTTTTGGTTTTTTACAAAATTTATGCATGGGAAAAATATTTAAACAAGAACAGGAAAGAGGAACGAAACTAGTAGAAATTCTTGCTAGAAATTTATTACAAGGTTATTAACATGTTTATCTTCTTTTCCTCGTTATGAATTCCAAGGCTACGGCCCGAGCAACATAATAACACACATTTCAATTTATTATATTATGCATGTAAAGTTGTAAAGCCAGCTGGCAGGCGGGTTTTTTATTTTTTTTTTTGGGACGGCACAGGGTGGTCGGATCTCCATCCGTTTCGTTCCCGAACTTTTGGCAGCTGTGCCACAACCAAGGCCACCTTCTCGTCTTTTCGGCCAAGTTGACAAACAGACGATGGCGACTGCTAGGAAAATTGCGCCGAATTCCGCGCTCCGCGGGACTGTGAAGTCATAAGATATTTATTCCCAAATTTGTAACCATTTAATGATTAGTTCTTGCGGCTTGATTTATGCGCAAGGTTAGAAAAACAAATGCCGCTGGTGAACGGCGGAGATAAATAAAAGCATCGCATATCTAAAGAGTTAAAGGACGTCTCCTTTGAAATTCCATCGAACGCTTTGTAATGCTATGTACATAAACGCTTCAGTGAAATTAGCCCTCTCTTTTCCAAACATTTCGCGTTATTTTCGTAGCTCTATTCTTGGAGTTAATTCCACTCGCTAACACAAAGGACGAACACGGAGTCCTTTAATGTCATGAACCCGTTGTCAAGATATATGATATCTGCTGTTGTCATACGTCTCTGCTTTTTTTATCACTGATTATTTTTTGCTTGTTGGCCACAGTGAATACCCTTGTGGCCGAAAACTGGTTGCAGTTTCTAATCAGTCAGATAACTTTTTATAAATTAAAACAGAACATAAACATCAGGTTGTGAGTGCTTGTTTATGGCAGAGGTCAGACAAGTGGTCAACGGATCGTTGAGCTAATGACCTGAGAAGGGTATTCCAGTGGCGACTTTTGCTGACGCTTGGTGGTTGCGCTCTTTTTAATGTTTTCCTGCAACAGCTTTGGGGCGAAATTGTATTAAATTACTTTGTTGTTGCTCATTATATAATGTTGTTAGAGCCAGCCACTGGAACATCGCGTGGGGATGACGACTACGAGTCCTTCAACCAAGCGGAGCACATATGTGTGAAAGTTTGCTGATAAGCGCCAGCTCCGCGTACGAAATAACTGCCATGGTGGGCGGATGGGTGGTTCTTTTGGTGGATGGAACAACCATAGCATTGGTTGGTTGGTTGGTTGGGTGGCTGTATACCACCTGGCATAAGCTTTTAGTTTCTTTCATTGTTCAGTTGTTGTTTGTTCGCCGCTTGTTAGCACCTCCTCCACGCACAGAGTGAAAACTAGTTGCCCTTTGACACAATGGTTGTGGTTGCTACGTGTTGCATGCCATCGACAGTGGTTTGAGCACCCACCAAGTGGACCCTGCCACACTGCCAGCCAACACTCCAACTGGCGCTAATTATAATTGCCCGTTTCGAGCTGGGTGTAAAATATAATTTGAGCCAACCGAAACCGAGTGCCCTTTTCCGAGTCTCCGACTCATTCGCGGCGCGTTAATTCACTGCAACACACTAAGCATAAAATCATCGATTCCCAGCGGATACTGAATTATGCGTACGTGTTGCGTGATGCTCTCCTGGTGGCTCGTTTGCCGATCCATTGCCGCAGAGCCGTAGCGAATCCAAATCCAAATCCGAAAACGAATCTGAGCTGGCACCGCCCAGTTGAGTGAGAAAACGCACAAAACGCAATTTGCGGAATGCCCAAATGAAGTTATTCAATTGTAAAAACAGCTGGCATTGTGCCGCAGGGAATTCGAGTGGAGTGTGGAATGGAGAAGTGGAGTGGAGTAGGACGCCCACACGGAAGGAAGAGGAGCAAAAGGAAGAGCAAGGGTGAAGGCCCGAAGGCGCACATTGCGTATACGCAATGTCAGAACAAAAAATTAAGTAAAGCAGCAGCAGCAGCGGATATACTTACACTTTTGAGTTTCTGCCGCTTCGACTAGATTATCATATACACGAGATGAGATTTGAAGCCCACCGGGCGCGTGGTCTATGTACTAAAAAGATTTCAACGCCAGAACCATAACATGTTTTTCCGTCATTTTCACTCCACCTCCTTTTCGAGATCCTCACTGGTTCGTTTTTTTTTTTTCCTTACATTTAAAGTAGACTAAGGGCTGGGAGTCTGGCTGCGATTTACGAGTCCATACAACGCTTAAGTGCTACATAAAACTTAAACTGCTTAGGGCTTAGACGCTTATAATCGTATGCAAGTGTGTGCGTGAGTGTGTGTGTGTGTGTGTGTGTCTGTGGAGATATTGTGTGGTGAGGAGTGTACTTACTATTAAAGAACACTCAGCCATAGAACGCTATCCTTATTTAATAACACACTAAGTCTCAATGATGATTAGCAGCTCCGTCAGTTGACTGCATGGATAGTAAATAGAGGGGGACGGTGTTTTGTGGGGTGTATTTTTCAATGTGAACGATTGAAGGCATCTAAACTGAAGAGCAACCCATATTTAAAAGCAGCTGCAAGAGAACCGGCACCAGAACCAAACCAAAAGGCAGCGGAAAAACTTCACCAATAAAACTAAAAATTTCAACTTTGCATAAAAGATTATACTAAGCAAATGCACAAACACCGTGAAAGTTGTGTGAGTTTTGTGTGTGAGTGTGAGTGGGAGAGTGGGTGTATGCTTATCATAAAATCGCATGGGGTGTGGGGTGATTGATAGATTGATTGATTGATTGGGTGGATTGGTGGGGTGTGATGGGGTGTGGTGTGTGTATAGTGTGTCTGTGCATTCAGATGTAACATAAAAAGCGCATAATGCAAGCACCAATAATCCGAAATGAGAGCTTCGCACATCCGCACTCACCTCATGTCCTCCGCATCATCGAAGTGCCCCAGAGCGGCGTTGTCAACGGAATCCTCGCGAGCGTTGGCCTCCTCTTGGTCGCTGTCGTCATTATCCTCGCCGCTGCTGCTGTTGCTGTTGCTGTTGCTCTTGCTCGACTGGTGTGCGGCATCCTTGTCAATGTTGTCGTTGGCGGCATCCAGTAATCTGGAATTCTTATCACGGCGCAATGTTGCAATTTTCCTCTCCTCCTCCTGTCGCAGCTTTTCCACTTCATCCTTTGACAGGAATGAGAAAACTTTGTCTGCAAGCGAATAGAGAGTGCATAAAATCAGTGTAAGCTAAGGACATCGCCCCGCTATTAAGTTGGGAAATTAAATAAATAGCGATCCGATGCAGCTTAGCCATTTAGCTGCCTAAGTGGATTCCACCACTACAGCTCTCCTGCAGCTGGAGACTTTGTCATGCAAATGGCGCAGGCAGCCGCGCATTCCTCCGCCCTTTTTCTAATTACGCCAGCCGAGAAGCGAAAGGTGACGACCACCGGTTGTGGTGGCTTGGCAACCGCAGATAAGTGGTTTGATTGACAACTTGGGCCGAGAAGCGAGATTTAAGTGGCAGGACCACCAGCAGCTTGGTGAAAGTGCACGGCGACATGGCGACATGGCGACATCATTGAGCCACTCATTCAATCATGGAACTTTTTGGGCTAACCATTGACTCACCTGTCTTTTGTGTGGGCTTGTGTTGATCCTCCATGGCTGACTCAAAGAAGCGTTTTTTATCGGAAACCGATTTAGGCACTTTAGTCGGTGTCGGTTTGGCTCTAACCTCGTCCTGGTGGTGCTCCTCCTCTGCTCCCTCCCTGCTGCTGGCAGGTGTTGACTGGAAAATGGCAAAACGTTTTTGTTAGCAACTCAACGCATACACAAAAAAAAATGAAAGAAAAGAAATCTGAAGGATTTATTTAACGAAGGCAAAAATCAATAAACAGATAAAGCGGAATCGCTGGCAGGCCTCAGCCATATTTTCAATTAAATGACTGGGAAAAACTGCAATTTTCAAAGGCAGCGCTGAAAAATCCGAAATGGCCATAAAGAAAATTGATGGCACTACACAAGTTTATTAAAAAGGCAGGCAGGCAGTCGTCTGTCTGTTTGCCCAGAACTGGTTACGCCCAGTGAGGGCGTTTCGGTTGGGGTTTAGCAGGATCAGCCATAGGCTGGCTCAATCATAAAGTGACCAAGCCGACATTTTTGGGTCTGTGCTGCTATGTCCTGCACTCGGGGCATATAATTTACGGTGGGGTGTGGGTATGAGTTTTGGGTTGGGATTTGAGTTCGGTTTGAACTGGAGAGGGCGCAAATTACAGCTGCGTGGGTTAGAACGGAACGTACCAAACCGGAGCTGGCCATTTATCACCCAAAGTCGTGTGTACTGTCGGTTTTATGCTTTCATGCAATTCCTCGTGCTGGGCAACATGAGACACAGTGGCCAGATAAAGCCAACCCGTGCTGGATAGTTAGTGCCTGCAGAGCAACGATGACTGCGACTACGACGACAAAGTCATTAAATGCCAGCAGTAGGGTTGGTGGGTGTAAAAAGGACAACTGGAAGGAGGAGGAGGAGAAGAAAGTCCCTAGGACCGAGACGAAACAAAGGCAAACGGGGCAAAGGCTAGCGTTAAACTGCACAAATTGCAACCTTATACCAAACGAGTGGTGGGGTTCGACCCTCCAGCCGGGAGCAGCAAGGAGCAGCCAAACCATCAGACCACACTAGTCCGAGAGCTCATAAATAAACCAAGCCAGAGAACCAAGGGCGATGGAGTGGAGGGCTGGACACAAGTGCATGGGGAAAAGTGAAAGCAGCAGGAGTGCCAGCTTAACTGAGCTGTATTTTTAGAAGAGAAATTAATTTCGTATCGGATTTTTCGATTTTCAATTAAAGTCAATGCGCAGAGCCAACAACATGGCGGCAGCCATGGAGCTGGTTTATCAGCATCAGTCTCCAGTGCTACAGTGAGGAGCTGCTTTTTGCCCTGCTCAGCAGTCCAGCTAATAGGAATTTATTGAGCCATGAAAGTGTTGAGAATGTGCATGTGTGTGTGAGTTAACCGATCCCAGAAATGTCCCAGTGTGTGCTATGTGTGTGTGTGTTTGTGTGTTTGTGTGTGGGAGGGTCAAAATGGCCAGCGTATTAGAAGCCAATAAGCCATTGAATTATTCAGACCATGCGAGCGCAGTGTTAGTGGGTGAAAGATAAGGCGTTGATAAGGGGTAACCAACTCTTTTTTATCGCTAGGCAATTACGAGTGCTTTGCGATAAGATTGCAACAACGAGAAGCAGCAGAGATACAGAGCTACACGAAAAGGGGCAAACAGTCGACAACCAAATCAGTGCAGGGCCAGGTGCGAAAGCGACAGGTCGCCAACCAGTCAGTGCCTCTTGGCCAATTGGGGTCATAACGCAATTAGCTACAAATGCTTGCCAAGTGAGTCAAGGCCACTGGCCCCATTGGGCGCACTGGGTTTAAACAATCGTTTTTCGAGTACTCAAAACCCTGTTTACACAATACATGGCCAGGGGGGACGAGACAAAATGAAAAGAGCACACGAAACGCAAATAAGAATAATACGCAATGTTTATTTGCCTTAAGGTATGCAATTAAAAATGTTTAGCTTGCTTCTTTGTCTTGATAAAATAAATTAGCATTAAAATCAACTTAGCAGCGCTAGGGCGAAATTAACTTTATAAATTGTAAAATTGTGTTTTCTGTCTGTTTTGTTGTTATTTCGCTGTTATTTTATACTCAGGTATTTTTCTTCGTTATACTACTTATTTATTCGTTGGTTTTTCGTATATTATTTTCCTTTCACTCGTTTTTTTCGTTTATTTCGTTCTTGTTTTTCCAAAACAAAAGGCAATAATAAAAATGGCCAGCGGCGGCATCAGCAGTAGCAAAAATTAATGGCCCGGTGGGCGTGGTAACTGCAGGTGGGCGACCATAAGCAGCCAACCGTTTCAATCAACGTCAAATTAAACTTGTCCCGAGACTCAGGACGAGTTGCCAGGTGAGCAGCAGCAGGAGCAGAAGGAGCAGGTCGAGCAAGAGGAGCAACGGAGGACGAGGTGGCACCCATTAAACTTCAACCGCTTGCTGCTCAATTTCAACTGCAATTTTGTGGCAAACTAGGTAGTATATGCTCGACGGGGGTCGACGGTGTCTCGAAAGTCAACAGAAAGTTGCATCTAATTAGCAGGAAAGGTGCGCCACCCATTCTGCCACCTGCCCGCAAGTTCAGCAGGAGTTCGAAGCTCGGAGACCACCAGCCCACAAATCAATCAATTTAAATTGCGAGCGAGTGAAATGAAAATATTGAAAATTGCAGTCGATTCCAGAAATAAAGAGAGCAAGTAAAAACGCAAGGGCCTGGGCTGGGCCATTTAATTGATGGCAAAAAGGTGTTAGAATTTAATTAAAATGTATGAGCAGAGACATGAACGAAAAGAGAGAACGGGCTTGGCATTCGGAATGGGAAAGGTGCTGCGGTCAGCTTAGGAGCAATTAAGTGCATCGTCATCGTTGAAGACCACCGAAGGCAAGTGGTTGGATGGCGGTCCACCACTGGAGGTGGATCGATTTTTGGAGAGGAATAAATCTAATCTCGCTATATTCTCGATATTTTTAAGCTATTCAATCAAATGGGGAGCGCATTTCCGATTGTAAAAAAAACATTTGCGTTTTAATACCTTGAGTTCTCTTGATTTTCCATTGATTTATTGCTTAAGTAACTTTTTGTATTTATTATGAAGTATTGGTATTCCTCTTCACTATTTTGTTTAATGTTTTAATTGTTATTGGTGAACTCACTTAAGAAGATTTTGTACTGAAGAATGTGTCTTTGGAAGGAAGTTTGAGGTGATGGTAGTATTCACTGGGTAATGTATCTTTGGAATTACTTTGGCGAACAGTTTAGATTTATTCTTAGATTTCAATGTAACCCTAATTTACACCGTTGTCTCCTTGCCCGTGGGCGTGGTGGGCGTTCGAGGTAGAGCCGGCTGTTGCCACGCCCCCTCCAGCTGCGGCTGGGATTGGGAGCGCAGCTTGAAACTGGCCATGCCCCTCAGGCCATGTGGCTTTTGGGCCACTGGCGGCGGAGCGGGGGCGGTACGCAACTTGGTGGGCTTCAAGGGTCGCTTGGGAGGCAGAGGTGGCGGTGTGGGCGACTTGGAGGCGCGACAGGATACCGAAGTGTCACTGCTGCGCCGCGAATCGAAGAAGGAGGTGTTGCTGTAGATGGCCTCCTCCTCGATGGTCGAGTAGATCTCCTCGGCCGTCTCGTAATAACTGGAGGGCACACCACCCTCTCCCAAGGACGAATTTTTGGTCAAAAGTAGTGAAGAACTGGAGGAGCCTACGGAGAAGGAACTGGTGCTGTGGGCCAGCGAGGAATTCGAGACGCCAACGCGAGCAGTGGTCATATTTTGGTAATTGCTATTCGCATCGGGACTGACAACGATTTCCGAGAAGGTCGGAAACTTCATGGCGGCATACGAGGGCGTGGGTGAGGTCACGGTTACGGGCGGAGGAGGTGGTGGCCCCCTCCGTGGTTTGGCACTCGATTCACTCACCGATTGCAGGTAGAGCATTGCTGGCGAGGATTTGTTGGCCACCTGGTCGCCGGGCAGGAGCACCAGGTTGAACAGGGGCTGTTTGGGGTCGTGGGACGAAGTGGGGGTAACGGTCTTAAGGGTGAGCGTGTTGGGCTGCTGCGGTTGCGGCAAACTGGCATACTGCACGGGCAGTATCTGAGCTGTGGGAAAGATCTGGGTGGGCGACCCGGCGACCAGCAGCTGTCGTTGCGGCGAATCCATCAAGCGGTTAGTGGCGCCAACGGCAGAAGCAGCATTGGAAGAACAAGATGGAGACGTGGATGCGTTAGCGGTTAGTGGTGGCGCAAACTGCGGAAACTGCGGCGGCTCATGCAAATGACGTGTATGTTGGTGTTGGGCAGGCGGTGTGGGCGGTGGTGGCAATGGCAGGCTGTCAATGTCGGTGTCGAAACTATCTAGGAAGGGATTCGTTACCGAATATCCGCCGCCGCCGACAATGGGTACAGGTGGGGCGGGTTCATAGGGTGCCCGCAACTGATTCCTCAGCTCGTTCTCGCGCAGCAAATACTCGCGATGCTCCTGCGGCGATACCAGAATATTGTCCGGTGAGTTTTCGTGCAGGAATTCGTGGGGACGAAGCTGCGAGGGCGTCGGTGGCAGGGCCTCCATGTAGATGGACTCCTCTGCCTCGCGCAAAGTTGGCGTGCTGGGCAACTTTGGGAGGGTAGCGAAATTCACTGGCGGCGGTGGTGGTGATTCCCTCGGGCGACTCGGTTTTGTTTTGGTTGACACCCTGACGGGCACTTTGGCCTCCACGGGATGGATCGTATTCGTGCTGGCATCGTGCTCGAACACCGTAAAATCACCTTGTCCCACATCGCTGGCCTGGAATGTTTCCAGTGCTACATTTCGCACCAGGTTCGCTTTCTTTAATTGCGGTTTCGGAGCGGTGGGTGGCGGTATCTTTGGTCGCGTGCCGGTGAGATTCTCCGTGGACTTGGAGATCACTGTGCTGGGAGTGCTGCGACCGCTGGATGGCGACTGGCATTGCTCCAGCAGATCCTCGCTGGACCTCGAAGAGCCAAAGAAGAATTGCTCGCGGGTGGAGCGCGGCGAACGAGGCGATTTGCTGACCTCCTTCGCTATCCGCGTGTACTCATCATCCTCGGAAGTGGGGTGACGGAATGGATTTTCCCGGTCCAGTTCGCCAGGTCGATCAGGGGAAGTGGCCCGGGAGACGCGCTGAAGCTGCGTCGACTCCACATCACGGATGCGTGCCACTGCTGGCACAATGGGTTCCGATTTTTCCAGCGTGGCGCACGGACTGGTGGCCCTCAAGATGCCCTTGCGCGGCAGGCGATTACGTCCCGATCCTCGAGTGTCCTGCTCCGAATCGTAGGCCCTAGTATAACCATCTGGAGTACGGGAGCGCGATCGCTCGTAGTCGGACTTGGAGCGCTCGTCTCCACTGAGATCGAAGCTTACGGACTTGCGATGACCACCGTATTCAGGAGTACTGCGTCCCGATCTCGATGGTTTGTAAGGTCGGCAGTCGCTCTCCGAGTCACTGGTGTAACGGCCACGTCGTCGATCGAAGGTATCGGAATCAGTGTCTGCATAGGAAGGTGGAGACTGCACTTCCAAGGGCGGAGAGCTCTCCGTGTCCTCCTCATCCTCCTCTTGGATAGCATCGATGTCGTCCAGCCGCTGGGAATCTGCGTCTGCGTCTTCATCATCATCATCATCATCATCATCATCATCATCATCGTCCTCGTCATCTATGATGTACACGGGCTCCGCCTTCTTGGGCTTCGCCGGGGCGGCTTTGCCAGAAGTTCGGCTCTCCTCCTGCGACTCCAGCATCTGCTGATAGGAGTAACGTGCTCCGGGGGTCAGGCGATCTGGAGTCTGGGTGCCTCGTTGCTATTAAAGTTTGAATTGTTGGTGGATTGCTCATTTAGTTCGGTATAGATTCGTTTTAGTTTGGGTTTTGGTTTTGGTTTGGTATTTTTCGGGTGCAACGTCATCGCACACAAGCTTGAAACACAAATTGCAGTGTGCAGCATTAATGGTGAGTGGGTGAGATGGTTGGTGGTGAAGTATTCTCGGTAAAACAGTGGAATGAATGTGGGTGCGCTTTATTTAGTTGATGATGCTTTGGTACGAACGACACACACAAAAGTTGTACTATTCTGTTTGGTTTTGTTTTCGGTGCTCCTCTGCAACCTGCGTCCATTAGCCAATTACCAGTGATTTTCTGCTTGATGATGAGGTGAGTGACTGCGATGGCGACTGCGACTGGGACTCTTCTGGCCAATTTGCTGAGTGATGATTTTGGGTTGATGAACTCGGCACACGATGACGATAGCGAACAGCAGCGATACGAAAATACAGAGAGCAGATAGCAGATACGGAGACAAAGACAAAGACGATTCACATGGCAAAAGGAAAATAACGAAATCAAACGAAAACTTTCGTGAATTAAACTTCTTGGCCAAAAACTAAGGAACTTCCGAGAATTCAATCTTTGGTCTCCACACAAAACCGAAATGCAATTAAAAGTTTGACCCATTTTTTGAGGTTTTTATACGACAAATACATTAAGATTTATTGACATCAAAAATGCACACTTTAAATTCCATTTAGCTAGCTTTAAATTTAACTATCATTAGGTAACAACGAAAGTGGAATACTCAAACCTAACCATTGCTATTAAAGATTATTCAATCAATATACGGTGTGAATTCGGTTTTAACTATGTGGTAACAGTTTAGTAGATACTTTAACAAAATATCCCTAGTATAGGTATAGCTTGGCTCTTTCAAAAGGTTATAACAAGACGCCCTTTGTCATCATCGGCTTTAGTTTTTGTCGGAAAGATTCTATTCTTCTCTTGAGTATTATTCAGTTGCATAATTGGACCTTTTGTGTGTGATTGCCACACGTTGTTACACATTTAGTAATATATGTATATAGTGTGGGTGTCTCCTGCGTGTTATGTAGTAAACAGTTTTCTCGTTTCACATAGTATAAACATCGAAAGACTATATGTATAAGTGGAATACTTTATGGCGCAAAATGGCGACAACATTACAGCAGTCCACGTTGATAAATACATTTACACATTTGCGGTAGTGAGTTCCTTTCATCTCAACAATTGTCTGGGATGTGTGGTGGTTGTGGAGGCGTGTGAATTTGTTGCTGTTAGTGTTGATAAGGACACACTTTTTAACAATTGGGATGAGGAGGTGGAGACAGAGTTCTAGCGAGAAGATATTGAAACCATTTGCTGAGTTCGGAGAGCGTTCAGATTTTGATTGAATTTCGAGTGGGGGATTACGGGACGAAAGCGCTATTAGTAGTAACTCTTGGCCCTTTGAACACGCTTCCTCAAATCCTAGTTTGTTTTTATTTTGTATATATGTATATTGCAACTCCATTGGTACAAATACAATAGTAGAGCCTGCACACCCAAGCTGTTGCCTCCTGTCCGTTCATTTTGGCTGCTAGCATTTGTATTCTGTCTGTTTAAACTAAATATTCAGTCTTATGGTGATAAACATCCGCTTGTTAAGCAATGCGCTGCTCAGCAGTAAGCTGCAATGAAATCGATGGCGGGCGGAAAACGATGCAAAACCAACGGAACAGATTGCAAAATGTTTTGAAAAAAACAATAAAAAAAAAAAAAAAAAAAATTTTATAAATAAAACAGAAACAAAATCATGAAGAAAAAAAATCAACAATTTGTTGAAAAGCGCGCACATTATTGAAGGAATTTAGAAGAATGAAAGAAGAACAAGGACGAGAAGAAGATAAGAGAGACGTTTTAATGGAAATTTTCTTTCTGCAGTTTTTGAATTATTTACATTTACATTTATTATACGTGCCATCTATATAGTAAGTATATGTTTGTATATATATATGTATATGTAATGTATGCCCGATTTCTTTCCCTTTTCGTTATTTCGTTTGTTCCCTACTGCTTTCAATGCGAATTCAAATGGGGCATGCTTTAAAGCCAACAACAAACAGAACCACATCAACGTTAACAATAATAACAATGCCGCCTACGCAGTGGGCGCAAAGGTACCAACGAACGGTAACAGTAACAGTAAAGACGCAAACTGAAATGAATATAATATGAAAGTAGCATAAATAACAACAGCAACACGAACAACAACAACAACAACAACAACAAGAACAAGAACGAGAATGAAACTCAACAAGAACAATGATCAGAGTGAGCCAGCCAGCCAGACCAAGAAAGGACGTTCTCAGAAAGCCAGCAGCAGCAAAAGCAGCAACAGTTGCTAATAAATAATAAATTGTCTGCTGCCATATCAATAAATGTGGGGCCATCTACTCCTCTGCCAAAGAGGCAAAGGAGCAGCTCAGAGGAGCTGAGAGCAGCTAAGCGCAAGCCCGACACGCATGCAGAACAAATACATAACTCATACGCCCCCAGGTACAGTCGGCCCACATAGATAGGCTATGATTTTTAATTCATTTTTAATTCAAATGCAACTGAACAACAAAAAAGAACTCGCCTTAAAGCAGCAACAAAAGTACGCAAATCACGAAATGTGTGTGAAAAACGAGGCTGCTAGTGTTTACATGAGAGAATGAAAGTGCTTTCGAACGAGTGGATGCAGTGATTATTTTGGTTTTAGTTACAGTCAGTTGGTTTAATGGTCTGATGCTATCATGCTGTTACCTGTGAATTCAGTTGAAAATTTTTGTAGCTATAATTCCCATTTTATTACTTTCTTTTTCTCGTGTTTCTTTTTTTCAACTGGCATCACATGCCAAATTGATCACAACAACAGTTTTGTGACCTTTGTGGTTTGTGAATATGGATGGTAGTATGGTGTTTTTTTTTTTTTTTGGTTTATCATCTTATTTCTTTGAATTCATTTTAAAATTTTTGACACACACACACGCACGCACTCCAAGCACAGGACACGAAATGTCAGTGACAGGACAAAGGCATTAGTGAAGTTACACAAACACATAACAAGCGAAATACGAAACAAAAATCAAGTTAAGAGATTGGTCGGGTTTAGAGTCGAGTTTTGGGTGTGGGGTGTTGGAAGATGGGTGGCGACTGTCGGTTCGTGTTAGCTGTAACATGGGTGTATCTGCACTTGGATCTGGATCTGGGTCTGGGTCTGGGTACCCAAACTCGCACACAGACAGGTATTTTACTCAAACAAAAAGTACACACACAAATATTGAAAGACGTGTACACACACACACACACAGACACAGACATAAAAGCCAAGACAAGAGACGTGCATCCACGGTCAGGTGGGTACATACCTGTAGTTGCGACTGCTCCTCTTCATCCTTCTCCGTGGAGGTCGTTTGCGTTTGTGTCTGCACAGTCACGGCAGGAAGGACTGGCGCTGAGCCGGGCGTGGATGCTGGAACAGCTGGAGAAGGAGCACCGGCCGAGTTCGCTGACTCTGCTCCGGCGATGGGTAGAGGTGCCGCCGGCGTTGTGGGTGTGGTTGGGTTCGTGTCGAGCGTGTGCTTCGATATGACAACCGTCGTCGTCTTCTGTATCTTATCCTGCTCGTGGTGCTCCGATGGCGACTTTGGTGGCACGGTGGTGAAGGCGTCAGCCGCGCGTACAATTTCTAGCACCTAATTTGCAAACGAAACAAGGCATAAGTTTTCACCGAATTTCCCAAGACCAGTCCAGTCACTTACCTTCTCCTGGGTGCTCTTCTCCTGACCCAAAGGCGCCAGCTGCGTCTGCTGCTGCTGTTGCTGCTGTTGATGGGCCTGCTGTTCTGCGTGAATGAGCGCCACGGTCTGCGTGGCTGGCGTGTCCGGTGCTGTCAAATCAGCAGATGCCACTGAAGCGGCTGCGGGTAGGGGAGTAGTATTTGAGGTGGCAGCAGCAGGTGGTGTGGGCGACGAAGCGCCATGCACCATGGCAGCAGCAGCTGCCAGGACCGATTGGCCAGTTGGCTGCTGTGCGTCTGGCTTCTGCGAGGCGAAGACATCGAAGTCCTGTTGGGAAATGGGCAAGTAGCTATTAATGTCATGTCCAAGCCGCTGCTCCTTAACTTTTGTACGCACCTGTCGCAGACGCTCATCCTCCTCGTGGTCCAAACTGGATACACTCTGACTCTGGCTCAGTTCCGAGCCCGTTTCCGATGCACGCGAGCCTGGGCAAGCAAGGGAAAAGTAATTTAAGAATGGCTCAGATGGGTCGATAAGCTCACTATTACGTACCTTGGCGACTGCCACCGCTGCAGGATGCAGACGAGTTGAAGCCAGTGCTCATGCCGCCGGCCTGGCCAATGGAATGAATTAAATTGGACTTGTCGTAGCCTTTGCAGACAACCAATTGAATCTCGTTGCCAGCGTTGCGCAGCACATTGACCGCATCCTGGTGCGAGGCGCCCAGCAGCGAGTGTCCATTAACCTCCAGCAGACGCATGCCCACCTGAAGCAAAAGGAGTAGCAGCAGAAAAGTTTCAATCGAGTTTTTCCCCAGACAACAAAGGTGTAGCAGTACGTTACCTTAAGCCTTCCGTCCCGTCTGGCCGCACCGACCGAGTTTATTTTGGACACGAAGACGCCTTCGTCGGAGGGATCGGCGGGATTACCGCGCTGGCCATTCAGCCCGCCCTTGATGTGCATGCCCAAACGTTCGCCCTCCGCCTTGCTGAGCAGCACTTCCTGCGATTTACAATTAACAATTAGCAGAGTATGGAAATGGGCAAGGACTCGGCTTAAACGCTGACAAATAACAATCGGGACTCTCATCAGGCCGAAACAAAGCAAACAAAAAAAAAGGCGAGGAAAAGGCATTTGACTAATTGCAAATATTTCCCCTCTCAAAGCCAAGAGGAGCTTACCTCTGTTTTAACATAAACTACTTCTATGCTCTGTGCGTATTGAATTTGTTTGTGAGCAGTGGCAGAGTATACAAAAATTGATTATAGAGGAGGGATTAAGAAGTAGATCCAAAGCGTATATACATATTTACAGTACGATTACGAAAGCAGTCTAAAAAAAAGTTATTAAGGACTTCTTTCAGTACACGAAACTTACCTGGAATCCTGGCGGCAGTGGGTCGTGTTGAATGGTCAGCTTGATTTCATCACCTGGCTTCAGCAGCTCCAGAACAGCATCCTGATGTGTGGCCTTGGAAACATCCGCCTCGTTGACTTTCAATATGCGATCGCCCATGCGCAGCTTGCCGCACTTGGAGGCAATCCCGCCGGGCACAATCTGTCCGATTTAAGGAGGTGGGGGGGAAACCCCAGGGGTAATTGTTATACTCATAAATGGCCAAAAGACTTGAAACTTTCGAGCTGGCAGCTGGCTTAGTTGGCTGCTTATAATGAAGCCATCCACTGAGCCACTGGATTCTGAACAATTGTTCTGCAGCAGCAGCAGCTCATTTGCATTCGCAAGTTGCGGCCACTCGAGTGTTTTAATTCGAAAACTTTTTTGCCAGCTGCTGCTGCTGCTGCTGCTGCAGGTAATTGTTAGTTAATATATCCATCCGTCTGTACTTACGTGCGATATGAAAATGCCGGGCTCTCGAGTGCCGAAGGGCACACAGGAATGATCCGTGCCGCCGATGATGCTGAATCCCAGGGAGCCCTGGTTCTTGGGCAGCACAACCTCCTACAGGACAGATAATGGGAAATCGTGTGTTAGCACATCACAAAATTAACACAGATCAATGGGCCTAACGCTAAGAATCCTACTGAGTCTGCCGTGTACATTAGGTGAATCCATGGATGAATGGTTGAAGGGTGCTCATGTGCTGGCGTTTAATGGTGGTGCAAAATTGTTGGTGATATTTATATTAAAATGTACATACAAATTAAGAAGGCTACCCTTGCGTGAGACACAAAAACCAAGGCAAGCCAAACAAACACCAACAAAAATAAAGACATGCACTTAAGTCGAAGCATTCATTAAACATGAAAACCGAGTACCAGAAGTGATTCACATTCAATAAATAATGAATACGTTTTGTGCTGTTCTTATGAATAACTTAATTTAAGATTAAACAACATGCACAAAGAGTGGGTGAAACGCCCACTTTATGCTGAATTTTCCTGGCTCACACATTTTCACACAGATTTAAACAAAGCTTTTGCGGCTCCTGTGGTTGAGGTGAGCATCGTTTAGCTCAAGTGCTGGCATATTGCAACATCAAAGCATAATATTTCGGTTTTATATTCATTGCCGACAAACTCGGAACTAACTCCTGAGAACTGACACTGGCACAGACATATCCACAAAGGCTCATTCGTGTCAAGATGCCAAATAAACACTGCTACTAACTCTTGCCAATTACCTCGGGAAATTGAATTCTTTCGAGTTCGAAGCCAACGGATAGGATATCTCGCTCCGATGCGGTATGCAAAAGCACAAGGGGAAAATAAATTAAAAACAATTAAATGTTTTATTTAACCGTGCCCCGGAGACAGACACACGCAGATGGAGATGGAGATTACGAAGGCAAACAGAAATATTTAAAGTTTACTTATGGCCACACTCTGTCGCACACAAAATAAACGCTGATGGGAACTCTTGTGAGTCATTTATAGTTTCCAAATCTTTTTTCGGCATGCACTCACTTTATTATTTAAGGATATTTGCATGTAGCATAGTTGGCCGGTTTAGTTATTTATGCTGCAAGTGGCAAGTGACAAAGCCTGCCACATGCACAGACTCTCTGGGATTTCTTGCCGGGATTTGCATCACGTCGACAATGTCACCCGAGTGGCTCTACGAAAAGTGAGTGAGTAAACCATTCTGTCGTTCAAACGAAAGGCGCTTTGCCGCTCAATTCAATAGATTACGTTACTGTGAAAGAACACTAAATACAAGTGTTGGCCTGGCTATCAAAAACTGTAGCAGCACTTAGTAATCAAAAAGATTTATAAAAGATTTGAAAACCCCTTAAATAGATATTTTTGTCGGTTTCAAGCTATTTGCAAAAGAAACATAAACCAGGATTTTTGTGAAACAGATGGAAAATTATATTTATCCAGTGTTAGTAGAGGGAAAGTTAACTTAGTACAGAAACCATTGGCATGCAAAACTTCTTCCACATTTAAGTGAATTAAATCGAATTGATTAATCGCTTAATAGTATTTTCCAGCATTTTGCCACAACCAACTTAATCCAATTCCATCTCAACTGCTAATCAATTAGTCGGAGCAATCACAACTCTTGTAAATGTGCATGTTTTGCATAATGCTTGGCATGAAACATATATGAACTCGGCGCCTCCAAGGCAAACGTACATCAAACTGGGGACCAATAGTTAAATCAAATCGTTTGCAAAACGCACATATATTTATTTAGCAAAATCAAATTGAAGATAGGACGCGCGGCCAATGGGTCAAAGTGTGCCAATTGTGGAGAATATAAAACGTAAATTAATTTAGATTTAAACTAGGTAAATTTTGGTGTGTGTTGTGCATCATGTACGGGTGTGCGTGCTTATGTGCGGTGACGAGAAAAGCTCGAATTCCGTGCTGGATACACTATATAGTATAATTAATTTGTTACATATTTTTTCAGGTCATCTGAGCTACAGGATAATGTGTGTCCGTGTGTCCGGATAACTTTGCTTGTGGCATTTACACAACGATTCTTTAACTCTTGGACTCTTGGGCAGCGACTGTACGCGCTACTAGTGTATGCGGGATGTGGAGATAGTCACCTCACTGATAAGCGGCTCCGCCAACTGATTGTCGGTGATGCGCGTCATCACCGTCTCCGTGAACGTGGACTTGGTGATCGTCTCGGTGACGCGGCCAAGTTCGGTGGGTGCCGCCGGGAACATGGGCAGATCCGGCTGAGGCTTGTTCACATTCACCGTGACGGCACTCACGCCCACCTCGTTGGGCCGGGCCACATGCACCTGATGCTGACTGCCGCCGCTGAGGAAGTGTGCCGGGATCATCGCCTGAAAATCATCGCTGGTCAGCGGTCGCAACGAGGAGGGCTGCTCACGTTGGTTGGTTGTTACGTGGTTTTTGGGTTTAGCAAAGTGTTCGGAAATATCGGTTTTAAGCAAGTTTTTTTTCGGATTTTCGAGGGGGGTGTTGGGTTGATCAGAGAAAAAGAAACAAAAATATGTTGGTTTTTGTAAATTTTGGTTTCACTTTTGATGATGGCCTTATGTAGCCATCGTAAGATCTAGAACTAAGCTAACGTGCCTAACTATGAATATCATTAATTTAGATACAATCCTGCAAACGCCTCCTAGCATTTTGGCTCTTTTTCTCGATGGGTGCTCAACAAGCTGGGACATAAATCGGTGCAAACTTAGCAGCTAATCGGTCGATAATATAATATATGTATATACGAGGGTCGTTTGATAAGTCCGTGACTTTTTGAATAAAATATATTTTTTTCGTCAAAGAAGCGTTTTATTTCTCAACATAATCTTTTTTTAGCTCTATACATTTAGTCCAGCGTTTTTCCAATTTTTTTATTCCTTCCAAATAATAGGTTTTCTCAAGGCCCTCAAAATAGTCGTTTGTTTCTGTGATGACCTCTTCATTTGACCCGAATCTCTTACCGCCGAGCCATTTCTTCATGTTTGGAAACAAAAAATAGTCACAGGGGGCTAAATCTGGAGAATATGCTGGATGGGGTAGCAGTTCGTAGCCCAATTTATGAAATTTTGCCATGCTGACTACACACGTGTGCACCCGTGCATTGTCCTGATGGAACAGCACTTTTTTTTTCGCCAAATGCGGTCGTTTCTGCTTCAAATCAATATCGAATCTGTCCAAAAGCTCTGAATAATATTCGCCGGTGATCGTTTTACCATTTTCAAGGTAATCGATGTGAATGATACCTTGTTCATCCCAAAAAACTGTGGCCATTACCTTGTTGGCCGACAGACCCACCTTGGCCTTCTTTGGTGCACGTTCACCCGGAGAAACCCACTGTCTTGATTGTTCTTTGGTCTCTGGTGTGGTGTGGTGGATCCATGTTTCGTCTACGGTAACGAAACGGCGCAAAAATTCGTTTGGATTGCGGTTGAACATCGCCAAACACTCCTTTGAAATGGTCACACGGTTGCGCTTATGGTCGTGTGTGAGCAATCGCGGCACCCATCGCGCGGAAAGCTTTTTCATGTCCAAATATTCATGTAAAATGTGATGTACCCGTTCAGTTGAGATGCCTACAGCCTCAGCTACCTCACGCACTTTCATTCTCCGATCATCCAATATCATTCCATGGATTTTGTCGACGATTTCTGGCATGACGACCTCTTTTGGGCGACCTGAACGTTCGGCATCACTTGTACTGGTACGACCACAACGGAACTCAGTAAACCATTTCTTAACCATTGAAATTGATGGTGCAGAGTCCCCATAATATTTATCAAGTCTTTCCTTGGTTTCGGTGATGGATTTTTTACGCAAAAAATAATGCTTAATTAGCACACGAAATTCACTTTTTTCCATTTTCGTTAAAATTCACGAGATCGTCTGCTTTCAATGCCTATAAAACGCAAACCAAAAAACGCAGCTTTCTCAAAATTTTACAGTCAGCTGTTAATCGATAACTGCTGACAGGAGCAGTGTTGTATTTAGAGCAGGTGCGCGGCAAATACAAAAAGTCACGGACTTATCAAACGACCCTCGTATGTTCGACAATGTATGCAAAATGAGCATATAGCATATGGCATATATTGGGAGGACGAACAAGGCGCACAGGGCACATGCAAAACAAACACAAACAATTTCGTTATACATACGAGTAGATGAGCAAATATATTGATCTAGCAGCTAGTGTTATGAGTATTTGATAATCTGGCGGAGAAATGGATTAGCACATATTAGATAACTTACGACTATTTAGTGTGTTCATGTTTAAGTTTTGAATTTAGGTTTTTGGGCGCCAAATATCAACAACAATTTGCTTGGACGACTTGCGCTGCAGTTTATTGTTAAGATAACATTTTAAATTTCGGTTACTTACCTTTTAAGCTGATTAAAAATATTTGCAAGATACTGCATCGCAAGCTTATACATTTTCGATTTATCTTAATCCTACCGACTGATCATGATTGTAGAAAACAAAAAAAGTTTTGTAACGAGCTTATGGGCAACATTAAAATGACGTGCAACTGGCTAAACAGGAAACTAGACTATAGTCTATGCAACTACTAGAGCTAACAATCCAACTTTCTTACCTGAGCCTCGCCAGAATCACCACTGGTGGTGGAGCCGGCCCCAATGTCTCCATCTCCCATTGGAACGGAGTTGGTGCGACGGGGAGCGGGCACTGGTTGTCCCGTGGAGCTGTCTATCGTGGCGGCAGCAGTGGCAAATCCATTGGTTTTGCTGCTGGGCAGAGTGTTATTATTGTTGCTTATACTAGCTGGCACAGTGGGCTTCGGTGTGGGCGTGGTCGTAGCCAGGGTGTTGTACTTGTACGGCTGCTCAACTTCCCCCACCGATCGGCTGAAATTAGCTGTTGGCAATGGGGGTGGGAAAAAACACATTGGTTATTTAAAGCGCATGGAGGAAAATACGAGTACAAGAAAACAAGGGTTCAGCATTTCGGAGCATTAAGTTGCAGATGTTTCAAATCTATTGAGTATTCCGATATACCCACCTGGTCGGTTGGCCAGATAGCCGGATGGGCTCAAAGAGTTGAGCACTGCCGGACTGCGGGGACTCGTCGGTGGCTCCAGTGGACCTCTGTACTCGCGCTGCAACACCAAACGCACAAATCGCTGCGGTTCAGTCAAACAGGCGACGGCTGCGTCATGATGGGCTTCAGTCATATCGTTGCCGTTAATCTGTACAGGGAAATGCCATTAGCCTGGGCCAGAGATTGAAACGTCCGGCGTGTGGAACGCCTCCCACTCACCGCCATCACCCGGTCGCCAACCATAATTTTTCCATCACGGTGCGCCAGGCCGCCCTCCGTGAGGCGGGATATGAAAATGCCATCGCAGTCGTCCTTGAACGGCGGCGACCCCTTTCCGCCCGCAATGCTAAAGCCCAGTCCTTGGCCAATCTGATCGCGGATGAGCGTTGTGTGCAGCTGGATGTAGCTCAGTGGCGCCTCCTGAAAATGACCGCACATCGAAAACCAGAAATCAATCACAAATAGTAAAGGACAGCAGAGGGCAACGAGTGAAATGTCAGGAAGGTGGATGGATTTGGTTAGGGAATGTATTACACGGATTACACACCCTGCCATTCAGTAGCAATCCATTGGGTGCAGCAGACGCCGCAGGCTGCGCCGTTTGTGCGGCAGTGGGTGTGGGTGTGGCAAACACGTTGCCCGAATAGCTATGCGTTGGGGCCACCTGCTGAATGGGCTGCTGTTGCTGTTGGGGCACAATTTCGATGGGTGCCGGGATGTAACGCTCGTGGCTAATGGATGCAGCCGGAGGGGCATCCGCCACCAGTGGTCGCGTCTCCACAGAGATTTGGGACACACTGCCATCCTCGCTGAACACGGGGTGTCCAATCAAGCGAGTCACCTCGCGCTGTACCACCAAAACAAGTACGGCACCGCAGGCTTTTAGCACCTGCACCGCCTGATAGTGATCCGCATCCACGACAACAATGCCGTTGACCTTGATCACCTTATCGCCCACTTTGAGGCCAGCCAAATCAGCGGGTCCCGCTTCAGTGACCCTCGATATGAAGATGCCATCATCGTCACCCTTGAAGGGCGTGGAGCCCTTGCCACCGGCAATGCTCAGACCCAATCCGGCTGCAGTGCGCTCGATGTGGATTTCGTACTGCTCCAAACGCAGCTCCGTAACGCCATCCAAGTTATCTGTAAGCAAAGAGATTTATTTATTTAATATTAACCGAGTTTTCAAGTTATCAGAAGTAATATATTTATATTTCTTAATCCCCGAACTTTTACCATAATGCTGCCTCTGCCTTTCGTAATCCCGATCCACCGGATCATAGCTGGTCACTATCCGTACTCTCTTGCCCTTGCGCTGCAGTGATCCACTGGGACTCCGGTTGGAGGAGGCCAGTGAGCTGCGCAGGCTGCTCATCGCCGGACTATTGCGACCACTTCCAGCTCCGGAGTAGCTAAAGTTGCCGTTGCTGCGCTGGCCGTTACGGGGCAGGGTGTTGTTGCCCTCTTTGACTTTGATTTTGACATTGAACATGGCTTGATTTGCTTTTTATCTGAGTGCACTTTTTAATATAAGCAGCTAGCTGCCAGGCATCCTGTCCAGACACCCAGTGTTTGTTATGTTGTGAGGCAACCTATTTTATATTTGACTGCACTTTTTAATATGCGAAGCTAACTTTTCGTGCTACCGATGAGCTAAAGGAGCGCAATCGATCTGTGTCTGCCAGAGGAATAGATAAAAACAGGGACTGCTGGCTAAGTGGATAGCCCATATGCATCCATTCAAGTGCATTGGAACGGAAAACCCCATCAATGCGATGGAGCATCAGTGAAATTACACATTTATTGCGTTGATTTAATCCAATTTGAAACACCTTCCACTAAGCAACAACAACCTAAAGGATTCGTGTTCAGCATAAATTTCTGCCATGATGACATTTAAATTGAATGACCAAAAGTTGGCCAACAGCAGCTGGTACTTGGCCATAAACAGCAGTCAATGAACCGCTGCAAAAGCCATATTACCCCCCCACTAGAAACAGGCCTTAAAGCAACGACCTTGGATGAGACCCCTCAAGACTCCGCCCCCAGCTGAGAAAACGACTTTGTATAATTATTAAATAAATAAACAGACAGTCTGCCAGAAAACGCTCAGACGTCCCTCAGGTCGAAATGGTGGTGTAAGGAAGATGAGTGCCAGTAACTTTTCCCATCTCAGAAACACATTTATTGCTTACATTTTCGCTATTGCTGATTTGCACTCAATAAATCCGTCGGCACTTTGGCCAACAAAATCATTTTCTTTTCCCATTTCCATTTTCCCACATCCATCGACTGTCAAGAATTCGCCAGGATGGCGGGACGGGGGGAAACAGAGAGTCGGCTCTTGAGACAATTTCACTTTGTAATTGTATGCGAGTTTTCATGTTAATCAATGCATAAATGAAAAGACAGGGGCACCACTCAGCTTGAGCCTCACCTCCTTGGATTCCTGTCTGCCTGTCAAGTCAACATTAATATTGCCGGATTTCAGTCTACTTCACCTGCAAACCGGCATTGCCATTCACTCAATGTACCATTATTGAGTTTGGTAAGTTGAGTGGGGTATTCAGAAAATTTAAATTTCTTTGCTTGCTTACAGACCCAAATTTGTTTGTGCTTCTTATATTCATAATTCAACAATTTCAATGGCATAGAAGTTTAAGCGAAGGTGTTGTGGCAGCAAAGTATGCTGTTTAAATGTTTTAAATTTTTTAAATGCCAACAACTCATCGCCCTCATTCTCAATTTGACTCTCTGAATTGCCGGACAAATGTGTAAACCGAAAGATATTTTTATGGATATGTATATGTATATGTATATTTCGCCCCACATGCATATGCTCCGAATAAAGCCATCTTTTCATGCTCTCCACCCAGATGAGTGGGAGAAAAACGGTCCGAGACAACAATAACCAGAGAAAAAGCCATAAAACAAAATAAGATTTTTTCCCGGGGAGGAGAGCAAATGACACGTGCTGTGTGTTTTTATTCCGGTTCCTGAGAACGCCGGAATGTAGGCAATCTTTCTGGAGGGAGGGCAAGGCAAGGAAAGTGAAGTTTTAATACGAACTGGAACAGGAACAGGAACTGCACAAGAAGGATCGCATAAGAGCATTTGTTTTCCTCATATTTCTTATCAGACTTATTTTACTGATTGCCAGAGTGTCTGCGAACTTTTTGCGGCACCCACTTAAGCGGGCATTTAAGCATTTTACGATGACATCACGCGTGCAGCTCAATGAGGTGAGCTCCGCAGTAAGGCCATCGTTTTTGTCCTTCATCACATCCGTAAAATAAATGGCATAAGCATAAACATATAAAAATTTAAATACACCAAAAGCAACGAGAGCAACTCGTAAAACGAAGAGGTGGCAATAAGAAATGATGATTCCCCGAATGCATTAGCATTTGCACGCTGGCCATGAATCGCAATCGCAATCGCAAATCGGAAATCCTCCTGCCAGCTGACAAATGCCAAATTCCAAAATCAATGGCAAGGAGCGGTGGAATCCTGCAGCTTCTCTCCAGTTCGCTGCTCTCTTTTTGTTTTGTCATTTATATGTAAATGACTATGTCGTCTCTGTCCCTGGGAAATTAGCCCACAGCATGGACACAGCATGCCAGAAGGCAGAAATCATATTTCATATTTCTCGACTATTTTTTCCTCACGGCATTCTGTGGCCAAGATGTGGACGGCACTCTCCAGGAGCCTCAGCCTGTCACATTTGTTATGACAAGTGGAAACAAAAAAGAAGAACTTGCACCAAAACTTTTCCCCGTTCATGCAAATTTCGCTTTCAGCTCTGATGGAATTTAAGCCAATGACCGCATGGAATCAATCGATTTTAATTACCCAGACATTATCAATGACAAGAGATCAATGATTCGAGTGCGCTTAAAACGACTTAAAGCCCTTTTGCAATCCACGAGAACTGAAATATTTTATTTGCCCTTTTTTTTTTGTTTCGGGCGCTTATGGAAAATGCTTTAGTTGTGAAGTGCTGGCAGGTTCCATGATTAATTGCCCACCAGGTTAAACGCCGTGTTGCGATGCTGCAGCCTCTGACAAATTGCGAGTGTTAAGCTTTGAAAATCAACAAAAACGACCGTGCGACGTCCGCTTAAATGTGGCGACAAAAATTAATGAACAAAGTTTTTATGGGAGCATAAAATCACACAGGAATATCCCGACAACAAAAACTGTCTGTTCTCTTTCGATTTTCACTGCAATCGAGCGATGGTTTTTTTGAAAGGGGTGTGCGTTCAAAACACTGATATCTAATCAAACTTTGGAATGCCTAAGCCAATGTGATAAAGCAAAACAAGAAGGCACAAAAAAAAGAAGGGGGAGAATGAAACAAAACGAAACCGTAGTAGTAAAACAAACTGGCGATAAGGTGGCTCTGAATCATTACGAAATTTTTGGACACATACGTAGGAACATTACAGCAAGGGACCAACCCAGCACAACGCAAGAGTACAGCAAAGTCAAGTGGTAGTTAATGACCTTGGTCCACCTGTCGTATGCGTTATTTCCCGATATCAGTGGGGCAGCACAGGTTTGCGTACTGATTAATGTGCTTAAAACGAAACGGATGATATCATGGGCGCGAAAAGCGCTTTTGGTAATGAAAACAGCTCCGAGTGTGTGTTTGTGTGTGTGAGTGTTCATTTTGATTGCATTTTGAGGGCAACAATTCAGGTCGTCACATTCCCGCATCCATGTTTGTTGACAAACCGATGTTTGCTTGGATTGGTTTGGTTTGCTGGGACAGACAGCCACCTCGGTGACAATTACTCGAATTTTCCACATTTCCATGCTATCAACATGGCGGCGAAAATATTGGAAAATACGCAGTGAAATTCTTTGACCCGAACAGTCGGCTCCTCACTTCTCCTTCTCTCTTCTCCGCTGCAGCTGGCGTTTATTGCATTTTTGTTTGTTTTCTAGCGCGAAAATTCTATTTTCCCCTCTTATTTTAAGGGGGAGAGAAAACTGTCACGACTGTTGGCAGGGAGGGGGTGGGGGTTGGGAAAATTCTACTACTGGGGAGTGGTGGTTTAAACGATAAACTTAGCATGCAACTGTGAAAAGCACAAGGCCTGAGGTTCAGGGCTATGATTCCATTCGCAAAACTTAAAACATTCGGCAAGCCAAAAACCAAATCGAAAATCGTGTTTGTTTGATGCCCATGATAGAAGGAATGCCAACTGCAAATAGTTTAAATTGCTGTTTGCACAAAAGCTGCAAGAGAACAGCAAATAATAATGCATACTTTGTTACATCAGTGATGAAAAGGGCGCACCGAACAAACAAACCGGGAAACCAAACCGACAAAGAATCATACATATGTATATAAATATACAAGCACATTGACGAACACGTAACATACTGCGGAAAATTCAATAAGAATCCCATGCAATCAACGGCACAATACATAAATAATGAATGCCATTGCCTTGAGCTTATCAACGGTTTATTTATTGGGCAACATTGGTCGACTCGGACGGTGCCATTCTATTTCGAAAGTGAAGGAGGTAACCGTGCTTTAAGAATCCTGCAGGAAATGTGCACCAAATGTGTAGTAAATGCAGCTCATTGTTTGCCAAAAACCAGCAAAAAATTTATAAAAATAGAGCACAGCGTAGCGTAGAAATGTCAAAGGAATTGTGCAAATGTTGATTGTATTGCCGAAGCGGTTGCAATATCAAGCCAGAAAAATCTGTGCAAAGGCGAAGGAAATTCCGGGAAACCGGATATGCACACAACCGTACCGAACTGAACTAAACCGAAGCGAACTGAGCACACTTCTCATGTTTGCCATCTGCAAATATCCAACAGAAAACCCGGCAACGCTTGCTAGATAAACAAGACTAAATTTACTTTCAAGTAGCTCATTTTCGGGGATATGCACTGCAGCCGATATGCAAATAGGGATGTCTACTTGGCCTGGGGGCTTCGCTATTGCTTCCTTCTGTTCCGTTTCCCAACCTTGAGCACTCGAATTGACGGAGAACTGCAGCTGAAATTCAATTACGACCTCGGGCCATCATACGCTGCGTATGCGCAACGTGAGAAACTTTCCAGACGAATGACCCGCTGCCTCCTCCTCAACACCTCCACAAAGGAATTATGGCAGACAGCAGACCAAAATCGATAACAATATTCCATATTCGCTCGAGACAACAAAAACACGTAGGCAGAAAAGTAGAGTCGAAGAAAAAACATTTCACACTCTCCTCGGGAGAAGTATTTAACAATGAAATGAAATGAAGTTTCCCCTCTGCCTTTATGACTAAGTCAAGGTGTTGATATTTGCGTGTGAAGCTTCTGCTATTGTTATTGGCCAAGATCTCGGGAGTCTTGGCTATAACGCGCTCTCTGTTTTGAATGCCAATTGAGGAGCAAACAAAAATAATAAAAAACCGTATAATAACAAGTGCAAATGTACGGTGAGCTGCTGGCGAATGTAGCGCGTCTCTCGCGACGTTGACAAAACGCAAGCGTAACTGAAGAATGACTAAAGCAGGCGGCGAGTGGGCCAAACGCCCAGACCCGGTCGCAAAGTCTGGCAATTGCACTCGATGTGGGCTCCGGTCTCTGGTTGCTAGACTCTATACTCTAGTCTCTCCGGAGCTCTCTGCTCACTCTCAGTTTTCCCAGGTAGCCATACCCATATAGCCCTAGCCACATATGTGTATAATGAGGCAACTCTTTTCAGTTTCATTTGCACCGCATTTTTTTATCGCCATTCGGCGCTCTCTTTGCTTGTTTACCCTCTGCTTGGTTTGAGTGAGGTTTGCACAGTTTTTCCACTATCTCTGCTCATTTTTTATCAGCTTTTGCAAGCCGATATCGCTAGCTGATAAGCAGGCAAACACTACGTGCCTTGCCTATTTATAGGCCAGGTTAACGCTCAACTGTTGCGTGTATTTCACAAGCCCAACACGGTCTCTACACCTGTAGTATTCCGCTGGCATAACGCGCTTTTAATCGACTTGGCTCTCTTGCTAATAACCTCTCTTTTTTTTCTGCCGATATAATTATGTCGGAAGTACTGCCCCATTGATAAGGCCTAGACCTCAAAAAAAAAAAAATAAAAGAGTAGAGTGTATTTATATTTAGGTGGCGTGTGGAGAGCTGAAACAATTAAAAGGGGGCACGGGTGGTCTCTTTGTGGTTTCACTTTGCATCTAAAAAGTGGTCCAAGAGGATGCCAATTAAGTTTCCACTTCAGTGTCTGCCCGTCTGCCCCTCTACCCGTAAGGTCACCCAATTGGCAAATGAGTGAAAATTACCAGTGCCCGCCCACTTTCATATCGATTTCCCATCAATGCCTGGCTATCACCCATGCAGCACCCAAAGCACTTTGGCTGTTTTGGACACAGTTCTCGGTTCACAGAGATAGAGCAATATAAATGTAATTAATTGAAACAATTTCGGTATTTACCTGGGTCGGTGCTGGCCTCTGCTGTTTTGCCAGCCGGAATGGGCGAGAGCGAGGAGTCGAAGGGATGCTGCTGCTGCTGTTGCTGCTCCTGTTCCTGCTCCTGATCCACCTCCAGCTGCTCCTCCTCCTCAATTGGTGATGTCACTTTGCCGGACAGCGAGTGCTGCGGTGTCGTATCGTTACGCTCCTGGGAAGCTAGGGCATTGGCCAAAATTTCACTGGCCTGCTTGTCGGTTAAGTGCTGGACACGCTTGTTCTTCAGGTGATGCGGAGTGTCCCTAAGTAAGAAAAAATATAGTAAAGAATCATTATTAAAAAGGTAGAAAATAAACTACTTTTACTAACATAACAGGTGAATAGTCCAAATAGAAGATATTCGCGATTAGTTAAAGATTTAAATTGCTTACCTTCTGTGTAATTTGGGTGGCCTCTTGTAAAAGTCATCGTCTTCGCCCTCCACTTGAAAGCCCACACGGCGATCGGACTCCTAAGAAGTAAATTGAATATTTTTATAGGATATGTGATATTTGTCCATCTTGAAACTTACAAACTCATCCTCCTGCTCGTCATCATCCTGGACCTCATCACCGCCACCAACAGTGGCTGCCAATTCAGCCACCACAGCAGCCGTTGCCGCCTTCACATTGTTGGCGGTGGAGCTGGCTCCCTCTGGGCCACCCTGTACGCCGGCTGGGGCGACTATCGTCGTGGTTGGAGTGACTACACCCACAACCACTGGTTGCTTGGAATTTACACCAACGATTGGTTGCTGCACTGGGTGTGCCTGCTGCTGGTGATTGTTTGCAATGGTTCGTGTCTCGGTTGGGGTCTCGGCTAACTTGGTGCCGTTCTGGGGGGGAAAAGGGAAATTTATTTTATTTACTTGACTTTACACGACACTTTACAGCTCCTCGAGCAAAGTGCGTAAAATTAAATTCTACATAGAGTGTAAAGTGTGTGTGTAAGTTACACTGTAATTTGAATAGTTTATAAATGTATAATTGAAGAGTTAAGCAGTCAGCAATACCCAGTTAGTTTTGGTCTCTTTCTACTCAAGCTACTTAGCCTCTAGGCTTAATTCTAGGATTAGTATGCAGCCAAAACAGCATGACAACGTATGAAAGCAATCGTATATTTGCGCTGGAAAGTGCTTAGAAATCTCTTCTATCGATGGAACCAATGCAGAAGCTTAGCATTCGGATCGAATTTAGAACCAGAACTCACCTCCTCCGGAAGGGTGACCAGATTGGCGTGCTCCTCGTTCCGACTGCGCTCCACCTTCAGCTTCTGCGCCTTGGCCTTGAGATCCTTGGGATGCGGCGTGTTCTGGCGCACGAAGGGCGTGTCCTTCTCCTGGGTGGCCTCCTCCGAGAACTTGACCACGGTGCGCGACGGTTCGCGCTCCTCGAATGGCTCCGAATCGGATTCCAGGTCACGGGCTGTTTCAGGGGCAAATCAAACGAATTCCATTAGCATATAAATCAACAGTGCAACGAGGTGTTTTGTGGGGTTCAAAATGGCAAATGGATTAGTGAACTGCATGCTCATGCACACACTTTTAATACGTAGTTGTTGGGATATACACATATGTATGTATGCAGATATAATATATATGAAATATATGTATACAACGATATTTATTATATACAAACGGACTTATATTCAAAACGCTTAATGGTCTACGCTTTTGGTTTTGCACAAATCAATAAATAAACCAACCATTAAAACTACGAGCTGGCAAACCACTATTTTTGGACGCCGCAGCGTAAACATTTCGGCAGGCAGTTTCTGCTGGCCAGATTTGCTGGACCAACCAAGTCCACCGGCTAATCCATCAAGCGCTTATGAGAAGTGTGCGCGCCGTAAATTTTTCACACCACAATCACGGGTAAACAACATAAAAGTTGCAACATGTGGGGGCAGGCAGGCGGCAATCAGTGGTTACCACCCTCCACCCAAGAATCTCGGATACCAAACCCCCAACTGACGGCCAATCAATCTATCTACGCAGCAAGTGCAGGGGATGGATGGCTGTTGCGGCAATAAACAAATGCAAATCACCGCTTTTTCGAGGCAGGAAGTGCCACTGGTTGAGCCCCAAGTAGCTGCATCCACAGTCACAGTCACAGCCGCCGACACAGCCACGATTGCTGAATGTCCGGTCCGGCGCAGTCGTAACTTACAATCGTTACCGATTTTAGCATAGGCAAACAAATTCAGTGGCCCCCCAGTGGGGAGTCCAAGTAAAGTAAGCACCAAGATGAAGATTTATGCAAATAGAAGACGACTTGTAATGGCAATGACAATAATAAGAGGCCATTTCGTGTCGGGTGCTCCGCATTTAAAATTATTTCCTCTTGTTTTTCTCGAGCCGAGTAGTCCCATGACTTTAATTGGATAATTTGAGCATAGCTTACATGGCACTAAGATGTGCGGGGAAAACAATAATGGCGACGTGATCTTGAAACTATTCACACATTCATCCAAATTGGTTGAGTTATGTGTGCTATTTGTGTGTCCACTTAATCCGTCATTGACCATTGATCGGTTGATCGGTTGCGAAGTTACCAGACAAGTTGTTCTCCAAATATGCTGATGATATACGGCTATTTATAGGCAATCGCATAGGCCAAAACTCGTTTCGAAGCCAAATAACAGTTACAATATCTACTTATACATTCATTTCGATTGGGAAGCAACTACGCCACAGAACCAAAACCACAATAGCAACATTGGTAACAACAAATACAGGTTGAATCATGCGGCACTCAATCAGTGAATGTCACAGTGAAGATTGGTGATAAACGAATTCAGCTCTAGGCTAGCTAATTTACATATCTACAGGTAATAATTTAACCAATTTAATTGGATTTTAAAACAAATAAGCACAGAGGTTTAAATTTTATGTACAATGTTACAAGGAGTTCACTGACAGGAATTTAAACGGGTTTTTGAATCAAGAAATCTACCTAGCGATGTCCTACTGTAGCCCCTGTGACAGGCCATTAATCAACAGTTAGTTTTGGTGGCATACACACACGTACCACATCGAAACAAGCCGGGCGATTAATATTATTAACCAACGCAGCGTCATACACATAATTACATTGCTCGGCGATCTTGCCCCAGTTTTTTTTTTTTGTTTTTAAAGCGGCCCGCTGCCACGCCTTGCTCATATGACGTCACACGCGTTGACATCACTCAAGTGCCACAAAATGCTAGGGCCTTATACCCTGGATGTTCCATGGGAGAAACATGGATACGATATATGGTCGGAAGATGAAACGGTAATGGATCTTTGGTACTAGCAGCCAACAACAAACAAATCGTCTATTTGCCCGCTTTGATCTGGCATGCTGCCACTGGTGGGCAGCTAAGACTGCTCAATTCGGGGGCAAAATAGATGCCAATCGCCAGCCAATCCCCAGTCCAAGTGGTTTTTTTCCAGGGTGTGGGAACCAGCGGCAAAAAACGGCACTGATCGGCGATGGGAAACACGCATGGGCCGTCAAATGAATGGAATATAAACACAAAATAATAACATAATCAAATCAAACAAGCCAAATCGAACACACTTTTATCATCCATCGCGCAACGTTGCGCGTGTGAGAGTATTCTCAGTCACTATATAGAAAACATATATTCATGTTTTCCAGCCAACGCCCGGTCCTGAGACACCCAACTTATAAGAAAAACCAAATAAAAAAAAAAAAATAACAACTTGTTGTCATGACGTCATTTTCGGGTGTTGGAGAAAACCGGTTAGTGTTTTTGTTTCAAACACTCAACACAGGCATTGTCAATGCCGACTGGCTTTTGGCCAGACCAAGATGCGTTTCCAAAACCAAAAGTGTAGCTGAGCTGCGATGCTAACGTCTACGAGGAACCCAAGTGAATGGGGTTATGGTGGTTAAAATGTCAACCGGAATGGGTGTTAGGTAGATTGCTTAGGTGTGTGGTATGCTATTAGATCATTGGCTTCATTCGGTTTAATCGGTTTTTTATTCGGAACTAGTTAACTTTCTATTCAAAACATTCGTAACCAGAAAGCATTAAAGTATAAGTTCTAAGCTTCACATTCAAAACAAAGCGGGCATGCAAATGCTTAGCGGTCATGCTTCAAGTATGAAGTGGGCCAATATAGTAGAGTTTAAACTGATAACAATTGAATTTAAAATTTATTTTCCAACGTAACTAGTTTTCTAAACCAAAACGAGCAACTCTACTAACGGGTGTTTTTTTTAGAGGTATAGAACTTTAAGTTGGCATTACTGTTCAAGATGGCGACCGATTTAACAGCTGTCAAGTGATTTATTCTCAGTTTGGTTTGGCAATTCGTCATGCGTGCTTACAAAATCCAACTCGTGCAAGAATTGAAACCAAACGATCATCAAGCAAGGCGTAGATTCGTCGAATGGGCCCAAAACGAGATTGCTGTTGTTCCCGATTTTTCATAAGCCTCCAAGATCTTGTGATTTAACACCGCTAGACTACTTTTTGTGGGGCTATGTAAAGTCATTGGTCTATGCGGATAAGCCACAAACGCTAAACCATTTGGAAGACAACATTCGCCGTGTTATTGTCGATATACGGCCAAATGTTGGAAAAAGTCATTGCAAATTGGACGTCCAGATTGGACTACATCCGAGCCAGCCGTGGCGGTCATATGCCAGAAATCATATTTAAAATGTAATGCCACAAGATTATCTTTCATGTCAATAAAATTCATGTCAATCGAATAATCCATCGTTGTTTTATTGCAATTTAAAGTTCTATACCTCTAAAAAAAACACCCTATATATGGACTTGTTAACTGTACAAGGCAGATATAGCGTGTATTTTTATTGATACTAACAAAGAAGGTAATACTCAACGCAAACCTTTTTGCTGATAACTGAAGAATTCCGTCGAATCAAATTTTTCGCTTGATCTATAAAGCGTCATGGGTGGATAGTCTTTGATTGGATTGGATTGTATTGGATTGGATGAACATAAAATAGAGGGTGAGTGGAGTGCAAATGTTGGAGGGAGCGCGTGACGTGGCGGAATGCAAAGAAAATAATCGAAATCAGTATAGAACAGAATTATGGAAAAAGGTGCTCTTGCTGCAGCACGATTAGAAGATAAATTTAGTCACAAATATAGGTGAAAACTTGCTGGGAGTATAACATTGAATTGAAAATTTAAAGATTTGCCGAAAGTTTTGTATACATTTATTCTATTGGGTTCAGTTCACCCAATAAGATTGGGCAAGTTATACAAACGTACAGAGCTTGGGATAGCGCTCGTTTGTTGGCGATGTTTGCTCACTTTGTGCGGTTTATCTTATCGCGGAAATGCGAGCATAGATGGAAGATATTGCACAACGATACGGGGGCTGGGGTTCTGGGTATTGTGGAATCTATGTCAGGTGCTGATAAGGGCACATAACTTGGCCAAATTTGGCCCACCGCGAGCAGACAGCGCCAAATGTGGAGCAACCTTTAACCACTGTGGTGGTGGGTTAAACCACAGGGCCATTTATACGTACAGCTCGGTGCTGACTCATCCAAACTCACCTGGGGTAATTGGCTGGTATTCCTGCTGGGGCAGCAGATAGCACGACAACACCTGTTCGCCCGTCTCCGCATCCGTGTCCGGCTGAAAGGTGAGCAGCGGCTGTGACTGATTCTCCGACAGCCAGACGGCCTTCAGCTGCAGATTGACCAGCGAGTAGGGCAGATACAGCAACTGATTTCCGCTCACATCGAGCACATGCAGCACGGTGCAGTTGCCCAACTCTGGCGGCAGCTTCTTCAGCTTGTTGTCCCGCAGACTCAGCACGCCCAGATTGGCACACTGACCAATCTCCAGGGGCAGGTACTCCAGGGCATTGCGGTCCACGTTCAGGTTGCTCAACTTGGTCATCTGGCCAATGGAGGCGGGCAGCTCGGAGAGGAAGTTCTCGGTCAGTATCAGCTCCTGCATGTTCTCGCAACTATGGTAAAATAAGACAGTTTGTATACATAATAAATTTTAAATATTGAACTTAAAATATTTGTTTGCAAAGCACGGTATTATAAGTTGTGTTTCTATTTTTAGATACAAACAAGTATTTTGTTTGGGCCTGGCAAATGTTGTGGTATAACCACGATAAGATAACCAAACGTTATGAACCAGAAAAGCGAACTGTGTGGATTTTTCATTGTAAGAGGTTCCAATTACACGATTTATACTGGCTTCTACTTTATTTTAAATCTACTATATTTTAAATCTACTATATTTTAAATCTACTATATTTTAAATCTACTATATTTTAAATCTACTATATTTTAAATCTACTATATTTGAAATCTACTATATTTAAAATCCACCTATATTACTTACTTTCCGAGCGTATCGTTCAACCGCTGCAATCGATTCTGATCCAGTTTCAGGATGGTCAGTCGGCTCAGCTTGGCAATGCCATCGGGCAGTGCCTCGAGCAGATTCTGGGCCAGATCGAGGTCCGTCAGGCTGACCAGGCCGCTGATCTCGTTGGGCAGCTCCTCCAATCGATTCTCGGAGACATCGAGGTAGGTCAGTTTGGTTAGAAGTCCCAGCTCCGGCGGCAAACGCTGCAGCTGATTGTGATCCAGCCAAAGCTCGTGCAGACCGGGCAGATATCCCAGATAGGGTGGTAGATCCTCGATTTCGTTGTCGCCCAAATCCAGACGCTTCAGCTTCGTCAGCTGGCTTATTGTCTCGGGCAGGTGCTTGAGCAGATTCTCGCGTAGCTCCAGGGATTCCAATTGGGTTAGGCTGCCAAAATCCGCTGGCAATGTGGTGAGCGACATGTCGTTGAGGCCCAGGACGGTCAGGTTCTTTAGCTGGGAGAAGCCCGAGGGCAACTTGGGTATCGGGTTCGAACTGAAATCGGCCACCTGCAGGCTCTGCAGATGCTTGATATCGTCGGGAATGTCGGGTATATCTGGTATAAAAAAAAAAAAAAGGAAGAAAACGGTAAGAAGGGAAAACATATTGTTTACTGATTGCTGTTATGGCTTTTCAATGAGCCAAAGCCAAGCTCGTTGGTTATCGGGTTACACATTTCTATCTGCTCGGCTGATTGACTTGCTCACGCATGAATTGCTCCAAAGGGCCGCGTTAATATATTAATAAATTTGCTATAAATATTCCATGGGACCCACTGGGCGAGAGATTTCCGCATATGGCCTTGTCACTGTCTATCAATTCAGTTTTTCACTCTTAAAGCGCACGATTTTCATTTGGCAGTCTGACATTTTTGTTGTGGAACAACAATTAAGTTTTACACATATGTACAATGTACATGCATATATGGAGCGGAGTTTCAACCTCTTTTGGCCAAGGATTTCGTTATTATTGTTTGGCTCCGCGCTGATAGAGCGAGACGAAGCGTAAAATGACAAACGAAACTTGTTGATCGAATAAATTTTTCGAGCTGCCAAAGCGGAAATGCGCACGCAAAGGACCCGGAAAATGGGAAATGGGAAAACAGGAGGTAAACATGTATGTGTGCGCTGTTTACCAGCACGCCCACAAAAGCTTTTCCACCAGCGCCTCGTATAAAAGCCACAAAACTGGCAGCAACAGCAACGGCAAAAGCAAAACGACAGGTGGCAGTAGGTGTGGGATGGCCTCAAGCCTTTTCACCACTGTTTAAATTGACCCAGATACATTGGGGAAAAAACACTTGTACACCCCCGGAAAAGCCAGAAGAAAAGAACGAAACCGAACGAAACATAAACGAAAACAGTAACGAAACCAAACGAAACGAAACCAAACGGAACACCGCCATCGTCATCGGTCAACGCGAACTGACTTGCCCCATGTGTCCACATTCAATCCAACTAATACGACACGTGGGACCGACCCGTAACGCGAACTCGCCGCGACAGGCCAGCACAACAACATGACGGAAATGAGGGGGGAAATGTGTGTGCTGCTGGTGTCCTGCAGGCAGGACATGCTCGAGTTGTATGGGCCACACAATAGCAGCAGAAGGAGGAGGAGTAGCGAGGCTGTGACCTCGAGGCAATCGGCGGATGTGGCCAGGCATAGAGCCCCATTTTACTGGGAATGTCACCAGTTGTGGCAGGTTGCCGATAAGCTATTTATTTGCAACTGCATTGCTACTTGCCCCATTGCCATATTCACATATTGCCATATTGCCACACAACCACATTGCTGCAGCACGAGCAAGAGCTGCTGCTGCTGCTGCGGCAGTCTTTAATTAAAAATTATATAAAAATATAAACCGACATTTATCGTTATGTTTCTGCAGCCAGGCATTGTTGTGCTGCATTGTGTGCAGTGGCAGCAGGCCTTGTTCATGGCCTTGAATGTGCTGGCCAATTATAGATACTACAGTTGAACAACTGGCAACACCATCTGCTGTGTGGGAAAGCCTTGTGTTTTGGCTTTATCAATTTGTGTCAAAGTTTCATTTCCAAATCAAATCAGTTGGATTTAAATGCAAAATGGAGAATTAAGGAATTTTGGTTGTAGGGCCAATTTGCAATTGCAGTAGTGTACCAGTTATTGAAGTTCAACTGTTTATGCAATTTTGCATCACGATCCTTGGCAATCTGCTCGTGCTCTTTCGAAGGCCTAAAAGCTTTTTGGCGCAGCAAAAACAGCAGCAGCCCCACACATCCGTCAATCCGTCAAGCAAAACACTCAAAATTGGATCCCGCCAGTTGCAGACAAATGGACGCAGCAAGGCGCTTTTCCTACCTCGCCCATCTCCATCCTCCACGCCCAGGAAAATCCACATCCACACGGAGGGGCAGCAATTGGGAACATATGGCTGCCACACAAAACAGCACAAGATGCTCAGCTGTGCCGCACAGTTGGCGGTCATTAGATCAACGGCGGTGACAAACAATTCGTTGACCTTTAACACACAGTCACACACACACAACAGTTGGAAAAAGAAGAGAAAAAAAAAACATTGAAATAGAATTGGGACACTTGGGACCCTACATTTGGAAACTCATTTGGAGACGGGAAATTAGAGGAAATGCTGGGTGTGTCGGCACAGTTGGAAAATGGAGTCCGGAATTGTAATCAATTTGTGCAATTATGCAATAAAGGCGCGGCGGCGCCCTACAAAGAAACGGAAAATGCCCCCAAAAATGTATTTAATTTGTTTATCACATATTTTATCGTTATGAAGTGAGGGCACCCCAAAAATAGACCCCCGCAGTCGGGAACAATGCGGTAGCGAATTTGGCATTTTAAAGCGCATATAAATTTCAACACACCAGACAAGATCAATGAAGAAGAACTGTGCCACGAACATATATACTCATTTATAACAAAAAAAAAAAAAAAAAATTACCGAAATTAAGGCATCAAAAATAAAACAAGCCATGCGAAACGTCAGCAAACAACGACGACATCGCAAATCGGGAAGGGCAAAAAGAACAAAAAAAAAAAAATAGAAATACACATATGAAAATTCTTTTCAATGTCATTGAACGAGCAAAAATTTTAAGAGCACGCTGTGTGTTAAATGTGAATCTGAAATGTGAAATGATTTGTCAGTATATCAAGGCGACCCAGACAGAAAAGTGGGAGGTGTGTTGCTATCGAGGTCACCGCCATACATCTTCCTCAATGCGAGCAGCACTTAATGAAGATGATGTCGAGGATGCATATTTCACGAGCTCTCGAAGGGAACGAGCAAAGGGTGGAATAAGAAGTAAAAACCTCCATCCAGGGCCTTTCAATTTGCCTTGCATCATTGGGAAAAAAGGAAGAAAACAAAAAGTGGAATCCCGATTCAATGGCTCGGTTACGTTTTAATCCCCAGCACTCGGCATCCGTTATGAGTTGCCATGGCACGTTGCCATTTCGCTTATTGCATGCATCCAAAATGATGAAAAGGTTCCCTCTCCAGGACCTGCTAGTTGGGGCGCCATGCCAAGCCAAGTCCTTGTTGTCACCGCCATCGTCATCGCCATCGCCATCCCGACATCCCGACTTCCCTGCAATTTTATGGCTGCCATTGTTGAGAGCAAATCCCTAAGCGTCAACAGGGAAAATGGCTTTCCGCCACCACAATTCTCGTTCAACCTGAGCGTCGTCTTTGGTGGCAGAGCCAAGGGCACAGCCATCGCCTCTTCTGTGCAGCCATTTCAGCTATTTTATAGTCCCAATTGTCTAGTTAAAGGTGTCTGATTAAAGTGATTGCATCTAAAGTAATGCAACTCGCATTTCCCTGCAGGTTCAACTGGCATTTGTAACCAAAGAAATCAGTATTTTCAAAGGAATACTTTCATAAAAGAGCTACCTCCTTTATAATATATTATTGTACATACATAAGTACATACTTGTAAAAGCAAGTTTAGATATTTTTCAGCTACCATCCATTAGATTTTCTAAAAAGCCCCATCTAGCTAAGTCTTAGCAATCTGCAGTTTCCATCACTGATGGCACCCCGGGATGATTGCCACATCGCCTGCAGAAGCCCAACTGCACTGAGCTGGGATCAGATGAGATGAGATGAGATGAGATGAAACGGCAGGAGGTGGATGGGGAGATGGGGTGGTGCTGTTCAGATTGTGATAAGTAAATGACTCTTAATTGTGGCAAAAGATGCGACTATAATGATGATGATGGGAGGAGGCATCAACGATTTTAAAGCGCAACAGGTGCTTTTAAAGTGCATTAAAAACGGAATTAACGAGCGCATATGAAGTGTATTTGACTAAAGCTTTTAATTCAGATTCAATTAGCAAGCAAACAAAGAGCCTCAGGCATTTTTACTGAGTGGATGGGTGAATAGGTGGGTGGCTGGTTGGCTGGGTAGATTTAATGACTGTTTTACGCTCGTTAGGCAGGCAACAAGTTTAGGAAAAGCCCCCGACAAGATGAACACAGATGCGTCCGCCCCGAAAACCATTCACTCCACAGATTGAGCACATCTGCAATTGACATTTTGAGCCTGCGATGGGTTTGGTTTACCGAGTCATTTGGTAATCAATTTTCCGCGGCTCCTAATTTAATCAGAGTCAGAATAATTTAACCTTAACCTTTGGCCACCTGCGACACTCGGTGAATATAATTTCAATTAACTAATTGCCAGCTTAATCCGTGCAATTAGCTGTTCAACTAGTAGAAATACCTTTTTTTTTTTGTTTGGCAAATGTAAGTGCACTATTCAACATAATTATATCGAGGATTATCTGTTTACTAATGGCCAATAAATCCGTGCACTCAATCGATTGAAATCTCATTTGTAGAACTACTTTAGATGAGCTTTATTGGTTTGGCAAACATTCCTGCATAATTATCAACCAATTAACATGGTAATGTTAATCGCGTTTTTATACTTTTGTACATGAATGCATTTACTCGAAAGTCGAAACATTCTTACAGCATATACTCGTATGAATGTACCACCCTCTTACAGATTTGTTTGCCACATTTATGTTTGTTGTTTTATGCTTTTCGCCAACTCAATTCTGTTGTCGGATCGCTGTTGCCAAGTCAGACGAGGGATTCACTTTTGATTTGATTTGTTGTTTGTACAAGCTCGTTGGATGGCCGCCTGCTGGCCGAGTAGTTTTTAATTGCTCATCCCCTCGTGACGTCAATGGGCTCCAAAGACCGACACGATCGCCAAATAAATCGAGTTGGGAATGGGAATGGGATGGTGGAGCAGAGGGCAGCAAATCGACAGTATTGAATAAAATGGGCCGACGTGAGAAGAAATGATTTTTCAATTTGCGCTGATTTTTCCCCTCTGACATTTTGATTTAGTTTTTGTTTAATGCTATTAATTATACAATTCCACCTTCACCTCTTACTCCTCCTCCAACTGACTGTCCATCAGTCCGGCACTCTTCAATTTGTTTGTTTGTTTAGAGTACATTGAAATGTTCCCATCACTTGGCGGTTGCTCTCGGCCCGCTTTGACTTTGGGCCAGCAATCGCCGTTTGGCGAACTTCCTACAAAGTCATGGACTCTAATGGCCTGCTGCTCGTCCAAGACCACGACAAAGCTTTGATTTTTGCCTTTGTTCTCGCTGGCCCCGATTCTTCTTCCTCCCCCTTCCTTCTTCTTGCTAATTCTTTCAGCTTACACTTATAAAAAAAATTGCTGAAAAGTTGCAGTAGTATTTGGTCACCCGCTTTTACTATATGACTATCTAAGTCAAAAGTCAGTATCTCCTAATAGGTCAGAAATTGTTATATTTAAAATATATTTTTGAAGTATATTTTTCCATCTCTTAATAGGTTTTTCTTTTGATGCCTTGTCCAGGGTCGTCTTCGGCTTATTTTTCTCGTACTTGTGCCTAAACTGTGTGTGTGAAAGTGACTGCACTTGGAACCTGGGGACCCAAGCTCCGACCGTCTCCAAGAACAACAAAATGAGCACGCCACTCGAACAGAGGCGCCGCGATTTGTTTTTTATACTTTTTTCGCATTATTATTTATTTAGTTTTTTTTTCTGTTTGTCGCGCGCACTTTAACTTTGACCCAGTTGACGCCCCAATTGCAACATGTAGTGAGAGAAAACAGCAAACAGCAGGAAAGATGACACACATTTTGACAGAGAAATGCAAGAAAAGGTGAAACAAGTGTCATACAGGGCCTAAGGGCATGACTTTCAAATGGCATTTAATTGAGTTTGTTTTCGAGTTTGGCCATTCCGACAATGGTTTCCAATCAGCTTTGGGCAAATAGTGTTTCCCACAGGGCAAAATCAGCTAGAAAAGCTGACAGCACACAAGCTGATTAAAAAGCAGGCAGTAAAAGTCAGTACTTCCACTCTAATAACTAACTAGAAAGCAGATGTTTGAGTGAAATTCCAGCTGGATAAATCGGGAAAAATCAAATTTAATATTTTAGCAGGCCCCAGTGATGCACTGCAATTTGTACGCCTAAACAAAGCGAATCCAATCGCGGCGACATTACATTGCAAAAATTAGAGTCCAGCGACTAATTCTCACAATTCTATTGTTTGTTATTTTCGCTGGCAACCAAAAATAATAACGAAATCGCACAAATAAACCCGGCTTGGCAACTGCACCGCATTTGGGGGCACTGAGAAAACATGAATTTTTGGTTACTTAATAAACAAAACACGGCTGGAAAACAGCTCTCCATAAACGGAAAAACTGCAAGGCAAGCGAACAGCAAAAATATTATATATGTGAGGTATATGGCGTCGAAATAGAAAACGCAATAAGCAAATAAACAAACAATTAGCAGGTTGTTGCAAAGAAAAATGAAAAATAGTATATCAGCAGGCGGCGGCGTCGAGTGAGCCCTTTTAGCTCACCTTTCGTAAGCGGGTCAACTTGTCATAATGATTTACGTGCAAAACTAGCGACTACCAACAAATGACACCTGTACTTGCGAGCACAGTGGCGGGCAAACTTATAGCAACACCTCTACAGCAGTTCAATTAAAATGATTCAACCAATCTGTATTTACAGTGTGCGATTGCCCACGTTTATTGCCCATATGTTTACTCAAACCGTTTACATATTTAAGTCAGTAAAATTAGATGGTCTTAGACATGAACTTTTTGAGATATTTTAAGATACCCGTATGTTGTATGTTCTTGACTATGTTCTGTTTTGTTTATTCTGCCAGTGAGCGATTGCTATTGTTCTGCGCTCAGCTGTGTCCATAGAAACGCACCCACAAACACAAACACAAACGCAAACACAAGTACACCCACAGAAATCCACTAGAGCCAGGGGAATTTGTGTTTTTATTAGAATTGTTATTATTGCCGTCGCTTGCATACAAAATGCAAATGCACCGCGCCAATGTCGCGTACAAAATTCTATTGTCAAGTGCAGTTGGTCTCGAGTGTTTGGCTGTTTGTTGTTGCAGCTGTTTTTGTTGTTCCTGCTATGCTTTGTTGTGTGGTTATTGTTGGTGTTGGTGTTGGTGTTGGTGTTGCACTGCACTGCAAAATTTGCGGCCAGAACGTCCATTGTTGTGGCAAACTGCAGCTGGCAAAGCAGCCGCATACCAAATCGAGCTGGCTAATTTGAGCCAACATAGAAAAAAAAAAAGCGACATGAAAATGAAAAATGATGTAAAAAAAAAAAAAGAAAACAAAAAACGAAGTGCAACTCCCACGCGAACCTGAGAAATACAATTTTCATGCGGTTGGCAATAAGAAAATGTGCATGGAAAATTACATAGAAAGGTGTACGCAAACTTTTACAGCACCTGTGCCGCCGTGTGCTCGTGCCCAAGAGGTTCAATAAAATGTGCACTTAAGCGCCGCAGGAATTGAATGTGAAAGGCTTTCCCCGAGGGAGACACCAACCCTCGCCACCCCACCCACACATAAAAGCCACATTCTCGCTTTGCAAATAGAAAGCATGATGCTCACTGAATAACTGAACAAGACTTTTGAATACCATAATTCGCTGATCGACTTATCGCTCTTTAACGACCATTAATCACCGATCCCTGCCTAGCGGATAATCTCAACCAATTCGATCCTAACGTGGGCGGCCTTTCACCAAGAGCCCAGAGGAAAATCCAGCTCAGATTTCAACAGCAATGCCAAACTGGAACTGGGTACGAACCCATTCACTTGGTGGAGCTATAAGTTTGTGGTCATTTGTGGGTCATGTGTATAAACGGCAAACTGCCAGCACTAAACTGCATAATCAGCAAAACAACAAGCTGAAGTAGTAAACCAAACACGAACCGCCAAAGTCATATTGAAATCAGCGAAAATTCAGGTAACGAGTGCAGTCAACCTGGCCAAGTGCACAGAAAATTCAATTTAATATTACAAGTGAAAGGTCTTTTCTATTAATTCAATCAAGTGAAGGAGTAATAAAGTACTAGATCTCTAATTTAATATAATAGAAGGAAGTTTCATTAAATTTCATTTAATTAAGGAATTTTGATTGACTATGAATACTTTTGAATATTTTTTCGTTGTGTATTAATACGATAGCCTCGAAAAGTTGCTGATTTTCGTTTTGCGATCAAGTGAAACTGAAACCTTTGGACGGAAATGGGAAGCGCCCCGTCGACGTCATTGTCTATAATGTTATTTCAGGGGCTGTGAATGAATGAGTATGATTCGTTCGGTATTCGTAAGCAGTTGCGTTGCCATGGATATTGTCAAGTGGAGGGGATTTCAGTTTGAAAAGCGGGTTGGCCTGCCCTGCAGTTGATTTGCTTATTCAAGTTATATTCTGAATATATATATTTTGTTTCCATTTAATATAATGCGTATGCGTATGCGTCGCGTCGCGTCTCGTCGCTTGAAGAGCTGCACTTGACTCCAATTACGGGTTTCTGTTTACGGATTTATGCTCGCTTGAGCGGAAAATGCATATACTCGTACTCATACGAGTATGTGGGGTTATGCCGCTGATTGAGTCGGTGGTTCTGCGGGATGGTGTGCTCGTTTATATCCGTATATCTGCATCTATGTGGCAGAAGTTTCGCTCGGGAAAAGTTATTAAAAACCCCAGCTGCATCTTCTTTGTTTGACGAACAACTTGTAAGGAAACAGGGAATGAGCAGCGGCAATACGGATGTTGCATGCGCCAAGAGCGATAAGACAATGCAATTGTTTGCACTTAAATTGAGTTTAAAGTCGCTGAAAGTCTATAATACACAGAGCAATTTAACAAGATAAAAGCACAGGAAGAGCACTTAAATCGAAAAAAGTGAACAATACTGTGTAGGAAATAAATGACTGCAGAAGGTATTAGAAGGTTTGGGGGTTTTTCCGAATAAATGGACAGAGCTGATTTATTATTTATTATTCATTATTATTATTATTCATTAACTAGTTGATCTTTAATTCGACCCTATATTTAATATGCTATGATTTTATATTTTTCTTCTCCGTTTGATTTAATCTAGCGCAGTTTATAATTAGTTCGCAAGAAGAGCTACAATAAAAAAAACCTTCGTTTGACAGCTTCGCATTTTTCATAATTAGGTTGATCAGCCCACAACATGGGGGAAAGCTGAATGCGTCATTTAATATGCTGATTCAGTTGCAGGCTCATCAATCCCGACCGCAGATAAAAACCCATTCCAATCAGTGGCACGGAGGCAATTATTATCATATGCAATTGTTGCCACACATCAGTGGTATCGCATGTGGCACTCGATGTATGTATATATCCGTCACTCAATCATTCCATCATTCAATCATTCAATCACTGCAATCAACGGACACGTGCTGTCCATCTAGCCGAAAAAAGAAAATCTACATTTTCCAAATCTATAGTCCATCAATGTCATTTAGAGCATCATGAGCACTTGTTGCATGTTTATGGGGCGTTTTTTCATCGTTTTTGTTGAAGGCGGATTCTTGAACTTACCATTGCGTGAAACGTCAAGCTCGACGAGATTTTCAAAGTTTTGTATATCCGGCGGCAGGCGGCCAATTTCATTGTCACTCAGTCCCAGCTTTCTCAGGCGATGCAATCTGAAGAAATTCTGCAAGCACGGAGAAGAAGAGAAAAAAAACAAGATTTAGACCTCAGCACGACTCGTAGACTCGGGAGCCTTTTGCAAACAAAGGCCAATGGATTGCAACTCAGTTAGTTCGTTTTCGTGGTCATAAATCTTTAGGGGGTTGTCATTTGTTAGTGCCGTGACCCGTCCAAACAGTCAGTTTACCATTAGAATCCTCCATTTTGGCCAGCTTTTCTCCTTTCGACCCGGCTATCCCAGCTATCCAGCTATCCAGACAGACAGAAGACATGTCGCCAACAATTCATTTATGAAAATCACGACTTCGATTCGAATTTCGAAATAAATTATGTTGGCACTCCACTCGGCAACTTTCCAAAGTGAAGGGAAGCCCAGTAACCAAAAACCAATATAAAAACCCAAACCCAAATCCAAATCCAAACCAAAATACCCATACCCTGACCTTCCTGCAATGTGGAGTAGTACTCATCTCTGCAGGAAAGAAAGTTGCGCCCCCTACTGACTCACTGAGTCATAGACCTCAAGGTTAACAGCCGCTGCTTTTGTTCTGCCAGCGCGATTTTTATCGGCCATTGTGGCTGGGTTCTTTACTTGAGTTCACTTTGTGCCGAGCCCCAAAGAGCAGTCGCCACCAGAATAATGAAAATAATTCGTAGTTCTGGCCGTAAAGTTTATTAAATTCTTTCTATTTTCCCTCTTTTTATTTTTGTTTTCTAATTTTTTGTTGCGTTCTTTGTTTGGGCCACATGACAATAGAAGTGCTGGTCGTGTGCTGGCCAAGTGCTGGAGTTGTTGACCCAGTTTTTTGGGGCACCGAGCAAGCGAATTCCGTACCTCAGCCAAGAAACACTAGCTCTGGACATTTACGGTCACACAAATCGAAAGGAATTTTGGGAACGGCCAACCATAAATCCATTTTGATTAAGACACAGCAAAATGATTTATGAAACCACAACTTTTTAATTTGCACAAGAACGTCTGACATATGTCATAGGTTGAAAGATATCTTAACTATTTTTAACTGACAATCGTGGTGAGTCAATAAAACTTGCTATCATTAATATATTTCATTTCAATAGTTAATAGTAATTATACCATAACAAACATAAGGTACAACACTCAGCATGATTACATGGAAAAGTCAATGTCAGAGAAACCACCATGCAATGCAACAATGAATAAGGGGCTTTTATTTTAAAGACAAAGCGGCTTAGACTCCATCAGTGTCAGCTGCATTGCTTTTGGCCACCTACAATGGCCAGATTTCGTTTGCTATTTATGCACAGAAAAGCAGAAAAAGCGAAAAGCCTTTCAACAAATCATGCGTCAAAAAGTTGCAACTGTCAGCGACAAAGGGGCAACGAAAAAAAATGCAGGAAGACAGGCAGTCCGTCCGAGCAGGCCAAAAAAAAAAAATACAAAAAAAAACGTAACTTGCATATGAAAATGGCCCACAAAAGGGGCACAAAAAAGGGGGTGGTGGTGGTGAATGGCCGAGAGACAAAAACGAGGACAAGGCATGACGACAATAAAAATGAATGCGAATTGTAAACTTTTCGCCAAGTGCTGGTCACAAAAGATACTTTTTGTTTTTGCCACCCAACCAACCAACCAACCTATCAAGCAACCTACCAAGCAACAAAAGCCCACGCTGCAACTCGGGCTTGTTGTATGTATCTTGGCCATAAATTACCGGCCGGTCTGCCGGCCGGCATATACTCACATATAGCCATCAGTACGAGTGCAGAGTACAGAGCACAGAGTAGCTAGCATGGAGGAGTACTACCAGTTTGTCTGCCACTCAAGCGCACATACAGATAGATACAGATATGGTAGACTCAGTCACTCACTCACTCACTCGGCAGCACACTTTTACTATTGTATCTAGTCGGAGCAGGCGCACAGCAAGTGCTAGGTGGTCGCTTTTAGCCAGGCCAAAAACATAGCCACCACACAGCCAGCAGTTCGCAACAGAGGTTCCGAGGTTGCATCACAGAGAGCAGACAAGTTGCTGCTTGCTAGTTGCGGGTTGCTGGTTGGTGGCTGTTTGAGCTGCATCATCAACATCATCATCATCATGTGCATAATTCGATTTCTGGACCGGCTACTACATATCTCGAACGCGCAGAGAGGATGGCTATAACAAAAACAATTCAATTTGCCATTGTTAAAAGCCCGGTCGGAAAACCAATTTGCGCTGCCTAAGAGCCAACCTAATAGACTCTGATGGCTCCGAAATTCGAAATCCGGAAAATGGAATCCAGGGTCCAGATTCCAGAATACAGAATTCAGTGCAATTGCACTGAACCATGACCCGTGAGTGGGTGGGGGGTATGGAAATGCGCGCTTCGTTGCTCGCCAGCAATTTTTTAATGTGTCCCAGTATCTGCAAGTGTAATCTGCCAAAGTCAAAAGTATCTGGCCCACTCACACAACGCACATACGGCTATATATCCATATATCTATATATGCACATGGCCGTATAGTCGCAGTTGGCAAGTGGTGTGTGCATGTTGCAAATGACTAGGCGCCCAGAAAACGCTGTACAATCGCGTACGAAACGGGTTCTAGATACATTTTTCGGCACGGATATATATCTGAACTGAACGCATCTACAGCCGCCGAAAGCAGCTGAGCTAGAACCAGCCAACAACACAGAAAAACCTACTGTAGAGACAGACAGACAGACAGACAGCGGCAATTATGTGCAGAGCTGGAACTGAAGACTGCGACTACGTTTAGTATTTCACGCCGCACTGGAGATACAAAATGCACGGGGAAAAATCTCTATGCAAGTCTTCAAAAGATTCGATATAATTTCCATCCCTTATTGGCACTTTTACTTTGTGGTTAAGGCCTCCACTCATTTTCCTATTCAAATGTACATTTATTTTTGTGATTTTAGCTGCAAATGAAACCTTGTCAGGGAATTTTTTTCACTGCCAGCAGATACACGGATACAAATGGCTGCCGGTGCCTAGCCACTGCAACAGTAACAGCCACAGAGGAGTCGAAAAATATACAAATATGTGTAATCGTCGAACAAACAAGACACGAGCTTGCGAGCTTCTCCAGTGGCATCCGCAGAAGGAATGGGATTCGGAATGGTAGTCGGAATCGAAATTGGAATCGGAATCGCAATCGCTGTAGTGTCTAGCTTGGTGTATCTGGGCGCCTGTTCCAATCTGTACATCTTCATTTTTCTATCCAACCAACCACAATTTGCAGCCCCGCAGAGTGAGTGTTTGTGTGCGCCCCGGTGCATTTGTCATGCCAATGCCAACAAGCCAACAAGCCAGCAAACTGGCAAACCAGCAAACGGACGACTTTCTTTATGGCCAACGGCAGACGATGCAGCCACCGGATAAAAATAAAAAAACAACAGTGCCAACTGCTAGTCAGCGGAAAAGCACTTAACCGCTGCTCGTTTCCCAAACAGCTGCTTGGGAAATTTAGTATCAGTTTTAGATGCAAATACAGCATACTGCAATAACCGTATCAGGCGCCATAAATCTCAGCTGCATCTTTGCCGAATCATGGACCAAATGCGTTCTGCCTAAATAACTTTTTAAACAGCTGCAAGCCGAAATTCTCGGCAGTCTCGCGGTCAGAGGCAACAATGTTTGATACAAAAGGCTTCACAAACAATTAAGTGGAAAACATTTATTTATTTATAGGCAAACCGGTTTGCCCAAGCTCAGTCAGTAGTGGCTAGAATAAAAGTGGTAAGCGGTAAGCTGTGAACGCTGGGGAATGCGAGAGACGAGCGTTGAGTTTAGTTGGCTTAGTGTAACGAAAACGAAATGAAAAACTCGGAATAAATCGAATGAAAAATTCCACAAGTTGGGTACAGTTCGTCTCGGGGCTATAGGAACAAGACTTCATCGAAAAAAGTGGCAAAAGCAGTTGATTGTCGTGTTGAGAATGACTTTGTCCGAATGACTTTATTTTATAAAACTCTTTTAAAGTCATGAAAGATTTAGAGAGTGAAATTTTCCAATAGTAAGAGCACTCAAAGCTTAAAAGCCAGAACAGTATACAGCATCTATTATTTATCTTTATATTATAAGCACATCTCAATGCCTTGACAACCCAATAAACTATAAACAATGTATAGTTTAACAGTATCTTTCAAAACATTGATGACCAGAAAAAGTTGCCAAATCGGTATTTTGGTGTGTACTTCTTTTTCATTTTCTGGGGATGGCCAGCAGGTGTTGAGCCAAGTTGAGCGGCGAGTAGTGAGTAGCATTCACTTAGCCAAACTCACTAAAAGCCGACCGCCATTTTAGATTCTTGCTGACTGTTTTCGTAGCCGTTGTCGAGTTCGCTGTGTCAGGTACGCGCGATTACTACCAAATGATGTCATTGCCGCTGCTCTGGCTTTTTTTTTTGTTGCTTTGTGTGTGTTCAATAGCCAGACTGCCGGTTAAGTTTTCACAAGAGCCCCTCACCTCCTCACCCCCGCTGCCGCCCACAATAAAAGGCACCTGCTCCGCTTCAGGTTTCGAAAGCAACCAAAAAGGGGGAGGTGTGGGTGGTGTAAGGTAGGTAAGATTGGTGGTAGGCGGTAGGCGGTTGGTCTGCTAAGCAGGTTGAACCTCAGGCCCATTGGGGCAATGCCAGGCGATAAGGTGATTACTCGGTATCTTATCTTCGAGCGTGACTAATTGGCCCAAATGAATGGGGCCAGCAGCGGTTGCCAGTGACTCTGAACTGTGCCTGTGAATGGGTACGGATTTCGGGTGGTAAGCATGCACTGAAGAAGCCAATTTCTCGGGCGAGTCGTTTCCTTGGGGTAGGTTCTGCACCACATAGTGGTATCTCGACAACGAAGAGCCCTAAATCGAGCAGTTGCATAATGCAAAGTAGCAATTATGTGAACGCATAGTAGGAGCACCATTAAATGATTGTGGAAAATGCTAAATGCAAAACAGCATTTTCCCATTCAATTGCCTGACAGCCAACTCCATCTGATGAAGGCAAACGAATGGCCGCAGATTGAGGCAGATTGTCGCCGAGTTAGCAGCCATTCAATTGAGGCAGACAGTTGCAAGTACACTACTAAATCAACTATATGTAATTGTTTAAAATGGGGGAAACATCCTATAGAAATAAGTTTTTCCTGAAAAGATTGATAGGTTTTGTTGTAACCAGCTAATCAAACTTATCATGGGGTAATCTAAGCTGCCTAGAATCCTCTTTCAATTGAATAATGGGTCATTCATCTCGATTTAATATCCCTTTTTTGCCGTGTACCCTCCACAAACCGTCGATGCCATGACAACGCGGAAATTGTGTACCGCTCTCAACAATCCAGAAAGGGTTGAGCATAGCGATTCCATCAGCAGAAACTAAACTGAAGCAACAATCACATCCGCTGCTGTCATTTTGCTTAGCATTCGAACGAAGTCGCCACCAGAACATCAGAACATCATCATTATATGGCAGACTAGTCCATTGTAGTGGCTGCTTCTGCTCTTGTTGCTGCTTCTGCTTCTGCTGCTGTTTCTGCCCCAGAGCAACATGTAGTTGCTGCGGTTGCAACATGTGGCTGCTCCAATAAAAGCTGGAAGAGCGGTCTGCATTTGCATTAGAAGTTCATTAGTGAGTTTGCGGCTGATGCAAATGAAATCAGTAGGGAAGCTTCAAGAAGCAATCTGACCGCAAATGAATTGCAGTTGCAACTGGGAGTACTATCTATGTGCCCCCGCCCACAACTTGTTGCTATGTCAACGAGCCAGCGCTAATGTTTATGTCCGACTGCTGGCTTGTTTACTTGTTTATTTACCAGCTGCAATCGTGGCGGAAGACCGCTGGCAAAAACCAAATAAACAACAGCGACAGAAATTATTCACAGGCCAACAGTAGTAGAAACAGTAGAATTATTTGGAAAAGTGACCACACCCAATTTATGTGGCCATTATTATCGGGGGCACTTGGCCCACTAATTAGAATGCAGCACTTGGCGGAGCTTTGATCGCCAGTTGCGTAATTGCAGATTCAATTATGATGGCTGCACCGCTGTCAAAGAAAAGTCAGTGAGTGCTGCCCACTTGGCGATTCATTCCCCCCCCCCCCATTTCCCCTCCATTTCCCCCCCATTTCCACCCATTAATTAAAGACTTCCGCTCTCGGCTGAGGGAAACTTCTTTTGTCGTAATTGTTGTCTTGGTAAATGGTAAACGGCGAGATGCTCCAGCAGATAGCTGACCAAAGGAGAACGGCCCTGACTGCGGGCTTTTCACGGGGAAAATACAAAAATAAAAGATATATTTATGTATGTACAAGACGATAGAGGAGATAGATGGAGGAGATGGAGGTTGAGGTGGAGGAATGGCCATGGGCGGGGTCAACGCACCCGGGGATGCAAATTACGTGCCCAGCCATCAACCCCTTGAGCTTAGGACCAGACCATTCGGTGGGACAAGTTTGCGAACGTAAAACCATCGTCATCACCATCGTCATCGCTGCCAGACAAGGCCGTTGTTCGAAAGTTGTTAAACAGATAAAAGCGAGGGGTTTGAGCAGATCAAACAATCCTATCGGAATGCTCAACCTATTGGTCTATTGGCATTTATGAACATATTTCTAGAGGGGCGGTCGTCATGTTGCTGTTGGAAATTGATCTGGATTGTGGGCTTGTTTGCGTTATATGTAAATTTAAATATTTTAAATAAAACAAAAGGTATACGTGAATGTTTTCCCTAAACTCGAGACTTTTCTACACTTGAGCACAAACAAACGCTGCATCTATTAATATTTCATTTTCATTTTCCACCCACTATCTGATGTAGGTTGCTTTTCCCTCAACCAAAAGCCGACTCCAAGGAATTTATTCAATTTCCCACGCACTTTGAACTATGACATTTACGGTTTTGCACCGCCCAGCAGCAAAAGCTGAGATTCACTGAAGTCAGTCAGCCCAGCTTGATTTTCCCGGGTTGATTTTCCACAGTTCAAATTTACATACAGTACAAGTTTTTCTGATCCCAACTTTGCTTTTCCTTAACCAAATTTCTCCCAACTCGTACTGACAAAATCATAAACAATAATAAGTCGTTATTGTATATTCCTAATATACAACAAATTGTTTTTTTATCATTTGTTGTTTTCGTTTTTTATGATGGGTAATTATACTGCATACAATGGAATGTCTTGTTTTTCTAATGACTATTTTGCGCCATGAATCATTAATTTCTCGAGACCCAATAAACTTTTCTGTTATTCATAGCAGAAGTAAACATTCGATTTCTGGTCAAATGTTCTCATATTTTCAGATCTGGTTAGCAAAATTGTATGGATGATAAAAGCTAGAAATCTAAAAAACCCAAATTATTAAACATTCCTGTTCCAAGTTCTTTGTTAATAATTAAACATTCTTGTTCGAATTACTTTGTTATTTGATAATTTCATCATAATATGAAAGGTCACTGTCTTTTAAGGTCGTTTTTCCAGTTCCTCCCAAGGATTCCCAAGCTTCGCACTCACCTTGGGCAAGTCCCGGATGTGGTTGGCGTCCAGGAAGAGCTCCTCCAGAGTCCGCGAGTACCGCAGGATCTCCTCGGGCACCTGCGGCAGCGAGCAGTGGCGCTTGTCCACGAACTCCACCTGCCGGTTGCAGCCCTTGAAGATGGGAATGCACTTGAACATGCTGCTCGTCTTCGGCCGCGTCGGCTGTGACTGCTTCTTCTTGGACGTCGTCTTGCCGGCTTTTCGATTAGTTGTGGGGAAGGGAAAGGAGGGGGTGTTTGTTTTAGTGTAACGTTAGCTCGTTTTGATCGTAGGGATGTCTCTGAACTAGGCTATCTGGCGGACATAGACAGCGCCTGTTTAGCAGACTCCAAGTTGGACACACTTTTTCTTTATTTTCGCTATCTCGGGCTTTTATTTATCGCACACGTTTCGCCCACATTTTTCACTGTAATTAAATTTTACATTTCATTTATATTTATTTGATTGCTTCGCGCATTACGTTAGGCGTTGCGCTACGTGAAACGGCAAGGGAGAACGTAAGATAGACTTTTTATTTTCTTGTTGCCTGGCCTTGCCATTTTGTTGTTGCGGCTCACTGGAGTTTGTTTGAAGGAGAGAGGGAGTGAGAGAGAGACAGAGAGAGCGCGCTAAAGAGAGCCGCTTACACACAAACGCACAAACACGCGCCTGTGTGGGTAATAAGCGAAATAATGAATAATAATCAATTCTAATTGGCACTTGGTTGGAATGCCATAAAACGCATTGCATCACGTAGTTAAAAACAAAAAGGAACAAGAAACGCAACGCATTTGTTGCTTCCTCTCGACCACTCGACAACGAAGCTGCATGGAATGGCGGAATAGTGAAAAGCTTGAGCGGAAAATTAACATCAAAGCGACACACCCAAACGGACACACGCACACAGGCAAAGCCTGAAAGCCGGGAATCCAAATTGCTATTACGTTACGTGCTTTCCCTCGTTTTTGTGCCACTGTGCAGCGGCGTATGTTTTGGAATTTACACACACGCGCTCGCAGGACAAGCACACATACATGCACGCACATACACACACACATACACGCGCGCAGGCTGCGCAACAACAAAATGCTAGTCTAAGGCGGCGAGGAATCAGCGAAAAAGTGAAAGAGAGGGCGCTATCTGGCGTTCTCCTTGCGTTTTTCGCACGAGTATTTACTGTAGTTACAGGGGCCGCACAAAACAACAGAAATCGCGGCGAGCAGCGCGTCTAAACTACAAACACGTACACGCGCGCACACACACACACCCGCACGCACGCATGCAGTTAAAAAACAGGCGGTTTGTTTCTCTTCTTCACTCAAAAGCGGTCGAAAATCACGAGCGTTGGGTGAAAATCAACCGTTGTTTTCATCCGCGTTTCCAACTTTTTCTCGTCGTCCGCCCGCGCGCAACAACAACTCTTTGCAGTGTGACGCTTTGGAAAAACTACGAAAAAGTCGAAAGTCCTCTCCCATCAAAAAGGTTTCTTCCATACGGTCATACTCTGGAGTATATTTAAAGATTCGCGGTCTGGTCACACTAGTGGCGATTGCATCGCGCACATAGCCAAGACAACAACCATTCGAGTTATTTGCCATCTCTATTTCCGCTTAAGTTTGGCGCCTACGATTTTAAGATGAAATTTAAGAATATGTTGTAATGGAACTAAGAATAAGAAGATACAAAATATTTAGCTAATTTGTATTAAAGAAAGTCCTATAACTGGAATATTGTCAAATACTTTTGTGTTCTCGGTATATGAAATTTCAAGGAATTGTATATATAAATTAGCTCGTTTTATAATGATATGTATATATAATAATAATAAATCTTGGTATCAAATTCAGCAAACAACAAATATATGCGCTTATTACGTTTTTCTTGTTTGCTTTATTCGCATTCCTTTTTTGTTTGTTTTTCGCAGCTTGAAAGCTTTCTCTGCCGACGCCGACGTCGACATTGAAATTTTGGCGTCGCAAACAAAAACAAAAGTTGCCGGCTCTCTTCAAAGTTTAAATTGAGAGAGAAAAGAAGTGTGTGAAATGCTCTTAAGTGCCTGCTCTCTTATAACCGCTTAATGTTAACCGCACGCAATGTTAACCGATGCAGCCCCACAGGTATTTGTATCTAAGTATCTTGATGTTAACATGAGCTGTAATTGCTGGCTATGGTATACAAATGTTTGTCATTAGAACGTGTAAGGCGATTTTTCTAAGATGTTTATTTGATTTTTAAGTCGTTATTGAGGTAATGTACTTGCTAGATGTTTATGGGGTCTTTTTGGTGATATATTTAAGTCTTGCCTAAATGACTAAAGCAGTGGATGTCTAACTTGGCAATGCAAGACAACCTATTGATGTAGTAGTTTGAAGTTTTTCACTTAAGCTTGCTTAAAGTAGGAAGACATTTTCCATCTCAGCACAATCGTAACTGCTTTTAAATCGGCGCCCCTTGCGAACCGGTTAAGGTATCGATATACTTATCATCGCTGTAAGACAGCATTAGGCCAGCTCTAGCACAGAACCGTAACCGTTAGTTGGCGCGCAGCTTACCACAAATTTCCACCGAAATTCCGTCGAAATTCTTTAAATTATCTCAGCTACGAATACGAGTTTAGCTCAGAACCAAGTTTAGTTACTTACATGTGCATTGTTATTAGATAAAGAAGTAACGCGAATACTAAAGTTGAATAAACCACGCTCGGTCTCGGTTTCGGATTATCGCTCTCTCGCTCTCGCGCCGAACGAGCTGCTTGTCGCCGCCGTTCCATTCATAAGTGAAGCAGTGCGCCAAAGCTCGGTGCGCTCAGTTCTCCGATGGCGAACAGATTGTTTGGACGTGTTTGCTGCGTCGCTCTGTGCAATTGCGGGCGGATTTGTCGAGTAAATTTTTGCCGGCGCTTGTAAATTCGCGATATTTGCGATATTTTTGACGACGCTGTGTCCGCTTATGTGTGTGTGTGTGTTTTGTGTGTGGCAACAAACAACAAACAAAAGTTAAACAAGCTGGACAACACAACAGTAATTGCAGCTATGTGTGCGTCTGTGTTTGTGTGTGTTTGAGTGCGTGAGTGCGAGCGAAACACAAACGTAAAGCGGAAATGCAAAAAAGACAACAAAGGTATCAGAAAAAGTAAAAAGTAAAATGAGAGAAGCCGGTGCAGCCAGAAAGAGCGAGAAAGCACGAGTGGGGGCTAATGAAAACGAAATGTGATTCATTGGCTTTATCAATTGTGCAAAATTCCGGCATTGTTTAGTCCTGGGCGACAAATAAATTATGACATAATACAACAAAGGGCGAAATAACAAGAAACTGGAGACGCAGCAAGGCACAAAAAAGCGTAAAGTGCGTGTGCGAGTGGGAGTGCGTACTGTGTGTGTGTGTGGGTGGCTTCAGTATTTGAAAATTGAGAAATTCCAAACAAACAAAGCGGCAAAAAGGATATACATATGTATGTAGCAAGGGAAAAACTCCAAGTACAGTAGTTGCTGCTGCTTCTTGTTCACGCAAAAGGCAAAATCGCAAAAAAAAAACCCAAAGGCAAAGGCAAAGGCAAAGGCAAAATACCCAAAAAAGCAAAGGCAAAGCAAGAGCGTAGCAAAAACAAGGAGCAAAACGGCGGCAGCGAAAAAGCTTAGTAAGCTGCGCTGCCGCTGCCACAGCCGCTGCTGTTGCTTCTTCTTCTCTGTTTTCTTCTCCTTATTTTTTATTTTTGCAAACAAAAAAAAAGTGTACGCTGCCCAAACAAGCAGCGCAAGAAGAAGCAGCAGTCGGCAGAGGAACGAGCATAATAGAAGGTAGAAATTTCGAGGAAATCGAAATTTGCGTCGTTGCTGAAATTCGTTTGTTCTCCTCAGCCTCCCCATCCCTCTCCGCCACCTCTTCGTCCTCTTCATCTGCTCTTTCGCTCTCTGTTTTCCTGAGCGCCGGATTTTGCGGCTGAGTGTGTGAGTGTGTAAGTGTGTGTGCCGCGTATCTGTGTGTTTTTGTGCAAAAATTCGCATACAATTTGATTTTATATAACAACAACTACCCCAATGTGATTTCCTTTGCTCAGCCGGCTTTTGCGTTTTTGCTCATCTCACAGTTTTTGGTTTTATCTTACCAAAACTGAATACTATACAATATATTTCGAAAAAGTTGTAAACGAGCCAAAGTTTCATATCGCAGGGCTGTAAACAAATGAACGCCACGGTACACAGAACAAATAAGTAGTATTCACTTATATTTCACATTTATATTTAATAAGCATTAACATTTCATTTTAGGCGTTTAAATTGTATAATTCTTTAAAGCCAGCTGAATTTATAACACATTTCGATTTGAGATCTAGTTGGTATGAGAAATGTAAACACTATCAAATTACTATCTGTTTAATTTTTCGGTGTACTCAAAACAAAAAACCGTAGTTCAAATTCGCACAAGCACTTTTTTCATGTTTCTTTTGATTTATCGAGTTCTTTTTTTTCAATTGTCATACGTACAAAAGTTGGTCTGCGATGTGCTATACTTTTTGCAAAGCCTTTCATAGTGCGAATAGCAAAGGCATCAACAATATGATAGTAAAGCCAACGACGCCGAAAATGTATTTTAGCATTCATATATGCGATTTTTTGCTGGCGAGCTTCGGTTTGCCGCGCAAATTTGCGCTCTCGAGATAGAAATGTATCTTCGAGATACACGCGCCTTTTGTGGAATTGAAATTGAAATGGGCTCCGCCGCCTTTTATGTGGCATCATCACCGCCATCATCATCATTATTATTATTATTACGACTACTATCATTATTATGGAGATGCGTGCGTAATGGCAGCTGAAGAATCTGAGCCGTAGAATCTGCGAGTTTATCGCAGCTTAAATCCAAGCACACACAAAAAGCCAGTACAAATTTAAGGCCGATAAAAGGATGTCACAGGAAGTAAAAAGGGAGGAGAAAAGGGAAAAAAACGCAGGATAAAGGATCCATTTATTATTGCTGAAATTATTATGCTAGCTGATAGCAGCAGAAATACCTACGTTAAAAGAGGATAATTCTATACTAATTCTAAAGAAGTTATAGTTCTTGGTATAATAATAGAATATCATATCTAACTAGATTGGCCAACAACATCAAGTTTAGAAAAACCATAAACGGAATAATTGCAGTTCGTAGAACAACAGAAACCAAGGGGAAAAGGAAAAACTTTGGCTGGCTTTTGGAAAACTTTCTCAAAACTTTATTGCTTGAAAAGTGTAATCAAGTAAATCAGTAATATTAAAAATAACTTAAAACTTTTAGTTGCTCATACAGTGCTTCTTTTGATTTGATAGCCAAATGGCGCAAGCAAAAGCGCAACTAGAAATGCAAAGATAAAACGCATAGTGAAGCTGAAAATTTGGTAATTTCAAATACGGCTTATTTCCATTTCGGTATGTATTTTCATGTTGTCCCCGGGGTATATTTTCCACCCCAAACCACGAGGTAATGCCCATCCCCAGCACCTCATCAATTTCCCGACTTGAGCGGTGACAAACTGATGACACTGGCGCCGGGCCATCGTGTTGGCGGCATGTTTGTGCGGACTATTTAACAAATTGAGTATACGCACTGTTGCACGCGTGAAATATTTATGCCTCTGCCCAAATGTATTAGCATACTTTTGTGTGTGCGTGTACGTGTATGTGCGTGTGTGTGCATGGGTGTGTGCATTAGATTAGTAAATAAAATACGGTGATTTGATTTCTATCCTCATTTCCGTGTATTTCCGAAGCCAAACATCGCAGTGAGCGGATAAATGAGAAAATGCTTTTGCTAATCGTATTGACTGGAAGCGTGAAGAGTTCGTTAACGTTCCAATAATCGCGAAACGATAAAGAAAGATATAAATATATATAGTTATAATTACAATCGCGGTTGGGCCAAAAAAAGGAGCCCCAGCCGGAAAGCGGTTACAACAAAAAAGTCGGATTGCAATGTGTTTGTTTTACAATCGTCGCCTCTTTGTGATTCAATTGATTGAGATCCTACTGCTGCTGCTAACCGACCACAATGGACGACTGACACTAACCAAGGAGTCGACAACAGGTGAGTGTGGTTACCTCTGCCATATTTCACACTCTGAATTCGCAGTTGTGATGCCAATTGGATAGTTCTTTCCAGCCAAATTGGAGTGTTTTTAGGCTACCAGAATTATATATGAATTTAGCATGTGCCTCAATAGTTGATAACATGAAGTAAATAACATAAACGCATTAGATTTAAAACTAAAACTCATTATTATTTACAAATTTCCAAAACAAGCTTAAGAGTAAAGATGGAATATGTTTTTCCAGTACTCTTGCAACAATTTAGCAATCTGCTGCTAGTTTTTGAACTTCCTAAATTCGGCTAAATTTAATTTCAACAATTTCAAAATAGTTGACAACACTGATTCAAAGTGCCAGCCGGAACTCCGCTGGGGACCCACAAAACTCCAGGCAATAATCATAAACTAATGGCGTAACATGGCAGGCGTGTCCGCATTCCACTCGAAAGGTCTTTCAAGACACTCAGCGTGGAGCGTGGGGTAAAAAAAACTTGTTGAGTTTGAAGGGGTTGGGATTGGTGAGGTGTGGTGTGTGGGCTCCTTCGTTCGGGTGTTTGTCCCCGGGATTTCCACGGCCAAATCCCATAAAGAAAATCAGCAACATGAAATATTAAAGTTGGTAAAACACGCGAGAAAAGTTTTTCGGTCTTCCGCGGCACGATTCCGCTGAGGATTGTGGCGTCAGGCTGGATAACTACCCCTTGCCGTCGCTTTTGTGAATGTTTTATATTCGCCATCTGCCCAACGCCTTTTGGGGGTTGCTTTTTGGGGGCTTTACACCCCCGCATTAACCCCCCAGGATTTCGGAATAGTCCCCTTTGCATGTACGCCGGCTATTGCGAGGTTACTGCGTCGTTGATTTGGCTAAGCGATGTTATAATTCTAATTTATTGTAAGTGAACAAGTCAAAGCCATGACGTCTATCTTTTGCTCGATGGTTTGTGATTCAAGCCGGCTAATTAGTTGGCAAGTTCTGGAGGCACCTGTATTTCTGTAGGCTGTTTTGTAGCCACCCCCAATCGTCAGTCATCTGCAGCATTCCCACGTTTGTAATGTAAGCATTTCAAAGAACCACAAATTCAAATAGAAAAATTCAAGTTTTTCGTTTGATGTCGGCCAAGCAAGTCATGTGTGCTGGCCAGAGTTAACAAAGCTTACAGCCCTCGTTCGTCAGGTATTTAAATGTCTTTAAAGAGCATTTTGTTTTGTATTGAATATTGAAAGCAGCAATGCCACAATTTAAATCAATTAAAATTCGTTACTTATAAGTAAATACAAGTTGGTTCCTGCTATCGAATTTATATTGAGAAGAATTGTCAGGCGGTTGAAATAAGAAAAAAACGCCTCATTCTTGGCAATATCCTTGCAAATGGCGAGCTATCACTGTAATTCCCGTGCCACCCGCATGAATCGATTCAAATAGTGTCCTGCAACATATTGGATTGCAAGGGACAATCAATCAATCCGAGACACATCAAGCGGTCGGTCATCCCTCATTCATCAGTACCGCCGGGTTTTTCCGATTTCTTCCCCGTCTCCTTGCCAACCCACCCAGTTCCGGGTAGCCCACCGACCCACCGATCCACCGACCCACCGATCCACCGACCCACCGACCACACACAATCATCAACTATTTATCCCCAGTTGCTTGGAAGAAACAGAATCAGAATCAGCCAGAGTGCAGGGCATGGGCGAGTTCATGAATCCCGACCAAAGCAAACCGAATGCGAAAACTTTGCACACATGACGGAGCAGCCAGGATGGGAGTTAAGGGGAGGGAGGGGCCAGGAAATGGAGAAATTGTGGGCGGCTGGCTCTACCTCGAAGGCGAAGGCAAAAGTCCAAGTCAAACGACTAAGCGGCATGTCGTCAATAAATTTTCCATTAAATTCAAAGTTACCCAAAACAAGCAAAAAGGGCGGGGAAAATAAAAAACAGAAAAGAAAAGAAGGGCAGGGAAAGGAAAACCTATGGAGGAAGGTATCCGAAGGAACATGGCGCAGAACACTACATAACTTTTCCTTGTTACGTGCCAGTGTGTGTGTGTGTGGGTGGGTGTGTGTGGCCACGTTCATGCGGCGGATTTCATAAAGTTTTCAATTTGCAAAACAGCCAGGGAAAAGTGGAAGCTATGTCCCATTCATTATCCTCTCTTACATGGCAGAGCAGCAAATGGAACAAAAGAACTTGCCCAAGTTGGGGACACTGTGGAAGATGGCTTATACTTATACATGTAAAACTATCAAAACTACGTCAAAATCATTCATTTCAAGATATATTCCGTAACTGCAACTTCATTATCTTCATTGCTCAGATATATTTCGTAACTGCAAGTTCATTATTTTGGCTGAAAGTTAATTCTTCTGGCTAATTACATTGTACAATTGCAACTTCAACCATTTTTCCCAAAATATTTTATTGATATATCTGCGCATAAACTTTGCATGTGTGTGGGAGACCGTTCCTTCAGTTTCGGCGTGTGTGTGTTTGTTATTGGTATAGCTTCCTGCTTTCCGCTTGCCTGCCTACTTCGGCAATTGCCTTCAACTCGAGCCTCTTATTCAATTTTCGCCGGCGTGTGGCGCCATCTAGCGCCCACCGCCTGCACTGCCAGCTACACATCAACAACAGCAACAACAAAGGCAACAAGCGTTGAGCGTTGAGCGTTATTGTTGCCGCCGGCAATACACTGCAGGCAAACCATAAGCTATGGGGGCAACCCACAACGTCCCAAGCATCAACAACCAAGACGAAGTGGAGGGGGTTCTCTGCACAGCGAAGTCGAAGACTTGTACACTCTACTCGGCTGAAAAGTGCTGTTTCTGCATGATAGTGGTATGAATAGTTATCTGAAATTCAGGGAAAACTTGTCTAACTTATTGGTAGACGAAAACCTTTCGTATGCCACAAGGGACAGCGACTCGTTCTTAGTCTAAGGGTATATATAACAACAGCATCAGCAATAAGTTTTCGTTGCGGATCTTTGTTGTTGTTGCTGTTGCTGGTTTATTCATATGCCAAACAGCAAATCGTTTGTGGTTGTTGTAGCTGATGGCGATGTTATTCTTGTTGCTGGGAAGCTGGGAAGCAACAACCCAAAAGCTGCCTCCAAGTGCTCCATATTCATATGCAAATAGGAAGGCGAGGACCTTTGTTCCCTCTGCCGAGTTGTTATTGTTGTTGTTTCATTTTTTGTTGTTTTGTGTTTTTTTTTGTGTGTGTGTTGTTTTTCTTTTAGTTGCGTGAGCTTCTCAGTCGACGGCGACGGCGAATGCAAAAGTGGCGCCCCAATGCTTGATTTCAATTTTCAAGTGCTTCCTGCTGCGTTGTTGTTGTTATGGTTGTTGTCATTGTTGTTGCTGCTCTTGCAAGAGCGCTCAGCTATTTGACATCTCAAGCAGCGTTACAACAAATGGCAATAACAACACCCTCGGTGGAAAAGTGGGGGCTTCTGCAAAAACAGTTGAAATAACAACTTGAGGAGTCAACGTTTTGCCGGCCCGCAATAGAAAACAGAAAATCGGCTCATCCAGACCACAACTGCAAGCCGTTTCCCCGCTCTTGACTGGATGAGTGCCCCACTATGGCCATGATGGTGATGGGCGGTGAGGATGTGGATGAGGATGCGGATGCGGATGACTACGACGACGATGAGCCTAAAATGCTCCAGGCGCCGGTTTACATTCGTTGCGCAAGGGGAACACGTAGAGTATGGGAAAGTGCGGGAAACGGAACTAGCAGCCTTCCACTCCAACTACGCCTTTTAAGCCCCGAAAAGCGCCACCGACACAAGCACAAAATCCTACACTACCAGAAAAGTGTAGTAATGCCAACTAAATGGCACAAAAAACGACAAGGCACGATACTAAGTATAATTTGTATAATGCGACGAATGCGTTTAAAGTGAACATTGAAACGCATTACATACGGATGGAACTAACTTTTAGTTACTGTAGATACGCATTTTCCTTTTCTAGAAAGGTGGAAACAAGTTTCCCTGTAGATTCCTTGAGTTGAAGCTATCTACCTTAGCAATTAACCTGGCATGTAACCTATATTGTTATGCATTATGCCCATCTGAAACACTCTAGGTTGATATTGGCTTTCATATAACGAGTTTTATAACTTGTCGCAGCACTTTCCCATGCGGATGTTCAAAACTATCTTTTTTTCGATGTACCCACGATGTACCAAGTGTGTGTGTGTTTTCGAGCGCATTCGCTCTGATTAAAGCATCCTCGCACGAGCATTGGCAATGGCCACATGATGATGATTCTGCTGGGAGGATCCTGCGTCGCATTACTCGCAGCAGTTTCCGGTTTATAGCCTCATTGAAAATCCTTGCCGCTGCCCTGACAGCTTTAAACTGATTGCTCCACACCAACACATAGCAAGGCACACACATGCACACACATATACACACAGCGGCACCCTCCTGTGCAGCTGTGTTTGTGTGAAAATTCTTGGAAATCAGTTAAGTACATCGCGGACCTTTCCCCCGACGGCAGTTAGCACTTGGCAGGAGAGCAAAGATTTTTTATTTTTTTGCCTTTTCGTGGCGAGAAAAATCTTTGGGAAAATATTTTATAAATTTCATAATCCTCTAATGGAAAGGAGGAGGAGGAGGAGGAGGGTCGAGAGGAAAACATATATTTTCCCTATTCCTTTTGCACCTCCGCTGACAATTATAAGGAAATCATCCCCCTCCGGATTCGCAGCGACTCTTATCTTTTGACGCGTGCGATGGCGTATAAAAAATATAACGAATTCTATTAGTTCAATTAGAAAGTTGGAGTGGACGAGCTCCTTCATTTTGCCAGCATACTAATGGGGGGAAAATTCCGCTGGTAAAGGTGTGAAAATGCGTAATGAAATGCTGAATGCCTTAAAGAAATTTGATTAAAATTAAAAAGTAACTTCAATATTTTTTCTCTTGTTTTAAGTAACTCAATTATATTTAGCCTTAATGTCGCTCTTTTGTGTGCAGTTTAATTTTAGGTAGCCATAATATTTGTCTTCCAAGTCTACTCTAAATTTATATATTTGGCTGGCTTCCTTATTTATTCAGCCTGTTTGCACTTGTATTATTTTCAAGTTATCATAGATTACTTCTCCACGTTTTCAACTCCCAAATAGCAAACTAAGAAATATGACCAAGACAAAAGTGTTTCTTAATAAAATCGTCTAGACGGCGATGACGAAAGTTTTTGTTTACTACATCATCGTGTTGACAATGTGGAAATTAAGTTGTTTAGGAAACGTTTTTCTGGCACACCAGACGAGCAGACGACTTAAAGGTGCCCATTTAATACGAACAAATTGAGTTTCATTCATTACAGGTGAGAAGTCATGGGGTAAACTTGACTTTAATATGGAAACACAGGCATGTGATGTGTGATTTTTGCTCTTGGTACTTTTCCGCTTGCTCGGCACATAAGCATATTAAGGCTTTTGGTTCTGGGAACCCTCGGCCAAACTGCGAATTTCATAGAAAGTTGAAAGAAAATAAATGGGAAAAATATAAAATTGGAATAAAATGGGGACGGAAAGTATCCCCCTTAGTCAGCATGATATTTGAAATTTTTATTTCTGCTCCCCCCAACTGCAGCACGTGCTATGCGTCAACTTCTTCGAAATGTTTATATAAAATAGAGAGAGAGAGAGGGAGAAAAAATATATATTAAAAAAAGGGAAAGGAAGGCAACTCCTGGCCCACTCCGCCATTAAGGCCAGAATGCTGCCGTTTGCCGTTTGGCAATTAAAATTATTATTAGAAGTTAGTTGGCATGAATTTGCGTAGCCGTGGCGCCGCATTAGAAAACTTTTCCCCATTCGAGGCGGGCGTGCCTTGAAGTTTCCGCCAGCAAAGTGGATTGTGGAGTGGGCGTGGTCCAGGGCCATAAATGGTGGAAAATGAGATGCTTTAACGGCGTACCGAAGCGCGCCTTAAAATTAAACTGGGTCTGAACTTTAAAACATTGTCAAACGTGGCCTAGATGACGTGGCGCTTTTTCTTTTTCTAGTTACTTATTTCATTCCTTTTGGCCTGCCAGGCGTGTGCGACCTGAATGGCCAGAGCCTTAATGTCATATTAATACTTTGGCAATTAGATATGTTTAGTGTTCATAAGCGAGATGTTCAAATGTTTATGGCCAAAACCGGCGTGTGGCGCAGATGCTGCTCAAGTTGTTAAATAAATTAAATGAAAGTGGGAAAATGCTTGGAAGTGCTTTTGATTTGATTGGAGTTGGCTGAAAAAGCGTGTCGTTAAATCCAAAAATTTTCTGATATAAGTAATTGCAACGGAAATTCTTGATTTTGAGTTTAATTGATCTGCCACATTGCCCTGTTTCTGGTGAGGTTTTTTTTTAGTGCTCTTACGTTTTTATGACAATAAACTCGTATCCATTCGCCTAACAACCCACTAAATTAAACAGGGGCTAACTGATTGTACGTCCATTTTGTTTGACCTACCACTCGATCGATGCATGACCAGTTGTCTCGATTTATAAGCCTCTCGCATGCTCCACCAGTCCAATTGTTTGGCCATTCTTCAATGTGCTGTATATCCAACCAATTTGAGTGGTTTATTCGTCGATCGGAATGCCCCTCTCCTCGCCCTCAAACAATATTGTTTGTCATTGTCCGTTTGACTACTCTACGCATAGTACCAACGACAACAGCAACACTTTGCGAACAACAATGGAAATAGCACTTACAACTTGAACCAGACCCGCCACCCTTCCCCCTCGCTCCTCACTCGGTGGCAACTTCGGCCGTCGGTGGCAAGTACAAATAAAATCCATTAAAAGTAGTACCACGTGTAAGCCGAGTTTTTTTTCTGCGTGTTATTTATTTATTTTTCTCTTCGCATTAGAATGACGCATATTATTGACAAACAACAGGGGGGTACAGGTGTACAAAAGTGGTAATTGACGCTTTTGCCGCGCGTTGTTGCAACTCCAACAAAACAGAAAAAAACAAAAATAAAACTCAGAGACCCAAAAGAAGTAAAACAAAAAATTGCCAATGGCAAAGAACTTTTTGTATGATCATGTCGATACACCTAGGTGTATAGAGTGCCCCCCGAAAATCCCCTGAAATACCTGCGTTACCGGAGAACACTTACCTGTATGTCGGTGTATCGGCATTTTGGTATTTCGAACGAAATGTTTTCAGCCAGTTCGAGCATAAAAGCAGATTTCATAGTTGATTGCGGGAGGCGGAGGTGTCCGAACTTTTAGTTTTTTTGCCTAGTCACTCTGTGTGGCCGAGAAAGCAAAACAATTTGTGCGAGCCAGACTGTGTGTATGTTGTGCCAAGCGACGAGTGTGTGTGTGTATTGTTGTTTCTGCCATTAAAAATAAACGCGACTTTCAAGTAGTTTGTTATTATTGTTAGGCGAACTCAATGCTCGTGCATAGGAAATTATGATGTTTATGTTTCATAAACAACAAGTATTAAATTGCAAACTTATTTAAAAATATTTTAGTGGTTTTCTGTTTTATAACAGTGTAGATTGTTAAAAGTTTGGTTCAAAATAGTTCAAAGAATCATGAAAGATATGGATCCGTAGAATGTTATTCTTGTATTGTTTATTGGCTCAGTGTAAAGTGGTCAGAAGAAATAGGAGGACTGGCTAGCCAATGCCATTTATCTACTCTTGTTCAACTTTGAGTGACAACGCCATTCCCACCACCTCATCTATTTATTTTTTTTTTCGCCCGTGTCTGTGCTGTCATTTGAAAACAACATTATTACTACTATTATTGTTATTATTGCGAGTATTATCAGCAAGTTTCGAGTTCATTGAATTTGCCTGTGTGGAAAAGGGGGGCTGATGGTTGTGGGGGTGGTGAAAACGAACACGAGTTCTGCCAGGAAAGGAAAAGAAGAGAAGGAGCCTTGGCAGGCGAAGTGGGTCAGCGTAATCAACACAATCAGTGCCCAGGAATGCCCCATTCCCCCAGTGATTTTCCTCCTGGTCAGCAGCTCATCTCCCACCTCGGAAATTTCTCCGTCTAAGTTTCGTGTTTGCGTTGGCTTTTCTCGCCATGACAACAACAGGAACAACAATGATGATTGCAATAAATGAAATTAATGCGTATTTGAAAGAGCCAGACAGGCGAATCAATTGACGAAAATGGAGTGTCCCATTTTGGGTGATGGCGATAAAAAAAAATCGCACCCCCAACAAAATAAAAGATACCAAATATTTTGGCTTTCAATTTCATGTCTGTGGAATGTTCTGTGTGAATATGCCTTCATCGCAAATTTGTTGTTCATTTTTTTTTATTGATTTCTTTGCCAAATCTGTAAAGTTTTAAGTGTGGGCGACTTGCTAAATTTATACCATAAACTGTTAGTCAGCGAGAAATGGCAAAAATAAATGTTGGGCTGAGCAAACTTGATTACGCACATTAAATGGCAATTTTTGTTATCGATATAGATTATATATATGTATATATTTTTTTCTTTTTTCATCTGTGTCGGGAGATATTCATGTCAAAGTGAATTTGAGCATATGCACACGCGTGTTACAAAAAATGTGAAAGCTAAATATGCAGAACGTGTTTCGGTGTTTTCAATTTTCAGAAATTCACCTTACCATTTAGTCAATTTAATTACATATATGCATAATAAATTAAGCTCTATTGAACTGGAAAATGGAATTTTCCACATTATTCGATTAAAGCATTTTAATATAATTGAATGTTTTGCGTGCAAAAAATCAGATGGTGATTAATACGATTTGAAACTTTACACGAGCTCATAAATCTGTATTTTTGAGCTGGCACATAATTAGTGTAGATAATTATATTTGTTTAATGAAGAAATTAAAGAGTTAATTTGAGTGGATTTGATTATGAAAAGTTAACAAGGATAATACACATTTTTTTTATTTGTTATATCAAAATTGATTAATTTGTAGCCTTGGTGAATTTGTATATATTTTTTTTGTGTATGTTCTTCTGCAGATTCAATGACTTCTTGCCAAAAAAAAAAAAAGTGATACAAAGACACTAAGAGCATAAATTACAAAAATGTCCAAGCAGCTTATGGACATGAAGACAAAAAGAAAGAGCTTGGTGTGTAATTTATTAATTTGTATTCCACGCTTACCAATCAACACCAGCGGCCAATGCCGATCCCAAAAGGTTCGTCAGTCTGCCGCCGTCTCGGCGGAATCTTTGTCCCGATTCCAGGTGCCCAGTAGGAGACGCCAGACCCCAGATAGGAGAACCACTCCCAACTCCCGAGAACCTAAAATCCAAACCAAAACCGAAACCAAGATCCCATGAATGAAGTGGCATTGAAGTGGCCGACGGAAAATGTTTCGGCGTTGGTGCGGTTAACTAAATAATAAAGTGCATTTAGCATAATTCGCTTAATTTCATAAATATATAATTATATTTTTAACCATCGCCATTATCGTCCATCTAGTGGCGTTGCATGAGACTCGGACATTTTTTAGAAACCTAGCCAACCGAGGAGAAGCCACCAAAAAGCCGAAAAATTATACGAGACACAAGAAGCTCAAGTTGAGGTGTGTGTGCAAGGGTGTGCCCGCTTGCAATTAAATTGCGCCGAATAACAAAAAGTAAAGACGAAAACCAAAACTCAACTAAAAAGGCATTAAATAAATGGAGAGCATGGCCAGAGAATAAATAAAAAAGAAGTCAGCTTGCAAATTGACACGAGATATGAACACGGACACGGACAGGCCAGGCAAAAACTTGGCTCGGGTTTAACACTTCTTGGCTTGGCCATGGCTGGCACTGACTTTTTTCTTTCGGCTTTTTGGCTGGTTCTTTTCGCTTGTATTTTTTTTTTTATTTTTATGTTCTGGGCTTCTTCTGTTTTTTGTGCTTTTTTTGGTTTTCAATTTTTTGCTCTTGTTTGGTGCGCTTTTTGGCAAAACCCCACTTACCTGCTGCTCTGGGTCCGCGGGATCAAATGTTCGTGCAAGCTCGTTAAAAAGAATTTGGTCCACTTGTTGTTGTAGCTGGTGGTGCACAATGAGAAATGCCATCGAAATGGTTAATTAATTTGAATTGGCATTGTATTACTCTAGCTGGTCTATGTAACTTGCAGCTTTTGGCATTTTACTTCTATAACTTTTGTGTTTAAAGTTAGAAAAAGGATTAATTCAGTTAGCACGAAGGGATTTGGAATATGAATAATATTTTTTGTTCCCTGTGTATTTGGGCTGCTACCGCTTCTGTGTTTTTTATTGGTGTATTTTTGTTTGCTTTTCCATCGTGTATTTTTCGGTGTATAGTGCTCTGCACGCTGGAGATCGAGAAGTCCACAGGCTGTACGCTAAACTGGTTTTCGGACTGCATTCTTTTGGGCCACGTTTATTGGCGCTGCTGCTGGCTGCTAGCTGCCTGCTGCCTTCTGCCAGTTTTTGAGCAGGCTCAGCGCAAGTCGCCTGGCTGAAAGGCGAAATTGAATCATATGGGGTGCAATTTCTATGAATTTCAGACAAGCTCGTGGGCCATAGTAGTTCCCCTTTGTTGGCCCATCGACATGGTGGATAGGTTGTTGGGATGTATTTCTTCCTTTCTAGCGAGTCTGTGGCACAACTAAATTTAGTTTGTTGTTCTTTTCGAATTTTGCGCACGTTTCGCGCTTTGCATGATTAATTGTTTATGCAAATTGATGCCTGGCTTATAAGGCATCCAGATTACTATGGATACTACACACGTATACCCTTTGTCTTTGTGTACGAATAGTTTCTCGAAGATTGCCGGGCTTCATCAGTTGAGCAGTCGCATTGCCGGCATAATTAATTTGATTTCATTTGCCGTCTATTGATACTTGACAAAGCATAATCCCACACAGTGTACATGTATTATGGAGGCTTAGGCACAGTACTGCTATTTAATTAATACTCAATTAGCTCACTCGCAGATAATTTGCATAAATGTGCGATATGCAAGAGTATTTAGAAATCATTGCGGCTTATATTGGATATCAATGCGAGGAACGTGATTAACTTTGTTTGCAAATTAGTTTCGCAAAGAGTGCGGGGTTTGAGATAAAGTTTTAATTAACATTACAGCTAATCCGCTTAGCTGGATCTTGTCTAATAATCTGGCACAGTGAGCTTAATTGCCTAAGAATGGTTGTGAGTCCATCAGTTGGCCAAGTACAAAGTCCACAAAGTCTATGGAAATATTTTTTTATGTTTCTCTCCAAATTAGAGTGGTGTTTTTCATTCCATTTTTTTGTTTTTTTTTTTTTGTGCCTTTGCCCTTTGGCCAGCACGCTTAATGGCCCCAAAATGAAGAGGTTTCGGCCACGAAATGTATTTTTCAGGGGTTCCTCCAACTCTTCGAAGCGATATATTTAATGAGAACGTTTATCTTTGCGGTAATATCGTTTTAAGTAGGCATATAACAAGTTATTTAAAGTTTCTTTCGGACTAGGCCATTTATCAGGCCGCCAACTTTGGGACCCACTGTACACTGTACCGCCAACCGTTTGACATTTGGAGCCACGACAAACTATCACACGAATTAACATAGTTAGAGCCAAGTGCACGACTTGACTTGGCAAAGTTCATTTACACGCAATTCCAAGTGCACTCGTTCTCGCTGACAGGTAATTGTAATAAATATCTCAACTAATTACTTTCGAGCACTGTGCAACTTATCTTAATTATGCAGAGCACGGCGATTCGGTGCAAAGCTTAAAGTCAAAACAAGCCGTAGAATTGAAAAGCTAATGTTGCTTCGTGGAACGAAGGCGGTGCAGAAATCATTAAAACAAAATTTGCGAGAAAAATGAGAAAAAATTGATGAATTAGTTGACAGGGATTCCGTGCCGTTTCGCTGTCGTGGCAACGTGGAGGCGGCAAGCACGTGATTGCGACCACGTACCATGCGGCGTATACGTATTTTCTAATTAAATGCTTGCCGTTGCTCTGCTCCCAGTGAAAAATCAACTAAATGTATCGTTCAACATCGGAGCGACTTTTTACTCCGTGCTCCTGCAGCCGCCATTGAGTGTCCTCTGGTGCCACCAAAATGGCTGCCATGCGGACATGATGTGCGGTGTGTGTGTGTTTGTGTGTGTCCTCCATGTCCTTCGCATCCAGGACTTCCACCATCCATATATAGACCACCCCATAGAAATGTTAGCCTGCCCACTCTCGTGTGTATTTTGCTGTCATTTGTAGGTATTTCTGTTGTTGCTTTGGTAACTAATTGTCATATTGCCCTCGGGGAGAACAGACAACAACACATCCGGGCCTTGGGGCCTGTAAAGCTTTGTGATAAACACGGCAGCAAAAATGTACAAAATTGGTGATTAGTTTCTTTATTAGTTCTTGGAAAATCAAATAAATAAATGACTTCATAAGACAGGCCAGTTTTACTTTACAGCTGTAGTGGTCATTAAAATTAGTAGCCAATAGAAACTTGTTTAGAAGTTTGATTTAATACATAGACTGAGTTGGAATATGATGTTTTTCTCCCCGTGTAATGATTCGCAGCAGCGCACACTTTGCTCCGAGAAGGAAAGTGCGTTTATGATTCAATTTAATTTCCTCTTTTTATTATTTTTGCTTTTAAATGGAAATGCCAACATCAATTGAATTATGCGCGAAATGAAAAACATTCCATATTTGTTGCATATACATATCGGCGACCAGCGATAGCGGCGACATACATATGAATGGAGTGAGCTGGAGGAGATTTCGGCTGCAGACTCACGAGTCCTTTGTAGCAGTTTTTCCAATAATTAATCACCGCCAGGGCCCCAAGGCAGTGTCCGTTGCCAGGCAAGTGATTTATGCAAGTAGTTTAATGCTCGCTTACATAATAAGTGGAGCTGAAACTGGAACTGAAGTCAATGGCACTTGGAAAAAATATACTCATTACTGGTTTAAGCTCCAAAAGAATAATGTCTTTTAAAACTATCGAAGAAATTATTTTGGTTTATAAATTCTTATATTTTCATAATGGTACTTAATTTGTTTGTACAATTTTTATTTTCATCTGGCAATTCTACTTAAATGTTTCTTCTTGTGCCGTCACATTGTGCGTATACGTAACGTAAATTACCCAGACTTCCATTATGAAATTATTCTCGTGGCACTGTCGCTGTGGCCTGTGCCTCGCTTCAATTCATTGTGTTTACATTGTATTTGGCCATAATTAATTGGTTTTTATTTTGTGCCGGCATTATACGGCTCAAGAAATCGGCAGCTACAAAATATATGGACGACAACAACCACCATTGAATATTCCATTTAAGATTGGGAAAAGTCAAAATCACGGCTCTCCGACACAAACACACTTGTTGATTTGCGAGCCTAATTAATTTCGCTCCGGGCTAACTAATATAATTTGCGGTCATCTAATAACGAAACCCACTTAGCAACCCACTTTCGTTTGCGACACATTGCGTATACGCAGAGTAGCCCAGACCAGTCCAGTCCAGTCCACAGCTGGACAGGACAGCACGTGTCATCGTTGGCCAGATAAGATCGCTGTAGCCAGTGCCCACTCAATTTGGCTGTTATAGGAACTAGAAACACTTGATAGAGGACTCAGCCAGAGCTCCATGCGCTCCTCCATTCAATATGTGTCCTAGCAACGAGGCCGGGCGAATAAATGACAAGGCTATTTGTTTTGTTCTGATGGCCCGGATGGCGCAGGTGAGCTGGAGGCTCTTCAGGGCAGGATTTCGTAGCGGAAAATTTATATTTTTCCGTGAAGAGCGCTCTTCAGATGAGTTATGAGGCAAACAGGTTGAGCGTGTCTCCTCAGGTGGAGTGTAGAAACAACGAAGAGACTGATTTAATTTTCTGTTTGAATGCTGCACTAAAAAATTTAAAATAAAAAGAAGCTATCGCTTAAAATTCTTCTTTAAATTGAACTGGGAATTATAAACGTTTAGAAGGGATTAGGGACATTATTTTTACAAAAATATTTTTTTGGTTTTATTTTGTACCCTTTTCAGAGTGTAAGAACATAAGAAGATTATCACTACTCTGTCGATGGAATTTCCCTGAAATACAATTAAAAGAATTCATTTACAGGTAGTTTACATATTTAAGAACCAAATGTCTCCCCTGTTGTTCGATTCGATGGGACCATCATAAATCACACTAAAGCCAGATTTAGGTGTGAAAATAATTGGTTTTGTGCTCCCAAAACTGGTTTGGAAATTTGCTCGATGCTTACTAACTGCCGAATAAGCTCTTGTAATTCCCAATCCCCCTTTTCATTATACATAATTATAGACCATTCTATGGATCTCATTGGACATTGAAAACGGCTTCAGGCACCGTGAAAGTCTCGCAAAAAAAAAATATGAAGTAAACAAATAGAACCTTAAAGCAAACGTCGAAAATGGATAAAGGCAATTTACTTTTTCGGCGCAAAGAATAGCGGCCTAAAGAACGTGGGGAGATTAAATGTGATTCGATGAGGTTCTGCCAATTAATCAATGACACATATTGTAACCACTTTGCTGGCAAATCGACCAAAAAATGAGCAGCATACGAAATCAAGACGTTTCAGTGCCTAATGAAGCATTCAATGTACCATTGCCGTACGCAGATCCAATTTGTTAATTAAATTCTGTTACAGGTGGCGGCAACTGCGAAACTTTTTCTTTTTCATATGTGGAGCAGAATGGCTCTCAAACATTTGCTCCCACTGCCATGATTTATTGTTGTTTGTCGAACGTGAGCCCCGGTGTTCCGAACTTTTCTAAAGTAATTTGCGACAAATCATAAAGGTATTTTCTTTTTTTTTTCCCCCTCCCTTCTCACTGACATGCGGCGCAAAATTTATGCGCTCACATGGGCGCCAGGTAGCCAAGAATATGGTTGCGAAGATATTGACGGATATATGGGATATAGGAGGATAAAGAAGGCATCTGTTTCTGGCAGTAAATTAAATGGCCAACGGCTTGGCTCGGCTTTGCTGGCCCAGGCACCACTAGCATAATTAACACTTTGATATAAATTTACAGTTTTACAAAGTCGCAAGGTTTGGGGCGCCAGGCAAATCCATCCATTAGCATAATTACGTAAAAACATAAAATTATCATGTAAAGCAGTCTGCCGGCGGAGGCATCCTGTCCTTAGCACTGCACTGCAATTCCTGCTCCGTCTTCCTGGTTGATTTTAATTTGTTTTGAACCGAACCGAACAGAACAGAACGGTACAGAACCGAAACGAGCTGAGCTGAGTTGAGCTGAGCAAAGAGCAAAAACCAACACGTCCTGCAGTACATCATCGTCATCATTAGCGCGAGCCGCGTTTCCTTCCACAATGATAGCAGAAGCGCACAAAGGACGCGGCTGGGGGAGAGAGTGGCTGGAGTTAGGGGCACCGGGGAGCGATACCTACCAGGCCAGATCCAAAGCAGCTTCCCCTGGACTGGTTATACCCTGCTTATGCATAAACCGCCTGGCTCTGCGGCTCGGGTGCCGCTCGGTTGGCTCAGCTCCTGCTTCCTTATGCTAGTACTCAACGCCACTTCCTTCGACCCATTCATCGCGCAGCACGAACACACTGAGTGAGATTTTGGCAACCACAGAAATGCCCGTATTTGCTTAAAAGGTTACTTAATACTTAAGTTAGCAATATTGGAATTGCACCATGCTTTGTTATCAAGTATGCTTTGACTTTTAAGTATGCCATGAGTATTGGATACAAGATATATTTCAGGTTGTACGATTTTGGTCAACTATTTTTCCGAGTGCACACGCACACCCTCATAAGGACATTGGCAGACAGGGCGCACATAATTCAAGTTGAGCTCGTGGCACACGGAACTGGGACTGAGCCGGGTTTGAGATCTGGGTCTGGGGATCTGGCAACTGGCAACCGGGAACTGGGAACTGTGAACTGGGAACTGTGAATTGGGATCTGGATCTGGGGCTCAGCTGTCGCGAATGGCAGTTTTACTTCACGCCATCGTCTCCCGTCGCTGGCGGCCTGTCTTCTGGGCCTGTCGCGTTTCGAGCCTTTGAAGGGTCTGGCAGGCAGCTTCTGCTCCTGCCATCAGCTCCTTTTCAAATTCCCTGTTTCCCTATTTATTCTTGAGTTTTCTTTTTCCTCTTTTTTTTGGTTCACCCTTGCCTCAGCAGGAGGCACGGAATTCGGAACTCGGGACCCTTGGATAACATTTTCGTGTACTTTGGTGGTACTGTGGTACTGTGCTAAGTGTTGCCTAAATTTTAATTATACTTTTGCGTTTTAAGCTATTTTGGCTTATTTGTACAGACAGTGCGCTGTCCTGTTGTTGCGGTGTCAGTATTTCTGTTTCGGTTTCTGTCCCTGTCGTTTCCTCCTTAATTCGAGTCAAATTGAAATTGATATGATAAAGTGCGAGCGCGTGCTGAATGCCAAGTTGCCGGCATGGCCGTAATTTGCCAATTGCATTTTAAGCGGACCACTCGGTAGGGGCTGCACTCGGTGCATGGTGTCACAGTCGATTGTGAAATATTCATCCGATGAGGGGCAGCAGGACGTATGCGTGATGGCTCAGCTCGTGTCTCCTGTTCTGTGGCCTGTGAAAGCAGAATTTGAAACAGAATCTGATGCTGAAGCTGATGCTGATGCTGATGCGTGTGTTGGTACTACTGAAACTGAAACTGAAGCTGAAACTGAAACAGAAAAGAACTGTATAAATCATTTCAATTACATTTTGCAGCTCGAGCTGTGACAGGAAGATGAACTGAACTAAACTGGCTTTGGGCTTTGGGCAGGAAAACTTTAGCCATTCGACGGGGGCAAAAACTTTGTGGGATCTTGGCCGGGAAAGTTTTGCCAGTTTCGTTCGCCACTTGACATGTTTGGAGTGTTGATGGCTCTGGCACACACAATCGCTAGATTAACAATTGAAATATGCCAAGTTGGACGCATCAAATTGGAACACTGCCACATAATGTGGCAATTACGTTTGAAAGGTTCCACAATAGCGAGTGCACTTGGCAAAACATTCTCAGAATTTTGAACTGGAAGTGAATTTTCCACTCTCAGCCGTTGAAATGTTCCATTTATTTTAAAAACCTTTTAGTTTAGGAAACGGACTATGTTTATTCAAGGTATTAATGTTTTATATATTTTGTTTCTTTCCAGGTAACTTTCACGTTTTCAATGTGGTATTAATTGTAAAGTATTCACAAGCGTTCTACGAATGGAAAGTATCATTTTAACTTAACATGAAATAAAATTTTTTTTGAGTGTTGGGTATGCAAAGAAATTGCCACATCATTTCATCAGGCAATCCTTGACACTGCTTTGCCAGGGCTTGTCAAAGCCATTGATGCTTTGGACGGACACTGATATCCTCCTGCGTTTCTGGCTGCCCTGAAGCAGAGTTCATATTCCACTGAACCGTACTGGTTATCTCTGACAAAGTTGGCTGGCCCGGCCAACTGGCAATCTAGCCAACTGGGCAAATGATGCTCCTGCTCCTTTCTGGTAATGGTACTGGTGACGGTGACGGTGCTCCTGCTGACCAGTGCACCGGGCCATTACTTTATCTCTAGTCCATTATGTCTCCGCTAATATGCCAGGCATCTCCTATGGCCAAGCTCTACATTGGCCACCTTTTTTCCGCCCAGCTGCCTCGACTTCACCATTTCCGATCCCCATTCCCACATCCCCCGTCGCTTTATGTGCTCTACATAATCAGATATGGCATTTTATTCCTCTGGCAACGATGGCCAAGCTGAGCTGCCCTCTGCCTTCGGCTTTTTCTTTCCACTACCCCTACTTTACTTCACTTTTCGGCGCACGTTATGTGAGTGTATGGAAGGGGGTAAAAGTAAAATTAAATGTAGATAAATATCAAATAGGAGGTTCATTGTTTGTTGCACTCCGAGAAACTAAGCTAACCGCATATCTAAAACAATCTCAATGAATGTAGCATATCTCTTGAACCTTAAAGTGCACTGTCTTCGTATCCAGAAGTGTTGTTTAAGCTGTGAGATATCTAAAAATGTTTATGGATCGGCGCTCCACATTCTCAGTCGATTGCTAGTTCTGATTTTTCTGAGTGTGGGGGTTGGCATGAACACATTCGGCGGGCAGCATTGTTCGCTGCACAGTCGCTCCTATCTCTTATGATATATTTCGCAACATTTATCACAAGTTAATTTGATTTTAATGAAATAAATTCAGCACATACGGATACGGACACACGGCAGCCTGGCAGCCGGGCAGTCGGGTAGACAAACTGGAAACTTGGCAGATCCCGGAGGGTAGATAATGTTAATGAGTAAATGCGAGCGAATGAATGCAGACTGTGTGGGGTCACCTCGTCGGTAGCACCGGTTAGCTGTCTCAATGAATTTTTGGACAATATTAAGCTATTCCTCCTGCAACAGCAATTAAAAGAGGGGCAGCAGCGAGACTCAAATTTGAGTTGCCTTTTATCATTTTTTTTTCTTTTTTTTTATATTTTTTTGGCGGATCTGCAGCTGCTGCCACCGGCAACGTCGTTCAACGAGGCAACGTGACATGCATTCGCCGTACTTTTATGGTATATTTAATTTTTTATACAGAATTTTATGGTTACATTTTTATTTGCCGCTTTTTTCTTGCGTTGTGTTTTTTGTTATTATTATTACTTTTCGGCTGACTTTCGTATGGTAGAAAAAAAATTAACATAAACGTCAGCGGCGCATATTTTAACTCGGTCAAATTGCCGGCGTCCGGTCCGCAGTTTTTCAGTTTTCAGTATTCCGTTCTGAGTTCCCAGTTCCACTTCCCCAAACCGCGACTCGTTTGCATAAACAAATTTGCAGCGCCATTTGCCGGCCGGTTTCAGTTTGCCTGCTATTTTTCTCATTCTCAATATTATTCTTTTTTTTTTGTTTGTTTGTTTGTCGTCGCCATGCAGTTGGTTAATGAAAGTTCCCACCATTAGAAACAGGTTCGGTGCGTTTCGGATTCGGTTTCGGTTCGCTTTGGTTTTTTTTTGACCAGAGGCCGGAAGAAGGAGTCGTCGCATTGATGCTGATTACGCAAAAATATGTTTTCTTTTTGGCAATTTTGAGCTGTGCTTATGCAAATTAGGACCGGCGCCTGCTGCCTGAGTCATTAAAAGGTTTGAGCCAGAGATGCCAGCGTGACTCTCGTGCTTTTTTGCTGGATTTTCGAAGGAGCGTGAATGGCGATTTTCTCATTTTAAAGCAGGTCACTTGCAAATTGAGTTAAATATTTTGAAATGGCCATTTATCAATAGCTATTTCATCGCAAGAGGGTGTTAAACTCATATGTAAGTATCATGTCGAATAGGGAAATACATTTGCTTAGCTCATGCTGATGTCCTTAGTAATCTATCATATAAAGTAAAAGCAATCAATTTTCCAAAAATATGTTGATATCCAACTCACGCGAGCATCTCTACTCCTTTAACGTTATATTTAGAACAAATGGACGGGCGATTTATTTTCGCAATTTCATCATCGTTTACAGCGTAATGCGAGACAAGAAAAATATACAAACAAACACAGCAATGGATGCTAAACAAACTGAACTTTTTTCAGCGAAGTTCAATGCACTCGTTCTATGTAGAAATTTCATTTTCATTTGCTGGCTGCGCGGAGGCGTGCCAAACTTTAAGGGTTGCTTCATTAAGCGTGGCAGCAAACGCCGAAACCCTTTTAAAAGAAACCCCAACCCAAAAGACATGGTCAGGCAATCCTTATTCAACCCAAATTTACAAAGAAACGAAAAAAAAATGACCAAAAATATTCAGAGGCAAATAATGGAGGTGATACGAAAAAACTGCTCCAAATAAGTGATACGTTTTGCCATACATAAGAAAGTTTCTTAAATGTTAATTTAGTAAGTAGGGCTTAATGTAACAAATGCAACAAGCTTTAAATGACACAATATACGTATTAGCTGTGAATTAAATCTTCAGGCCTAGTAACTTAGGCTTTTTTTTGTGTATTTACTTTTTCGATAACAGACTGCGCTTTTTTTTGGGTGGCAATAAGACATCTCAAGTCCATAATACTTCAAGTTCGATTCCCTTTTGATAGCTTTTGTCGAAGAGCTGGAGAGCAGCAACTACATTAGTTTCGCTTACAGTAGCGCCCCAATCCGGCCACCCGGCCACGCCCCCAGGGGCCCAACTCAATAAAGCCATAAAACTCGATAAGGCAATCAAATAACCGTTTCCCCCTCCAGGGCCCGCTGGCTCCTTCAACGCAAGTAGTCGGAAGCCATAATAAAGAACTGCCAAAAAGCAAACGCTTCTGTGGAAGACGCTGCGTCAGCCCTCTCGCTCTGTCCCTCCTGCTGTCCCACTCGCACTCCCACCCCCGCTTCTGTCACTCCGCCGTAATGGCGGCTATTGTAAAACGTTGCTCACTCTGTCAATACAAGAACTCCCACACACACACACTCACACCAACACAGAAGCACTTGCACGCACACTGCAATGCAGTGCACATAGACCAAACTTGAAGTTGCTCTCAGCCTTTTATACCCGTCATTTGGGGAGAAGTATTCGTCCGCCGTTAACCCCAAAGGATAACGCCATGCAAGGACTTGACTTAAATCATTCATTCAACTACCAGCTGATTTTAAAGTGGTCATTATCATCAAGATTACAGTTCTTAGATTCCCATCTCTTGTCTTTTCATAGTTGAAAATGGCCTCAAGCATGTTACAAACGTTTCCATCAACACATTGTTGTATTAGTTGTTAAATGGATTAACATAAACAAGCAACTAATGATACAAGTTTAACACTGGATACGTTACAGTCGAATCCTTTCGTTACCTCCTTTTTTGTTGCGTTTCCCGGGTTATTTGTTAAGTATTCCTTCGCGAAACTGCGCTGCTATATACAATTTGACGTCATGCTTGAAAGCGACGTAAATCACCAAGAGAAAAGGCTAACGCTCAAAAACAATAAAAAAAGAGGAGAAAGATGGAAACGCTCGTATGGAACATAATGGAGTTGCAACGGAGATGGGTACTGTCGACTTTGATGACGCTGGTTGTTGGGACGATGATGAGGATGGCGATGACGTCGGGGCAGCAGACATTAAATTGACACACGACCACCGACCGACATACTTGTAGCTACATACATATGTACACACCAGGCATGTACATACGTACATATGTAGCGAAAACAACCACAGCCGAACGCAGACGTAGGCACAGCGAAACTTACTAAAAATCACGTTGTCGTAGGCCATGGTCGAGACATCGTCATATCGTCATCGTCACAACATCCTCAGCGTGTCATTCATTTTGCTTTTGTTTAAAGTCTTTTATGGCATTTTGCTTGCCGGCTCTTCAGCCTGGTCGCATTGTTGTTGCTTTGCTTGCTTGCTGCTTTGCTTGCTGCCTTGATATCTGTTATGCTTCAAGCCCTCAGCCTTGGCCACTTATACCAGTTTGCCCTCCCCTGAGTCGGACTTCAAGAACTGCAACTGAAATTCTATTTGCATACTGAGAAAAAAAGCTCGACAGGCATTGCATTACTCACTCTATTGCTTCTTAAATGGCTGCGCTGCTTAACATATTCCTTAAAGTGAAAGGATACAACTGACTGCTTGCTAAGTAAGTTTTATAAAAATGTATTTCTTTATTAAGATTATGTTTTCTAAAAATATTGAACTTAACAAATACATATATATGCATAATTGTAGCAGGTATTATTTTTACAAGCTTTTCTCTCTGTGCAAATTGTAACGCAATATTTCCTTAAAGTAATTCCAACGTTACCACCCTGTATTTGCTTTCATTGTCTGTCTATCTCTCTATTTTCCCTCCCATCACCCCCCATTTTCCTCTCACCCAGCGTGTCTGAGAGATTTTGCGTGCGCTTCAGTTGACAGCATTATAATAATGAAGTTTGATTGGATTACATTGCAGCGGACATGAATGCAAAAACATTAACACAGTTCCATTGCATCCTCAAAAGAAATTGGAAGCGAAACTTTTCATAATTTCCAAGCAGTTAGTAAAGTTTCTCTCCGTTTTGGGTTTTTGTGACACTGACAGGACGACAGGACGCTGGCAGTGTGAGGGGGTGAGAGGGCAAGAGGGGTGCAAGAGCGGAAAATGCGGTCCAGACGTCGGGCATCATCGGTAGTTTGATGCCGGAAAAGAGAAGTTACCATGACCAAAAAGTTTTTCGCCTGTATCAGGCTCTATGAAGCGCTTAAAAATTGTATATACATTGACTTCCTTGGCTTTTGTGCGAGATGCTTCCTTCCGCCTTTGGCTGCACTTGCCGCTGAAGCTGAAGTCGAAGTCGAAGTTGATGTTGTAGTTGGAGGAGAAAGGACATCAAATGTCAATAGTTGGCAAGAGTGGAAAGTTGAGCAAAATAAATGACACTTGAGCGATGCAATGGCAACGGCAACAAGCAACTTCTATAATCGAAATGTTTTCGCAGTACACAATGCGTGTGTGTGTGCTTGTGCCTAAAATTTGATGCTTAAATTCAGTTTGACAATGGTAAGGATGGGATTTTGTAAGGCAGCTCAAGGATTTTTCACTCGCATTTCCCGTCTTCTTGTCTGACAGCTAAATAAAATGCAAAGCTTGTCTGAATTGCTTTTCAAAATATGATTGACATTTGTCATTGATAGCGCCTGACTGTCACAGATTCGTATTCGTACCACCTTGTACCCACCACTCTTTCTCTCTCCAAATTCTGATCCGGCTAAGTGAAATTTCCCGTTTTCCTCCGCAGGCAACATTTTGATAGCTTGCTCACATAGTTTCTGCTCCTGCTCCTGGTATCGCTTACCCATCGTGTCACTCTGACTGTTGCTCTTGCTTTGCTTTGCTTTGAATTGGATTGGATGCTGGTGCTGGTGCCAACTTCTCATCTTGCTGCTATTTTTATTTGCATATTTACTTAAAAGCTGGAATAGCAAACCACAATCTTTGCTCCAGCCATTGCCCGTCGCTCTGCTCATTTCGCTCGCTTCTTTTCATTTTATCAAAAACGATTTTTGCCATGCTATTTTAGCTACGGTCGGGTTTTTGTGGTTCCATCAGCTGCCACCAGCGACAGCTTTGTTTCTGTTGTGGTTTTTCTTTCCGTTTGTTGCCGCTTGTGCTTGTTTGCCGCTTGTTGTTGCTGCTGTTGCTGCCCCACTGCTGCCGCTGCTGCGAAATGCGGCGAGATGCTGCTGTTTGCCAGCAATGTTGTTGCAGTTGTCGAAGTTGAAGTGCAATTTTAATGCAAACAATTGAAGCTGAAGCGTGCAGAGCGCACGCAAGTGGAAGTGGAAGCCCTGGCTTTGGCCTCTGTCTCCGATGTCGTCTCAGGAGCCCTCAAATGCTTTCTTACATAGAGAGAAAATATGGTATTACATTTGAAATCTATTGTGAAAATATTAAATTATTTGTATATTGGTTTAGGCATCTTCCATACTCTGGGTCTTTAGGCAAAGTAAGATACGCGAATTTTTAAGCATTATTTATCCTCTCTTTAAACTTTTTTGGAAAGAAGTTTCAGAGAACTGAGCTACTCATCACGTGAACATCAAATGTTAAAACTATTTTGATCCCCTGATAATATATTTTATCAGTGTAAGTACCTGCCCCTCCCAGATTCTGAAGCTGGGCCGTTGCTATTGCTGCAGTTGTTGTTTGTGGTTGGCGGTTTTTGTCGATGACGGCAACGTCTATGGTTGATGTTGTTGCTGCTCTTGCTGTTATTGTTGCCGCCGCTGTTGTTGGCTTATTGAAATGCATTTGTTCAATATGTTGTTCGACATGTTGCGCGCTGACTGGATGCCAGTTGGCTGCTCCATAGTTAGCTGGCTAAAGTTGCCGATGCCGCTGCCACTACCGCTGTTGCAGCTACCGAAGCAAAAGTGGAGTAGCATTCGTGGCAAATATTGACAATGGCAATGTGAGTGCGAGTGTGGGCATTGTGGGTGTAAGCTTGTAGCACTATTAGCTATTGTTTGCGTTGAAATGGAGCTGCGGATGGAAGTGCTGCCTCACATTACGTATACGCCGCCGGGGTCCTTCGGCGCTCTCCCCATGTGAGTGAGTGAGTGAGTGAGTGTAACTAAAGTGACGTTAATGCGTCAAAAGTGGTTCGGTTTGCCTCGACTTTGGTTTGGCTTGGCTTGGTTTGGTTTGGTTTGCTTTCATTTCGTATCGCTTGGCCTGGCTTGACTTGTCGTCTGGCAGTCAATGTATTTGCATTTGCATTTTGTATTATTTACAAGTTGAATGCAAATAGTCAGGTAGGAAAACAAATGCAAAAAGGACGAGGGACTGAATGACGTCTCCATTGTTGCCAACAATCGGCAACATTATCGCTGCTGGTGGTCGTCCTCCTCAACGGGAGGAACTAAAAAAAAAAAAAAAAGCATGAACAAAAAGTGGAAAAAATCAATATTAACCGACAGTATCTATGACAGATGGTTCGGCTTTAGATTGCCACATTCGCTCTGTCTGGGATGGTTTTGTTTATTAAGTTTAACAACGCAGGAGGCACAAAAAATGTGTGTGTATGCAAAAGGATTCATAAGGATTCCAGAGGTACGCACCAATACACTCGATACACACACCCGTGCATACATCCGCACACTGAGAGAAAAGGAGTCTATAAGATGGGCCATGATATAGTTACTTTATGAGGGGGTCTTTCTTGTCAATATTTTGGTGTTATACCATTTGTATAATAAACACATTTTTTCAATTAAGTTACATATATTGCTCCTTATTGCTGAACTGGGTTTCTTTCGGTGCACGGCTTATGTACACTCCGCTTGTTATATAATACATAAGGACCATTGTTATTTGCCCGCTGACGCAGCGCCCGCCGCCGGATCTCAGGCGAATGCAGTGGGAATTTTGCAACCCTCTGAATCCGCAGGACCTGGAATCCTGGGATGGCGGGCGGGTCACCGCAGCAGCGACAGAAGCCGAGGCAGCGATGCCGGCAGAGGTAGAAGCAGTAGCAGAGGCGGCAGACCTCAGACATTGAGTGTTGAAGCTCAAATGTCGCAATGCAATAAACTTTAGCTGACATTCGTATCTGTGTGCGTGCGAGCGGGGTGCTTGCTGGTGTGCCTGTGTGTGTGTGTGTGTATGTCATTATTATGCCTGTCAGGATATGGAGGATATAAGGATGTGAGGGTAGGCCAGAGACCCGGGAGTCAGGTAACATCATGAAAACGCATCAAGCTCAAACATATTAGGATAGGTTTCGGTTAACGCTTGCATTTTGATGTCCTCACAGCTCACAACTCGGGGAGTGTTCATGTGTGCGTGTGGTTGGTGAGGCTATTGAACTTTTGTTGCCATATCTCAATGGGTGTGTGAGTGTGTGTGCCAAAATTGAGGAGAGTCTACCGCATAACAAATTCGAAGGGGATTCCGTTGAAAAAGTAACCCTTGCACCCCGAATCGTCGGACTGCATTGCAGCCCAATCCCAATGCCAAGCAGCATTTGCAGTTCAATTCAATTTTTAGTGCACACAACAAACAGCTGAAACGGCTTTGCACACATGAGCACTATTTGCCGTTGGCAAAGTTTTCATCAAGGGGTTATCGAGGGGTTAAAACACCTGCTCCACAGTTGCCAGAAATCATCATCAGCCGGTAAATTTACTTGAGAATCAGGTGCATGAGGGGCCAGGCATCAAAAAGCATCAAAAAAAACTATCGTAATTGTAGCACTGAAAATATAAATTGCCAGAACTAACTAACATTCATTTGTTGCTTATTTCTTATAATAATTTACTAAATTTAAGTCTATGGGTCAGCAATTCAAGTTCTGATCTTTCAGAAAATAGTGTAACATAAATATGAAATTGTACACATTTGTTGCGCTATGCTCTTTTGTTCTCTGTGTGGCAAAACTGACAATCATACCGTATGCCACCTGGCAAGGGATCATGGCCCGGAGCCGAAGGCCAATTAGAGCATACGTATTTGCCAGGACCAAAGCATCGAAACTAAAACTAAGATAGACCAAGCCCAGCCAAGCAAATGCTTGTTATGCAGATTGCGGACTTACCCGAAACGGACTCCTAATTAAGATGCTGTCGAGATGCCGTGCTGATGATGACCAAGGATGGGAAGAGGAAGATATGGCCAGGAACTAATATGCATGCAAACGCACTTATATGCCCGGGTACTTACACTGATTTACAATGGTCAATGGACAAGGACATGGTCTTGGTCTTGGAGCTCTGTTGTTTCGATAAATTAAGCCGATACGGAGTTTCTCAAACTGCAGTAGTACTTACTGCTAACTTTATAATCCGTATTTGGAGGAGGCACCTTTGGCACAACATCTGTCTTAACCTTACTGCCACAAATCGGAGTTTTTAAGCAGCTTAGAAATTATGCAGATGAGTTGGAATTGCTTGGGCTTAAAGAAAGCTCTAAGCTGAGGCCATGTAATAATCATAAATATGATAATATTCCATCTGTGATGTGTTTGATTTAAATGGGTTTTCTACTCGGGTTCTCTGGCTGCCAGTCGTTTGCAGGGCACAATTTCTAATTTACCCTCTGTCCGGGAGTTTCCGTTGGATGGAGCCAGAGCCTGTGAGCATCCTCTTTTTTACTGCTTATCAGTGCTCTGCACTCGACATAACCAACAAGATTTTTAATAATGAAATTGTTCACAGAAAAAACTTTTGAGGATGGGCAGGAAATTCTTGCAAAATGTTCTCTGGCCCCCCATCCTAAGACCTCCAGCTCACTCCCTTTCGCCCATTCTACGTCTCATCAAAATGTTCCTTTTCGGATGGGAGTGAACGCATATTTTAGCATAATGCTTCAAATTATGTGCTTTCTACGCTATGCAAAAATTTAATGCCGGCAAAATGAGGAAAGGCACAAAATTGCCCGAAAACCCTTTTTGTTGTCGTCGTCCTTGTCCTTGCCTTTTTGCTATTGTTGTTGCCGCCTGCAGTGTTAGAAGTAAGCTTGGAAATTATTTAAGCTCTACTGGTATTTTTCTGGCATTTTTGTGTGTGTGTGTGGGTTGTAAATTGTGGGTGGCTGTTTGCCTGCTCAATTTATGCAAATTAAATTGCAATACTTTATGTTCTTTTTTTTTTTTTTTTGTTTTTTTTCGATGTCACCAAGGCGACCCACATAGCCTTGTCTCCTATACTCTCGAAAATTATTAAACCTAACTTTGATAAATGATGCTCATAAAAAATGCTCAAACGGCAATTTAAGCACGCCCATAGTTAGTTTTTCTTGGGGACACCTCGATTTATTGGCCATAGACCCATTTGGCCAACACTCATTTGGCGAACATGAGTCGCAGCTACCAAAATACGCGCGTTACTAATGGAGCGGCTAACATACAGTCACGCTCATAACCATAGTCGCTGCTTGCGGCTGGCAATGGGGCGTGGGCGAACCTTACAGCCGTGTGTGCATTGCGTTAGATTAATAACTGAAACTGCAACTGCGACTGATGATGAACATGTAGTGAGAGAAAGTATGCTCTCAATCATTAGAGCGTTATAAGAAAGGATATAATTTAAAAGATAACAATTTAAAGTATTAAGTTTAAGTATATTAAATTCCTTAAACTCCATTACATTTTCCCTATTTAAGACCTAAGATTGTTGTATGTTTCTGAGGAATTTTTCTCAGTGTCCCAACTGCTACCGAACGCGTTGGCTGAGTCCGCAAACTGTGCCGGTGAACGACTCCAGTTGAGAGAGCACACACATCACAGGCGCTTGTGAGTGTGTGTGTGTGGCCTGGATGTCCTGTGTGGGTGTTGCTGCTGGTGGGGCTGCTGTAGCTGTAGATGTTGCTGTTGGGGCTGCCGTTGGTTAGCACCTTGGCAACTGAGCACTGGCAATGGAGCCCTGGCAGCTGGCGGGGCGGACCGGCGCTGATGGAGTCTGGCGCAGCGATGACGAATGTGAATGACTTGCCTCGAGACATGCAGTCAACTTGACGCGCATTTGTCTGGCAGTGCGTCTAACCATATATGCAGACGACTTTTGCATATGTGGTGTACCCATATCGTGTCTCAGACCTGGCCCGGGCCTCATTGTTGTTGGTTCTGTCAAGATGGCGTCATTTGCGACCCAGGAGCAAATCCAGTCGGCGGGGTTTCCCGCAGGGTGGCGGTTGGAGGGGTGGTGGTAACAAGCTGTTGAGATAGCAATGACGTTGCCATAATTTGTTTTATTTTATGAAGTTTGCGGTGCAGAAAGTTTTGAATGCAGCTAACTTTTGCTGCTGCTTCTATTTTAGGTGTTTTTTTTTTTTTTTTTTTTTTGCTTTGTTGTTTTCGAATCGAGTTAAAGTTTCTTAAATTAATCAGAAATTGAATTATGCACGGAGGCACAAAATAATTATTAAAACTGTGTTGTGCCAAAGAATTTTTACATGGTTTGCAAAAGTTTGCCTAGACGAAAATTACAAAGGCAACCAGTAAAGTTTTCCTGTTGGGAACTTGAACTTATTTGCATTTAAATCTGTACTTGCTAAAAAAAAAAGTAGCACTCCACATTAAACCATTGTTCAAAGAGTTTTTCTGTGCAGAACAACAGACTTGAAGTGCATATCGCACTGCCATGATCCGAATCAAATTTACATTTACAACTTTTAAATCTTATAAAACTTTACAATCCGTGCAGTTTATGCTGGGATTTCATTAAACAAAAGGGGGAGCAAACAAAATATGAAAACTCTCTGCAGGATTTGTGCTTTTTTTTTTCGTCTGTCTGCGTGGAACAAAAGTTTTCTGTTTTTGCTGCCATCGCTTAATTCAATTAATTTTTATTTAGTTTTTCGTATAATATTTGCTCGCTCTGCACATTTTTAAGCAAATACCCCGCCAACTAAATGAAATGTTATTTGCATAAAATTTTCCATTTCGCTTTCCTTTCTCTCTTTCATATTTCGTGTTTTTCCTTTTGTTGGAGGCACCCAGTCCCCAGCAAGCCATTCTCTTAGTTGGCCATTCTATCTCCCTGCCCATTAACACGCAGTTTACTCTTGGCCGGCAAACCGTAGTTTATTTTTTTTTTGTTCTTTTTTCTATGTAACCAAAAGACTAAGCGTATTTTACACATTTAACAGGCAATGCAATCGCTTTTGTTTTCAGTTTTAGTTTTGTTGTACTTTAACGAGTAAAATTCTCATTTTGCGAGAAGAAAGGACTGCGTAGGTGGGCCTTGTATTTGCAAGCCGCGAAAGAAATTACTTTATTTTAATAGGACTTCATTTAATCCGAGCGCATTATAAGACAGGCGGCTTGAAAGCACAAAAAAAAAATGAAAGAAAAGCGGTAAAACAGGCCAAGCTGGCGGGGCGTCTGAACTGAGGCAATTTGGTGGCGCACGCTGCGTATACGCAATCTGCTATGTTTTATATTATAAACAGTGCGTGGAGGCAGTTGAAAGGCTTGGTGGTGCACGAGGGGCAGACATGCAAACAAACAACAAGCACGCCTACACACAGACAGACACACACATACACACACATACACACCCACAAAAAAGAAAGTAGGAGCAGGAGAACTTGTTTAATACAAAAGTTTCATTTCCGCTTTTCATTAGCCTCAACGGTGTGACACAAGTCAGGAAAATGGGGTGGGCAAACAAGGGCGACAGGGAAAATGCGTAAATACCGCACACAGGGACATACATGCATCTCCACTCAAAGCCACACACAAATACACTAAGAAAAACATGTATTTTTCAAGACTTTGATTATCATCAATTAAGTCAATTAAAGAAATAACTTCATTTTATTAAAAATGATTCTTGATTGGTTTGCATTTATGAAGAAACCACCATTTCATGTTCCTTCGCTTATTAAGGCTAAGTCTTAATTTCTTCTTGTGTACTTGGACAGAGTCCCACATTTAAGGCCATAATGAGATATAGTATACAAAAGCTAAGCCAGCTCAGCGTCAAATCGGGCAGAGAGCGTAAACCTCTAACCACGTGTTAATTTTACTCCTTTTCCTCTGTCCTTCGGTACCGCCCCCCATAAAGAACCCCTTAATCCTCCATATTGCGATCCCCATCCTCATCCCCGTTCCCATTCGCATCCATCCACCCAAAAGCTACCCAATTTCTGCTGTTGATGTTCTTGTCGTCCTCATTGCTGTTGCTGCTTCACTGAAGTGAACTAAAAAGCTTGAATGGCGCTTATGTTGGTCGGGTTCTATTTGTCGGGCTGTGGATATGTTGATGTTGTTGCCACTCCGCCGTCGTTGTTTTTTTCTGGTTCTCTCCGTTGGCCAAACTGGCAGCCAACTAGCTGCTATATTAACTGACTTACTGGGAACGCCCCCGCAGCCGTGAGTGTACGTACAACGTATGAGTAGATGTGAGTGCAAACACGCAGCGTAATGAAGTAGCCCGAGCAAACCGTAATGGCTGACTGAGCGTCATAATAATCTGATAGTGTGAGTGCGTGAGCTTTGTAGGTGTGTTTGTGCGTGCGACTGTATGTGTGTGCGACTGTGTGTGTGAGTGGATCCTAGAGGGAGAGACAGAGAGATACAGACTACGGCACGGCCGACATCAGAGGTTATTCAACTGCCACGCACACACGGCAGAACCCAAACCCAAACCCATAACCAAACCCGGGCCCGGACCCGGAAAATGGGGCTCCGGACTGGACTCCGGCATGTGTGAAGTCTTCTCCCATATGCCAGAGATAGGTGGATAGATACCGTATATACGTACGGGCAGGGAAAGGAACTGGGAACGGGAATGGGAGTGAGAGTGGGAATGGGAATGCAATACGAATGGAATGTGCTTGCATTTGAACCTAAACATTTCCCTAAACGTTCCGCATCCGATTCACTTTGCACGCCATTTCCGCTGCAAGCATATCCACAGGCGACTGGGAGTCTTGCCTGTCGGATCGGGGACCTGGCTTGGTCTTATCTCAGATAGGGATGCGATTTGGAATTTTCCAAATATTTCCTGCCCAAGGGATTGGCAGCAGGAGTTGAATGGATTAGATGGATCATATTGCAATTCTTTGGAATTTTATGGCATATAATATAATGGCATTTTCAAAAATGAAAAAGAAAATGAGCTGAACTTCAATTAATAAATTAAAGGTTTGACTCCCACGTATTTAATTACACTTAAACCATATATGCATTTTATTTTATCTTACAACGACTACAAAGCTCAAACATTTCGCTTCATGTAACTTGATAGCAAATCGAATTAAAGAATTTTTAATTGCTCCTTATCCACTCACTGCTGCGGGGTTTCATTACCGTACTCATCACTAGATATAGAGTCAATTTTATTGATTTTTGCTTTTTTACATGGCAATTTAATAATCTGTATCTGTGGGGGAGCGAGTGGGCTTGATATGGACGGAGGAATTGAGTTGGTTCGCTTCTGATGTTGGCGCGTGTTCAATTATGTGTGTACATTAAGCTGCTGGAACCGAAGGGGCCAGATTCTCGGCATTCTCCGCATGATGGCCAGGTGGAGCCGGAACCCTTTCATTATTATTATTATTGAATTATTTGTATTATTGCATTATTCGTTGTTGGGCGATGGGCGGATGGGCAGCAGTAATGTGAAACATGCACGGTGCATGAGGCACCTGGATGCAATTTTGTTGGCGGCCTGCTGTCCGGTAATATTTAATTTTAATTTGTTTATGCACGAGGCTTTTTGCCTCTTTTTCTTTTGTGTGCTGGCGCTGCAACTCCAATTATCAGGTCTATTTGGGCAAGCGGTTAATGAATGCTATTAAATTCGAAAAAGTTTGTTTGATTTTCCGCCAATTCTTCATTTTTCCCCCCGCTGCACTTGTTTGTTTGGTTGACTATCGAATTTCCGAGCAAAACCAGGCAATATGTTGGCTGTCATAAAATTGGTTTTTAGTGTGTGCGAGCTGCAATTTGCCAACAGCTGTAGAACAAATTGCACATTACGCATACGCCGCGTTGTGCTCGCTCGCATATGCGTGTTGTATATGTATATGTGCCACTTAGGCAAACACAAACACCATCTAACAACTGTAAAGGCTTGTTTGCCTGTGTCTGAACGTGCGTTTGCCTCTGTATGTTTGTTGTTTGTCTAAATTTAAAGCACTCTCCATCCAAACTGACTCACTCACTGGCACACTAATAAAAAATGTATTTGTTTGGCAAACAAACATGTTGGCTCTTTTTAACTCAAAGATTTGTCTTCAAATGCACCACTTATTAATATTAATTGGTTAGTCATGTTTGTGTAAGCTGGAGTTGTTGATTTTTGAACCATTAACAAATTTATTAACATTTTTTGTAATGAAGTCTTTGATGTGTCTTTGAAATGTAAACAAAACAAACTTTTTTTAACTAAAAGAAAAAAGATATTTAGAAATGTTTGCTTCTGGAAACGTGTCACTTCACTAGTTTACCTTTAATATATTTATATTCCCCAAATTTCTTGAAGTGCATTGCGTATACCCCATTCACAGCTACGTATTGCCTGCAAGTCCTCGCACACGCACTGCGTTCGTTGAACTTGAAGGAGTCTCATACGTACTTAGGCAAAAGCGATTTGTTTACTGCCTTCAGCTAGACATACGAAGAACAAACAATTTTGGCCATAATTAAGTAAGAATTCTTACGAAATTGTGTGTGTGCGAGCTGGCCGGCGGTTATGATTAGCCAAGCAAATATTTAGTATAATAATTGAAATATTTTAATTCAAATATTTCAACAGCAATGACCAAACAGTGTGTGTGGAGCTGCGGAATATTAGATCTTTCTATCAGCTTAATACCATTGAAATTGGGAAGACAAATTTATTTTCTGCTAATGAATCATTTGCCGTTCGTGTCGCATTCCAGCATTTCAGTTGGCTCAGCAGAGCTTTGGTCCCTGGCTTAGCTACCATGGCAACATGGAATAATCACTCTGCCATTTTTCCAGGAATCGTTTATAATCTCTTAAGACCACTGACGCCGAATGCTGATGCTTGCCACCGGGGCTCATTCTTCGTCGAATCCGCATCAGCATTTGCCCACAAAATACCCCAGATACACAGATACGGGGGCAGAAAGCTGCCCAAATAATCGCAACACTCGAGCAGGGACACCACCCACTTAAGATGCGAATTAATAAAACCAAATTTGATAAATGAATGTGTTTAACAGCATTTAAACTTTGACCTCCGTCCTCCGCTCGACAGTGTGTAGTTATGTTCGAAAATTTCGCCAGCCAGCTAAAAGCGCTTTTCAACGCTCCACAAAATTTCATTTGAAAGGAAATGAAATTTTATTATACGTTTCTTTAAGGGCAATAGAAATAGGAAATAGAGAAGAGTTTGTTCAATGCCATTCCGGCTTCTTTCATTAGCCAATGTCTACGTGGTGTAATTTTAAGTGTTACTTTTAATTTGTTTCACACGGCGCTTGGGTTTGTGCTTGTGTGAGCTTTTATTGCTTATTAAGCGTTTTTAGTTCAATTAAATCGCATAATCGATTAAGTCCCCTTCGCCCTGCGACCGGTCGACTTCTCCGTGTTGCCATCGTGTTGGCGTCATCATGGTGTTTATACCCTTTCAAGGCGGTAGCTTATAAAATTTAAAATGTTTCACACTTTATGAATTACATTTTTATATTTAGGTATAATAAATTGTACTTCGATACCTTGTGGTGACTGTATACTTGAATTTCATTTAATTTTAAATCCCTAAAACTTTTAGGGTAATAGCTTAGTTTGTACTCTCCGTGCTCTATTTTCGATCAAATATTAAAAATATTAATATGGTATCCATAAGGTAATTGCTTTTCTCATTGGCAAGGGTATTCCAAGCTTCGATGATGGGCTATTCCAATTTGCCCGTTGTTATTGCCGTTGCCTGCGCACTCAGACGTGCGACGTAATGTCTGGCACGGCTGGCAACGTCATCTGACACCGTATTGGGGTCCAGTTCTCCGCTTCTCCTGTTCTCCGGTGCTCCGGCCGGATTCCGGATCAGCCATCTGCCACCCAACCCCATCCACTTACGGTTGATTACTGCTGATTGCCGACAGCCAAAACACGGCGCCAAATAGCAACAATCAGCCTCTGGTCCCCTCTGACTTCAGTTTCCCCCCCGACAGTTCCCAGCTATTAATTGATTTGTTACAATGAAATTTCCACACTCAATAAAATAAGTCTGATGAAGATTTTCCTTAATGCCAGGCTTTGTTCGAACGCCAGACGGCGCACTCTATTTCCCAAGACCGCGGCTCAATCAGTGGATTTGTGGCGTACATTCGACCAGTCCACAAACAAAAACAAGTAAACAAACAGACTGCCGGCACATAAGTATAAATAAATGGGGTTCCCAGCCAGTTGCTCCAGAAAAAGCGTTTTAGGCCCGCTTTCATGCTGGTCAGTTGCCAAAGATGGCCAAAAAGTGCCATAAAATCATCATAAATTTGCACATTTTTTTTTCGCCACAATTAAATTTTGCAAATTTGGCAAATGCACAAAAATGGCTGCCACATTTTATTTGACGTTTTTACGAGCGTGTCGCCGACGTTTATTCTCATTTCTCAAAACCAAATACCCCGTATACCCCAATTCGCAACCATTACCATACCGATTCCAATTTCAATTCCAATTCCATAACCAGCCCGTCCAGGAGGTTGCTTGATTTATGAAGTTGATTGGGGGCCAACTCGGCTAACTGGAAAACTATTTTGCAAACTATCTGGCCAGACTTGCAGCCAGTAGTTCTTGCAGTGTATTTGCGTGAGCACGCTTTATCGTTTATTCCACATTACTCAAGTCATAATTAAGATCTTGGCAGGCGGTGGTTGCCGCAGCATCGCAGCGGTCATAAATTGTGGAAGTGGCTCATTGACAACTTCATTTCCGCACTTGGCGTGTGCAGCAACAATGAGAGCAAAAGGCATGTGATCCACAGATGCACAGGGAGAAAATCAACGTACGTTTCATAATTAGCAAGTGGGAAAGTTGAATAAGCTAGATATTATTGAAATCATAAACACATTTTACCAAAGTCACAAGCATATCTGCGTGTTTGCATAGGCTTAGCATTTATATATAATTTTTCTCAGTGCCTTGGTGTTGGTGCGGTGTCTTGGTTGCCCGTTTCACAGCTCACGCAACGTGCCGCTAAATGACATAATGAACTGCATTATTTATGCGACACACTGTGCGAATGCCCCCAACAAGAACGCAACTGCAACAACAGCTGAAGGCAGAGGCGCGGCTGCTGCAACTCTTTACTTCCTCGGTTCTGTGTTCTGAGTTCTCTGTGTTCTGTGTTCTGTTCTCTGGTTGCGAGGAGACGAGTTATGCGTGTGTGCCTCTGATAATAAAACTGCTGACATTTTGCCTTATGATGTCACGACAGCCCGCAACAACAAACAGTTGCAACTTGCAACATTGCCCCACGACAATGTCCAGTCCGGCACTTTGCGGCTGCTTTCTGCCAGCGACTTTGTGGCCAGAGTGCCGAGCGAACAGATGCGGTCAGAATAATAGCGAAAGCATCTAGGGCTATGAAAAACGAATAAAAAAGATATGAGTTTAAACCAAGTAAGTGCAGACCAAGCAAATTCAACTTGAATTCTTGCATTGTGTTGAATAAAAACATAATAGAAATGTAAATTAATTGAAAATATGGATTTTTAGATAAAAGGGGTATAGATCAAATATGACATTACTAAATTAACATTTTATAATTCTTAAATGCTTGGCGTCAATTGGTTTTTGGTTTGAATTTATAAATATTTGATAAGATAATTATCCTGCTTATCTATTATCCTACCCAACACTGTTGTACGGAAGTGCAAAAAGGTAATGCTGCAGCTCAACCTGATGGATTAATTTGACAGTCAGCGGGCAGGCAGGTCATGTTTATTGATAGATGAGTTTACCAGATGATGGATGATGCGGCCTCAGCGATGTTGCTGTCATTTACCATGAGATCCGTGAGATAGGCTTCACTACGAACAACTAGATACCAAGCAGATAAAGATTAATCGATTATCTGGCATCCATGCCACTGCACCGAAGTGACAACAGAAATTTGACTAACTAGTTGCCAAATGCCTCGAAATGTTCGAAATCCGTCCTTATCGTATCTAATACCCAATATCTATCGGCGTATGTAGCTATCCATCACACATCCAATTAAGGTTCCCTCATGCATCTTTCATCAGTCAACGCTCAGCTGCCATCTAATTAGTCTCGGCAAACATTGACAAACAGTTGCATTATTGCATTCCCGCAGCGTTGTTGCTTTTTTCCCATTCGACAGATGGGTTTTAGCTTTTTGCAGTCTGGCCATGGGCTGAATGGTATGGGATGGAGTATGGATGTGGGTCTGGGTCTATACTGATACTGGTCTGTCTGGATTTGTTTGCTGGCAATTTGCAAGTTTATGCATTTGCCTATAAACTATTTACAGTGTCAGCCATTTACCGCTTTTTGATTACGCCGCATTTGTTTGTTTCCTGTAGCCTTAATTTGCAGGCACTGCTGCCATTCAGTCAGTGGTTGTCTCTTCAGAGCAAATATATCTCCCCTCTCTTTCGTATCCATATCGCCTGTCTCGTTTTACCCACACACACACGCATACACACGCAGGTGGCGCGTACGTTTCACGCGCTTTTAATTGAGTGCTTCCGCTGCAATTAACAAGTACAACGAACGCGTCCAGTGTCCGACCGCTTGGTCCAGTCCGGTCCGGTCCAGTTGACTTGTTGGCCACTCTGACCATCAAAGGCCAGAAGTCCAGGAGGCCAGAAGTCGTCCCCGTGAAGACCGCAGAAGTGCACAAGCCAGCTGGCAGCCAATTTTCCCCTTCGCATTGTAGATTACAGCATACTTACGCACTAATGCCTCTTTAAGTTAATGCAAAACCATTAAACGTGTTGACTGCCACACTTTGTGGCAAACGCAGGTCCCGAAAGGGGAGACTAATAGGCACTCTGCGAAAACGAATTGCCATGAATTTGATTAAAACCATCGATTTTAATTAAGATAAAAGGGCGCTTCTTAAAAATCCACTATGCGCTGTATCATTTGTACATGTTTAAGTTGTGAATTTAGGGGCAAGTAATTGTTATTCCCGAGTTATTTCACAGTACATAAAAGGTTATGTCCGGGTATAATAACAATCCAGTTGGATCTTAAACAGACACGGACTCAATATAATACTCTTGTCTGTCTTTAACGTATTTTATTTAACTTAATAAAGTTTAAAACACTCTTTTAAGTGAATTAAATGCCAGCCTTGTGCAATTAAGAATCAAATGTTTTATTATCACATCGGTCTCATCCATCGGTGGTTTTGCCGACTTCCTATACGCCAACTCCTCTCCTCCTTTTTTGCTTGTCTGCTCCTTTTAATTTCCGCTGCGCGTGTTCTGCTTCTTGTGATGGAAAATTTATTTACAACACAAAAAGTCATGTTGCCGCTAATTTGCCGAATCGATCCTGGGCAGCCGAGAGGGATAAACAGCTCCGGTTTCATTCGATTTTATTTTCAAATCGAGTGCTCAGTACCCAGTGCCCAGAGTAAATCCGCCTGTCCGCTGCACGCAACAGCGTCACATTAAGCGCATTTTCGAGGGAAATCACGAATTTTCCCAGCTTCCTTTGGTTGACTGCTCGTAAGTGTGCGTTTGTGTGTGTGTGTCTGTGTGCGAGAATGCTATCCAGTTGGCAGTTTACAGTTTGCAGTTTGCAGTTTAGTTTTGCAATTTTCCGGCTCAACGATAAATGCAAATAGATTTCACCTGCAGACGATGTTTGTCCAATATTGAGAGAATCTTTAAATAAATTATGCGCATGGAATTTCAGCGACTGCATGGATACTGGGTACTGGATTCTCGGTTCTTGGTTCTTGGTTCTGGGCTCTAGGCTTTGGGTTCTGGGTTCTGGGTTCCTGCTCCTTGGTTGCAAGTTGCATGCTGCTGCTGGTGCGGATGTTGCTGCTGTTGCTGGTGTTGCAGCTACACTTGTTGTTGCCGTTGATGTTCGCTTTTGGCTTCGGCATGTTGGGAATCATGTATGTATGACTTTGACATTGACAGCGCTGAGGGACAGGGACAGGAATGTGGGGGGGGGGGCATATCAGTGAATACCGATGGGGCAACCTGAAGAAGAATACGGTGCAGAGCACCGTCCAGGGGCACCTGGGGCAAGTGGCCACTCAAAGACGGTGATTACACACACATCATGATGGCCATGCTCCAGCACTAAAGAAATGCAAATTCTTTGCACTCTACGTTTATTTACTTTGTACAGTTAGTTTGGCTGTCATGCACTGAACGAAATTTGACTTGGCTTGTCAACACGCTGACAAGGGTTTATTTGTGTTTATTGTATTGATTCCCCAGCTATGCGAATGCACAGCTGTCAATATTTGACAGTTTACTTTTGTTTTCGACTGCCAATGAATATTTTAAAACGATTTTACGATAAAAGTGACATGGGCATCAGCAAGTGAAACTTTTGCATACAAAGTAAACACTTTAATTCTTTCAGACAATTCTTTAATAAATTTGATACCAAAACAAATGAAGTCAAAAAAAATTAAATTAAATTTTTCTTTATCACACTTTGTATATTCCTTAAGATTTTTTTTTAAGCTATTTGAATGCATTTTAAAAAGAGCCACGTTAGCGTTTTTATCCGACAATCTGGTCATTTCATGAAGTAAACAACAGTATCAAAAGTTGGCAGACAGATTACATAACTCGGGTATCAAGTTAAATTACGTTTGGCTTTTTAAGGCACTTGGGAATCATATTTGGGCCAGTAAAACACGCTGTATGTACTTACCCATTTAGGCTTCAGCCTAAAATACAGTGTATGTCCGCTAAGTGATCCCAGCTCGTCACCATTCCCTCGGGTGGCCACCGCATCCACTCCATTCAATTAGCAACTCATAATAACAATAATTTTTCCAGCAATTCGCATTCGGTAAAACATTTTGTGGCACGTTCGTCGCCAGCAATGTTCGTGACGTTGAATCCTCAAACCATCAGCGGTAGGAAAGGCACCAAAAGCCCCCGAAATCCCCCCGAAAACCCCTTCTTTATAACCCTGGAAACCCTCTAGGCATTGACTGCAACAATGTTTCCTGGTAAATGATGCATAATAATCGGGAGCGGGTGAGCTTTGGTAGCTTCACTGAGGTGAAAGGCGGTAAAAGCAGGGAGTCGGAGTGGAGGTGGACGTGGAAGTAGAAGTGGAAGTGGGTGGAAACGCGACTGAATGCTCGGGGAGAACTACTCCATGGAATGTGGATGTGGGACAGCATTCTACTATGGGCGGTAATGGCAGCACGAAAGAAATCATAGTAAAAGCACACCCATGAGCAACAACTGCGGTCACGATGATAATCGAAAAACTGGCACGTGGACTTCTTGAAACCATAGTAATGATGAAGCCGCTACCATAGGATGAATACCCATAATTATAAATAAACCATTATCTTGAACGTCAAGTTATCTACAAAGAATATCACTTGCCTTTTCCACGCAAATATTTTCTGTTACTATTAAACACAACTGACCTTAAGCTGAATGCCAGCCTCTCTGACAAGCAAAAGGGACACCTCAGAATTGCGGTCCTATTATCTTGACCTCTGATGTACGTGCCACTTGCAATCACGAGAATGACGATGAGGATGACGAGTCAACGACGACGTTGATGGGTTTGTGATTGTGGATGTGGATGTGGATGTATGCCGGTAAATGGCGATGGTAGTTGGTAGAAGGTTGCCGCTCGCCGGACACAGACCGCAATAACGCACCTACACACTCACACATACACTCACACAGAGAGACAGACACTCACGTTGCATATACACATTGTAGCCTGCGACCGCCCACGCCCTCGGATGCCACGCCCTTCCATGACAGAAATTGCTGACTGCGGCTTGCGGTTGCACTTTGCTGCGTAGCTTACGAAAGTTCCCTCGGCGGCTTCCGTTGGCCACCGAAAAAAAAACTGGGCTCCTCTTCTCCCTTTGCCACTTTATCTGTCTCGCTTTCTTGCCTGAAATCTTAGTGCTCTTTTACACAAAGAAAAACGCTAATATATATATTTAATATATCTCGAAATCTACGTTGATAATATACATAAATGCATGCACTACTTTCACTTTTACTACTATTGCTAATAAACGTCAATGTTTTGGAGTGCGATTTAAATAGAAAGCAAGTACAAATTGCCGCAAGTCAAAGCCATATTTCATGATTTTAATCAGCAAATAAAAATGGTTGTAACCAGTGATGCATTTATGTAACATATAACATTTAAAGCATACTCGTATTCATGGCCCCAAATTGCCAGCTATAAAATACACAAACGCAGAGTACAAGCACCAATTTTGTTCAATGTTTCCTGCAAGTGTGTATTATTTACCCGCTTCAACTGAAACATTTTTATAATTTCCTTCGATTTTATTTTCTTCTTTTTTTTTTTTTTGGTTGCTTTTCTTTGGCTTGGCTTGACTATTGGTTTGTGGTCTCTGTTTGCTTGTTTTTATTATTTTATTGATGTTTTTGTTGCTGTTGTCCGGTTCGTTGGCCATTGGCAACATTGTTATTTTCTGCTATTTGGCCATTGACTATTGACCAGCCATCCTTCATTCCCTGTCCGTGGTTGTTGCTCTCCTTTGGAACTGCCTTTATTTTTAGCTTTCTTCTCTTCTTTTGGCTGAGTTTTTCATTTTTTTATTTTTCAACAACAGCACATCGGCAGCTTATTTATTTATTTGGTTTTAATGCATGTGGGTACGGGTTCGCCGGTTTTCCAGGAAGCTGCATTGAGTCATTGGTAAATGGTTTACGTTTAACCCATTTAAAAATGCAAGCGAGCGGTGGGGGTGGGCGGTTGTCGAAAGAGTGCAACTCATGCCCATCATCGTCCACATCCTCCTTTCATCCGCTGCGGCGTTGGGTAAAACGCACATTCCACATTTCGCCATTTAGCATACAATGTGGCAAACAAAACTTACATGGATAACTCTATTTACACGGAGGAGAATACTTATTTCCATAGTTCCTATAATATTATTTAGGACTGGCTAGGATTTCACTTTATGCAATCAGTATGTCTTTTCTGAAATAATTGGTTAAAATATTTGCCTTACTAACTTTTTTTACACACCTTGATTCTTTTTTGTGTACCTTTGATTTTGAGGCAATTTTAAGATTTTAATAATACAATACATGGCATTTTTTCCCTGTGTACCATCCCGTTTCCTTTCACACACCCACTCGTCTCTCTCCTTTGCAGTTTCAATTTGTTGTTGCCGCTGCTCGTTGTTTGTTTACGGAGCCGGCGAAAATATTGAACGGAAATTTTACAATATGATTTATTGAGGGGGAAATGTTTGCACTGCGGCACTGTGCACTGCAATGCACAGCACTGCAAAAGTTGGTGCCAAATTTCAGCGGAAATGAGTTCGCTTATGGGCAGCAGCATATTGTATTTTGGTTATCCGCTATTGTGACAGCCATTGAGTCGGCAACTTGGCTCTTTAGCCAGTTGGCCAGTTGGACAGTTGGACAGTTGGCCATTCCGAATCCAGGAAGGTATTTACTATTTGCCCGCTGCATCGCTGCATCGAATGGAGCAAGAATTGATGTGTGTTCTGCTAGTTGCGAAGTGGCCAATTAGGTTCTGTTTACGGAGAAGAAAGGCAGCTGGGGCTCGGGTGGCACAATTGAATTGGCAGCAGATAGTCTGGATTTTAATCGAAACTAGTTTCGTTTCGTATTTCCATTTAATTCGCATTCGGTATTTGAAATGCGCAAATTTCCATTTCGAATCCCCCATAATCCTTTAATAATCCCCAGAAAACTTTCGGGCTAACATATTTGCCCCGCCTCGACACGAAGTAAATTCGAACAAAGCCGCTTCCTATTGTTCTTGACTCGCTTATATCGGGGCGATTCACCCGACGACTTTGCACAAACACAGTTTTCACAATGGTGGGTCTGCCAACACGCCCCGAACAACATTTAGATAAAATTCCATTCCACTTTCATTCCGAGCCAAGGAATTCATCCAAGCTCGGCACTAAGAAAAACTAATGTATATTAAGATTATACTGACCTACATATATTGAATATGTTGTAGAACCTTTAGTTTTGTATCTCTATCTTGAAAACATCTTTCAACAAATATTTCTTAAAATAAGTATCAAATCTATTACCTAAGTACCTATTTATTTTCTTCAGTGCAAGCTCCAACTTTGACCCCGAGTCTTGTCCCCTGTGCGTGCAATGCAAATTGCCAAAGAAAATTTATTCCAACTACTGAATGCGAATTTTCTAGAGCGCCAAAAGTTAACCAAATATGTCAATTGAATGCTTTGTGTGGCAGTGATAAAGGGGATCGGAGTTGCGTGGGGAAGGTGGCAGGGGATGTGGCATGTGGCAAACAACAAACAAAACGCAGGACCAACTAACCAAGAACGGAGCTTGTAGGTTAAAAAGCAATTTATCTTTGACTTTTGCCAAGTAAATTCCCGCCATTGTCTAAAGTGGTTCGAATGCCCCATTCCATGTCCTCGAAGTATTTGTGCTGCCATATATGTACGTTTATGTGTTTTTAGTGTTAGGATGCCTTGGAGCTTGCAGCAGTTGTGGGCGGTTAGTTATGTGAATGTGGCAAAGGCACATTTAACTTAACTAGTTGCCATTCCGAGTATTTTCAACCACTCAATTACACCGAACCACAGACATTCAATTGAGCAGCCATATGCAGCTTAAGCAAAAGGCAAACAATGCAGCACCGAATGTAGAAATTATAGCAGTTACCATTGCCATTGCCGTTGCAGTTGCAAGTTGCAAGTTGCCCCTTTTGCCTGCTGGACTTTTCAATAAATTCTCCGTTGGCATTTGGAAATTTGATCAAAACAGCACGTAAAACTATTTGAACTGCTAACCCAAATAAGCTGGGGCATACAGCCATCCAGCCACGTCGAACCACTTCCCCACCGCCCCGTGCCGCAATCCTTTCTCCACGTCGCGCCAATGAACTGTGTGCAATCAATAGATGCGATTCAAGTTGCTGCGTTGCAGTTGTTGCCGCTGTGCAGTTGCTGGTGCAGCAGCAACACGAGCTACAAGATACTTTCTGTGCAACCATAGAACTTCCCACATGCCGCAGCGGAATGCCATGGAATGTGCACACGCATCTTCGACTGCCATCCGATCTCCCAGCTTCCCCTGCCACCCCAACCAACCCCTCCAGCTTTTCCCATCTCTACCATCTTTCCGCAGTCTTGCGGTGGGTGTCCCCTTCTTCCGTCTACAAACCCGCTTTCCGTTCCCCTTGGAAATTCCCCTGCTGCATGGCAGGAGCTTACATTTATGCGCGAAATTGTCGTATGCATTTGCACATTCATAAATTCTCGTTGAGCGCCCCCGAAGCGACAGCAGACCACAGACCCAAAAGAATGCTTTCTAGACACAGCAAGGAATTTGCTAGGAATCTGTGAAACTAACTGAAATTGTGGTTAATTGAAATGTGGGACCATAAAAGTCTAATGGCATATAATTATTCAATGCCGAATTTCCAAATGCAATACTTTTTGTTTTAGCTTCCCACAAATGATGATTGTTCTTGTGTGATACATTTGGGAGATGTAACTTTTTTTCCCTGTACATTACATGCCATTAGATCTGATGGTGCACAAATAGTTGGCAACCCGTTCCACTGTCTCCCAGCTGATGCTGCTCGCTCGTGCGGCATTTAAATTTCCTTTTTAATTTTATTTTTTAGAATGAACATTTTTTTTTTTTTTGCTTTTTCGTTTTTCATACTCTTTTCATCTTCCTGCTGCAGGCACATTTTATTATTGCATTTTACAACAACGCGGGCAACCTTAGAACAGCACGTCATTAGGCGATAAATTATCTCGTGCGCGTTGCATTTTGCATAAAATGTTGCCGCTGCCTTTGGATTTGGAGCGGTAAAAGTGTGCCAACGCTGCAGTTGCAGCTGTGCCAGCGGAGGCAGCGGCATTAAAGGATGCCAGGCAATTTGAATTTGCGAAATTCCATGGGGGCCCAGACCCGTTAGTTGGCGGCCGAGGCCGAAGTCGATGCCAGGCAGTGGCAGTGGCAGTGGCAGACGCAAGCCGGCTTATCTATGCACAAGATGTTGCCGTTTTGATAAGCTCGGCGCAGCAGCCGGCAATTTATGTGCCGCTGCTGCAGCAGCAATTGCAGTTGCAGTTGCATTCATCATCAACCGCTGCAGCAGCATCGGCAGCAACAGTTGCTGCCTGGAATGCACTGTGGCGAAGCCGCACTGTGGGAGATTCGATCGAGTTTAGCTCGTTAAAACGTAATCCTTTTAGAACTAAGATAGCTATCATTCTTGGGAATGATTTGTTTCTCATTTAATGTTCCCTTAAAAACATGTAGGCCTAGTTTTTAAGTGATACTTTCTATACAATCACTGTTGAGTAAGGTCATGCTGTGCTGTAATAAAATATTTGCTGATTGACACCAGAAGTTTTCCCAGCTAGATCGTCTGAATTCCCATTGTGCGGCGACGTGCGTTCAACTATGCAAATTTGTGCAGCAGCGCCCAGTTCCCCGCCTTTCCGCCTTCCCGGTTTCCCCAGGAACCAAGGAACCCATCTCTGCTGCAATCTGCCCCCCACACTATTGACTTGCAACTTGCTACAACTTAGTAAGTGCAGATGGGAGTATATACTGTACGTATATATACTTGTCAAACAGCATTCAAGCACGATTCTGGGAAGCATTCCTCTGCGCTGAGTTGACTGGGAAGACTTATGCATTGCTTTGACTACGACAGATTTTAATACAAATGAGCTGAAATTATATAGGGTTGCATGGTTTATAGAAGAATCCACGGCTAGAAGGGGGGGGCCACAGATAGATAACTGGATGTCATGACAGTTCAATCACCGAGATTGCCGATCTTGTTTGCAGCTGCGTTGAGTTATGGCCAGCGATGATGGTCTCCAGAAGCGATCCAACCCAATTGATAGCCCCCAAGCCAGCCAGTTTAGAAAGCTGTGGAATAGTTACAATTGCAAGTGAATGTCAAGCACATTAAATAGATGGCTCTGTGCGAGCATTGACTCCTCGAGCAGCGAAGCAATTAATCTGCAAACTTAACGATTCCGCTAACGACGCCGAAACACACACACACGAGCTGAAAGGTTTAAGGGTAATGCTGCTGCTGACATGTCCTTCCCCTCCTTTCATTCCACCAGCCAAGTATCCGAGTATCCGAGTAACCAACTGGGTATCCAACCCTCTCAAACAGGCGATGACAAATGGCAAATTGCAGCACGGCAAGGTGTGCGCTGTGCGCACTGGATGACAAAAAAATCGCTGAACTTTGACTCTCGAAAAGCGAGCGTCGTTAGCGGCGGAGTAGTTGCCAAAGCGCAATTAAACGCCCCGCCATTGAAACAATTACGCTATAACAATTACGCCCTGGTTGCACATGCAACTGCTACTGCACTTGCACTTGCAAAAATATAAGCAATTGTTTAATATCCTGCTCTAGTTAGTTTTTATTGGCTGATAGTGCTTCAAGTTCAAGTTCGACAGACGCACAGTGCTTTTAAGCACAGATCATATACACTGTTCCTGTTTGGTTTAGTGTTTATTTTTTAAACACTTCAGACATTTTAATTGTACGATTTCTCCCGGTGCACCTGTGGTTTCCCCTCGATCCGATCTTCCTGCAACCCCTCACCCGCGGAGTGCACTCCGTGTTTGTTAATGTGCCGCACTTAGCGGGACGCAGTGGCTCCATTGCTGACGTGGCCGTCGATGGCATTTCCATGCGTCAAATTGCCGCCGGGCATTGCGTGTAATTACAGCAATAAAAATTGCAACACATTGCGTACAAACATGCAACATAAGCGGGGCAAATTCCAGAGTCGAAAGAGCCAGAGCCAAAGCCAGTGCCAGTGCTTTAAGATACATCCCTCGCAGCATGTTCAGCAATTATATAATTTATAGTAGTCCATTTATCAAAACCGAAACAAATATTCAGTTTCCGAGCGCGCAGCTAGCAAAAAAGAGCAGACCGTCTTGCCACAATTTGTGACTGACTAACGAGCAGTCAGCACATTCAGCATTTGGCAACAACCGAGTGCACTTGGCCACTTGGGTGGCAGGCTGATTGGAGCTGCATGGTTGTGGTGGGGCTCTCATTTTTTTCTAGGGGGCCTTTGAAAGGAGGAGGAGGAGGGGGGACTGAAGGATGTCCGTCGAGCGGAACGCAAGTTGATTGCATTTTTAGCATAAATTTCAACGCATTTGACTAATGTCCCGACATTTGTTAAAGGGGTTCCACTGCCGCACTTTGCCATTTTTTAGCCGTCAAGTACTCAACCTGGCATTGGCCATTATCATTTCCACTTCCCTGGAACTCACTCGTTCTGCTAATAGATAATGTGATGCCTGATGGACGACTTTCGACAAAGTTGTATGCAAATCTCCGATTCTGCTGACCGCTGGCCATGTAATTGTTTCAACTGCTTAATATCACGTATACGCACCGCCGGACCGTTGCAGCAACGGGCGCAGACGTCGCCATGGTTGCGTCAACAGCAGAACAGCAGCACAAGAATTAATTAACACGCCAAGTCTGCCTGGACACGCCTGCAGCACGTAGCGGAGACTCCAGCTCGGAGTCGGACTCGCCGAGACTCGGACCCAGACCAAAAAACCAGAGCCGTGGACTTGGCCAGAACCAGAGTTAGAAGCATTGCCCCATAACTCACTGAAAAAAGAATTGGACCTCCAGTGCACACATAATGTGTTATCTGAGCTGAACTGATCAGCTATTATTTCATTCTCTTCATAATTACATTAGATATTTTACAGAATATGATTACTCTGAATGCCCTTTCAAAATGAATGACTATAGATTCAAATCAAATGACTAAAGATTCAAAATGAATGACTCAAAGATTTTGTTTCAGTGCGTGTGCCCAGCACGGCTCCGTTGTTTGGCAGTTTCTATTTCTCAGATTTTTTCTGTGTGCTCTGGGTATTTATGGGCATTGCAGTAAAAACCTCGATGCAGTTGTGGGAGAATGGGCGGACTGGGGCGGTGTTAAGTGAAAAGCGTGAAATTTATAACAGCCAATAGATTAAGCTAGAATATAAATAACATTTTCATTTTTTCTTTATTTTTTTCGTTTTTTTTTGTGGCCCGGTTTCTTTAGCCGGCTCATTGTCCGCCTTTTGTCTATTGTCTGGGCAATGGGCGGAGGATTATTGGAACCAATAATTTAGCCGCGTCGCGCCAAGCACAGATTCTTAATCAATTGTTTTTTATTTTTTTGCTCGTTTGCTCTTTTGCAGTTGCTGCCGCCGTCGCCCAACCGAAGAACTCAACCGCACTTCTGCCATATCTGCAGATCCAGAAGCACGCCGTCACAAGACTGACCATCAGCAAGCCCCACTCCCCGTACTATCTGCCATGCATACCCATCCTAACGCCCTACAACCGCGATCAGGGTGAGTGTACTTTATGAGATTGCATAGAATTGCAAAATAGAAATGCAATTATGAGTACTTACTAACATTTTCGCACTGTGACACAGACAACCAGCCCATCTACTGCAGCTGGTACCGGAATGACGTAATAGTCGAACAAGTATCGTATCGCAAGAATGACTTCTTTATCTATGACAATGGGACGCTGCGACTGCCCACCAATGAAAAGGCCAGCGGCGAGTATTACTGCAAGATCGAGTGGGATGAGTCGGCGGTGATATCCGACACCATCACTGTCGAGTATCCAGGTGAGTTGCTCACTTGGACTAAAAGAAATTGAATGATGAATTTTGACGAATTTTTTAATTCATGTTTATGCATTTCAGTGCTCAAGCGGCTCTTTCCTGGCCAACAGCAGACGGCCAACATTAGTGCGTTGGAAAACAAACCGCTGGTGCTGAGCTGCCCCTTTCTGAGTGTTCCAGCTGCCCGTTTTAGTTGGTACTTTGGCAACGATTCTCTGACCAATGACAACAGGCGAGTAAAGATCAGTGTTGAAGCATCGAGCAGCGGGCCAAGACTTGTATATATGGCCTATATACTTGGAGAGCTTGCCAGCTGGATGGGTTGACCCACGCTTTGAGCTACAATTTTGTTTATTCACTTTATAATAAATTACTGATTATTGCAGTACTCTCATCCTGTCAAATGGCACCCTAATATTGAGGCATCTGCTTCTGGAACAGGCGGGTAAATACAAGTGAGTATAATGAAAATCTAGTTTAAGCACATCCAATCAACATCAGTTTAAATCATGTTTAAACAGCCCTTCAAAATGCAGCTTAAGTTAACTGCTAGTTTCCGTATTGCACTTTTAATGCACATGCACATTTAACCTGTTATATGTGTAGATGCCCTGCTGTGTAAAACTGCTATCCCGATCTGCCCAGTTTAACTAAATTAAGACCGAGGGCAATTTTCCATTTGGCTGCTGCCGCCGCAGCGCTCCACCTTCGCCTTTGTGGCAAAATCAACACCTTTTGCGGCACTCCATCAGCAGACCCACTCCCAAACCCGCACACACACACTAGCATTCACGCACCACTCGCACCGAGTGCCGGTGTGCCCTTAAACAATGCATTAATTAACACTTAGCGGCGGCCGAGTGGTGGCTGTAATTGTGGCCATTGTCCATGTCAATTATCGCGCGGGACCACTGACCACTATCCATTTTCCATTATCCATTATCCACTATCCACTATTCCCCGTTGCAGATGCGTGGCGCAGAACACATTTGCCGGCAAGACGCACCGCCAGTTCATTTGGCAACTGCAAGTGGAGCCCAAGGATGCTACATTTTATCCCAAAAACGAGGCGGGAATTACCGAGACATCCGTTTCGAAGGCCCAACTATTGCCGGCATTTCAGAATGCGACAGTTTACGTTGCCGCCGGCGGATCCGTGTTGCTACAATGCCACGCGGTGGCAGCCTTTGTGCCCATTGTGTGGTACCTCCAGCCGCCGAACAATAAGATGCTGCGCCTGAGCAACAACAGTGTGGCCTATTCCATCATGAATGCTAGTGTAGCCCAGCATGAAGGACGCTACAGCTGTATAACGCCGCTGGAAACGCAAAACTTCCAGGTGATTGTGACCACACCGCCGAGGATTGTGAGTCGCCTGCCCGTCGAGGTGGTGTATATTGGTCTCTCGAGGACACTTACCTGCCGGGCAGAGGGTCATCCGGAACCGAGTATCACCTGGTACCACAACGGAATCCATTTGAACAGCTCCTATACACGGTACATTAGCGGCAATGAGTTGCACGTCCATTCGTTCGACTCCAAGGAGGAGGGCATCTACCAGTGTGTGGCCAGAAATGTGGCTGGTGAGGATTCGGCGACGGGTGAGCTGCGATTCAACCGGCAGCTCGAGGAGGTCAACCCATTGCAGAACATTCGCTGTTACCCGCACAGCTTCCATTCGATCAACATCACATTTGACAGCCGCACCCTAACGTCAATGTTTGTGGTATATATTGTGAGGAACAATCCGCACAGTTGGACCTCGTTCTCGCCCATGAAGCTAAATCAGACCTCCTACGTGGTGATATCTACTGATTTGCCCGTTTACGAGCCCTTTGCCTTGATCACCCGGGTTTTGTTTCCCACCACAGAGGTGAGGACAGGAACTTTGGTTCCCCAGCAGATGATTCTCAGCTCCTTAAGAAGTACACCAGTCACGTGCTGCACCCAGGGATGTAAGTGTTTATAACTTTCCTCGAGGTGCCAGGGAAATTTCTTATTTTCTTTATATTTGGTTTGTAGTAATGCTTCGACCTATTGCCGTGGGCAATGACACGTTTGTTAAGTGGTCGCAGGGTCAGTTGGAGAACAAGAAGTATTTCATCCTGCAGTTCTCGATCAACCACACCCATCCGCATCCTGCGCAGCTGTTAAATGGAGCTCTAAAAGGCACCTTGACTTCTGTTGAGGAAAAAGCCGACCAGGTGCGAAACCATCTGACCGAAATCCAGCCTCTTAATCAATCTGCGGCAGCCACAGTGCTGAGGAATGTGGAGCACGAGGACAACGTGGTCGATGACACCCTAGAATTGGAGGATGACATCTTTAGTCTAGTGGTGGATGCCAGTGTAACAGGAATCTTGCTGCAGCGATTCACGCGCATCAAAATGAGAGTGCTGATCATCACCACCGAGAATGAGTTCCTGGGCCAGGACTTTCGCTACGTTCAGTGGAAGATTGTGAGTAGACTGTACTGTAGGGGATTATTTTGTCATCTCTCTAGGAACCCATCTGAATGCAGGTTCTAATATGGCTTCAACACGATTTTTCCTTGCAGATCGAGAATGGCACTTCGGAGCAGTCAAATATGCCCTTTCGTTTGGTCACCCGTGAGTCGCGGGCCCTGGCCTTCAAGTTTCTGGATAGCCTAAATGAGACTTGCGTGCTGGAGTGCCACACGGAGATACAAGCACAAATGTCATTACCCAGTCAGGATCCAAAGTGTCAGGATCGAAATATAGCCAACTCTTTGCTGTTGGTAACAGGTCTCAAGCCAGACACTCGGTACAATCTGCATTTCTACAACTGCAAGACACATATTTTCTATGGCGACATCGATGAGAAGACCGAGCAGGATCGTAAGTAAAGCACTCACTTCCTATTAGCTTCCACATTGCACGGATTGTGTTTTATAGCTCCTGGCACCATCAGCAATTCGAAGTTGATTAAACAGAATGGCCTGAAATTGATGTGGGAGCCACCGATTAATCCCAATGGCCGTGTCCATCACTATGATATCCGCTGGTCCTTGGACAATGTAACCCACGAAGCTATTGTTAAGGAGTGCACCAAATGCTCATATAAGGTAATTAAAACATAAAGAGTACCCAACCCTTCGGCTATATTTATTTTAATCATCATTGTTAGTTCCCAAATGTCTCGGAGACGGCGAAAATCCATGTGGCAGTTCGCGTGATGGGTGACACTGGAGCAGGAGCTCCCATGTACTTCGACATGATAAATAATAACCACACTTGGCTGAAGGAGGAAAGCGAAACATCGGATTCGGAAGTTTACAGTGGGATTGCCATAGGCTCTTTGCTGTCAATAGCCTGTGTCTTTCTCTTCGGCCTGTTTATAATTTTCCAGCAGCGCAACTTCAAGGCCCGCGCCCAAGGACCCAGCCACCTGACCACACCCACTGATATTAATTTCGGTAATCTGAGCAGTGCCTCAGGAATGCCGGGAGACAGTGCCGGCGGTCTCAGTGGAGGAACATTGCAGCAGGATTGCCACGAGATGCAGACTCTTATTCCGCGTTCTCGTTATCACATTGAACTGCTGCCGGAGCACAGTTTGGAATACCAGACCAGCACGGCGGCCGTGGCCGTTGTTCATCTAGCGAATGGCAATGGGAGTGTCCAGGTGGCGAGGCGATCGGATCAAGATGGAGCAGCTCAGGGGGACCTGGGCATAGTCGGAGTGCACAATCTATCGCAGTTGCCGTTGTGCGGAGTTGGAGGAACATCGCCGGAGCGAAAGACCGTGCAGGATGCCATGTTGCAGGAGGCGAAAGCATTCTATATACCCTACAGGCATACGCCACCCAATGCGGTGGCTTTGAGCAGCTCCAAACAGTGTGCGGTGTCCAGTGGCTCCGAACTGGAGGTGATTGTGCCGCCAAATTCGCTGCCATTGGTCACCACCATGCCGGGACTGGGTGTGGTCGGTGGCGGTGGAGGAGCCGGTGTAGGTGGCTCCAGTCGGAGGAGCGGGAGTCTGAGCAGCAGCAGTGCCAGTAGCAGCAGCAATGGCAGCAGTAAAAAACAATTTCACACCAACTTTGTGCGCCACTCGAATTCCAATGATGGAATTTGCCTGCTGGCCGAGGAGGAGGCGGCTGCCACCTTAACACCCACCTCGGAACGGGAGTATGCGGCCGTATGCCTCACCAATGGTTTCAAACTGCCCGCCGATGTGGCCAAATCGGGGGGCGGTACGTATAACACCACCAACAATAACAATAGCAGCACTAACACTAGCCAGAAATCAGCAAATGCCAAGGAGCGTCAGCCGCGAGGCAATGGCAATCCGATCTCGTTCAGCCACAATGCATCCAAAGTTCCTGCCAACGGACCAGCGTCCGTTAACGTAAACCATTCGTCGGCGGTCAAGCAATCTTGGCCAGCGGCGACCGTGGTCCATAGACGAGCCCAGGTGGATCCCAATGGGTGAAGCAAGCAGTATTTTTATGAAGCTACTACATAGCAAGCAAGCAAAACAAAAGAAATTGAAAGGAGGTAGGCGGAAAATGATATAGGAGAGAAAATCACATTCACAGCTCGAAACATTCCAAAAGAATATTGATTATGGAGATGATGATTAGATCACTGCGATGATTAGCATTTATAAAGAGTACATTTTATAAATGTAAATATTTAGTAACTGAAACTATGGAACTATGGGAGAAATGATTAATTAAGCTAATATTTATACACATGTATCTACATACACTCGTATACAAAACACGTACGCTAAGTTGTATGCTATAGTTTTGTCACGATTCAACGTTTTTACCGTACTTTTGTATTTGTATTTGTATTTGTTTAGTTTTTGTTTGTTTTTTCGTTAATTGAGGCTCATTTTTACATGTAACTTTTCTTACACATACATATAATTTATTGTTGCTTTCGATGCAAACACAAACATAACAGAAGCACACCGAAATACATAAGTACATAGCAATAGACCGCGCAGCCCGCAAGTATGCATTACAATATTTGTCGCTGATAATTACTACGTTTAACAATTGCTTCGTAATTGCCGCAAAAAATTCAATTACACTCAAATAGAATAAATATACGCAAACAGAACAGCCAAAAACCACAAATACTGCAATAGCCCACACTCAACCACTCAACCACCAAACTACCCAACCACTCAAATACCACTCAACCACAATAGTCACAAGTGTTCACATCGATTCCGATTTAAAACGTAATCTATTCAATAATATTTGTAATTTTATTTAATTTATATTTGTAGTCCTCTTTTTTTAAGTGAAATGTTTAATGTTTAATTTCCGCATATTTACTGCTGCATTTTGTTTTGTTTACACAACCGATATATCAAATGTACCTGATTATATTCATTTTGCATTCTTGTTTTTGTGCTCTCGGTCTCACATGCACTTTCCCTTTGAAAAAGGAACAATTTCCAATTTGTGCACACATCCATATTGCATAACTCTATAATAAGCCACATAATCCATCGCATTGCAAATTCACCAACCGTACCTCGACATCAAAGCTACGCCAAACGAGAAACTACACAAACCGAGCTCCTGCTCCATTCCACTGATATTATTTTTGATAGCAATTGGAAAGTTGATTTAGTAGCCGACACAACGAAGTGTGAACTGTTGTTCTGTGTGAAACGAGATGGGAAAATTGTTACGAGATTTAGAGACAGAAACACAACCATGCACACACTTACCCCCAAAAAAACCGAACTATAGAACCATAGAATATACATTCCACTGGCGTATGCAAGTCGCAGATACATTGTACACACACATATGACACCAATTGGAGATACGTTTTTAAATGACTAAAAGAAGTACGAGAATATAGATATATATATATATATATTCAATGTGAACAAAATGTGTTTTTGAAAACTGTAACTGTAACTGTATACGTATTTAGAGTCTAAGTGCAATACCAACAATTAATTAAATAGCAAAAGGTAACCTATAAGATCCCTGAGGCAGAACAAAACCAACAACTATAAACAATAGTACCTTTCCACTCAACCAGAAGCAATGTTCAAAGTAGACTCACCTCGAACCCAGTTAGTTGCGACTTAGACCATCCGTAAATAAACAATCTGAATTGTGTTCAAGCGGAATAAAGCCGCAGACTTTGAACTCCGAACTTCCCAGTCACCGAAAGGAGTTACCAGTTTACCAGTTTGTATAGCCGAATAATTTTACAATTTACAAAACCAATGTGCATGCAGAACACAAAAGCCACAAAATGAACTTTAACCTACGAAAAGCATTTAAATACAAAATATATTCCGAAAGAAAAACTCAAAATTCCTAACTAAATAAAACAAAAAAAAAAAGCAAATAGAATGAATCGAATCGAATGAAGGAAAATCCATTTTAAACGTTACGAACATTAAGAAAACCAAAATTAACTAAACTATTATATGCATCAAAAGGCAACAAGAAAATGTATGTACTAAAGTTATAGAATTAGGCGTAAGAAATCCATATGAATGTACGTGTTTGGAAACTTCGATGATAAAATGATGATGCGGAGAACTGGAGAAATTAAGTAAAAATAGCTGCGATTGTGATCGCCGTGTAAGTGGATGTGATAAATGTTTAAATTATTTAAGCGCAAAAACAATAAACAAATACGGAAATTAATTATTAGGAAGACAAAGATAGAAATGCGTATTGCGACTTTTGCAACGGTTTTTGGCCAACGGAAACCACTCTAACTAAGAGTCCACTAAAATTGTAAGCAAACAATTATTATGTTCTTATCTTTGGCGAAACTGCTGCTCCTAGCACACTCTCTACTAAGTCTACGCATTTAAACGTAAAATTAGTTATGCGTATATTTTTATTTTTGTAATTTTAGTTTGCACTTAAGTCCACATTTTGTATACCTCATTAGTAGAGTGGCGAACAACTAAATTGTGTAAACATATAAAGGCTTGGTTTCTTCGTTTTACAATCAGAGCGTAATATTTGAACTATTCATAATTGAACAAACGAAAAAAAAACTAATGTATTTTTTATGCAATTTATATATGCATTGTACATGCAAGCGAAATTAATTATTTCAAGCAACTGAGCTGCCAACGATTCGTGTTAAAGATTTTGATGCAAGTAAATTGGCCACCACCAACCAACCAGGCCAACAAACAGGACAATGAAATTTGGCACGGCTAAAAGGAGTCTAAGAGAAAAAATTAAGAAATCGCGGTGTTTGTTTAGAGAATACAAAGATATGGCAAAGAAGAATGAACGCAACCTTAACTATTGGAAAATATACTAAAAAATAAGTTATGATGGAAAACATACAGAAATCGTGTTTTATTAACTACAAATACTGGCATTTTTCCTACAACATCAAGTAAAAAGAGTTTTTTACTGTTTAGGTTTTTATAAAATATAATTTATTATTGGTTTTAGTAAATAAATCCTTAACAAATAGGTATAAAACATCAATTTATTAATTGTCTGGAAATTCAAATATGTATCAATTGTGTCTTCGTTGGTAACATTTTACAGCGGTGTGGGTTTCGATTTATATGTAGATAGATCGATAGATTCATAGAACTAGCAAACTCTAAGTATGGTATAATATCAATAAGGTATTCACGGGTGTTTGGAGGATCATCACAACAAAGTGCTAGAAAAATGATCACAATCGATCACAAAAATTCCAAAATATCATTGACATCCGATGGCATGTCTGAGAGCATACTTATCTGCTCGCATTAAGCTTAAACTAAAGGCAACATAATGTGTATAACTAACTTGAGCTATGGATAGGCGAATATAATTTCGTGAACACCTTTGCTATGCTCTATTAAATTAACAAGCGATGCTTTAACATTTAGTGTGCCCCAGCTGGATGCTGTGGCATCTCATATAGGTACGCGTAATTATCATCAAATTGTCGGTTCTATTCACATTATGGTTTTAAATATATCAGGTCCTACATACAGTACACTTTTTAACATAAAATGTCCTCGACTTTTGCCCAGTGCTCAGCACACCTTCTCAATCATTTTCACCAGTTCTTTGTACAAAATACAATCCCGCCCTCGTGGCTTGCAGATCTCTCGATGATCAAGACGAATGCCGCAGACGTCGCCAATTCCAGGATCTGTAAATTAGAAAGTTATAAAAGATTAGAGCTGGGCAGTTGTTAAAGTGTAAGTTCATTACAGATTCTTTTAATTAGCACAAAAAGTGATTAGGCTTATCTGTATTTATTTCATGATAACGTTATGCCCTGTTATCAAATTTTCTAATATAGATATGCTGTCTTAATATGGCTGATAAGAAATACGAGCACAAGAAAAATATTCCGCTGTCATTTCTTACACAGATGATAATGAAAACTATTCTAAAGCCAATAAGTATTATTATGATAAGGACTAACCCGCTGAGTCCACTCCCACAATGCGAAGATACAGCACTGACATGAGCGTTAAGGCGGTCTCCACGAAACTAAAGACCTCGATCTTCAGGTGACCCAGATGGTAAAGTCCCGCAAATCTCCGATGCAAGTCCAGCAGGTATTTGTTATCTATGGAAAACAATATCAGAATATTAGCACTGCTATTTCAAATCTGATGAATCTATTTGGACTTACTTTTTTCAATCTCTAGCAGCTCCACGGAGCGCGAGAGTAGTGGCGCCTTGATGCTGGCCAAGTGGGATCCTCGATGGGGCACCGAGTAAAAGAAGCAGCCGCGAGCCGATCGCCAAAGCGGCGTCATCACAGGACGACCACTTTCCCAGGCGTCAACCATCAGTTGCTTGATAAAGAGTCCACCCTTCGAGTGGCCCACATAAATAATTGGACGACCATGGCCCACGCGATGCTGGATGAGCAGCTCGGCCATTTCGCGAGACCTTTGGATCAAGCTGGAGCGCGGCTCCTTGCTCTTCCACAGCGGCCTCCAAAGGTACTGATCAGTGGTGTAATTCAGGGCTATAACCCGCACTCCAGGACAGTCCAGTGGCAGCCAATCCCCAGGCCAGCACTTGGAGTAGTTTGGATCATTGGGAGATGGCTTGCTCTTGCGGGCGGCCTTACGGGGCGTGGCTGGTGAAGTGGGACGCGGGCGGTCATCCTTCCCATTGGTGCCCTTCCCTTCATTACCATTGGCCTGCAGCATGGACTCCAACTCTGCCTGTAGCAAACGGCTGTTGTCCTGCATCCTCAGCCGAAAAGTGGGAAAGCTGTACTCGATGCCCTCGCAAATCTGAATTTCTTTGGGCTCTCCGCACACATAAGCATAGCTATAGATGGTACATTTGTTAGTAACTCTGTTCATAACAATGGTTTCCATGAACTTACTCGCTATCATCGCTATCGGAAGCATTGATCTGGAAGTCTTCCGGCTGCACTGGCATGGATCTCTGGAGCCGCGTCCTTTGCCGCACCGGAGAATCGTCTGGGGTATCCATACATCGGTTGAGGGAAGCGAACTTTGCCCTCTTCTCCCGCGGAGCCGGATGAATTGCCGCACTGCGGGAGTGACGAGGTCTTTTTGGTGGACGTACTGGCGGACGTGGTGGCCTTTCGAACTCCACCGGCTGGCGATCGTTCTGCCAGAGTCCTTGTTTCCACGTGTTCACCAAGGATCCATGCAGACCATGGATGAGCACGATATCTGCTCGGATCGGTTGACCCGGTGGCGGCTCGGCCAGGATGTTAATGGTACAACAGCTAGGGGCGTCCGAGCGAGCGGTGTAAAAGGGTGGACCCTGCATCGGATTGCTGGTTGGACAGGGGGTGCAGGGAGTTGGCGGCGCACTCAATGTGTCGGGAAGACTCTCAAGGCCGTCCTGTGATTTGCGCATTTTCAGGAGCTTCAGCAGGGGCCCCATGCGATTGGAAACTGGCGGAGAATAGATAATGAAAAAATATTTACTTAATCAGTCAATAAAAATATATAATCCTCTTTATAGCTTGGTCCATACACATAAGAAATAATGTGAAAAACATTAAAATGCGTATACACAAAGAGCAATTAAGGTAACATGTGTATAAAGGGAAATTTCGTGTAGTTCATCGAACTTTGGCTTACTTTTTCTGTTAATAAATTAATGGAACTCACCCTGAACCGAAGACAGATTCAGTGATATAGTGTTGGCGGCAAAGGCCACCAGATTGGTGAGCGCCTGTCGGCTGGAGGCCAGATTCTGGAGCACCCTCAGCACTCGAACATCGCGTATGCCCTTGATGCCCCTGGCAACTCCATTGGCCAGTGGAAGAACTAGTCGCACCAGGATGCCGAAGACCACTCGCATGCTGCCGCCGTTTTGGCTGTCCCTGCAGGCAATTTTGTTTATATCAAAAATAATATTAATAGTATTTCTCTGTAACTTACGCCTCCATAAGGGCACCGGCACTGCTCGATCGCACCAGATCGCTGACCGCCTGTTCCTCCTCCTGGCGATCGATCTCCACCTCGTTCTCATTGTTTGTACTTTCATTGTGGGCCAGCGTTGGTGACTCATCCACCGGCTCATTGTGTGTCACCGGAAGGCTCTCCTCCCCACCGATTCGCATCATGGCAATGTCGCAGACGTAATGCTCATCGATTTCCTGCAGCGGTGAGCTATTGTCTTCTTCTCCACCCTCGAAATGGGGGCTTCGGTTTTCGCTTCGATTATTGTTCTTCACGTTCTTGATTTCTGCGCCATCGCTTGCCACGCGGTGATTGCCATTGCAGGCAAATGATTCTTGAGCAGGCTCAGAACTGCTAACAAACATTTCCCAACTTTCTGCTCGAGTATTGCACTTTCCGTATTTTCGATGGACTGGCTGTGGGCCAATTAATTCGCATCCAACATGTTGCTGGCAGGGCTATCTGCAATTTCATTTAAATCGTTGAATTCACTGTTAATCATTGCCTATCCACTAGTGGAACTCGGACGAAGACCCCTGCCCGCCATATATCAATGCCAATGCTGGTCACTGGGCTAAAAACAATCCGGTCAAGTGCAGTTCCTCCCTCGGTTTCCTGCTCTCTACTTGCCGCACTTCAAAAAAAGCAAACTGGCTAAAAATAACTCATTCACTTGACGCTGCTCTGCGGGAAATTACTTATATGACGCGTGGGCTTGGTGTAATAATAGTTGCACGAAGGACAACCGCAGATTGCACGAAAAACTCGAATCCTTTTATAAAAAATTTTAAAGGCAAAAAAAGTGCAATTAAAAGAAAATGTTACTCTGTTTCACCACAGAACAGAATTTAAAAATAGAATATATAAAGATTTAGCTTATGAGCAAGTTACACCTTTGACTTGAACAGCACCCTTTAAGGGAGATTCCTAATTTCAGTGGTTTATAGCTTTTTGACCACAAAAACATCAGGGCTCTGTTCAATTTAGCTTACAAAAGGTTCCTGTCAGCCGCGAACACAAAGGTACTTATACCGAAAGCTCCACTGCCGTTGCAATCCAATTAGATGCGAAAGCAACAAATGTCAGATATATGTTGTTGTGCCGCATAATGACATCGTGACGTGCCCCTAGGGTACGACGGCCCACCAAAGGTTCAAGTTGAGGGTCGTGGTGTGAAGAGCACGGTTCTCAACAAGTCACAAATTCTCATCGCATTTTCTGTTGTGCTGCTATTTATAGAGGGAAAATGCCGAGCTATGCTATGTTGCATGCGCCTGACACAACGAGTTATATATACATATAAGAAAACACCGACCACTGGGTGGTATACTGTACGTCATGCAAAATGGCAACGAAAATAAAAGCGAAAAGGGGGAAAATCTACTACGAAAATCAACCAGTTGGAATGCCAGTTATGTGGCTCGTACAATGACAACCGCACAACCCACTCAACTTACACTTGCTGCTTGATAGAAGATAACAGATCGCAAAACGCAGATCGCAGAACGGAGAAATGCAAACCGCTCGCCGTGGAAATCTCAGACCGACTGGAACGGCACCTTGACGATTCGAATTGGCGCAGCTCGGGCTGTCTTGCGGTTATACCCGTCCCTAAAGTGCTCGGCACTTGCAATAGTGAAATTGAGGCAAATACTTTGGCCTGAAGTGGCCGGCCGACCAGCAACGGCCAATTGTCTGCCTTTCGGCAAATTGGAGACGGCAAAAAGTTCAATTCATTTGGCACACATCGTTCCTTATCGTCCATTGTTTCATTAAGTGCGACTGAGTTTCACTGAAATTATTTGGTTTCCCGCAAACAAATTGAGGAGCATTGAAGTTGTCTTATCTAAATGCCAGGGGGAGTTAGATATCACGTCCTCTGGATTAGCCAGCTAAATTGGTTTTATGGAAATTTCGTTAATTAATTAGAACGACCAGATGGTGCAAGGGGCCAGTAGGCGCTCTTATCCTATGCGAATTTATTTATTTCGCCGTTTCCAATTGAGGGGGTTGCGAACTCTTTTGACAGACACACACTTAGTATGCTTTATGGTGCCTATAAAATGCTAATGCCCAGATAAACTCAATCAAGTGCTCGCCTTTTGTTATACGAGCCATTGAGGTGCACTACTTTATGTGTACGTATAGTATCTGTTTAGTATGCAGTGCACGGCACCAGATATTTTGGCCCTGATAATTCAAAATCAATATGATAAATGCATTTTAAATGCGCTCTTCTCTTCTATCTATTCAATGAAAATGAAGGAAATTTTCTATTGAAGAGAGATTTTTTTCTCATTCTTAGTAAGCTCTGCATTTTTGAGGCGCAGAAAGCGGCAATTTGCTTCGCGTGGCGGGGAAGAAACAGACTTCTTATCTAATGACAATCGATAAGAATTGCAAATGCTATTGTGCAATATATGTGCTTCTCGAGAGCAGTGGTCATGCTTGTGCGCCGAGCCGCTCTTCTCTCGATCGCTGATTCCGCCAACGGGGCGTATGCTTGATGCGAACTCTGGCTGCTGAGTTTGTTACTCATTCGCCGCGTGGACTTTGTCCAGCCGGTTTTATCTTGTTGCGGTGCAGCAAATGCAGTCGCAGTGCCTTTTGTTTGTTGCTCTCTATCGAAACTCGATGCACACGGCTGCCGAGGTGGTCAACAAAAGGCACGCGAAGCAAAGGGTTTTGTAATGCGATACCAAAATTTGCGATAATCGTTTATTATTGTTTGGATGTGCGGAGTATGATGCATAATTGCTGCCCAACAAGCTGGTAAACGTGTGCACATTTGTCAGCTGCAAATTGGCTGTTATTATGCATAATAATCGGCTGCAATGGCCGGGGGCCAATGTTGCTGGGCGGCGGGTAGGCAGTCCAGCATTACACACGCAAGGCGTTCGGCATGCTAATTAATTTGTCGCATGTTGCTGCCACGTGAAGGGGCGAATTTGGTGACTGAGATTGCATGCTCGACTGGTCCAGTAATACACCGGTGTGTCTCATCCATTATTGTGTAAAGTGTGCAATAAACTGGAACAAACACAATACACACCATTGAATTGGTTTTCGATGACATAAGGTCGTTTCGCAACCATCCATTTTAATACGCACATTAAAGCATGGATAACTATCCGCCTTTCATCCGTGAAATTAGCCCCCTCACAATTGATTTGCCAGGTTAATCGGAGACACATTTTTCAGGTTCAAGAATTATTCACAGCGATAAGATATGCACTTGGATTTCAACTTGGGCAATAAACCCTCAAAGCTGAAAGCTCAAAAAATTGGCTTAAAAACAGCTGTCGCCCCTCAAAAAAAAAAAAAAAAAGGTCGCTAGCGAGAATTCATGAATACAGCAGCATTATGCGATAATTAATTTCTTACCCATTTGTGGGTCACTGGCAGATAAGCAATGATCTGCGGAAGGCCGTTTCTTAACTGGGTCAGAAGACAATGGGAAATCGTCAGCTGTTTATCCTGCTGTCTTCCGCAAGAGTGAAATATATTTATGCATTCACAAGTTAAATGAATAATTCCTGCTGCGATAAGAAGCTGAAATAAATTCGTTAAATGCTCCTTATCACGCACTTTCATTATCCAGCTTTTTGTTTGTAATAACTAATCAGAGTGTCAACTGGTTTCGGTGAACAACTGAAATGATAATCATTTCCCGCCCACTCAAACAAAAGCATTCGCCCGCAGCTCAGTATGCACATCATTTTCACATTTGGAAATACATTTGTATTATTTCCATACCAGTTGTTTGACAACCAGCCCGAAAATGAAAACGAGTTATGCAAAGCCAGTGGCGGCAATTCATTTAGATTATGTATATCTCTGTCTGCAGAGCATGGATCAGGCCATATAGACCATACTGAAAATGTTCTGTCAGGTGATGCTGATGACGATGCCGATGAGGAACTGTACCGCCGGCAGCCTTGACCCCAAACGACCTTGAGTGGGTGGCTACTGGCTTGGATTTGTGTGACTTCGACAGGCCATTCTCTCTGCTAATTAGTATGTTTACCCCAATGACCGATAGAACGCGCCAGATATTAATTACCATCCTGCATTGGACTGGTTTGATTGAGCCTTGGCAACTAGCTGTGGACTTTGGTCGAACATATGAAAGGCAAACGGACTGAAACATAATTCATTACACGGGGGAAATATATGGAAAATATCTCTCTCATCAGATGGTTTTTTTTTATACTTTGGAACGAGTTTCTTGTGGCTTGGCAACGAAATGTATATATGTACATATGCTATCGAATAAAGCACAGCGTTGGTCTTATAATTAATTGAGGAACGGAAATTTCGAACAGGTGTGACAGAAATAGTTTCTGTAATACACACAATTTTTGTATCTTTTATTATGCTTCATAGATCATAGCTTTAGGATCATATGCTACCTAGTAAAATGTAAGTTTAAACGATTTACTTTAGCTAACAAACAAGTATTTAGATAGCTACTTAAACAACACAAAACGTTTAATAAACAAGTTCTTTAGTGAGATTCTTCCGTATGCAAATAAGCTTGAGATTTCCTCGTTTCTCTCTCTGTAAGAGAGCTTCTCGCTCCGCTGCTTTTCTCGCGGCTGCTCACACTCACTCTCTCAGTGGAAAACCGGCAAGTGAGAGCAGAGAGCCGCAGCATTTTCCCAAATGAGCGGGATTAATCTCGGCCAAAAGCTTGTGGCTTTGTATTTGTACATATGTATGTAAATGGCTAAGGTGGCTTAAAAACAAAACAACACGTGTGGTGTGGGTGGGGTCCCATGGCGCCAAGGGGGGATGGGGGGATAGGCTTGCTGAGGGAGTTGTAACTCTAAGCCGCGGAAGCCTTAACCTTCAGCACGCGTGCTCAGATAAAAGGTAATGAAACGAAAATGAAAACGAAAACGAAAAGAATCGGTAAAGGAGCTATAATGTCCGAACTTTAAGGCCGCGAACGTGTTTTGAGTTTCTGACTATCCAGTCCAGATCACTCCCCTAATATATATGTATAAGTATATAACTATATAACTATATAATATATACCATATATAGTTCGTGTGTGGGGCGGAGATCCAATTTGTCGGGGGAGTTCGCATTGTATCTGTGATGAGTCCATTTGCCAAAGGTTTGTCAGCCGCGTAACGAGTATAAATTGAATTATTCACAGCGCAAAAAAAAGACAGAAAATTCACACCTGCTACATTAAGAGCGTTTAAATTTTAATCGGCTTGGCAACTGTTTTTTGTTTGTCTGCTTAATAGTTAATAAGGTTTGTTGTTGTTGTTTTGCAGGGATATATGCCATATACATATATACATATGTAGCTGGTGTGATTTATTGATGGGGACACTGAGGAACAGCACTTGCAGATATATTCATGAGTTCTGTTCGCAGAACTCTTCTTAATAGGCATTTATCGTGCGTCTATATATCAAGTATAATATATATGCGATGAATCCGACAAAGCATGCTCGCACACACACACACACACACTCACTAACATACACACTCTTGAACTTACACACTCGACAACAACAAAGCTCTTGGCGTTACGCGAGTTATTTTCAAAAAGCGTAGCGAATCCGAGAGGAGCGAAGCGAAAATCGCGTCCGCAGCGTTTGGACGCTCGGCAGCAACTATTGTGCTATTACAAAAATACACGCTCTCGAAAAATCTCCAACTTAAGCCCTTCCACCCCCCAAACCCCCCACCCACAATAACGCACACATACGCCCACGGAAAATATCAAAGCTATCTGTGTGTCAACAAAAGTTTAGCAGCTGTTCGCGTTGCTAAGCTTTTCATGAGGCGCAGAGAAAGCGTAAAGAGAAATTCCCCCGTTAAAGTACACTTAAGAGAGCTCCACTTAAATCGAGACGGGGCTGCCAACTTATCGCCCTGGAGCCCGCGAATTTATTATCCATTCAAATATGCCATAGTGTGGTTTATACAAATATATCAAATTATATCGGGCGCTAATCAAGAAAATAGCAAATGCCAAGTTATTTGGAAGCCTGCAAACAGCCTTTACATCCATATTTAATCCATATAAAATATTCAAAGGATACTCTTATTAAATGCATCCTACATCTTAAATTTTACTCACTGCAGTTTTTCCTTGTACCTCACAATATTTAAAGGTAAAACCGCCAGCTTGTGTTATTTTCATGATTAACGCTCGGTGTGTTTGTGATCAAGTTTAGACCCGCCCATTGGGGCCATACAAATCTGAGCTCCCCCAAAGGCAGAGGGGCTCAGCAGTCACTTGAATGTGGCCAAGTGACTGGGCAAAAAAAACCGATTCCCTAACGTCTGGCGTTAGTTGCAAAAAAGTGCCTCATTCACGACGAGTCCGAGCTGGAGGAGGAGGAGCTGGAGGAGCTGCTGTCCCCGGAACTGGTGTCGCTACTACTACGGCGGTGCTTCCGGCGCCTGGCCTTCTTCTCGTCGATAACCTCGTAGCTGGGCAGCGTGGAGTTGCTGGAGTCGGAGCTGCTGCTGCTCGAGCTGCTCGACTCCTCCACAACTGCCTCAACTTTGCGCGATTTCCTGCGCGAGATGGGGCAATAATAATAAGTCAAAGGATAAGCAGCTAAGTCCCGAGATATTACCTACTTCTTATCGTTTTTATCCGCGTTCTTGCGCTTCTGCTTTTTGGCCAAGTCGCAGTCACTCGGCGAACTGCTGCAGGTGCGCTTCGACTTCTTGGCCTTCTTGTCCTTGCGGCGCGACTCCTTGTCCGTGCCACTCGCCTTCGTGGAGTACAGATTTTGCGAGCTGGCCGTGGAGTAGCCAGTGTCCTTGCGCTTGCGCTTCTTCCTGCAATCAGTGGGTTAATCAGAAGTTTCTATTGAGTATAGCTATGCTCAAGACGCACTTGTCCTTCTTGTCCTTCTTCTTTTTGCTGTACACCGCCTCCTGCTCGGCGTAGTCCTTGTCCTTTGCTCTATGAATAATTCATGCAGTTTATTAAACTAGTATTTGCAACTAGCAAACACTCACCTTTTGATCTTTTTTTTGACATCACCACCCCGTTCGTTGGATATCATGTAAATGCTATTCTGATCTGCATCCTGCACTTTTCTACGAGATTGGAACTGGCGCGCCTTGGCCATTCGACTCTCACGCCGATTCTTCCAGAACTCGGCATTCACCACATAAAGCCGATAAAGCTGCAGGATAATCACCAGCGAGTTTTTGCCTAAAATCAATTAATGGCTAGAATTGCTAATAAATGTATGGATTATTAAGACGTACATGTGAAGAAGACGTTCATGTAGTTAATGATTTTGTACTGGAAGATGATCAGCAGGCGAAAGGTGAGGAAGGGGGCATCCTGCAGGATCACGTTGAGTACGATGCCCCACACGTCAATGCCACAGCAGCAGTTTTGGCAACAGTCTGTCTGTCTGCACAACAAAGGGTTGCAAATAATTCAGTTTATAAATAATCATGAAATAAACTCACTCCTCCTTGTGATGCGATCCACTGCCACGTGGTCGTCGTCCTCGCGTGGCGGACAGCACGATGGTGAACTGCATGAGGCTCCAGGACCAAATGCCCAGTGTGAGGAAGACCAGAAATCCAATCTTGGCAATGGAGTCGTCCTTGTAGGAGTCGAAGAACTCAATGATGTCCGCCGCCGTGCCAATGTAGACCAGGAGCAGTTGGCTGAGCTGATCCCTGGTTAGATCGCCCTTGGGCAGCAGCCAGCGACCCACGATCAGGATGAGCATGAGGAACTGCTCGATGAGGGTTGTCCAGGTGTCCGGGGTCACCGAGAGGGTGACCCCGGCCTGGCCCAGCAGAGTGGCCACCGGCGGCACGCCACTGCTGTTGGTGGTGCTGATGAAGATGGTGGTGTTGCCCACGGGAATGCTGAAGTTGCTCGGACTGTACACCGTCGAGTTGATCGCGGTCATGTTGCCCACCCGCCGGGCCACCTTGTCCAGCTCCAGGAGCCATATCGCCGGCACAATGCTGCTCAGGTAGAGGAACACCGAGGGGCAGAACCTGCGGACGGACACAAAGGACACCAATGACACCCCCAAAACAAACAACAAGTCTGAGTGAGGCGACGAAAGGTAAACAAGAATCAAAAGACGACGCCTGCTCCTTCCCCGCGAAATTCCATTAAAGTTTTTACTGGGACAAAGTGGGAGGTGAACAACTTACACTTGAAATAAAAGTGCTCAGAGAACTTCTACAAAACTGCCTAGCAAGTTTCCATAGTTTGGATTTCATAGTAATGCCATTTTCTAAACTCAATTCAACTCAATAACCATTTCGCATCCTTTGTAAGCTACGTTGTGCTGGTTTGGAATGGGGGGGTACTTTTTTCTGAGTGTGGGGGTGCGGCCGCAGAGCTGGTGGTTTTTATGGAAGTGGGTGGTCAGGTGAGGCACACACTAAACACATGATTTCACTTTTAATTGAAAATCAAAGCCCGCGGCATGACGTCAGCATCAACTGATTGTTGTTTACACTTCGAGTTCGGAGTTCAATCAGAGTATCCTGGAGTAACCAGGATTCATGCTCACCAGCGCCACTCCTGCGTCTTCTTGATCATGATGGTGAAGATGCCCTCGAGCAGCAGCAACAGGAGTGGTCCACATAGTGCCCAGTATATGATATCACTTTTGAGGGCCACCACCTGCCAAATGGCCAGCAGACTGTGCGCACTGAAGATGATCCTCGTGAGGATGGCCTTGATCGTCGAGATTATCTTGGCCATGGCTGCAATGACATAATCCTCTCCTGCTCGCCTCCTGCAGCTCGACAATCAGGATCAAGGACAAAGGAGACAGGACCTAGGAAAAGCGAACCGCACACGGCGAAATGGCAAACGCAACTGACAGCAGAAATCGCGGGCCCCAAATGCTTTCATTAGATGTTTAAACGCTTTTTAAGAAATTAAGGACACCGCCGCGAATGGCGCGTAATTGGTGAATGGCCGCTGGTGGGGGAACCCTGTCCCGATGTCCTGTGTGTGCGTTCAGGACGAATCATCTTCGGCTTGTCCAGGGACGAACTGCAGACCGAAGAGTAAGGGCAGGGATTCTTGATCAACAAAAAAGAGCTAATAAGGTATGAGCTACTAAGGTATTTTTATGCATAATTTACTCTTTTGATTTTACGTTTTAATATTCTATGAAATATTTGTAATGTATGAATTCCAATTCCCTTGACCAAAACGCTCCTGGAAATGACTCCCCCACCGAAATCGAACCCATGCGTGTTTCACTTATGTGCCTCGCAGTCACACGACCATTAAATGCTTCAGCTGACTTTTAAGACAGCAAACGGTGGACGATAAACGAGGATTCCACGTTCCACCCACCGGATTTTGGGTCTGGCCCCACAAATGCAGTGCAAACAAATCGCAGGAGGGAACGACGCCGAGCCTTGGCCATCAAACTGCTGGTAATGTAGCTGCATGGAAAGTTATAATCATCGTAAAACCACCCCACCGAGATATACATATATACTCGTATCTATGGGATGTTTGCCGATGGGTGGACAGAGTTGGGTCAATGTTTTGGCCGCACGTGAAGTCATTGAACAGGCGTAGATAGAGGATGAGCTTCGTGCTCTGGCTGGGCACAGCCATGCGGGCAACCTGTTGACTGGCACAAAGAAATCTTGGGAGTATAGTAGGTAATAAAGGGTATATTACGCATACGCCATGTGCAACTGTCTAGGCATTCAAAGACATCGAATAGTGATCTACTAGGAATGTTCTAGTACTTACATTTTAACTGCTTCAATTGCATAATTCTTTTTGTTTTAAATATTTAGGTGTTTTGGAGTGTAGCTTTTATTGCGCAAATTGATATGATTCGTTGCGGATTTGGAAATTATCCCTGATTGCGGCGAAGAAGCAGCCTGTTGATCTGGCGCGAGCTGACCCGCCTGCCGGAGCGCTTCCTGGATCTGGAACTGGAACTGGAGTTCCCCTTGCGGTTGACACGCACCTTGCGGCTTATGGAGTAGCGCAGATCCTTGATCCTAATCCGCTTGTGATGGACCTTCGAGGAGGAGGAGGAGGAGGAGGCCGCCGTGGTGGTGGTGGTTGTGGTGGCATCCGTCGTCGTCGTGGTGGTGGCGGTGGCGTCGGTGGTGGTGGTGGTCGTCGAGGTTGTGGTCGAGGCGCTAGTTAGCCAAATGCACAGGCTTATCGCCAAGATTCGGAGTGCCAGTTGTCCTGCCTTCATGCTGTTGCTGCCTGATGCTGTTGCTTGGATGAATGCCATTTGGGAGGCTGGCGGTTTTATATGTGGCCAAGACAATTGGCGAAATTTCTCAGCAAATATTGGCATTATGCTCTCGCCAATTACGTCTGCGCAACATTTTTATTTTTGGCCATATTTACACAGTTTGGTGATCAAACAAAGGAACAAGCTGGAATTTTTGCAGAACGGGCCAACTGCCGGCATTAGATATTAAGTATATTAAGTATATATATTTCGCACTGACTGGAATTTTTACGACCATTCTTCTAAAATTAATCACATATGCCATTGAGAGAATTAGGTACTGCGAAATATTAAGTACGCATTTTTATAAACTCCAAAGTTTCGTCATCTATCCAACTCTTAAAGATGCAAATTAGGTGGAATAATATCCTCTGTATAGCTCTAAATTTAGGAATAGCGAGTATTTCATTAAGTTAGTGTAAAGAAATGTAATGATTTCCCCAAATTGGGTACTCCCTTTTCCAAGTGCCACCTATTGTCGCCAGTTCCACGCTCCCCTCCCGAACAAATACCGCCTTACTCAAATGGGATTGGATGCCATCCCTGCATGTTGGCACATAAAACACTGCATAACCAAATATTTGCGTGGATCCAACTTGACTCCGTATTTGCCAGGTCTGAAGGACCACCGCGAACGGCGCACTGCGGATGACATGTATTGGTCCTGCGGATGACACCGATGCCGAGGTACTGACGCTCTTGGGTTGCGTGGTCGGGCGGTCTCCCGCAGCGGCTTATCCAGTTCATCCAGTTGAGGTTGCTATATAAGTGCGGGATATGCCAACGGACGTTCATTCGCAAGTCTCCTGCTGCAGGTGTCCCGTGTGCTCCAGTTCCAGTTCCTGCTCCTGGCATCCAACCTTCCAGCTCCTCGGACTAATGGCACGCTACACGTACCTTGCCGCCCTCGTGCTCCTGGGCATCTGCTGCCAGTGGGGATCCTCTGCAGCCATGGCCATGCCGGATGAGGAGCGCTATGTGCGCAAGGAGTACAACCGGGATCTGCTCGACTGGTTCAACAACGTGGGAGTGGGCGTGGGACAGTTCAGTCCCGGGCAAGTGGCCACGCTCTGTCGCTATCCGCTGATCCTCGAGAACTCCTTGGGCGCGGCCATGCCCATCAGGAAGCGCAACTCGGAGCTCATCAACTCCTTGTTGAGTCTGCCCAAGAACATGAACGATGCGGGCAAGTAAGCCCCTGAAGTGAAGGAATGTTGAACGACGGAACCTGGACAAGAACTTATGATTTGATGTTATACTTTTTCGGTTTTCGGTGCGTCGAAGGAAAGTGAAAGTGAAAGTCCGCAGATGTAAGCTGGTGTAGTCATCTAATAGAGAGAAAAGACCGTATAACTTTTGTTGCTTTAAAATTGCTATATAAACCTATATAGAGAAATATACAAGTAGCCTATGGTAGAAATGTTGTATATTATTTGGCTTCTTGCTGAAATAAACTGACATGTTTCCTCACTTCAAATCTGGAAATCTGGTAGAACAACTATTAAAGATTTTTTTATTCTGCGCATTGCAGACATTGTATCTTAATCACAGATACTAAACCTGCTTAAACATATTGGACTTCGAAATTAGATTTTGCCTATTGCTATAATAGGAATAAATATTTATTTCTATTTTAAGTACTAACTTAAATACTTAAGTATGCTTTGGCAGCAAAAAACCCAAAGAACTTGGCCATGAACTTGGCAACCAGACGCTTGAAAAGTAAACCAAATGCTTAATAGAGATACAAACTTATGAAAAGAAAAACAAGTCTATCTATATATAGAAATATAGCTTGTTCATAATTAAAAATGTATTTAGGTTTCAGGTATATTTTGTCATTGCCAATAGTTTCGAAAGCTGAGCATCTGATTAACCAGAGTTTTTCTTGTTAACTCGAATCCTGCGCACCACTTTATATTTAACATTATGCATCGTGAAGTGTTTCCTATTAACGGTCTTGGCTGTGGTCGAGGTCGTAGAAGTGGTTGCCTCCGTGGTCGTGGTGTTGGTGGATGTGGTGGAGTTCGTCTGGGCGGAGGAAGGCTGCAGCAGGAAGAATCCGGCGAACAGGACCAGTGCCAATAGATAGGTGGTTAGCTTCATTGTTCTGCTTTGAAACAATTGTGAATGTATAGCACAGGTTTTCGGCGGTCTTTTTATATCCGAAAGTTTTCTAAGCCAGGCAAGAACAAATATTCGCAGATGATAAGCAAATAGCGGAACACAATTGAAAATCTGCATAACAAATTTGGCACAACACATTTTGCTCCTCTTATTTGCTTCCCTTGTGATGATGTTTACCCGCCGGAGGAAAACAGTTGTAGGCGCGTTTAAATGACGGCAATATATATTTTTCTTATAAGATATATAACTATGTTAATCAATGTTGCTGTTTTATGCTTAAAATCGAACAATTCTCCACTTGTTTAGGTGTAAGTTCATTTGGCGCTGTTTCGAAATCGGTAAGTATTGTATAGAAAAAGTTATGCGTATGCATGCGTCGTATTAAGCTTGAACTATGTGTGTATTTATGTAAATGTTAATGCCGTGAAAATTACAATTTTCGACAATCGAATTGTTGGTAACTACTACAAACATGATGTATACAATTCTATATATTTTTCAATTACAAAACAATCAATTCTCGCTGGCCTTTCGGTCCAATAATTAAATAAAAAACAATTGTAACATATGCGAATGTGTGTATATGTTGATGCTTGCTTCGGCTCAAAATGCAGTTTCGGTAGCTTTTCACTTACATGACTATGCCTGCTATTGCATAAATACTAACTAACTGGCCGCACACTGCCTTGGCTAATCATTAACGGCTAATCTAGCATACAGTATGTGGCTGCAGCGGAGGCACCTCTCCCAGCACACCCGTGACTAAGTCGCATGCCCCAAAACGCTCCGGCCGCTGCTTTGCCAAGCTGAAAGGATGTTATTATAAGTTTGGAACTGAGGCAGGGATTTCAGAGATACTCACACATATGGTTATAGGTTATAAAGCTTTAGCTGCTTCCACAGCTTTGTATTGATTTATTTTTTGGAAACGCACTCGCAGGCGCTGACTTTTGCTTGATAATTGCTGAAACGGACTCTCCTCCTCTTCCACCTCCTTCATGTTCCTGTTGATGCGACTGTGGCTGGTTGGTCTCACATGAAAAACTCGTTGGCTGAATGGGAAAGCGGAAGTCACGTTCGCCCCGGACGATCGAATATCGTAATCTCTATGACGCGAAGTCCCCGATAAGTCGGATCGATCAGCTGCAGGCCCTTGGCGTTGTAAATGCGTTCGTTTTGGGAAGCCACAAATTTGGATATCTTGCGAAGGGTCTGTGGGGGTGGAATAGCATTAGTTTGGGGGTGATATTTGCAGTTTGATAGTTATGAGGTAATAGAGCTGGATGGATAAACGTATAAAAGATTAATATAAGGCAAGCTTATTGCTGATATCAATTGATTTATCAAGTTCTCTAAAAGAAGTCATTAATGACAAAGGAAGTTTATAAACCGCGACCTTTATACCTTAAATGATATGAAAAGCTTGAAAACAAAGACATTTACTAAATGCTTGATATCTTAAGTGAATCAGCTAATAGTATCACATAACGACGTTTGAAACTCTTGACCCCAAATCCCTATTTTCAAAGTGGAACTCGACTACCCCAGCTTTTGACCCACATGCGTGTAATCCTAGCCCAAATGACGCACCTTTTCGTAGTGCGTCTCGGAGCACATGTAGATCAAGTAGGCCGTGATGCAGCCAATGCAGCCCTCGCAGTAGGTGCCGCAGGATCCCTCCTCCGCCTCGGCGTAGAACTCGTTTAGCCTGTTGATGGTGGCCTCGAAGACGTGTCGTTCAATCTGCATGGCAATGCATTTATATGCTCAGATTAATAATCACACAGATAGCGGATATGATAGTCACCATGCCCTCCAGTTCGGCGGGCAGCCGTGTGTGGAACTTGACGGAGGTTCCTTCGCTGTAGTCGCGCTGGATAAAGACCTTGCTGAAGACCACGCCCCCTCCGGTCGCCTGGAGCGCTGTGGGATTGCCGCCCGCTGGAGTAGCGCCGCCGCCTTGGGACATCTTGTCGCTGAAAAGGCGGATAATGGCATTAATGGCCTCGCTCTGCAGCTCGCGATGCATTTGGTTTAGGGCAATCATCTTGATGCGCCCAGTGGACACTCCAATCCCAAATGGACAGCTGGCCTTGCCTTTTCCAGCAGCCCCCGAATTGGGGCTGTTTTGCCCGCCTGGTCGGTGGGGCAAGGCCTGCTGGGTGACCCACCTGTTTGCCTTGTCTGGTTGTAACCTCAGTTGGCCTGGTTAAGCTCGCAGGAATCCCCTAATTGCCTTAAATTCCTTAAATTGGTCGACAGATAAATGTTTGCAAACGCCAAGTGTTACCAGACCGCGAATTGTGTTTTAGACCAGGCCAGTGTTACCAGATCTTGGGCCAGCTGCAATTCGTTCGATAAATGTTCTAAAAAATACTGCATATGTATCAAATTATCGGTTATCGATGCCTGGCGTTGCCACTGAGGTAGGAATATATCACGTCTTGGGCGCCAAAACTTAAATCGAATTTCCGGCTAGAATTTTATGATTGTAGGGTTGAGATTAAGAACGTTCTGCAAATTCAAGGAGTGGTTCTTAAACAATTTATTTCTATCTCTTTTACTATAATTTTAAGGACTTGTATATTAATTTAGGCAACGCTTCCAATGTATTGCAGCAGAAAAACTTTGAATTTAGAGCTTGGCCTTGCCCTGGACAGCCGTGGCCGCCACCAGAGCGGCTCCTCTGCCGGATCCGTCCTCGGAGACGACCAGTTCGAACTTGACGCCCGGCTTGAGGAGCTTCTTCATGTGGAACTGCAGCATATCGTGGTACTTGGGATGGAAGCGATACACGCTGCCGTCGATGCCGATGACCACCTCGTTGATGTTCATCTTGTTGATGATCGTGACCAGGCCGCAGGCACACAACTTGGCCGACCTGGAGGACACCGCCTCGCAGATGAATCGCAGTGCCTCCTTGTCCGGTTCCTGGCAGCCCACGATGCCCAGTTCGCTGAGTACCTTGTTGCAGCTGCGATACTCTCCCGGTGCATCGCTTTCAATGTCGGAAATATAGGAGGACTTGAAGCTCCAGCGCTCCTGCATCTTCTCGGAAGTGGTGCCGTGGAACATAAGGTCCCTGGCCACCATATCCATTACGACCAAGCGCACAAGTTCACCCATATACATGCCCGAGATGCACTTTTCGAACGTCTGCTTGCCGGGATTGGGTGTCACCTTGTCGACGATCTTGTCGTAGGTGGTGCGAACGAACTCCAGGACACCATTGTCCCCGAACGCGCCCCACTCGCAGTTGATGATCATCGACGGCTTGGGACTGGTCTGATATCCCTCGAAGCATTCGGCATTCACGGTCTTCTCCACATAGCACGCATTACTGCCGGTGCCCACGATCAGTCCTATGCGGCAGTTGGGATGATAGAAGGCGCAGGACATCAGGGTGCCCACCGTATCGTTGAGAATGGCCACTGTGTTCACCTTCATGTCGCCCCTGCGATCGATGGCCTCCTGGAGCAGAGTTACCACATTCCTGCCCACCACGCCTTCGCAGCTGAATCCTTTGGTCCAGGCCACTAGGATGCCCTTGGAGAGTCCCTGCTGCTGGACCGGAAACGAGAAGGTGAAGCCCAGCGGCAGTGACTCGTTCTGCAGGCCATGGTAGTGGCAAAACTCCGACAGGCATTCGGCCAGGAAGTCGAATAGCGCCTTTCCAGATCCGGACATTAGGGTTACCGGAAAATTGAAACTCTTCGAGACGATCTCCACGTCCGATACGCTTAGCAGGTTCACGAGCAGCACCCTGAAAGTGGAGCCACCCAGATCCAGGGCCAAATACTTGCCACGCTCCTTGCCAGTGGGAAGATCCTGCACATGGCTGACGAAGCACTTGATCACCGCCCGCGAGTGCGTGTCCTTGGCCAGGCCCATCTTGATCTCCTTGGTCATGCGCTCCACCACCTCGGTCATCTTCTCCTGGTCGATGAGGAAGCCCTTGACCGCGGCCTCAATTTCCGTGTTCACCAGGCTCGGCATTTTTCCTTCACGAAACAAAATTTTCAGTACGGGGCCAAATAGAGAATGAGTGAAAAGTCTAGACGTCCTTTTCATGACTGCATTTCAGGGCTACAATGAAAACTCAAGCGCTGCTTTGCTCATTGTAATTAGGCAAAGATGTAACTCGATACATAATAACAATTTATTCAAGCACTCTAGTAATCCATGGTGAACAACTTTGCGTCCGTATTGTACTTGTTGGCGTGTGCCATGCCCGCCATGATGGCCGCTCCCACGCCGCAGCTGTCCTGGGTGATGACGAACTCGAACTTGTACTTGGGATCGGTCAGCAGCCGGGTGTACTTGTTCAGCACGGCGGCGAAGGTCGGATGCAGGCGGTAGATGCCGCCATCGACGGCGATCGAGATCTCCGGCAGGTGCATGCGGTTGATGAGGCAGGACACGCCACTGGCCACCAGCATGGCAGCTCGATTCGTCACCGTATCGCAGATGTATTTCAGGGCAGCCAGATCCCGCTCCTTGCAGTGCCGTATGCGGAACTTGTCCATCACCTCCTGGGCCTTCGTATAGACGCCCGGGGGATCGGAGACTATTTCGATCAGCGACACCATGTCCAGCTTCCACTGGATGCCTATGTAATCGCGCCTGTCCTCGGCGAAGATGGAGCCCGATTTCATGAGGCGCAGCACTATGATGCGCACCAATTCCCCCATGCAGAGAGCGCCACTGAACTTCTCGTAGATGCGACTGCCCGGATTTATGGACTCGGCGTCCAGCTGGCGATCGAACTCGTTGCGAATGAAGTCCAACTGGCCCGTGTCCCCGAAATGGGCCCAATCCGAGTTAATGATCATTAGCTTTCGACCCTCCTCGCCCTCGTACAATTCACACTTCTCGACCCTCTCCACATAGCAGCTATTGGCAATACTGCCCATGACCAGGCCCATTCGAGTATCCGGCTGGGCCCAGCACAGACCCAGCAGGGAACCGGCTCCCACATTGATGATGCCCATGACCTCGACGGATATGTCGGAGAACTTGGCCAGAGCATCGCGCAGCAGCTGGACCACATCCTTGCCAATGGCGCCCTGGGCGCCAAACTCCTTGGTCCACGACACCAGGATGCCCATGTCCAAGGCATGCTTTTTCAGTGTGAAAGCAAAGGCTATGCCCAGCGGCAGATTTTCCTTTTCCACCTTTTTCTCCTTCACGAAATTGGCAATGCTGGTGGCCAGAAAGTTGAAGAGCTCGGTGCCACGACCCGCTGCCACAGTGTGTGGCATTATCACGCACTTGGAACTGGTGTATATATCGTTTTCGCTGCTGAACTTCACCAGCATTATCCTGCAGTTGGTGGGCATCATCTCCAGGGCCAGGAACTGACCCCGCTCCCTGCCCGTTGGCAAATCCTGCACATAGCTCAAGTGGCACGGAACCGTCGAGCGATCGTGATGATCGCGACTGAGACCCATCGTAATCTCACGGTCCATGAAGTTTCTGATCTTCTCCAGGTCGTCAACGCTCGGATTGAACAGCTTGCAGACCTTGTACACCTCCGGAAAGTCCTCCTCCGGATTAAATGTGATGGACATTGCGTTGTCTGTTTATGGATCTCTTATACAAGGTAAGGATACCTAATATCAAACGCTTCATTAAAAATAATTTTCTAAGAGTCTACTGTGTTTTCATAATATAGATATCTCAAAAAATACCAGTTCCATCAGAGAATAGATTGCTGAGGCGTCTTGAATCAACACTGGGTGCTTTATTTACAGGATAACGAGAAATGCGTCACAAGAAAATGCTTAGATCACTAGTTGAGTTGAGTTGAGTTGAGTTGAGTTATCGTGTGGATGTGGCGGTGCGCAGCTTTTACCTTCGCAGGATGTGTGGATATATCCTGTAAGCTGCTGGCTATGACACAATGAATTCCGCCTGAACGGCGCATCGCATGTAATGGCTAATAGTGAAAGTCGGGCTAAAACTCGCACTCTAACTTAAGACGAGGATAAGGCTTAAAATGAGAGAGTGTTAGGATTGCTACGAGATATACGCGTCACGTGAGAAACATATCCGGAAAATCGGTGTGCAGCAGGTCGAAAGGATAACCATCCAGAGCGGAGAACGAACTAATGCAGGCCGATGGCTGCTGATCGCTGGCAAAGTCGAAGGAGTCCTTGGAACTCTGGTCCAGCAGTCGCAAACTAAGCTCCACATCCGATTTCTCCAGACCCGACATGGGCAGATCACCCCGGCAGCCGGGCAACAGCGATTCCCCGCTGCCAGTGAGCAGACTTCCATAGCCGGGACTCAGGCAGGAGAGGGAATCCCCATCGGAGGCATCCAGCAGCAGGGAGTCCAGGGCGCTGAGCCCGTTCAAACCCGCCAGCGTGTCCAGCTCCAGACCCGGACTGCTGCTGCTGCTGTGGCTGTTCGATGACGACGAGGAGAGCGATGCGTAGGCGGAGGAGGCGGGCGATCCAATCGAGGAGGTGGCGTAGCACGACTCACCGGAACTTATGGCTGGGATCTGGGGCACTGCCTTGGCCTGCTTTTGGCTCTGTCTTTTGCTGGCGGCGGAGCTCTTCTTGCCACTTCCCTTGGCCTTGGCTGGCTTCTTTGCCACGGGAACGGGTAGCTCCACTTCCACCTCAGCCTCCTCGTTCGCATCCAGGTCCACTCTCGCCTCCCGATTGGCACTCTCCTCCAGACACTCGCCGATGAATTCGCTCTCATAGCTGGGATCCCGCATCGAGTCGGTCAGCATGGTGATGTACTTCATGGCCAGTCGCAGGGTGGTGATCTTGGTCAACTTCTCGTTGGTGTTGGCCGCATCCTCGCCCTTTATCGCCTCGGGAACACAATGCCTCAGGGTCTCGAACGCCGTGTTGATCTCACGCATTCTGGTACGCTCCCTGGCATTCGCAGTTTTTCGCCTGTATTTGCTCAGTGGCGGTGCTTTCGTCTTGGACTTGGTGGGTGCATTTTTCCGCGATTTACTAGCCGGCTCCGCGATGTGATCCAGTTCCAGTTGAAAGTCGGGCAGACTGGTGGCTTCTGCATCCTCGTTGGAGCCCCTCTTCTGACGCTTCTGTCGCAGGGAGTACTTCTCGCCACGGGCACTGGCCGCCTTCCTCTTGCGCGAATCCTTGGAGTCCGTCACGGAGGCCATGTCATTCAGATCGGCGTAGTTGTGCAGCTCGTACGTATTGGACTTCATCTGAAAGTGGAGTGCAGAGGCAGTCTTTAGTCGAGGGTCTTCTACGTATATTCGAATTTCGAACCCATCCCATACCGGGGCAATTAACAATTTTGTACAATTTTAGGAAAGACATCGGGGAGCATATGGGGCATATGTGCAATGAAGCGAATCGGTTATTTTCGGACCCACCCCGCCAAAAACTTCCGTAAACGGCTCTCGAATTGGCTTCAATGAACTGAAGTCGATTCTTGAGTAGTGCTTCCGTCATAAAACCCACTGAAGCCGAAAAACCGAGACGAAACGAAACTGAACGCATCAAACCAAAAAACTAATAAATACAATTTAGCAGCAAGAGGGGGGCCAACAAGAACAAATTGGTCTGCCAAATGAAATTTCTCATTGCTCACTGCTCACTGCTCATTGCGTTGCGCAATCTACAAAATTCCTAGTATCTTCTCGATCGCTTTCTGAGTCACATTTGCCAGCGAAAAAGTCGAGGAGTATGAGCTGGCTTCACAAATCCTAAAAATGGTGTAGTCAAGTTTGTTGAATTCTGTACATTCAGAAAGCCCATATTAGTTTTACGTACTTCTCAACGTGTGAGTAATGTAAACGCAAGCAATTTTATCTAGAAGCGTTTATTTTATCGTGTAAGCTACAAATATTAAACAAAATACTCTGTTGTCGTCAAAGGAACAAAATGAAACTAAACTATGAATTCCGCTAGATTTTCTGATAAGAACCTTGAATGAGAAATTATACATAGGGTTTCTGTTGTTTAAGCCTTTAAAAATAAATGCGAAATGCTAATAAAAATGTTATGAGCTGAAAAAAAACTTTTAACACGAAAGTTCATAAAAATATTTGCAGACCTTGTTAAATTTCTTGCTTTAAATATACAAACATGTATTTTCAGAAACGAAAGAAAAATAATTTGGTTTTGTAAATAACCCATAGATAGAAATGTTTATGAAAGTTCGACTAATTAAAAATACATTAGCTTTGATCAACAGTTGTATATTTCTTTAATTATATACTTTTTTCCAATAATTTCCGAATTTTTTATACCCGTTACTCGTAGAGTAAAAGGGTATACTAGATTCGTTGAAAAGTATGTAACAGGCAGAAGGAAGCGTTTCCGACCATATAAAGTATATATATTCTTGATCAGGACCAATAGCCGAGTCGATATGACCATGTCCGTCTGTCCGTCTGTCCGTCTGTCCGTCTGTCCGTCTGTCCGTCTGTCTGTCCGTCCGTATGAACGCTGTGATCTCAGGAACTACAAAAGCTAGAAAGTTGAGATTAAGCATACAGACTTCAGAGACATAGAAGCAGCGCAAGTTTGTCGATTCATGTTGCCACGCCCACTCTAACGCCCACAAACCGCCAAAAACTGCCACGCCCACACTTTTGAAAAATGTTTTGATATTTTTTCATTTTTGTATTAGTCTTCTAAATTTCTATCGATTTGCCAAAAAACTTTCTGCCACGCCCACTATAACGCCCACAAACCGCCCAAAGCTGCTACGCCCACACTTTTGAAAAATGTTTTGATATTTTTTCATTTTTGTATTAGTCTTGTAAATTTCTACCGATTTGCCAAAAAACTTTCTGCCACGCCCACTATAACGCCTACAAATCGCCAAAAACTGTGTTTAAGACTCTCCTTCTCCCTTCCACTAGCTGAGTAACGGGTATCAGATAGTCGGGGAACTCGACTATAGCGTTCTCTCTTGTTTTTACTTATATTTACCCGCTTGCAAAATTGATATGAAATGTTTAAACTATGTTTGGTTTTTCGGATTAAAATGAAACTGTAACTTTTTATATTGTTTTTGTTTTTATTCGTCACACAAGAATTTGTATGAAACATGAATAGATGGTGATTATTTTAGTTTGTATAAATATTTAATATACTTTATTTTTCGTGAGAGGGAAATGTGAGTTTCAAATTCCCGTCACTGCCAAGGGCGCAGTTTACTCGATTTCATATGGGGAAAGTTTTGTGTGGTAAATGAAATGTTTATTATTTTCTTTTGTGTGCGGTAGGTCAGCTAAACGAAATATTTTCCCCTCTATCGAAAGTTGAATGCGGGCAGATACATTTTGCGGTGACTGTGCGGCGGTTGGAAATGCAACAAAACAACGCAGAGCAAAGCAAAGCAAAGCTAACAACAAATGCAACAGTTAATGAATGCATTTTAATGCAAGAATTAAGTTACATGAAAATGTAACATGAAGCCAACGCAACGCCGTCATTTCCACCTCCCAAACAGACGCAGATACACATGGTCTGTGTGAATGTGGATGGAGATGGAGATTGAAATGTTTCTGCATCGATGCTAACGCCCTTGCAATTGTGCCTTGGCCTCATAAATCGCCAGTTTGCCAGCTAACCAGCTAACCAGCCTTCCAGCTTGCCAGTTCGCCAGTTTGCCAGTCTGAATGCAGAGGTGTAAATGCAGCCAGATTGATTGCAGTCAGTTGATCTAAGGGGAGCAGCGCAGCTCACGTCGAGTTAGTCAGTTTAGCCGGCCCCACTTAAATGGACAATTTAGTGCAGATTGTCCAAAATTGGCACTAGACGATTCTGGCCACCTTGCCCGATCCAATCCGGCTTGCATTGGCTTGGATTGCCAGCTTGTTGGCTTGTTGGCCTGCTTGACACTTGTTGCATAGCTTTGACCATTCCCAGAGCTCGCTCTTGGCTTGGCCTAAACGAGTTATGAGGTGTTTCTCCTTAAGTGAGCACTTTTCTTCGATTACCGTTAATGTTTGTTTGTCTGGCAGCATGGCAAAAAAAAATAGAGAATGAATTCCAAGAGATTCAGCACAGCTCATCTCGAAATCCCAGCAAATCTCCATTCGAATCACCTTTCCCTCAACTTTTTGCCTCAACTTTCAACACGTGGCTAGGTTTTTCACTTTGTGTCGGCATTTTTCTTTTAGCGGTTCGCCCCTGATTCGAGGTATAATTAATTTTTACCACGCAATCCTCAGAAATGCTTAAAGACCCTGCAGGCAGAAGTTTTCAAGCTGAAAAAATATCCCCACGCATTGCATGCCCTTTCAAAAACTTGTAAGTGAGTTTGGAAAATGTTCAGTACCTTTGCTTCATTACAAATGTGTTTTGATATCTATTTAAATCTACATAGATATTCAGTTTATAAATAATTTGCAAAGCATGTTTCCAAACAAATGTCATTCTTCAAAAGTTCCGCCCATAGATTTGCAGTGGAATGTAGCCACTTGAGTTGTAAGGGCATCGTAAAAGTTTGCGACATGCAACAAACAAGCTGCAATTAAGCGCGCAACACAGAAAAATTTGTGCACCTTCTTCTGCGAGGGGCGGCAACCGTTGTTTACCTGCTCACTAACCATCCCCTCCGTAAATTTTACCGCCCCCCACCCACCGGTTAAAAACGACGTGAAAATTACCTAGCTTAATGTGGGCCTTTTCGCTGGGTGGGTGGAAAAGCGTGGAAAGTGCAGCAGCGACTGGCCGCAATCAACAAATTGCATGCGATTAAAAGTATTCGCGGCTAATAAACGTTTGTTGAACAAACAGCAACAAGCGGCCTCCTGATTTTCGGAGGATACAGGATATGCTGCAAGGAAGTTGCGCAGGAAGTGGAGCGGGGTTTATACTGTTCATACTGCAGTCTATAGTGTAGCACAGGGCCTGTTTCGTTCTCTGTTGATTGGAAAATTTGTTGCGCGCTTTTCGTGGATAAAGTGAGTGGTGCTGGAGGGGGGGAAGGGGAAAGGGGTGGGGGGTGCCTCTGCTTAAGTTTTCAATTACACGCCGGCACAATGCAGAAAGCGCCCAATTGAAATGCGCAGACAACAAACATAGAACAGTTCCTCTTACACAAAAGCCTAACATTTCATTTCGACACTGGGAAAAATCAGGATAAATCAGAGGACAAAGTAAATTCAATTATATTAAATATAGCTGATGTGATGAATTACTTTTTATATATTATATTATATTATATAATTAAATTTATTATAATAAAATTTATCGAAATATTTTTATGGTTATAATCATATCCAAATAAAAACTTGTTGAAGAATAAGAAAAAAGTGTCAAAGTTGCAGAAGTTTGAGTGCGCATTAAAGTTCATCTCTTTACAATTACTTTGCAGTTGATGAATTCCGTTTCAGTGTACCCCTTCCCCGCTCCCCTTCTCTTTTACCAGCAGTTTGGTAGACAAAAGGCGAGTCGTGCGTGCGACGAGGCGTGAAGGGGTCGAGGGGCGTGGCAGGGGCGGGGTAGGGGCGTGTGGGTGGGTCGGTCCGTTCCACAGATATATGTAGTACTTTTTTTTTTTTGGGAAAATCAGATGCAGTGGCGATGGGAAAAAGGGGAAGGGGTAAGGGAAGGGGAAGTTAGCCAGGCCTAGCTGAAGTGCACTTGAAACTACCGGCGAGTGACTCCTCCCCCTCCCCCTCCCTCCCCCGACACTGCAGTCTGCCCTTCACTTTTGGCTCGGTTGCAGTCGCTGCATTTTTAGGTGTAGCCATTAAATTTAGAACTTTTTCTGCACGCTTGTCTGCGCGCCCATGGGTTTTCCGGGGGAAAAGCGGGTGGAAAGCGGGGGAAATCGGGGAAAGCGGAATTGTTGAATTCAAGGATTTCGGCAGTCGGGTGCGGTTAAATGGAAAATGAAGCGTCTGCTGCTTGGGCATGGAAAAAAAACAGCAACTGAACCACATGAGGCATAGCTGCAACGAGGGTGGATGACTTAGTTTGAACAATGTTATCTTTTGCCAGAATAAAGTTAGCACAGTAAACGGATCCCAACTTTGATTAACAAATATTAGAAGTACTTCCACTAAAAAAGTTAAAAAATATAACTAAAGTAGTATATATTTTATATGCAAACATGTTTCGTAACTTTAAGAGCTGCCTTCTGGGCCGATTCGCCATGGAATCTCCGAGTGATTCAGAGTGTCTCTGTGCCTGCCATGATTTTGATTCGATTTGTTGTTGTTGTCTTTGCCACAGCTCTAAAATTAGTTTTCATTGTATGCAACTTGAATTTCCCTTCACTATTTTCGTTTTCTTATTTTCGTAGCGCTCTATCTATCTTCTCATCTCCCTCGATTTGTAATTCTTAATTTGCTTTTTGTGGAAAGCGTCAAAATCTTTCAATCGGCTTCGACTTTGTTGCCGATACTATACGCTATATAGTCGCCTTTGTTGTTGCACGTCTAGTCTTTGTGTTGTTGCTGTTGTCTCGTGCTGTTGGCTGTTGGCTGTTGCCAGTTGCACGTTGCACGTTGCACGTTGCACGTCCCCCTGCCTTTTGTCTCGTGTGTGCTACCGTTGGCAGCTATTATTTTTAGCCGGCCTGCGGCAAGTTCTTATTTGTTATTTTACCCATCTCTCTCTATCTTTTTGCCGTCTTTTGATTTTTTTACGCTTCTTGCCGTTTTATTTCATTTTGTTTTCCATGCTGTTGATTTGTTGCCTTTGCTTTGGCCAAATGATTTTGTTTGATTTTCCATTTACGTTGAGTTTGTTTATTAAAATTGGCACACACTGCGTATGTGTGATGTGTGGCCGTGTTTACATTCGCTGTCTCCCATTCACGTCTGTGTGGGTAAATACTCGTACATATATGTATCCCCATGTGCGAGTGTATATCCATGTGCCTACGTATGAGTTATATTTTGATAGCTTTCTGTGCGGTTTTGTATTACCCATCGGCTTTTGATTTGCTTGATTTTTTGACAGGTCTCTGGCATTTGCCTACGGCTAGCTTTTATTTTTCTTGATTTTTTCCTGCTATTGTTATTATTCTAGTCTCTTTGCCAGGATTGGGATTGACTGTTCCCACATATGATCTAGATTTGGGTCAGGGGGACAGCAAACAATGAGGTGGGCCAGTGTATATAGGGTAGCGGGAGACTCTTCTCATGCGTTCATAAACTAATTTAATTTTAGATATGCCTTGCGTTGGCAGAAACAATCATTAAAATTTGACTTGATTAAGTAAATTATATATATTTGGCGAACATTTTCTCTGTAAATCACCAAAATATTCATGACGAATAACTTTTTTATCATACTTTGAGCCCGCCCATGTGATGCTAGTTTTTTTTAGCGTTCGTCGAAATGAATAATATATTAAATCATAAATAAATGCTAAACTAAAATCGGCCACCAACCAATTTTACTCGATTATTTGGGCAAACACAAGGCTTGTAGCCAAATGGTATGGCGAAAATGAAAGTGAATAAGCAAATGCCGGCGTTGATTAGCACATCTTCGCATTTAAGTGAGTGGCAGGTTAAGCGGGACTCTCATTGATGATGAGAATTCACAGCTTTTGTTTACACATTAATTAAACTGCTCCCCTCACTTTGGGCGCAAACAAACGGGGAGCCAAGTTGCTTTGCTTCCCTTCGGTAACCTTTGAAAATCAGTTGACAACTGGCTGTCGTCGCCGTTTTCCCTCCTGTGCAACTCGAAAACATTTTCCCCTGCTGCACAACGCACACATCTGGCTTTTCAGCACCTTGGACAAATAAATGTTTCAGAAGTTTCTTTAAAACAACGCCCTGGCCCATCTCTGCCACCCACTTTGGTGATTGGCCAGAGGAATGCCGTTTGTCTATTTTTATTGGGGCGGCAACAAGAGATCGAGGGATCGTCTTTATCTCTACATTTATGTCTGATATATTTACCTTTTTGATTTCATAAATCCAACAATGTATAGCTGCGGTTTTGGTCTTTCGGGATGATTTGAATTCAGTTGTGCACTCTGATTAAGATTTGTTGATGTTTTTATTTTAATTTTTGGTTCATTAATGTTGCGCAAAATTATGCAAATTGAAATTCCGTCAAAGCGTCGTCTAATTAGTCACCCAACTAATTTTGATATGCGATCTTTTTTTGAATTTTGTTTTGCTTGGGATTTTTTCATTCTTTTCGGATTTAAAGTTATTAGCTCATGCATAAATTTGGCATGTTAACACAACAAAAAAGACTTTGTTTTCAGTTTTTATTTCCTCAAAAACTCTAGAACTTGTTTTGGTTTGAATTGATTTTTGCTATGCTTGCGGCGGTTGATAAGAACTTTTGTACGGTTTTCGCGCACTCTGGTGTTGTGTTTATCGCGCTGCTGCTGGAAAAGCCTCGAAGAATGGATTTTCCGTGAAAACGTGCAAGCCGCGTGTGTCAGTACAGCGGCGGTACTAATATGTGCGGCGGTGTGCGTGAGGCCGGTTGCTAAAAATATCTATGAGTGCGCGTCGCTCGCGTTCTGTATCTGTATCTGTATCTGTATCTCGGAATCTGTATCTGTATCCAATATCCCGAGTTGGCATACGAAAATACACGGAGAAATTGCTGCGCTGCGTCCGCCTGCTGCGCTTGTCGGCTGTGCACTGAAAAGATATATCTCGCAGATCGCTGGGATGGTTTGACTTGGCTTTGGCTTTGGATGCGGTGGCAGCTAGATCAGCTGACTGCTCCTCAGTTGGCTTTGACTCCGTTAGCCAGGCTAGCGACTCAGGTGGGCGGCTGATGGCGATGGCGATGGCGATGGCAGTCGAAGTCGGACTTTCGGCTCACTTGTCCGCTGCGCTGAGCGTGCGGCGCGCTATTGGAACGATCAATGAATGAAATGCCGCATTAAAAGGCAGCAAAGTCTCGTTTTCTGAGCGACGGCCGACCAATAAACCGAGAAACCCACTGGCGCTCGCCAACGCCAACACAAAACATCCCAGCACAACACAACACAACATAACACACAGCACAGCACACAGCACAAAGTCATTGAAGAGAAACCAGTTCTCTCTTTCCCCAAATATCCACCCGATGTGTGGGTGCTTTTTGCGTTGGCCGGTTCGGATCGGATGGGATCGTATAGTATGGTATCGTATGGTATCGTATCGTAGTGTTTCTGTTGGTCTTGGGCCGCACTCTCTTGAGTGGTTTCCGATTCAGATGGATTTTCGGTTTCGTTTCGAGTGTTTTGAGTGCCAGCACGAGTGCACGGCCCCCTGAGATTTCGTATGATCTAATATCGCCAGGCAGTTATTTATTTAAATTTATTGCTAATTTTATTTGCTGCTGCAGCAGCGCTTGACATTCATTTGTACAAGTCAGACATTGCTTGAGCTCACTTGAAAATAGTTAAAAATGTTTATTCGTCTTTGATTGAGATGGTATCAGCTACCAAGCTTGACTTGTGTCGGATCTCCATTTTTAAGGTTGAACTTTGCTTGCCAGACCATAAATGATACTCATTCTTGATATTTATTTGGATCAACTTGGATTTGGTGGCGAATTATGAGGCATGTCTAAGTAAAGTTCAAGGAAATGTCCTCATTTATAAGCCATTCAAGTTTTTTAGAAGTATGAATTACAGATTTTTTGTGATTTCTTTTTTGTTTTACTCTAAAGGTTTTGCTTTTCACTCAAAATATTTCGTATAAGACAAGAAATTACGTTTCATAGATACGTAGTTTTATGTTTAGGATTATAAATATTTTTTGGGTGACCCAGATTAGGAGTTTTAAACGGGTATCTGATAGTCGATGCTGGTGCAACTTTATTTGGATTATACAATTTATTCTAATTTGTTTCGATCAGTTTCAGTTGATGAATTGGGTGTGTGCACTTCTCAAGTTGTTTTCACATCGCGTCTAATTTCAAATTGCTAAGCTGATTTCAAAGTCACAATTCAGTTGTTCGAATCCGATGTTGTAGTTTTTTTTTTAACAAAGAATATTGTTTACAGACATAGTTGTTTAGCTGTTTTTTGCTTGCATTTTGTTGCTTCACAAGTAATTATAATTAACTGACAACAGAGAAATAATTGCAAAATGGATTTGCTCCTGCAGGCAAAACAAGTTGTTTTCTCATTATTGTGGCTATGACGACATACCCGGCTTAAATCTCGAGTTTGCCCCGATATACTCCGATATACTCATATATATGAGCACTTTTGAATAAATGACTTCGGGCAATAGACCGATCGACTCTGTGACTGACTGACTGGCGAATAATTTATCTTTGTGCTTGTCTGTTGGCGAGTTCGTCATCGTTTGTCGTGTTTTGTTCTTAAGTAAATAAATCATGATGACAACAGTTAAATTTGATTATAATTCTCTTTTTTTTTTTACTGCCCAGAAAGCATACATTTTTCATGGCACAAGGTCGTCACACGTTTTATGGAGAGTGGAAAAGTAACGCATGCAACATTAATTTGATTTGCGTGCGAAGTGAGCTAAAAATCAAATTATATATGTACGAATATTTTTGATTAACTGAGCATATTTAAAAATACATACAAAGTGGCCAAAAATGTTGTGTTTCTCTGCTGACAGCTTAATCTGCGAACGATGACGACTCCCAAAGCAAAAAACATGAATAAGCGAGCCATAATTAACAAACAAACGTCACTTTTGAATGTTTGTTTTATAATCAAGTCCGAAAATATATGGGCGTGACCAATAGGGGTTCCAACTGCCGAAAAAAAAGAAGCATTTAAAAAAATAATTAGTATATTAATCGTTAAATCTTATACAGTACTATATAGCTTTTTCGTATAATTAATAATAAACTTCAATAGTTTTCGCAATATTACAATAATTATTACAATCATGTACGCTTGTAAAGAATGAGCTAATATAATATTTATGATACCCAAGACTAATTGTTACTAAAGTAGTAGAAATTTACGGTGTTAATTGCCATTACCTCTAATCCCATTTGAGCGTGAATAATGCCCCTGCTCCACCTGCCATGTCGCTCAATTGCTTATGCAAATGTTCTCAGTCTCAGTCTCAGCTTTGGCTTTGACTTTGGCTTTTAATTGCCCGCTTCGGAAATCGCAATTGCCTTAATATGGTCAGAAAGGCAGGCGCGCTGCCCAGTACAAGTTCGATAGGGCATAAGCCATCAGCTATTAGCCATCAGCCAACAGCCCCTCACCTCTTGGCCCACTTGGCATGCCGGCGATCCCACTAAGGAAGTCTGTGAGACGTGTCTGCGACCATTTATGGCCGCCAACATTGAGAAAGCAGTGAGAAAGCAGAGCCTTTGTATACAAACTCTCTCAACTGGCTAATTGTGAGCATCGAGTGGCTTTGGGCCGGGCTTCTGAGCCGTGTTTTGTGTGCTGTTGCTACCTTGTCGGCTGTTAACTTTGTCTGCAGTCAGTCAACAAAAATAAAAAAAAAAAGCGTTGGTGTCGCTGAGTGGGCGGCGACTGGGGCTTGAGTCAACGTAGATTTTGTATTATATTTTACGTAAATTTATTATTACAAATATCGTTATTGCCGCTTTCAAGCGGAAATACACTCGACTTGGCCAGCCCACGCTCCCTCACGGTCATAACCACCTGCACAGGTTATCTCTGCGTTCTGCCTTTATTTCTTTCTTGGCTTTTGGGAAGTGGAAGCTGGCTATTTCGAGTGGAATTGGACGAGCGGAAATGTCAGGCGATTAAGTTGTTGTTTCTCAGCTCGGTTACGGTTACGTTGTCTGATTTTTCTTCTATTCGTCTCATTTTTAGTGATAATTAATTTTTGTGAGCTCTGAATACTTCGGATTTGCATAAGTGAGGGTCGCGTGGGTGCGGGGCATATGCAGCAGTTGGTAGATTTATGAATGGCATAGTAGAGTGAATTTGTTAAATTTCAGGGGTTTGACAATAGGCAATTATTGCACTGCCATTTACATAAATAAATGAAATTAACTGTTGAGCAAGGTATGAATGATATTTAATAATTAACTTATGCATGCACAAAATGTATTATTTATTGGCTGAAATCTTTAATGATGCGTCTAACTATTTTTCAGTAGTTATACCCGTTACTCGTAGAGTAAAAGGGTATACTAGATTCGTTGAAAAGTATGTAACAGGCAGAAGGAAGCGTTTCCGACCATATAAAGTATATATATTTTTGATCAGGATCAGTAGCCGAGTCGATCTGGCCATGTCCGTCTGTCCGTCCGTCTGTCTGTCCGTCTGTCCGTCTGTCCGTCTGTCCGTCTGTCCGTATGAACGTCGAGATCTCAGGAACTACAAAAGTTAGAAAGTTGAGATTAAGTATACAGACTCCAGGGACATAGACGCAGCGCAAGTTTGTCGATTCAGGTTGCCACGCCCACTCTAACGCCCACAAACCGCCCAAAACTGCCACGCCCACATTTTTGGAAAATGTTTTAATATTTTTTCATTTTTGTATTGGTCTTGTAAATTTCTATCGATTTGCAAAAAAACTTTTTGCCACGCCCACTCTAACGCCCACAAACCGCCCAAAGCTGCCACGCCCACACTTTTGAAAAATGTTTCGATATTTTTTCATATTTGTATTAGTCTTGTAAATTTCTATCTATTTGCTAAAAAACTTTTGGCCACGCCCACTCTAACGCCCACAAACCGCCCAAAGCTGCCACGCCCACACTTTTGAAAAATGTTTTGATATTTTTTTATTTTTGTATTAGTCTTGTAAATTTCTATCTATTTGCCAAAAAACTTTTGGCCACGCCCACTCTAACGCCCACAAACCGCCAAAAACTGTCCTTCGCACTTACACTAGCTGAGTAACGGGTATCAGATAGTCGGGGAACTCGACTATAGCGTTCTCTCTTGTTTTATTATCATTTAAAGTAAAGTGAAAAATGACATTGAAATCCACTGAAATATTTTCATGTTATTTAATTGAGTGCATTGTCTTTTCCAAGCTCACTGCGAATATTGTATGGGAAAATGGTAAAACTTCAGCTGGAGATCAGTGATATGCTAATCCAACTTTGATTTAAATGGCCATTGACATAAACATGGATCACTTTCGGTACAATAGTGCAGCCTGTTCATATCAATCAACGCTTATTAGCCATGAAAAGCGTTCGCCACTGAGGCTAACTAACATCCGAGCATCGTTAACTAATCGTGTGTGAAGAATAATGGATATGCTCGGGCATTGACAAAGCTTAACAAATCACACAAGAGGGCGAAAAGTGAAACTGCTGAAAAGCCACATGAAAGGCCATATGAACCCGCCAAAATGGCAGCCCCCAAAAGATCGTGGCTAATCGTGAGCGATGGTTATAGCCATAGTATGTTGCTAGTGCTGCTGCTGCTGTTGCTGCTGTGAGGAACGTGATTTGGCCCCCGTCATTCAAGCATTTAAGTCATTTAACATTATGTATCACTCGCTCGTCGCTGCCAATTGTAATCCCCTTCCTCGCCGAACAGCCACAAACACGGCGCAACAATGGCCACAGCGACTGGAGCAACACACCAAGTGACAAACAACAACATGCAACAAAAGCGCGGCTCTGGCGTCATCGTTTGTCTGTCTGTTTGTCTTTCTGTCTGTCCGATTGGCGGTTTGTTGTTGTTTTTATTAATTTCGGTTCAATTAATTACGCTACAAATTGTCAACAAAATCGAAACCGCAGACAACGCACACACACGCGGTTCGAAGGTCCCGATGAGCAGCTGAGCTAATAACCAATGCAAATCTCCATCGACAGTAACATGCACACTGAGCGAAAATACCTTTTATTACAGGGAATTTAAAAAGAGAGAGTGGAAGAAATGAAACATTATTAATAAAATATACTAATTTATTTAAGACCATTACTATTTACACTTATAAAAAGTCATGTTAATGCAAGCAACTAATTATCTTCTTTCGTGCAGATCTTTTATACAAGAAACACATGATGAATTTCTTTCAGTGCAGCAGCATCGAGCATTTGAAATGACAGCGAGACACGCTGTGTAAATGGGTGAAAAGGGGGCTTTGTGGGATTGAAGTGTCCACTGGCCCGTCTAATGGCTGACTGTTGGCGGCATTAACTCATCATGATTGGACGGAGAAGCTGGAATTAGTTGGGCCAGAGGTCGCAGGGGCGTATAAATATTGATTTTAAGCCCCGTGCTCGGTGGATGTGGATTTCGACATGGTGTCGCATCTGGGCAACCCACAAAACCGCCACCCACAAGCGCCAACTCCTGTCCGAGTGCCAATTATAAAAGGCCACTCCAACTGAGTGTGGATGCCAACTGGCAACTGGCAACCGGCAACCGGCAGTCGGGGTAATAATTTCAACAACATGTCAATGCTGATGCGCATCAAAGTGATTTTGTGCAGCAGCGTCTGCCTCAGGTTCCCATGTATGATATATCCCCAAAATCCCCCATCACCCATCACCCATAAATGTTGACAAAACGCCAACGCATTGGAGACGTTTCACATCAGCGATTGGTTTCTGCTCGACATTATGTACACGACTGCACACATGTAGTACGAGTACGAGTGTATCCATCCAAGTGATGTACGAGTATGTGGGTGCGTGTCTGTTTTTATAAATAAGTGGGCTCAAATAAAGAGGTAAGTGTGCTCGAGGGTGGCAGGTGAGTTGATTATTTTCTTTATTTCCCTTTTTTATTATTGGGGCTACCTCTCGGCGCAGACTATAAATTTTGATATATTTAGCGGTCCAACATTGAGGCCATATGTCATCTGCATATTTCATACGAGTCGTGTCGAACTGCAGTTTGTTTTACTTTTGAGTATATGTGGGGAAATTTAATGCTGCAGCTGGCAACTGTGAAAGGAATCAATGAATTGTAATATATATGCACGAATATATATGGTGCTTTTAATGTAATTTAAACTCGAATTACATTTTTTAATAAATTTAATTCTAATCATTTCAAAGCTTTCGGTTTTATTGGTCTGTTCAGAGGTGAAACCAATTCTGTTAAATGCAATATTAATAGTTATATTGATACATTACCGCAAGTTCAACTACTCGATTACTATGAACTGAATATGTCAATTAAATGCATTTACAGCCGTGGACGTTAATTAAAAGTTTTAAACATATTTGTTTAGGCGGCTCAATTAATTTTATAGTAAAAGTAAAAATTATAGAGTAAAGTATTAGTCACGCTTGGCAAAGATTTTTAGTTTATGACTTGACGTGGGAGTTTGTCTACTCATGATTTTGTGACTTTTATGAGGAATTGTGATTTTGATGGATTTTGGTCATAGAAGGAGTATTCCCTTTATTGGCGCAGATACCGTAGATACAGAAGATTTAAAAGGGTGAAAAACAATTTTCATTATCCAAAGCATGGCAAAAATAATCCAAGGTTTTGTTTAGGAAACATAAAATTCGCTTGATCGATCACCGGCGATACGCCTTAAATTGCTTAGCATAAAATGGGCATCCTTCTATTGGAAACTCGTGTTGATTAATTGCCCAGTCTTTGATGTTTGCATGCAGTTGGCTGTTGGCAGTTGGCAGTTACGCACATTAAGATTCAATCAAAACACATATAAATAAACTCTCAAATGTACGACAGAGTTTATTTTTAGCCGCAAAAGTGCAGCGTCGCCTTGGGTTGCCGTCTATAATTGCGAATAATAAGCCTCAATTGGTGATGGCCAAAAAGAGTCAGGCTTGCACAGTCACAATGATTTTAGTGTAAGTCTTGGGGACTCCAATCCTACGCACGACCATAATATCGGGTATAGGAAAATACCAACCACCTACTGCAATAAAAGCCCGTTTCAATTTCAAATTGATTGCCAGTCGGACTGTTATTATTATCTGCTTTTATTGTTATTTAATTTTTTTTTTCCTCCAGCTTGTTAATGTCATTGTTGTTGTTGGTGTCGTTTGACTCTTGGTGTTAAATACTCGTGCGAATTTTTGTGCTTTTGGAGGCCAGCAGAGTTTTTGGGCTGAAGCCTGGTTTCGAGTTCGGGTCTTTGGCTTGGCGCCACCCCCACAAAAGCACAACGAAAATAAATATAAAAATTTATATTTGTTTTTCATGCTTTCTCGTTGGCATTGCCATTGGCGAGGTGAGACTCGGTCCCAGGCGTTGGCCCACTCGTAAGATAAATAAAATATTTTTACTGATTTCGAGGGGGCAGAAATATACGAGTATATATGTAACATGTTTTCTTGCTTTTGCTGACCGATCCAAAAAGGTGGCCTAAGGCAATTAAAGTTCTGTTTTTTTTTTGTTGGGTTTGGTACCAGAAGTGCCACATACTCGCTTGTAATAATATTATTGAAACGAAAAATTCAACTTCATTCATGTACTTCTCGAACTTGTATAGATATAAATTTGAATTTAAATTTTAGCCAAAGTCAAAACAAAAGAGAAGTTTATCAAATCAAGTATTAATTTCAATTTTATTTAGAATATCCATTTGATTTCTACCCTTATAGTTTCCGGGAATTTCTCCGCAAGACTTCTTTGCACCTTGGGCAAACATTTCTCTTGCATAAAAGTGATGAGTTCGACGGGCACAACACTTTCCCACCGCCGAGTGCAGCGAATGAATCAAAGCCGTTGATTTTGGAGTGCAGTTCTTATTGCCTTGTCCGCTCAGTCTAGTCATAGTTGCCATGTCCGCTGCAGTTGAATGTTGGTTTGTTTGCTGGCTGGTTGGCTGGTTGGCTGTTCGGGCTGCTGTACCCTTCCTAATATGGCCAAAAGCGGCGGCACACACTCATACACTTGTTTCGTGTTGGCCAGATATTGTGAGCCTGCGAGTCGCTTGTGCAACATATCCAATTGGAAATGAAAAACTCTGACCTACTAATCACCGAGCCAAAAAGCCAATAAGAGTCAGTAACGAAAGACAACGGCAACAACAACAACCACAACAACAACAACAACAACAGCCAAGTGCCACCAACCAGAGACAGCAAAACCAACGACATTGTCGATGTACGACAGCAACACCAAACACACAACTGAAACAGCAACTGAAACAAACAGCAACAGAAACATCTCGGCGACAGCCCAAGAAAATCAAAAGATGGACAATAACTTTAAACCAGTTCCAAATGGCGCAGCCTTGTTGGCAATTTTCGCATGTTACCCGCACAACAAAACCCGCTAAAGAGTTCTGTTCGCACAAATTTGTTTTGAATTTGATTAGAGTGCTATATGCTATAGCAGGCAATAATGCTATATGGCTTTATGGCTACATGGCTATATGTATGGCGATTTGGGCCCGCAGGTTGCCAGCCCAATTGACATTTCATGCCGTATTAAGTTAGACACACGGACAGACAGTGCGACAGCTCTCGGCAGACAGTCGGCAATTTGCGCCATTTGCTTTGTCGCATTTGTTTTACTTCACTTTTCACTATAAAATTATTATGTTCGACTCGAAAAGAGCAAAAAAAAAAAAGAAATAACAAAAAAATACTGAAAATAGCGCACAAGGACATTCGCGCATGCGCCCCCAGACGGCGCCAAATCGTCGATGGCAAAACCGAAAATGAAACTGCCAGCCCAGGCCAAGTACACTGGGCCAAAAGCTGTGATCTTGGCGGGACTTTCAACGGGAAGAGGCAAGTTACTATAAAATATTTCCTATTTTGGTTTTAATTGCATATGGGAGAATGGAGAATCGAAGCTGCTGATATGTAAGTAGTACATAATCCCAAAACTCCCAATATTTTTCGATTCTAATAAATACGTATTACGGATATATCTGTATTTTAGTTAATTTTTGTAATTTATGCTTTAGGTATTCCACACAGTGTGCAACCGGCGGCGTCACCGATTTCTGGCTAAATTGATGATGATGACGATGGTGATGATGGCGATGATGGTGGCCGGGCTGTGGCAAGGCTTTGTCGCTGCAGATTATCACGGTTTTTGTTTTGTTTTGTTTTGTTTGGTTTTTTTCCTGAGTGGCGTTGTGCTGTATTTTGCTGGCATAAATTTCAATTGCTCGCATTTAACAACAATTTAAAGCAAATTAAATTTGCCGTTCGGCTCGATTATTGCCTGCTGATAGGCGAGGCCTGGTGGGGTCACCAATGAGCGCTCGTAGCGCCATCTATCGGCGGCTCTGCCATGTGCATATAAAGTAATTTTCTGCTACATTAGGTTTCGCCTTCCATTTGGACCCTGTTGTTGCGAAAAAAAAGTTGGGGGAAAAGGAACGGAAAGCGAGCCTTCGATAAGTTGGAAAAATGCTGCAAATACTGGTCGGCTATTTGAGAGTGCAACATTGCACTTCGAGTCGAATTGGAAATGTTCTTAAGATGTGCATTTCTCATACAACTCGATCTTGAGTTTTACTTAAGACTGCTCCCAAGTTTCCAGCATTGAGTTTCTTATTTGCAGCTTACTTACTTGGAAATAACTGCTGCCATACCCACATCCCTTGCCAGTTGCCTAAGCAACTCTACTTTCGGCAATAAGCTCATTAAGCCATCGACTCGATCAATCTGGCAATAAGCGCCTGCAGTGAAAGAGCTTCAATTAAAAGAAATTATTATAGATTTGTTTTGAGCACTTACTGCTGCTTCTGTTGCCGCTGTTCGTTGGCCTTTTCGCTTCGCCTTCGACGGGTTTTTGTGCCAAGAAAACAGGCGACCACCATCGCCCACATCAAATGCTCCACTTAGACGCGCTCCATTGTTTCCGCATTCGATTAAAAATGATAAATGCCTCGCTGCGCTCAAGTGAAAACAGCACGAAAAAGGAAAAAAATTATATATATACATATATATTTTATCCAGTGGTTTTCGTGTTCTGATTTCCTTGACCAGTTTTAATGTCTCGATTATGGAACGCTGATAAGTCAAATGTTTCTGGGCCTTCTAGCCCGGAGGCTCGGCGTAATTATTTGATTAATTTTATTGCCTGTTCATTCGGTTGTGTGAGACTGCCGGAGATGGCGGCTAAATATATCGTTTATGCTTTTATTAAATTGCACGCATTAATTAACTCGGCATAAGAGGGAGCCAGCCGAGCAAAGCCAGGAAAAAGCCAAGTCGGAGTCAAAGAAAATGTCTAACACAGACATAAAATGAGGCTTCCCCTTTCCAGGCTAATTTTTCCCCAATTTCTCCACCCAACAATTAAGGCCCGTAGGCCTTTTTCATTTCAATTAATTGCTTCGACGTGGTAAATTCGCGTTTTCACATGATTGTTGGTAGTTATTGATTATATGGCGCACATAAATCTATGCATTGAATGGCCGCCAGGTAGGCACTTACTTAAATAGCAGTACTTTCCGATTATGTCATTAAACTGGCATTTAACTGCCACCCCGATAAGAACCAACCACCCTGCAAGTCTCTGGCGTGACAACAGTTTCATCTTACAAATGTTTGCGGACAGCGCCTTTGTTCAACTATCTGAGAAGCTGGCCAAGAAAACCACGAATGGCCCAAAGTGGCCCTATAAAACGGGGGTCAAATTGAGTTCACAATGTGGTGTGGAAATTGGCTGCTCGGTTTCCCTTTGAAACGTCCAGCCAGCCAGCAGTTGAGGTGAACATTGTGAGAAATTGTTGAAGGAGAACTTGAAATTGATGATAGATTTCACGTCGATTAAACGTGGCTTATGGGGGAAATCTGAGTTTAACATTTAAGTTAGTTTATATAAGCTTTAAGGACTCGAAACTAATTGCTTCAAGAACTTACTACTTTATTTTAACTTACTTTTGCTTTTCCCAAACTAGAAATTAAGGTTAGGAAATTTAAATGGTTATCCCTCAGTTTTTGATTTGCACAACGATTGCACTTATTTGCCACACGCTCTCTTATACAACGCATTGAAAAATGACTTAATTTCACTTGAAGAAATCCTCGAACGATGACCAATAACCTGCTGCATTGTGTTTATTTCCCAGCTTCAGATGATGGGTGGGTTGAATGGAAGGAGGAGGTGGCTAAAAGGCATTCACTTGGTCAGTAGGCGTTCGAACTGAAACTGAACTGAACTGAACTGAAACTGTAGTGCAGTGGACTTGGACTAATAAACATGAGGAGTAAACAAGTCCATATAAGGTGAAATCGGTCAGCAGTATCTTTTTCTGCCGCATTTTGATTTCCATTGTTGGTTTCCGATTCTTTTTCATTTATTTTTTGTCACTTATGCATTTTTCATGCGACGATCCCCAGACTGCGATCCCAAAAAATCCCGAGGAGCTGAACTGGAGTGACAGGCGGCACAGGCGCAGGCGCATTGCAAATTGTCAAACCGTTATGCGTGGCCAACTTTGGAATCGAGATGCAGTTGCAGTTGCAGTTGAAGATGGAGCTGGAGATGGAGAAAGTCCAGCGCGTTGGCGGCGTTGCGATTTATTGTGAAATATTGAAATTACACAAGCAGCGAGCCGCTAGAGTTTTGCCAGTGAGAAAATGAGCTGTGCGCCAGTTGCATCTGCATTTTATGCAGGAAAAAACCCAACCAATTGGGGTAGCAAAAACAAGCAAAAAAAAAAAAAAAACACAAGGTAGACCAAAAACAAGTCCCACTGCGGTTATCGCCATGACAGCTGTCAATCTCGGCCAGCAAAAAGTGCAGTAACCGAGAAAGTTTTTTCCTTTTCCCCCAATCACATCCAGGCAACGACTTTAATTGTGCCAGGCTTTCAATTAGCAGAGCAAGTGATTTTATAGCGCCCTCAACTTCGGCGATCACTTAAATTGCTCCTCTTCGAGGAGTGCTCTTTCGGGCAGGTAAAAGTCTTACTTGTCTCCGGGTGTTGGCCCAGAAATTAACCAGCCGTAAATGGCAAAAAGGACAATTACTTTATTTGCGCACTCAATTTATGCTGATTTATGGAGGGGACAATGCTCAATACTGCTGCGATCCAAGCCATTTCCATCGCAAATGTTAATTGCACTAAAATGCAGATTTTACATGCACACGGAAAATGGGATACTAACTTCGAACTTACAAAGCACATTTTAAATAAATTGTGGTATTCAGTAGTAGTTATAGTTCAATAGTATAAGTTATATACTTGCACTTATACAAGAAAGTCATAAGTTTGGTAAACTCCGAAGTTAACATATTGAATTCTGTATTTCGAATTAATTTTTTTCGAGTGTTATAAATATTTACTTTGCATATATCCGCGCATGTAGCTGAGGTCCAGTTTGGGGCAGACCTTGGCTGCATTTTGACTGCCAGCCGGCGAAAGATAAACAGCGACAGTTTTTCTACCCGATAAAGGGAATGGCCATGGAGATGGAGATGGAGAGGGTGCCAATGGGGTGTTTTTGGGGCCATGGAAGGCTGTGGGAGGCTGTGGGACGGGAGCCTTGTTGCCTTGTCTGCCAAACTCATTAAAACGAATCTTTTTTAATGGCCAAAAGTTTGCCTGGTTGCTGCCATAATCAGTTAAATTAAGGCCATGGCAGCTGAAAACTGTTTGCTGCCTGCCAATGTCGTTAGCGTTGGTCCACAAAAATTCTGGCAGACATAAAGAGCGCTGCTAAAAAGTTATAAAACTATGCCACTGATTTTATTTGTATCTATTGATTGCTTCCAAAAAACCATTAGCATAGTCTGTAAACCAAAAACTTCAATGTAACAACTTTACTTCTTTGTATTCTTAACTGTTGTAAACATTTTCATAAGTTTATTGTAAAACCTTTTTGTTTTGTTAATTATCTAAAGTTCAAGAGTATACATTTCTTGCATAAACAATATTGCTGTTAATTTTTAACAGCCAATTTCTTGCCCAACCTTCGTTCCTTTAGTCCTTTATCAGTTTATTCTTCGGTCTACAGGAAAGAGGAAAATCTCATTGGGAATTCAATATTCGGAGGCAGTGGCTTAAAGGCGACAACTTGTGTGTCAAACGCGCAAAGGCAACGCGGCGAGCAGCGACTAACAACTTACTTAAGCCAACTGCAGGAGCAACACTCCTCGCACAAGAAGGCGATAGATGACGCAGGCACTGCCATATTCCATGTCACACTCTAAAACTCCAAAAGGCCGAAAAGCTCGAAAAGGCCGAAAAGGCAGCTCCACCAGTACCGCCGTCGCCATCGCCATCGCCAGCAGTACCACATAAACGTGCCCCGTCGGCTGGAGAGTGTTTTGGGTCCTCCGATACCCCGGGTAACGCCCCCTCTCTCCCTGTCCCTGGAAATCCCTGCACGTGGCCAACGGGCTGGGCTGCACTCTTGTGCACTAATTACGAAAACTCAGCACGTTTTGCCATCGCATGGCTCAGCTTTTGGCCCGGTTGTGTGGCAGTTTGGCTGTTGCCTGCTGCCGTCTGCCTGTTGGCTGTTTTGGCCTGGCCGCCTAGTTGCCTTGTTGCCCGAGTGGTTAAATACTGTGCGGTGCTATGCTGCAGTAATAGCAGCAACATGCAACGCGACAGTTGCCTACACCCAGGGGAACTGCTCGAAAAAACACAGGGAAAAAGCACAAAGGAAAGGTAAGCATAGTATCCTGTGAGAATTTCGAAAGGGAAACCTTTATTGGAGGTAAAATTTTGAAAGTTTGTAAAATAACCATGATTATTTAATCAAATATACATCATAAAAACTGAAATAAGCATAGCAAATCTATTGAATGCCTCATCATTTTAAATACAAAAGAAAACACAATTGTTAACACTTCGATTGAGTTGTTAATTACCATTACAAATTATGAATTTTTATTAATTTGGTTAACCATTATTTCTCATTGTGTAATAACAGTAGCGGAGTGCGGCGGTGGTGGCGTTGCTCCTGCAAAAGTTAAAAACATTGCGGCAAGCAATAAAATCAACATTGGTTTCGGTTTTGGCTTTGACTCTCTGCCCCAGCGGAGTCCTTCACTTACTGCCTCGCCTCGCCGTCCTCCTCACCCCCTCCCACCATCCAGCGGCCCGTTGTGTAACTGTATTACTGATGAGCTTCAAAATGTGCTTGGCGTGCCACAATTTCACCAAAGTCAATGTCTGAGGCTGCCACCAGCCGCCCAGCTGGGCGAAAAAAGCCGCCGGCATAAGCAGCGGGTTAAGGGCTAAAAAGCAAAGTGAGCCGTTCGTGGCTGCAGTAATGAGAAATGCAGCGGAATTTGGCATGGCCATCAAAAGCGGTCTGCAAATATGATTGCCAAGATTTGAGATTTGAGATTTATTCAAGGGAAATTATACGAATATTTCGCTCTTTCAACTTTATTTCAATGCAAAATGTTATTAGCTGTTTTTTACTGTTTTAGTGTGTTGCTCTTTTATAAGCACTTTTATAAAACTCATTTCGAGTTTTAAGGTATTACTGTGTGTAATTGAACATTTTAGTACTTATTGTGTGTACATTGGAAAAATCTCGACACCCTTATAAAGTGATTCCTTTAGCGCACAACCGAATCCGAATCCGAGGTTTGGTCAACTACATATTTGCAATCTTTACGTCGGCAACATGGCTATAAAAATAAATTACACACAGCTTAAAACTTATGTGAGGTAGGAAGAAAAATGGCTTATAGACGCGCAGTGCAACCAAAAAAGCAGCTCACCGAATTGAGAGGTATAACAAAATGACCAATCGACCTCGGGCCCAAACCGAGGAAATATCCCGGGGAAGTTGGAGTGATGAACGTTATTGCTCTTTTGCTGGCTGCTCAATCGAAGTGATTCGCCCACTCACACACAGGGCACACACATTCGGCACACACATCAATTCCCAATACGATACGGTGGGTGGCTAAAGTGGTGGTAAAGGTAAGGCTGCAAGCCGACAATGAAGACATTAACATGACCAACGACAACAGCCAACGACAAAACTCTCCGTGCCCCATAGCTCATCACATTAATCTTCTTAATACGCCCATCAATAATTCAAAGCCAACGGCATGACCAACTGGCCAAAATCGACCAGCTAAAGTCCGAAAACCGAAAACCGAAAACAGAAAACCCAAATCCCGAAACCCCAACAACTTGGCCAAGTGAAGAAGTCGCCATCGACACGCAACCATATACTCGTACATCGAACCTATATCCGAGTGTTGAGTGAATTATTGGGCACTACACACGCTTCAACTTCTTCGATTCTTTTCGCCTGAAGTGCCTCCTTCGAAAACAGTTTGTCGTCCATCACATGCAAACTATAACGTATACGAGTAGTACAATTATTTAGCTCTTGCCTCGCCTGACACTGAAACTTTATGGCTCGTTTGCATTTGATTTACGCCCCAAAAGCTCTTTGGAATCGGGGTAAGTCCAGATTCTGTACCTAATTGTTTCAAGTGCAAATCACAATTGCTGATTAGTGCTGGAACAAACAAATACCAAAATACTGATTATTATTGAGGTATCATCTGGTACAGATCTAAACTTTTTACGCACTAAAATAGTATTTTGAAACCCCCATGTACTATTTAAAAATACAAGTAAATCAAATTTGTCAGCTGACAATTATTTAATTGAACTCGCATGTGTCACATATTAGATTATAATTGCTTATTTATATTCCATGCTGGCGCATATATTCATTAAGCAAAACTGTTCGGTAGAAACGTGGAAAAATGAAATCTATGATGCTTGCTTGATATTAAATTATTAGTATCTGATATTTTGTAACTCTGATCGTTTTAGATGAATATGGATTGTATTTCGAAAGGGCTTCTGCATATGGTTGCGGTCTTTAAAGATATTCAATGTCGTCAACTCATAAATCGCTCTTCTTTCACTGCACTTTTTGCACCCACATTTCGCATCTTGCAACCAACTATCGAAAATTGCGAACGTAATTGTATATGAATGACATATGCTGAACGCACAAAAGCGCTGGAGAGCTGCCGTGCTGCCCATTGTGCTCCTGCAACTGACAGGCAGGCGCCTCCCATTCCCATTCCCAATCCGAATCCCATTCCCAATCCTGGGATCCATTGTTGGGTCTGGACAATGCCGAAAGTGCCACTGGCTTTGGCTCCTCTCCTGGCTTCACCTGACCCCCCCACCTGTTCGTTCGCTCGACAATTTAACGTCAGTTGCTTCATGCGGAATTTTTCTGTTGCCATTCGACATTCGACATGGTCATCTCGCCATCGCCGGTTTTTCACGCCTACTTCTGAGCCCAGCCAACTGCAGTCGACCCCACGCAAATGCCCTTTGTTCCGCGTCGGCTTCCTCCTCAATTGTTGCCCGCTTCCTTTTGCTCTTGCTGATGAAGATAGGCATTCAGCGGGCCACATGTGTCAAGCCTTCGCTGCTCCTTATCGGCGCCAGCTTAAATGTCACTAATTGGGTCAAAGGTTTGTCATGTATGCGATAGAGGCCCGAATTGTATGATTCCGTGCGTATAAAAGCAGCAGCCGCCTGCCGACAATTTTAGTTTGCTCATCTACAAAGTGAAGACAGAAAGTAAGTAAGTGATCCAAAGAGCTCCTTCGGATTTCTAAAACTAGCTCAACATGTTTGAACTAAAGATATGTTTGAACTTTAATTCAATTATAAACAGTAGATTTAACTGTTTGATTGATCTACAACAATGATTATTTCCTAAACATGTGCATTGACTTGCAGCCTGCTACCAACATGAACTTCTCGTGGCTCACCATCTTCGTCTTGGCCTTCATCGCCATGACCGTTTCGGCCAAGAACTGCCCTGCCCCATTCAAGAAGGAGGGTAACAATTGTGCTGTTCAGCGTACCATCCGTGGAGAGTGCCCACCAAAATCGCAATACTCGGCAAATCTCAATCTGTGTGTATACAAAAACTAAATAAATAAAAAACGCTATCAGGAAAAGTGATCGAATACATTTAAAACAATTTGAAAACAAATCTGCTTTGTTTTGCTGCTTATCAGCCCAGTGTTATCGAAAAGGGGATGCCTTTCATAAGTTCGAATCAGTAGAACTAGACCAAGGTCGAGTTGATGGAATCACTAGCTCGGCACATCTGTTGGTATATAAGACCCAACTCGGTTGCATCTATGAAAATAGTTGCATTTTGTAGTTGCCCAAGGTGAGTTGAGGCTGCGTAGCATTCCAATTCAAACAGCGGATTTTCTTTCAAGTGCAGAATACGAAAAGGATTTCATAAACATGCTTTTGAAATGCACGTGGCTCTTGGTGTTGGTCCTGTCACTGATGGCAGGCGCCTTTGCCAGCAGCGGATGTCCTGCAGGATACACTGCCGAGAACAAGCGGTGCACCATCGAGCGTCCTGTTCACGGCTCCTGTCCCCCCGGATCCTCCTACAGCCTGAACATTAACAAGTGTGTCCACTCATAAAGATTTCAATTTTTAACTCAATGTGAAAACAACAATGTGAACTTTATATCTCTCAGATAAGTGTAGAGTTTTTTAAAAAATAATATAATGTACTAAACAGAAATCTTGCGGATATACCTTTGGCCTGTTAACATCTCAGGTATTCAACTTTCGCCTTTAAGCGAGCGCCATTTTCGAATCAAACTCACTTTGGGCCAATTATAGTTGGCTTTTTGCGCCGGCCATGGGAAGTTCAACAAGTGTTGAGGCTAAACGGGCATGAGTGAGTGAGGTCCAAAACCGATGAGGCCGAATGGTGATGATGATGGCGAGTGACGGCGTCGCCAGGCGGGCACGTTGTCCATTAGTTTATTACCATGTAATTGACTCAACGCTTGTCAGCCGTCAGCGGCGTTGGCTCCTGCGGCTTTAATGTGCTGCATTTAATGCCCTGGCCAAAACGCCAGCGACAGCGCATCAAAGTCAAAGCGTTCCGTCTGTTTGTCTGTCTGTGCATCGGTCGGTTCCTAGTACTGTATATATATATTGTATATATATACATATATATACATGTCTGTCTATCTCAGCCCGTTTGTGATTAGCTTGATTGGCCCGCTGCCTGTCCGCACCTTTGGCCTTCCCCTTATCGCGGGCCTCTGTGTTTCGTAAGAGTCGCCTTCGGATTGAATCGTCTCACAATCGCCTAACACCGCCTGCTATAAAATTCATTAAAAACTTTGCTCACCCCACGGACACTGCCTTAAAAACGCCCAAAAACGCTGGCGAAGACATAAAAACGTAGAAAACATTTAACAGTGGCAAAAACTTTGGCAAGTCCAAGCTGTCGACAGGATGTGCAGCAAACCCAATTGCATATGCCAATGTAACAAAGTTTTCAACAGCAAAATGTCCCACGCCCCACCAGTGATGGCGCTTCTGAGGCCTCGGGGATTTCTGTTTATCCGCCGGAAACTCAGACTAGGGTAGAGAATCGTATTTGTAAAATCTGAATTAATTTGGAAAATTCGAAACTTATTTGGTTGCTATTTATGCAAATGGTTATACATATTTTCATATTTTTACACTTTGAAATAGAAACTATGTTCAGGTAAGACAGTGTGAATAAGCAATCTGAAAGGTCTGAAAGGGTGAAGTGTTTTAAAAAAATATAGTTAGATAATTTCAAAATATATGAAAACTGGTATTGAGATTTTAGCAGGCACTGCCAAGTTGTCAGCACTGAAGCCGCTGCGCGTCCATAAACTAAACGTCCTTGTCACTGGGGCTTGTAAATTTCTATGACTTGCATAAAAAAGGGCTCTGCCCAGAATGCCTTCCGCTGCTCTGGGTTTCCTTTTTGGTCTAAAAGTTTCCTGTAGCAAAAGTCGGCCAGCCGGACAGCGGACAACGGCAGGAAATAAGGAAATGTCCTCAGTCGTATTTGCAGCCTTGGCAGCGACATTTATCAGTCAGTTGTTGCCATGTCCTTTGGGCCGATGGCCAGGAGTTTGGTTTGCAGGTTGCTCTGGGTTGGACTCGATTGGGCGGCAGCGTTTTAAGGTTTTCTTGTTGGACAATTTTCAAAAGAAGTCTCAAGTGCCTGCCTCAAGCGCCCGGAGCACTTGCAACTTGCAACTGACAGCAATCGCTGCAGTTTGTTGCAGTGGTCGCAAGCTTTTCCATTCGCTCTATACTTGTATGCCATATCTGGTACCCGGTATCTCTGCTGTTTGGGGCGGCTGCCTGAAAAGTTGCGTCGGCCAACTGCCGCGCAAATATGATGAACGTAAGCAGTAAAGTTCTGGCCAACTGATAGCCGAACGCCGCTACTTGGCCATCTTATAAACACAAGCTGGCCCTAAAAAACTTTTGCAGCCCAGCAAGAGGGACTTGCCTCTGGTGACGGCTCAACTTTATGGGCGGCCACATAGTTGCGGCCTGGCTGCATTTCAAGAATGCTCCTGCCCGAGTACACGGCGGGAAATTGGGTGCACCTGTGCCAAGTTTGAAGTCTGACTTCAACCGATAACTTCTGTAAGACATACATTTGTCTAAGTATATCTGGAATATGTTTAAGGTACTGGAACGGCTTGATACAAGTTGACAATATGAAATAGGCACATATTTTTCTCGCTGTGCACTTCCCTACGATACTTTTCTTATCTCGTTGGGGCATTGTCCACCCTCCTGCCACCGCCCATTGGTAAAAACGAAAGTGTGGCCATACATTTTTGGACTGGTCCTTGCTCTCTGGTGTGTTGCTGTTGTGGTCGGCATTCCTTGGTTTCTGGCAAAAACTTCGCCGTTATTGATGCTGCTGCTGCTGCTACTGCTACTGCTGTTGGCCGAAAAGAAGTGCTGACGAGGCACACCAACGGCGCCTCGAGAACGGAGGCTACTTTTCAGATAGTTTAAATGCACTTTTACAGGCTTTTTATGACGTCAACCCGTCGTAATTGTTCGGCGTATGAAGTGAAAATGAATGCGAAGCAGACTTTCGTAATTACTGCAACACTATGCTAATGAGTTGGTAGCATTGAAATGCATCGCTTATATTGCGTTTCACTTTTCAAATTTAATAATCCGCAAAATTACCTAAATCGCTGTGAAATTCCATTCAATTTGCCTGTTTACTATTACTTTTAATCAGTTATTAAATTCGTTTTGCTTATCAACAATTTTGCTAATTCGCTGTTTACACGGCTTAATTCGCGTGTGAAATAATCTGTGTGGCAAGCGTCATATTTGTTGTAAATTAGAAAATTACTTTCGTCACTAATTAAATTGCACACGATTTCTGAGAGGGATTACATTGACAGAGTCGTTGAACATGACTAATAGGTGCCTAATTTTGTCTATTAGCTTGAATTGCTATTCAAAACTCCAAGTATTTTGTAGCACAGTGCTGTACTCGGGTGTAACCAAGTATTTTCGTAACCCTTTCGGTCTTGTTTGTCTGCTAGTCTTGTGCGTGCTCGCAACTTTTATCCAAAAACAAGAAACAAGATGGCGGTTTCCGGTCTGTCCTTGTGTGTGTGAGCCCCATAGGCATAAAAACTTTAATTTGAGTTATTTGCATGAGTAGTACTCATAGTTGAAATTATATTATAATTCCAGCAGCAGGGCAAAAACAAAAACTTTATCAGTGACACAAAATTTCGGGGGGGAGACTGGGAATTATCTCCCATCTCCCTCTCTCTGTGCCCGTGCTGCCTTTGTCCCACTTCCCCTTATGCTCTATTTATCTGCCTGAAATGCTTTTAATGTGAAACTTCAAACCGTAAAACGAAAACTAAATCGGGAGTTGGAACATATGCTCCATGAATGCAAAAGCGATGTCAATGCATGTGGCTCTGTGTGTTTTTGTGGGCGTAAATTCGGGCATACAGTTGTGCTGCTTGTGTGAGTGCATATGTACGAGTGTGCGGTTTTGTGGGCCAAAGTTTTGTTAGCCAACAAGAACAGCCAGACGAATAAAGCGCAGCGGTAAAATTTGCCAACTACGCGACGCAAATACTCGCCAGATGAATATTGAAGCGCTGCACTTTGCAGCGCTGCCACCTGAACTTAGTTGGCGGAAATTATCGGAGTTGGCTGTCATCAACTTGGCCAATGACAGCAGCTTAATCGCCAGCCCAAAACTCTTCCACTTAAATTAAAGTTCCTCTGTGTTGTTCCAAGGAGATTAATCTATATAGTCTATAGATTAATCTATACTTAATAAAATACGACATAAAGGCTATCTATCCAAACAAATTTCTTATAGTTCCGCTTGGTTACAATTATCCCTTCACACCCAGATTTTCATTGTCAATCACCTGAGGGGGTCGAGTTACAAGTTAATATTGTACTTATCTTTGGGTCAATATTTTTATTATCCTTAAACCTCTAAAGGTGCAAGCAGTACATCCCATTTTCAGACATTGTTCGAGCAATTACATAATTCTGTAATTCCGCCCTCCAACCCTTTTTCAAGGTTATCATCGTATCCAGCGAGACAAAGTAGCCTTTTCCCTTGGTCAAGTTGGACCCTAATCCGGCAAATCACCAGCAGCTGGCTTTTAATTGCATTTCTGTTATTTTATTATTGCTGCAGCTTGCTGCACTTCAAATTTCTTCATAGCTGGCTTTTGGCTCTCGGTTCGTGTCACCCCTTTTTTTCGCACACTTTTATAGAAACTTATTTTAGCTTAAGTTTTTATCTTTATTTCTTGCTCGGCGGATTAAAAAACAAATAAGAAAAGCGTAAAACTAAAAAAACGAGTGGCACGGCGAACGGCAAAACTTTTTATTTGCTGTGACAAATTTTTAGCAGATAAAGCTCCGGGAAACTTCGGAGCACGGGCTTGTGGCCAAAATAAATTTTGGCATGCCGGTCTCAGCCAACTGGTTTCACCCACCTTTCATTTCACCTTCCAGGAAATTTTCCAGAGCAGCGTTAACGCTAAATTAAGAAATTTTTGGCAGAACTAATGTCCCGCATTAGTCAAATGTCAAAATTGTTTGCCACGGACCAGAAGGTTTGGTTTTGGTCTGCACTCGATAGGAGTCTTGAAAACAATTTGAGAAGTAGTCAAACCCAGGAAATATAAACACTGGTCAAAAGCGATTCAGTACAAATATTTCATTTTATAAATAATTATTTTATGACTTAAATAGTTAAATATAAAGGTACTCGGTAATGTTTACTAAAAGATGTTTATACTCATATATTACTCAATTAGTATTCTTTACTATCTAACAAATTGATTTTCTTAGTGTAGTGAAGAGGTAGAATAATTCCTTTTTATCGTGGTCTTATGAGCTTTGATGGGCATTGCGCATACGCCCCGAAGTCCGCCCACAAACGCAGTGTAATACCGGAAGTTTGCAAGGAAGCGACTATATTGCTAGCATTAAAATAAGGATGAACTGGGAAGGGAACTGGGTAATTGTAATTGTAGCCATCAACTGGCAATTGAAAAACCACACCGACAGGCAGCAACCGCAAAATGTCATGAGTTATGAGCCAGAGCAATCGTGCCGGCTTTGTCATTTGGCTAATTGTGGCTCTGGGCCACTTTTAATGTTATATTTTCTATTTCGGTTGTTTCCCCCCGGCCAACATGTCAGACATTAAATTTGTTGCAATTAATTAAGACCACAACTATCATTTTACAGAAGATGGTAACATCACCACAGCGCCCTCCAGCGGCCTTTTGTGTTTACTGCTTTCCGTTTGTCGCTTGATTTATATTTCACTAATTGATTTATTGACAGATTCCTTTGGCCACGTCTGTAGTCTGTAGTTTGTCGGCCATTTAAGGCGCCACCTTGTGTACATGGCTCTCCGCTCCTTATTTGATTAACGTTCGATTTTCACAATTTATGAAACTTCATTAAAGAGCGCGAAATACGCTGCGCTTCGCGGCGCGACGTTCCTGCCACAAACGCTGCACGTGCAGCATGCGAAAAATGTTAATAAAGTTTGTTCCTACCCGCGCACCTTTCCACTTCCTCCACCACCTTTCTCTATCCAATTTCTTATTTTTCCACCCACTTTTCACGAAAGCACGCATTTTGCGATGCCAGCTACGTCGCCATCTTCATCACTGCCGCCATTTTTCATCCGAAATTGAATTCATTTTCTTTGCCCCCTATATATAAACATACTAAAATATACTCGTACATATATACATACAGGTAGGTACATAGGTATCTGCCAGCATTTGCGTACGTGTTCCCTTGTATTTTATTTATGTTTTAATTTTGATAAATTTTTATGAATTTGCCGGCGGCTATTTGTGTTTTATTGAGTAGTTCCTCGGGCATCCTTATAATCATCATATCAGATGTAAGGTATCATTAAATGAAAAGGGAATATTCAGAGTAAAGCCATACGTTTTTAAAATATTTACTTTATTCACTACTGGGACTTTTTCTGTATACTATCATTAAAGCAAATTGTTGAATGAAAAGCCATGCTTGGACACACCCACAAATTTTGCGGTTACCTAGAGACCAGCTGAATGATGCAACAACTGTCCAAGATGGTTTTCGGTTTTCTGTATAGGCTTCATTTCAAAATGCCAGTTAACATTATTTAAATTGCAGATTTTTCTCATTGAATTTGTCGAAATAGCTTGGGTGTATAATTTATTTTCGTTTCCTTCGAATACTACCAGGCACATACAATACCTCTGAAAAATTGCATAAAATTTTGCAACAAAAAGATTTACTTTTTTTAAAGTATTATTTTTAGTTTTGGCCTGTTGGCCTGTCAACATGCTTTGCCTATGCATGTCTGAGATCGGGAGCCTGTCCGTCAGTCGAAATAAAAAGAGTTTTGTGTCGGCAGTATTTGTCAGAAATGTCGTACGATTGTCAAGCAGACGACACAAGTTGTGAGCCATCTTGTGCGGCATTGACAGAACCCGCCAAGAAATGAGACTCCTAAAGTCTGAGAAAAAAAAAAGATACATCCAGCTAAAAGTCTAGCTTTAACTTTATGCAATACGAAAAGTCACCCGCATTTGCATAAAGGAAAGGTAAGCAAAGTAAGCAAATGTAACGAGTGACAGACAAACGAGCCTACACCTGACCAGCTCTTGAGCCACTGCCAGCGACACGCCTTTGTATATGTCGTATATCTTATATATACATATATGTATATATATATATATATATATTTATAAAAGCTGGCAAACTGACCGTCCATTCAATAGCCAAAAAGTTTACTTAGCCAACATTTGGCAGCGCCGCTGCGTTTCCCTCTTTATTCACTTTTTTTCCTCTGCTAAACGTTTTCGAATTGACATTTTGACATTTTGGCATAGCAAATTTCGATTCAGTGCCCGGGGGCGGCGACGTCAGTAGCGTTTCGGCCTGTCCTGGCCAGGAAGCTGCATATGGTGACAGCTGAACAAGCGCGTTGATGGCCGACAGCCTCCAGCTGGAATTGAAGGAAAGGGAAGGGATGGGATGGGATGTGGAGGATGAGGAGCAAACCGAGTCATTTGCATACGACGCAGCCAGTGGGTCACTTTAAAGTTGATCTCCTGCCTTATAACCACGACGGCAGTGAAAGCGCTGGTCAGATGGTTAAGTAAGCGAAAGGAACAGAATACTTAAGCCGTAAAATGGGGAAATTACTTTAATGTTAATAGTTTAAAGTCACATCACAGCTCAGTAAACAATTCAAAAATAATGTAGTTATATCAAATAGATGGACCAGTGCTTTGCTTAATATCAATCCATTCTTCTATGAGGACCACTAATTTCCAAGCTGGTGATGCCTTACCAATTCAACAAGCCAGTTTGAACTTTGGCCAGACCAAAAGTGGCGTCATTAAGTCATGTGAGAAATGGAGACAACTGTACGTGATTCTGTTGGTGGCATAGCCAAAATTAGCATTTTAAACACCTCTTACTTTTGGCCTGATGATGTGGCGCACATGGAAAGCGAAACCAACAGCAAAACTGTCCCGCTTTTGTGGATACTTGGCTTTTTAGCTGGCCAACAGCACTGTCAACTTCGATACCACCACCACCACAACCACAACCACAACCACAGCCAGGTATTCTTGCCATTCGTCCTGCCATCTGCCAAAGTGGACGCGTGTGCCACCATTTATGGCCGGTTGAGTTGGCAACATTTTGGCTATCAGCAGACAACCAAATCGAAATCGAAGTCGGACGAGGGAGACTTTTGGCTTCCTCACTTTATATGGCCAGGCCGAAACTTTCAATTAACACAAGTCGCATCCTCAGTCAAAGCAGTCAAAGCGTTCGATTTTCACGCTCCATGACCAAGTTTGGCTTCGGTTTTGGCCTGGCCAGCACTGAAGCGATGAAAATACCCGGCCACATTAATTGCCGAACGAACGGTACAGGATTTGTGCGGTCTGCGTTATTAACACCAAATTAATCAAAACAAGCGTTTGACAGCTGAGTGATTTGTGCCCGGTCCGTCCGGAGTTGTGAATTAAACTTTGGCGCCACAGCCCCGTCGGCTTAGTTAGGTTTTGGCCTGGCCTGGCTTGGCTTGGCTTGGCTTGGATTTTTCTAATTATGCCGCCGCCAGGTTGCCAAAGGCCGCCTGGGCCCACTCCCACTTCCACTTCCCAGACTCGCACACTCGTTTATGGCCAACAGCAGTTGGCGCTTGGCGGTTGGCAAGTGGAAATCTCGTTAAAGACCAACTCAAATCGGGTTCGATGCCGGTCGGCTATTTGCCTTTGATCTTTGGCGACTGTGGTAGTCTCTAACAAACGCGTGCCGCTGGCAATGAGCAGCATTTTGCAGTTGCGATCGTGGCTGACGTGTATTAAAGTGCACAGTAGAAGTGACTAAATATATTCTACATTTGTATGTTAATGAGTACCTAACACTTTATATACATGGAAAGCAAATTAAATACCAAGTGTTTTGAAAAAAAGCTTTTAGCTTATAAAAATATATAAATAATCTTATGACAAATATGTACAAATATTAAATTCGTATTTACACATACACGCCTTTGAAATTAATAAATATTTTCAAATACAAAAGAGGTCTTCATGATGGCAAAGCTTATCCTTCGTAAAAAATAGTTCGCAATTTGCTAAGTGGCAGTATTTCCCATGCCACTTTAGCGCCCGGCACGCCCATAAATCTTCGGCGGCAAATTGAAACCGCTGATTGAGTAAGTGAATGAGAGAATGAATGAGTGATTGAATAGGCGGCCAAAGCGAGTAACTGATTGTGAGTGACTGCGTCGGCGGCGAAGAGCGATGCATGTGATTAAAAAAGCGCTGCCATAATTTGGCTTTAATTGGCTTGACGCGTCGCGTGCTGCCGTCGCTATAGTCGAGTGGCAATGGCTATAGCTGTAGCTATGTATATAGCCGCCGCTTTATAGCCTGGAATCGAGCGGAACTCGGTGGGTGTTTGTGTGCCACATATTAAGCAAACATGAGCATAATGGCAATTTACACACATGCACAGCTGGCGAATACACTCGCAGTTGTATACGTACATATATGTACATATATGACTGTATATGCGGGGCCCAATTAACATGACATGTCGTACGCGTTGGCCTGATTGGGACTCAGAATTAAATTCGTGTGCGGGCGAGGGGAGGTGTTGGATCACGGGGATTCAATCCCGCGGCTCTGGCATACACGACGATTGCATTAACGACAAACCAAGCGAGACGACTTTAAAGAGGTACCCTAGGAAATACTGATAATGGATATGCGAGTATGAGTATCAAAGTATTTAAGTAAATCAAAAAAATTGCATTTACTTGTATTATATTTCAACGTTTTCTTTTCCCGAAGTACATTGAAGTCCCAACACGCGAAAGCCAATGTGGCGGGCTGGTTGTTTTAAAATTCTGTGCGTGACAACTGGGAGGAGCTGACTTTGTTGCGAAAGGCGAGGCTACAACTTAGTGGCTGCTTTAATTTTAATTATTGTGATTTGCGTGCAACCCCCTTCTCACCTTACCACGATTCCTGGTGGCAGTCTGACTAATTTGCCAACAACATGACACCGACTTGAGCGGCTCGGAACAGCCTGATTAAGTCGAAACACTCAAACCCGGGTTGCCCATGTTGTTGCTGCTGCTGTTGCTGCTGTTGCTGCTGTTGCACTTGTTGCTGTTGTTGCTGTTGTTGCTGTTGTTGCTGCTGTTGCACATGGCCAGCGTTTTGGTTTTTGGCATGCGCCTGCGTTAATTAAGCTGCCGCGTAGCTGGAGCTCCGAACGCAGCTGCGTGTCGCGCGGTCGTCTGGTAATCTCCGCGGATTAAGCTGACACTTCGCTCCAAGAGTCATGTTGCTCTTTGCAGGCTTGTTAACCATATTTCGACTTGTTCGCCCCGACTGCCACTGGCTGGCATCATATAAACGGCCTGTGGTCAAGTGGTGGCCAGAAGTCACCAAGGAGCACTTTACTCGCTAGGCAAACCAGCAAACAAGTACCACGTTGTGACGAACACAAAAAAGTACAAATTAAAATGGTCCAGACTGAAAGATCGAGAGATGTTCCATTATACTTAAGATCGAATGATGTTCCATTATATTTAAGATTTTGATAACATCACAGCTGCAGACTAAAGCTTCCACTAATATTATTTCTTAGAATTCGACCGCTTCTTGAATGAGTCTTTCAGTGGCCGCCGAGCTTTCCACGGACCCAACTATATATTTTCCAATGCTTGCCAGACCATTAGCCTAAAATATTTGTAAAAGGGAAAACATGAGTTTAAAGGGTATATACTTAGTAATGCATACTGACCCTGCATCGCTTGATGAGTTCGTTTTGAGCATGGGTGATCTGCTCCTTCTTGCCACCCCAAGTCCTCAAAATCGACGTTTGAAGTGCCCGATCAAAGGCGAAGCTCATGGCCCAAGGCTTACAGAGCGGAACATTGTTAATGGCATTCAAATGAACCGATGCCTCCTCTTCCGATTGAGCGCCACTACAGAACAGGACTCCTGCCAAAAAGGATGTATACATTAAGAGGAACTCATATATTTATGACACGAATCCTTACCCATAACGGCCGGAGGTACAGTTCGCCTGATGGCGAGAACTGTAGCCATTCCAATATCCGATGGTGGATGGTTCTTATTGCTCTGCAGTCCGGGCATCACCATGCTGGGTTGCAACAGAGTTCCCTCAAGGAAAACGTGGTGATCACTGAGAGCCTTGTACACTCCAGCCAGCAGGATTTCGTTGACCTTCTGACACCGATCCAAGTCATGATCTCCGGTGGCCAGGACCTCGGGACTAATGATGGGCACCAGTCGCTGCGATTGGCAGATGGCCGCATACCGGGCCATGACATTCGCGTTTTCCAAAATCGCCTGCGGTGAAGGAGTATTCTTGGTGATCTTCAGGATGCAGCGCCATTTGGCAAAGCTGCAGCCCTCCTTCTTGTACTGGGCACATCGATTGGCCAGATCATCCAGACCCTGAGTAGTGAACTCATCCTCGGAGCCAAAGAGTGGAGAAAAGTGCTTGTCCACCTTGATTCCCGTGAGGATGCCCTTCTTTCTGAGGGCCTCCACAAATGGCAGTCCGTCATCCGTGCGCTGATGCAGTGTTTCATGGTAGAATATCACGCCGGATATATTCTCCGCTATCTTCGGATCGGTGGTGAATAGCATTTGCCGGTATATCCGGCGATTCTCCTCCGTGTTCTCCACACCGATCAGCTGGAACCGTTTGCCCATCACTGCACTGGACTCGTCGGCCGCCAGGATACCCTTTCCAGGAGCCACCAACGCCTTCGATATGCAGATGAGCTCCTCCTGCAGCTCCTTGTTTGGGTAGTAGAAGTGGGTCGTCATAGCGGTGTATTTTTTGAATTTTGACTTCACTCAAGTGAGCAACCAGATGGGTATTTTTAATGATTAAATAAAATTTGTGAAAGAAAAATCATGGAAACTTAATAATTGAAAGTTTGCAGTGAAACGTGATATATCTCCCAAGTATTAGGCATAACTCAAATCCTTTTACTTTCAACCTTTTTATTGACCAATTATTTTGATGTTTTCCAATCTAGATGCAAAATTTAGATTTATAGCAAGACTTGCCCACTACCTGACCATTTAGCGCTTGCCTCCGTCTAATGACATTCTAATTAGACTTTTAATTGCTTTGGCAAAGAGTGGGAGTCAAAAACTTTCAGGGGCAGAGATTTGGGGAAGATTAACCGGCAGAAAAGAATAAACTTGCCCCACATTAATTATATCTGACCGCACCGACACATTTTCGTTTTATGAGTTTCACTTCGGACGTTTAATGGCCAAAGTTTTGTTAACACAAATTATAAGCGGAAGCCGCGCTGTGTCATAAAAGTGGCGATACAAAGTGGAATAAAAGGTGATGTTTCATTTTGCGGACCATTTGCGGAGCGTGAATTGAATTTTCCAATTTTCTCTTGCAATTATCTGACAGACCTCGAGATCCACTCAAAATTCAATTGAATTCGACTCGACTCGAACCGAACCGACGACTAATTCTAATTGGCGTGGGAAACGCATCGAAGTGCTCCAATAGCTTTAAAAGGTTCGCTGGCTAGACAGTTGCCTAATTTTGTGTAAATTATCGCACGAATTATGAGTCTCGTACGTGAAATTCTCCAAAAATAGTCAAGACAGCAAACACATCGAAAAATTAAGTACGATAAATATCAAGCAACACGGCCAGCATAGCCAGCACAGTCACAATTGCATCGCATTTTGGATTGGTGTGTTTTTTCTCCTCCGAACAAAACCGATCCAATCCAATCCGATCCGATCCGACACCGTCATCAATATTCAAGTTTAGATCCCCCAATTAGGCCAGAGGCAAGACGCCGGATCGGCAACTCCGCCGAGCCTAAGCCTAATCGCAAAGCCAATAAATATGATCAACTGCGAAAATCCTCCACTGCGTTTCGAGCTCAGCCAGCCGAGATGTCTTTGCACCTAATTGAGCGTGGAGCGGCTGAGTCAGCCGGCCAGTAGCCACCAGTTACTTGAACTTACTTACTTGGCTTGAAAATTATTAATTGATTATCTATAAACGTTTTAATTGAAAATGGCGAGTAGCTTAATGAATACACCGAAAATTGGGTGCTCTTTGGTTGGCAAACTATATATGGCATAATATGAATATAATATGAAATGTGTTATGGAACTTAAGTGTTAAATTATTGTAATTAACTTTTATTATTGATGCTGCTGTTTTACTATTCTTACTTATTAATACCCCTACTGAGTAACCTGCAGAACGTCCTCTTCCTTAAAAAGCTGTTAACAGTGCACAGACGATTTGAAAGTTTTGGTAATTGCCATTTTACTGTCTCTGGCTCCTTCCGAAAACCAAGCAATGATCATTACCAGCCGGTAATACCCACCGAATTGGTTAGGGAATTCAATGGACAGCCACTTGGCTCCTGTCTTTTCAATATTAAATTGGCCGCTGGTCAGCGTTTAGTCAGTCAGGCGTAATTATTGTTATTACCAAATTAAGTAGCCAATTTTTTCATCGTCTTTCCGACTCTTTATCAGACTGAAGCCACTGTACTAACGACTGTAATCCGGCCACTACTTGGAGTGGAGTTTTTTTTTCCTTTTTCATTATTTTTTGTGTGCGTGGGGTGGGCGAGTATGAAGTGGATGGGGGGATTTACTCACGCTTTTGCTGCAGTTTATTAACGATTTTGGATTTTCAATTTTTAAGCACAAAGTCGTTTGTGAGCAAAACCCATACGCAGACGTAATTTTCAAGGAAAATCTCTTCATTTTTAATGTGCCCGGCTCGCATATGATGTTGCACACACTTTCAGAAAAATCAATAAAGCAGCAAGAAGGAGGCGAGTTGGCCAGCGTAAAATCGACTGAGATTAAATCGAGCGCACATAATCATATTTAGCTTTTTGGCCACATCGTTCGTGGATGTCAACTGCAGGCCACTCTGTGTATATATGGTATATATGGTTGTATGGCTATTGTCGTGGATCGTGCTTCATTATCCCCCTGCGAAGCGGGTCAAATGCAGTTTGCTGGCCAAAAACAATGGCCATAGGCGCCACCATCTATGAATTAATCACGTTCATAATTTCGCTATCGTGTTGCGTTTGCATGTTGCTCATAATTTCTTGTGTTTCTATCGTATTTTGGCCAGGCTATTGTGCTTAATTTGCCTTAAAAGGATAAAGGAGAGAGTCGTCGTCTTTGGAGCCATATTGTTGCATAATTAGGCACACGGCTCGGGGTGTTTGCTTTGGCATTTCTTGGCGCGAAAAGACTTGTGTGTGGTCATGTTGTAACAAACCATTGTGTGGCACATTTGCCACTTCATCTGCATTGTTCGATATGGAAATGAGTGTGTTGGTCTTTGGTCTTTGGTCTTGGACGGGGATTTATGATTGGGGCCAGCATGATTTGGTGTCTTGTAGGTGGCTAACGACTTTCTGAATAATTTCGATCCTGTTGCAGAAGAAACTGCAAATGAATTGTAAATAAAATTGGCTGTTGCTTGGAGAATTGCAATATATATCTACTTTATCTTGAATGGCAATGTTTGTATGTTGACATAATACTAGCTTGGTTTCGTAGCGATACAGGATGTTATTGAAAAACAAATTGGAATTCTTATGATTTTCCACTTCCAGCTTTGTTTGTAAATTTAGCTAAGCTTATCGATTCTATGCCACCATAACTCACAGTTTAGTGGTTCCCAAAAATGTGTGCTCATAAAGAGCTGCCATTGAAATTCCAGCCACACGATCTGACAGACAGGACACGTGCCAAACGCATATACTTCAATATCTAAATCTCAAGAATAATGTATACTATATACTCTTGTCTACCACATGACAGACAGCAACCCAAGGCTTGATGTTCATTCTGTGAAATCTTCATTAAATCAACTTCCAGGCCATTGCACAAAGGACCAAAGTTCATCGCCGTCTACATGCGACTTTACGACCCGCAAAGAGTATGCTTTTGTTTTCGTATTTTAAGTTTTCATTAAAATTTACGCATTATCGCATAAGCACTTGGGCTGCGACTTTTGCCCAATTTTTACCAATTAACGGCGCCCCAATCTCACGTACATCGGCCATGCGTTTGGGCCAAAATGGGTGGGTGGGTGTTGGTGGCTGGCATGTAAAACGGCCAACTTGGGCGGTCGTTTCAATTTCGCGTCGAATTTTTTTATGGGCCCACATCCTGTGCAGTGTGTTTGCCATATCGCGCCCGGCGCATATCAGTCGTTAAAAATGCCTCACATAATTTCGCTTATGTGCGTGCGACATTTAGCACCGAAAATGGCAAATGGCTGCTGGGAGCAGAAGGAACTCTCACCAGGATCCGTATCCAGGGGCTGGCACCCGCACTCACACTCTCATCGGAGGTGGAATCCAGAGCTGTTGGACCTGGCCCAATAACAATTATTTTTAAACTGTGTGCTTAACAAACGGGCGAAGGGAAAGCGCCCGAACAGTGTGTACAAATCGGGGAAAATAAAAAATCTGTTAAGTACCCGAAAACTTAAATTCCTGTAAAGTTTTCCGCTTGGTGGTACAAGCTTATTGGTGAGAAAGTAATGGACAGCAACTTAATGTTACCAAAGATGTTTAAGTTTTGAAAAAAAACAGAATGATTACAATCTACACTTCAATTCCAATCCAATAAAAAACTTTGACTTACTGTATTTTGCTTTTCTTTTACCATTCAATAACCATTGTGCGATGCAAAACAGTCGGCTCCGAAATGTTAAATGCTTCACACTCAATAATTTAAAAGTGCTGTTCTCGGTAATGCGCCCAGAAATAAAAATTAAAAACCTTTTTGGCTTGGCATGCAGTGCGTATGCGTAATGCCTACAGGTATTTGTATGTGTGGCATGGTATGCCAAGCATTCGCGCGGCGTTTCTGTGAGAACCATAACCTTGCCAGTTAGCAGTCACCTGGTAATTGCTATCGGCGTTGGCGTTCAACTTGCCGTCGTTTTCGAACTTGAGGTGAATGCACAGCAGAAAAAAGTGGACTCTCAAGTTTTTGTATTGATAAAATATTTACTTACCTATTTTATTTATTTCTAAAAATACTAATATGCTTGTCATTGAATTACGCACATAAGAACCAAACCTAACCAGAAGTACAACATTTATTTCCACTGTAGGTGAACGATATCGTTGGCGTTGGCGTGGCGCACGTTTTGATTTGCAGTCAATGAATGCGCTCGTAAAGTCGTGTAACACTTTTGCTGCTGTTGCTGTCGTTGCCCACTGCAGTTTTGGCCTTTTTGTGCATTTGCATTTTGGCCATTTGCCTGGGGGCGTAGGACCGCCCACGCGATTCCGGCCAGTGACTCAGGTTTTCATTCATAAAAAGCGAACAGCAACTCGGGCAGCGGAACGCAGGTGTCAGCCAGAAACCGCATTTGGCATTCAAAGTGCAGCTTCTCGTTTGGCAAAAGTTCAGGCCAAAGACGTGCCATCAAATCAATCGACGAACACCAGGGACGTTTTATTCGATATGTTCTTGCGAAATCGTTGTGTTAATTGCACCTGACTTTGCCCTCCGATTTTCACCGCTTTCCCTTCGACAATTCCTCTGCAATGGCCTGTTAATATTTGCCAACTTGGCTGCTGGCTGCTGGCTGCATGCTTTTATTGCTTGTTAATTGCCCAGCTGAAACACACACAATAATACGCCCAAGCCATGCACCTGCCATCTTCTGCTCTCCCACTCGAAATGGCCCAAATGTAATCAGGTTGGCAGCCATTGGTGGACAGCTTGGTGCTCGATGTTCCACATTGTTCCTCCTAATCCGAAAACGGCCGTTGACTGCGTGACACGATATGTCTTAGCCTGGATTATCCACTTCAGTTAAGGCCTCCACACAACCAAATATAATTGTTAACAAATTCGCTAACAAAACTGATTAAAACAATATTTTTTTAAATATGAATAACTAAATATTGAAATCAAGTAAAATATTTAAAGATAGTATTTAGAAAGCGCTGTATCGATTTTCTTGTAGTGTGGGAAAATCACGCAGCCAGCTCGAATGTAAATGTTTGTAGTCGGCTAGTGTTATTACCTGTCCGCCGGAATATTAGGCAGGGGCGTTGGTCAAGGGGGCGTGGCTGGGAGGTGGCTAAGCCGTGGGCGTGGCAAAATTCGTTGTAAGTACAACACATTGCACATTTGTTTGGTAAAGCCATTGGGGCGGCAGCTTGTTGGCCGGGCGGCAATGGGGAAATGGTGACAAATAACTTGGACGGTCCGGGAATCGAGCTCCATAGCTCTAGAGCGCCATGTGACCATGTTTTGTGTCTGTGCATCCGTGTCTGCATTCAGCATTCAGCATAGAGCATTCTGAACTCGGGCCGTGCCACATGTGTGTGAGTGTGGGTGTGGGTGTGGATGGGTGCATTATGAGATTTATGCGCAGTGACAGGAAGGCTGTTGATTAATTGAACTTTAATGAAAAGATTTATGTGGTTTCATTATTAAAAGCCAACAGGGAGCAGCAGGCAGACAGGTTATGGCCACTGGGGCTAATTGCTCTGTATTGATTTTAATTGCACTAGATAGTTTTGGCACTATAACTGATTGAACATTTTTACCCTTTGCAAACAACACTCTCTCCTTTCGCTGGCAACATCTTTCATTTGTCATCAATGATGGCAAATTTCATTAAGTATTCCCAGCGCGTTGCACAAATTAATTCTTGGCTTAGCCATATATCACTGGAAGTCAAAACTATAACTCATTACCTTAGCTTTTGCTCCACATTAAACAAAGACTCAAATACCCAAGGCAGCACCCAACTAATTGATATTCTACAGTGATTATCGTTTTGAAATTTATGCGACAATATGTAAAATATATTTCCTTTTTTGCTGCTCGTGCGCTTCATTGTTTCTTCAACAAATTGCAATTGCAGCGGTTTGTGCATATTAATTTTACCAGTCGCTGACGTAGACAATTGTTGTTGCCACTTCACTGGCGGTGGCACGAGCTGCATTTGGTGCGATTGTGGTTGCAAGTACTTAGGCGCCGCATCTGACAACTGGAACAATGCACTTTCAAATGATAATTGTTACAACTTTTATTGCTGATACGGCAAGCAACTGTTGCCACTGCCACCGCTGCTGCTGTTGCTGCTGCAACATTTGCCGACTGGCTGGTTTGCCATTGGTATTATTATGATTATTGCATTGTTATTGGCCTTTTATTGCCTCTGCACTCGATTTTCTTGTCTTGGCTGGCAGCTCGGAATAGCGGAAGACACTGGGGTATGCAAAAGTAGAGCTGCCATTAGTGTCACTCCGCCAGTTGTTTACGGCCGCACACTGGCAAAAATGCACGTGTGCTTTGTGCTTTATATGTTTGGGTAACATTCCGCAATCCCATTTTACTTTTAATTGTAACTGTAAGCCAATTTCCATTTATTTTTAAATGATTAATTTCTGTTGAACTTTTCTGCCAAGTTATTAAATTAAAATGGCCAAAAGACTATCATAACAAAAATAAAACTGAGATTCATCGTTTTTTTGAGGTGCTAAAATCTGTGTTTTTGTGAGCTCATAATTTTTTCCGGTGCTCGTCCTGCAGAAATTCCCATCAGGGAGTTTTTTGTTGGCCGTTTGATTTTCCGTGTTTTTTCGCCGCTTTTCTTTTAGGAGCCAGCAGTGAAGCACCGTTCGTTGTTCTTTGGACGTTGTCGACCGACATTGTTGCGATATTGTCAGCGCATGTGGAAAACACAAACAACGGCGTTTTGTTTGCAAAAGCGTGCCGGGCCAAACATAACCGCTGAATGGCGAGAGAGGGGAGTCGGCGGTTGTGGGAGTAAAGTTTGGCCAAAAGTAGTTGGTGAAGGGGGCGGGGCGGGGCGGGGTCATGGCCCTATCCCGCCCTGTCGCTTAGACAAAACCAAACGTGGCACTTGGACACGATTTTTGCTGTATATGCCGGCTGTGTGTTTTGGTTTAGCCATAGATTTTTTATTTGTTGCTGTCCACTTTTATTGTTTTGCGGTCTGCATATTATATTTGGTCATTCCATGTTTTACCAATATCATTTCAGATTTTTTCATTATTCGATTTTATTTATTGCAGCTGTTTTGACCATTTTGGGTCTGTTGGTTATTATAAATGAAATGTTTGCCGATTATGTGAGTTCAACTCCAAAGCAAAAGTCATTCAGTTGAAGGCTCGCCTCTATTGAAACTTTTTTAATATATAATTCGCCCGAAACTGAATCTGTAAACTTTCCTAATAAATTATTGAGATTCTATGAAGAAATGAATGGCTTTGGATGAATAAATCAAATAAGTCTGATGTTTAATACAGCCGGCTGGCTTGGATGAACTCTATGATGATCTCAGTGGCTGCACACATTAAACTTGATTGGTCTTCGACTACTTGAACATTCCTCGCCAAACCATCTTGATAGCAGATCTCATTATTTCCATGCAATTTTGTTGCCAGCTATCTGGAGGCGATAATCAGCTTTTGGTAACTTGTTTAGCATACGCAATTATATATAAAATTATATCTGAATGTGTAAATACTTGTATATGTTTGATATTTTAGCTGTATAATTTCGCATTCATGGCTGCCAAGCTCGAACTCTGGCTAATTGACACTTAACATGGCTTGGAGTATTTTGAAGTTAATTGTGTGTCGACGTCAATAGTGTTTCCAGCACTCTCCTCCGTCCAACACTCAAACATTTGTTGGTTTACCGAATTTTGTGTGCTTGTTTGTATTTAAATTGCCTTGTCGCTTGTTTAGTTGTTTCTGCTGCTGGATTTGTTTTTGGCTGCATTTGATAGGTATTCCATCGATATACCTACAGCAATTTTATTTTCGCAGACATGTGTACTATTGAATAAATTCGAACAATGCATTGTCGAATTTTTTAGTTCCTCTTAACATAGAAATTCATTTTGAATTAATTTATGAAGATGCTGTAAGCAAGACATGTTAATGTTACTTAATTAAAGCCTGCTTAACAAAAGATTTTTTATCAAATTAAAGATTTGCTATAAAAGAAAACATTGGTTTTGCCATTATTTTTTATTGCATTGATAGTCAGTCGGTCTCTTTGCTGCGTACAAAAATATTTTCTTTTGTTTTTATTTTGGAATGCAATTTGCCGAACATATTTTTCGATATTTGCAAGCCGGGTGAGAATTTTTCGTTGCTTTTAAAACCCTTGTTTATTTTGGCCTTTTATTCCAATTTCGATTTCAATTGGCAATATCTCCGAGAAAATGACCAAAATGAAGTATGCAACATTTTTAACAACTTTGTTTGGCCTGTGTTTCCAGACAATTGTGACCGAAAAATGAGTCGAGTGCGTAAAACTTGACATCCATTTGTGCAAGTGAGAGAATATTTGTTGTTTTTATTCTTCGAGATTGGAAAAGCCGATGTGCAATCAAATGCTTGTAATTGTATCTGGAAAATAACCAAGTTTTTAAAAATTTCCATTTAGAACTTAAGCCAAACTACTGTGCACTCCGAATTTAAGCTAATAAATAACTTACTATCATAACATATATAGCAATCGTAAATAACCAATTATATTTATTTAATTGACCGATTTATTTATTTGCCTGCTATTTAATTGTGAAGCACAAACACCTTTACTTTATTTTTTAAATGCTTTTTGGGGTAAAAAATAATTTATTCCTTGTTTGCCGACGAATGAAACCATATTGTCACAGAAATGGCTCGACATGTCTACCATTTGGAATTGCGATTTAGGAAACAATTTGCCTCATTGCGTGTTCTGGGAGATGCATAAATAATTAAAATGTTCACATTAGTTTTTCATGCCACTCGCATGTTGCCAGCTCCAATTTCAATAAGCACTCTAATTGTTTTTAAGTGTTTTTCCAGCAGCGACAACAGCAGCCGTGTGCAGCGCAAATGAGCCGTAATTGCATAATTCTAATTTAGCGTCGAGTTCTAAGCACCGAAAAACATGTTGACTACAATTTATGCACGTGTGTGAGTTCACGAGTGAGTGAGTGTGGGTGGCTCTGCGCCAGTGTGAGTTTAGAATCGTGTGTGCAGTCACTCATTTTACTTAATAACTCAGTGCAAGTGCACGTAAACTCTGCACTGGAGTTGAAGTTTGGCCATGGCTCAAAGTGGGTGGCTCAAAGTCTGGTTTTGGGGTGCAGTGGGTGGATGAGTTAACAAGCAGCTTTGTGTGTGAGGTGGGTGGAAAAGGTGTCGGAAAAGTTTAACGTACTCACGGAAAGCCCAGGTGGCAGCAAGTGCTGCAAAATGTATCGATGCAGAGGTCGATAGTCAAAAATCAGTGGCGAGCAATGGATATGTTACCAAGCTCATAATTAAAAACAAATTCGTAGCAAAAATATAATATATAAAGAAACATTCGTATGCGGGCTTATATTGTAAATAATTTGTAAATGTCAATTAAAAATATTTGACTTATTTCGTAGGCAGTCGATGACGCATGTTTTGTGAATCGACCTTGTTACAATAATCGGTTTTCGGCATACGGCTTAAGTGTGAAAAATGTCATCTTGATTTCTGTGTCATCTGTTCCGCAAAATGCCTGAATTTCAAGTGAACATAAAAGCACGCACACATTCCCACTGCTGAGTGTGTATTTAAATCCTTATTGCGACACCTGCACAAAGCAAATACCAATTAAAGGCTTTCCACATGCAGTTGAATGCCAACTTTGTATGAGCGACGTGGGCGGTGGGGAGTTGGGTTGTTGGTATGAAATTCGTGTGTGGGCAAGGATACCGCACATGCATGCCATTAAGTTGCCACGCCCTCCACTTGCTCTGTTTACTGCACTTCAAAAAAAGCGCTACAAGGTTGTGAGCATTCTTAAAACACTTTTTTTATTACCAAAAGCAACAATGTTTTGCTTTACTTTTAGCTAAGGTAAAAATTTTCTTCAATTAAAAAATATAGTTTTAATGGCTAATATATATATGTTTTTCTCTCTGTGGATGCACATCTACCCGAGAACGGAGGACAAACAAATTTACACAAATGGTAGCTGACCGTGTCGTGCTTGGTCAAGACCAATTTATATGCACCGGTCAGTTTGCCACGAGATCCCGGAGTTCAAAGATCTGGTTATAAAGCGCCTACGGTGAGCAGATATGGGGAAGGACCAAGTCCTGCGGCAGAAGCGGAGCTACGGCTTTGTAACCAACATCAAGGATTATTGCACCAATTGCACACTGGCAGGATTCGCTTACATCGCCAACTCAAGGTGAGTTGTCCCGCCTACGTAGTGATACTCCAATTTTTGATTGTTGCCTTTTGGTGTGTAGACTGCACTTCACGGAACGCATCTTTTGGCTGATTTGTGTGTTCATTTCATCGTTGGGCTGCTACCAACTGATCATGGGATACCAGCGGAGTTTTCCCACACGAGCTGTGAGCATTGTGTTCGAGAGCCTGCCGCCATTTTCCAAATGGAAATTTCCCGCTGTTAGCGTCTGCGAACTTGCCTACCGTGGAAATTTGTTCTACAAATTCGAGGAATACATAGAAAGGTTGCGATTGACAAGGGACTCCAGGTCAAGAAATTAGACTTTCTTATTTTTTTTAGTTTGGGCAAGGATGTAGCCGGGGATTACCCATATGATGTTGAGACTGGCATATCGATCCTTTTGTTTCCCGCCTTGTATAATGAGAACGGATTGAAGGGAAAGTGTGGAGTAGTGCACAAGAATTGCACAGAAGCATGTGCAAAGTGTCCGTCGGACAACTACCGGCAAATCTTAACCTGGGTGAGTAGGTCTCAAATAAAGTTAGTACAAATTATCCATATATTATTAAGTGTTATATGTTTAATGTATTTTATTTCACCAGTATGGAGCCAACTGCTCGGATCTTTTTGTGGAGTGCAAACTATCCCATAAACCCTTCGACTGCTGCCGGTACTTTAGACCCCTTTTGACTCCATTTGGCCGCTGCTATATGCTCAATTCGCTGCTGAACAATGAACCTGGCTCGAAGTACTGGCTGCCCAACGAGCTGGATCCCGCCAATCAGAAGGCTGTGATAAATGTGATCACCCATTTGGATGTGCAAATAAGCGTGATAAATGCAGAAGATATTCCACATACGGCATTCTTTCCACCCGGAATTCCTCTGATTACCGAAGGCCTGAGCAAGTATATGCAATTTAACCAGATCGTAATGAAGAACGATCCGGATGTTAAGGACGTTGATCCGAAGATTCGCAGCTGCTTTTTCCCAGAGGAGATACCGCCCAACAGTCTGTACAAGTCCTACAGCTTCAGCGTCTGCATCACCGAGTGCATTAGGGGCTTGCAGATGAAAGCCTGCAACTGTACGTCATTCCTGTACAATCCCAATGCCGATCCACGGTATCCGGACTGCAATCTGGAGGGATTCTTGTGTCTGGAGAAGACGCGTATGATCAAGCCCGACTCCAGGGTGCTGGTGAACAACAACAAGGGCAACAATGCCAGTTGCGGCTGCCTGCCGTCCTGCAATGATGGCGACATTACTACCATTTACGAGCCCGCTTTATTGTAAGTTTATTATATTTAGGCTCGTAGTCCGAGCCACGATGCTTATTTGCATAAATTCCCACATCCGGCAGTGTCAGGAATCAAAACAAGTACTACAACGGCACTCTGGACATGCCTTTCCTGCCAACGGATCAGTATCGCCGGCAGTCCCTTCGCACGCCTCTGGACGTCGTGGTCTCCATGGGCGGCATGCTGGGTCTCTTTCTGGGGGCCAGCATCCTCAGTGCCATCGAGTTTGTCTACTATTTCACAGTGCGACCCCTTAGCAACATGCTGGGGGCTCGCGCCGCTCGTGCGTAATTGGTCAACTGCCAGCGGCAAGTCGAAAGCCACTGCAAAAAGTTTTCGAGAAATAGATGCACTTATAAAAAAGTTCAAGTTAGGTAAAAATTATACTAAAATCATTACATAGCTTATTGAACTTTATTTTTTTTAATTCCTCAAGCTTAACAGGGGAATGTTAGCTTCTATACGTGTATTCGTTAACCAAAGGGAAGTGTATTGAAAAAGAAGAACGGAATCCCGAGTCTCACGAGTTGGCTGCGCCTTGACCTCAGTCACAAGCGGCGTATGCGCAATTTAAAAATTTTATTAAATATTTGCTCGACTCGGTCACTGCAATGCGCATTAAAAATGCAACCATGGCATGCCGTCAGGATGCCAAGGATATTCGTACCGAAAAGCGATGCTGTGCGAGCCAAGTGTGAAACTGAAAATCAATGAAACTCACAATTTGCCCAGTCAGCAAACGCCTCTTGGCGACAACTGCAACCATTTTACATTTATATACATACATGCATATGTATATATACGATCGCCTCAGATTTTGGCCACCTTTCAAGCCTGTTAAGTTCCTCATTCGCCAGAGCCATGTTGTTTAGCTTTAAATATTTAAAGCGACACAATAATAGAAAAGTATGCTAAAAGCAAACCGGAGAAATGTAATCACATTAATTCTTTGCCACAGGCCTTCTTCTTTGCCGTTGCTGTTGCCTTTGCCTTTTTCGGTCATTGTTGCTTTTGGTCACCTCGACAAAGGTTAATTAATTATGCTCTACACCAATTAAAAAGACACGAAATGGGCCTAAGCTTTTAGCGCACGGAAAATTCGAGTGAAATGGGCTTAAAAAGGAATGTGGAACACTGTCAGAAGTGGATCGTTGGGAATATTTGAAAAGCACATTTGAAACCAATTAAAAATTAATTATGGCAAACTAAGAGCAAAATCTAATAGGAATTGATGCCGTAAAAGTTCTAAAGATAATGAGTTCATGAAATGAAAACATTTCTATATTAGTGAACATTAAAAACCAAACTATAAAAAGATAAAGTTTATTAATAAAGTACATCGAAAGTTTATATTTATTAGCTTAAGCTTTAAATCTAAATTGAAATGTCAAGCCTCCTAGTTGGAAAACAATTTTAAAAGCATGAAAGGCATACTTAAAGGGCATTAAAGGACTTCATAAAACTTAGCCAAACAACTTTTACTACTGAAAGGACCCAAGGAAACGGAATAAAAATCTCTGACCGCCACTTCCCGCAAACTCATAAATAATACTCTCTCCTTTTCAAGCGCAAATATATATATGTGTGTAAAAATATCTTTTTTCTGACTTTCTTTTAGCATGCCTTTCCATTTCATTTCATTTGCCGGCGGGACTTTGCCTTCTTCTTTAACACATTCATGTCCCGCACTCGTATTTATGGTGCATTTGTATATGGTTTATGAGGGAAATCCCCTCCGCTCAGTCAAAGGATTCCCCGAACAAAGCGGCCAAGGGGGGCAGGTCAAACGAATTGCCGACCCGAGTGCAGTGAAAGTGTAGCGCCAGCTACAATGTTAACCGTATCTGTCCAGAAAAACTTTGCCAGGACATTGTTGCCAGTGACTGGGCGTATCATTTATCAAGCTCAGCGCAAAAGAGACGAAAAATGACGGAAGGACGACACGAAGAAAAAAAAAAAGAAACAAAACTAAAACAGAAATAAGGAAACGAGAACATTTTTGTTATGTTAAACTGTCAGAGTGCGCATTTAGTCATTACTTACGTTTTCTGCTTTTCCGCTCGCACTTTTCCTCGGCTGTCAGTCTCATGAAAATGCAACACACACACACACCCACCGACGCACACACACACACGCACCTCGGCATGTCACACACTTGGACGAAATGTAATTAAAACTTGCCATGCAAGTCTGCGTCTGAGCTTGGCCATTAGCATAACGCTGAAAAGTATGCTACGTTATGTATAATTTAAACGAAACACCGCATCGTCATTTATCAAAACGGCTCGCAAAATGTTAATTATTATGTTTTATTGCCTCCGAAAGTCACGCCGCCGCTCTCCCCCTTTGGTCGCTTTTGTAGGATTTTATTTTTGCGTTTTCCCGTGATTTAGCCGGACAGTTTGAAATATGCTGCCGGCATGTGGTCGGTTGACCGGGCCAAAAAAACAGAATTGCGCCCGGCAACTTAAATCATTCGCCGGCTGACAGCCACACTCACACTATGAGACACACTCACTCACACCAGAACACACACACACTTGTATGCATGCATATAAATATAATTGTATAATGCTTTCCGGTCATTGATTTAAGCGGCGCCAGAAGAAGCAGGGTGCCCAGAACAAGTTCGAAATAATTAAAATTCAAATAACTTCATTAAAATTTAATTCGAGTGCCAGGGAATTGCCAGTAAGTGGGCAGTCTCTTGGCTGCATTTCAATTGCTGCAATTGCGAATTGCCAATGGGAAGCGCTAAAATAAGCAATTGCCAGCGAGCTCCTGCTGAAAAAAAAAGTCTAAACGAAACGAAACGAGACGGCGAGGGCAAAGAAAAACTTCAGTTTTCCTTCTCTCCAGGTAGCGAAGGAAATGGTAACTATTTTTCAATTACCTTTTTCGCACGCACGTTTGCTTAGCATTCGGATTTCTTTGAGCAGGATATTTGCCAGCTAAGCTAACTTCAAGACATCCTGGCAATGCTCTAACCAATTGGCATACCTAATTTATGAAGGGCCCTCTCTTTATTTGTATTCTGATATATCTAATTTTCAAGCATAAAATGGCCATTTTATTGGATTAAAAGAGTGCCCTAACAATATTTTAATTAAGAGCACTTTAAATCGAATAGAGAATATCAATTTCGTCTAAATAAACATCACTCAATTGTTATGCCAGCTTTTCACTTTCGTATTTATTTTCTATCACCAATTTTTGTGTGCCATCTCAATGCATTGATGCACTGCGAATAATTTGACTCTTCAGTTTGTTTTGGTTATTATAAATGTAAAAAGAACTTAATGTTTTTGACGATTTTGTCGAAGGATTTTCCTTGTATATTTTCTATAATTACTAGTAACAAAGATGTTTGTTAGGTTGACATTGGAGTTCGCTATTTTTCCCTGTGCGCACATGGACTTGGTTGAGTGTGTTAACTGTTTGTAGTTAGTAGTTTTTCAATCACATTGGCACGCCCACACATCCACAATATCGGAAACGCCCCAGCACGCTGGCACAGTGTTAACAATTGCCTTCTCTGGAGGCAATCGTTTTTTCTTCGTTCTTTTAAATTTCCCCTAAGCGGAAATCTATTTAAATTGAATTCTATTCTTTGGGCCTGCAACTCATGCTGAGGTGCATCCTTGTGTCTGCTTCTTGGGTATGAAGTTTTGAAAACTTTTGCCAAGCGGATCGCACTCTACGCATTGCGAATTATATTAAATCCTTGGCTGGCATTTCCATTTCAATGGATAATCATTATGAGCGTGAGCTGCTGCTGTTTCTCCTTGGGCTTCTGCTCCAGCTTCTGCTCCAGCTTCTGCTCCAGCTTCTGCTCCAGCTATTGCTGCTGCTACTACTGCTGCTGACGGCACTTGCTGCCACACGGCATTGTTGCCATGGAAGCCATTTTGCAGCACCAATTCCCATACACTTATACACTAATGTATACGTACGTATATGAACATACGGATGCGGATATATGGATGCTCGGACGGACACACACATGCTTGTGGATATTATGCATTTTTCACACATTTGTGCTGAATTTGATTGTGCTTCGTCTAGGTGTAAATACTTGCCGCTGGCATTTGCACAAAGTTGCACAACGCAGCGTATGAGTAATATTTATTCACGCTCTGCCTTTGTCTGCCTTCATGGTATTTGTAAGGGTGCATCAGTGTGTGTGAGCCAGAGCATTCAGCATATGCCAAGCATAAACATAAGCAGGAAATTCATTTTTCATTTGTTTGCTTAAAAGTTCAGAACTGAACTTCAGAGCGATGAAGATGCTGCCCGCTATCGCTGCCACTGACTGTGTATTATAAATATTCATCATACGCCACCGAGCCCGGACAGAGCACTTATTATACACAAATTAAGGCTAGGCATGAGTTTTTATCTTCCTCTTGTTTTTCATATTTTGTTTCTTTTCTTTTATGGTTTTTTGGGGTGAAGCGTCTACCGAAAAACAAATTTGAAATTCCAACTAACGCCCGACGTGTTGAGTGGAAATGCAATACAATTTGCTTTGCCAAGGCGGTTCGACGGCCTTTCTAGCCGCAATGTCACACAGTAAACAATAAATAATGCTGTATTTAATGAACTTTTGTATTTGGTTTTTCGTATTTTATAGCTAAAATTGGGTTGCAGAAAAAACATTATTCATTTGCGTATAAATAAGTACAAACAATTTACATTTAACAAAACTTGTTAAATTGTTTACAGTTGTTCTAAAAAAAATTCAGTAGTTTGAAAGTATAAAAAGCAACGTCGTTATTTATTTTTTATGTTAGAAATCATCATTGTAATTTTCTAAATTTTTTCTCTGCACATTCATATTGCTAAGAAGGCCATAAAACATCAGCTGTTTAACGCACGGCATTTTGCAAATTTATGTCTTCAAAAGAGTTGCACATGCACAAGAAATATACTACATATATGTGAAATATGAATACATGGTAAACTTTATAGTGCTTTGTATGCATATAGCCTGGGTCCTCGAGACGAGCCGTCTGCCTGCCGCATCCTTACTCCTTTGCCTCTCTCCTGCCCGTCAACCAACAACCAACCCATGGCAAAGTGCGCGACTTGTTTTGGCAAGTGTTTTCCATACTACTACTGTTGCTACTGCTGCTGCTGCCAGGAAGAGCCGAATGCCTCAGCGGCGGAATGGATAACTTGGCTTGGATTTTGGGCTGTTATCTTTAGCGCTTCTGGCTGATGCTAAAGTGGTTAGAGAGCTGTAGTTAAAACTCTTGCAGAGCTCTCAAAATATTGACTGCTTTTGAATGCAGTATCCAACTTAGGCAAGATATACCCAAAACTTTATGCAGCAGGACAGGTGTCTCGGCACTCGAGTTTTGCATGCAATTTAAGCGTTTTCCCACTCCATTTGCCTCAACAGACTATTCCAGCGAAATGAGGCTCCATATTTTGATTAATTAACACGCGAAAGTGTGCTTTCTATAAAGAAAATACACAATGCTGAGCTCACTGATGTTATATTTTCTCCTCGGATTACTTTATACTGTAGCTGTTAATGCTGGTGGAATGGCATTGCCAGCCAAAAATGTTGTCACACACCGTAAACATTGCAAAATAATGCCCAGCAGTCAGTCAGAGCCAATCTTATCGCCTCGGCTATTAACGCAGCAATCCATGGAAGCCAAGTTAAGGCCGGCAAAGTGTGCACGTGGCCACTTTTGATGGGCAAGTGTCGACGTGGCATTATCAGTGTCAGGGCATCATCGTCGGTCTGCTGTAAACTACAAGGACGATTCAAATCCAAGCAAAATAACCACGACAAATGCTTGCACGTGCTTTACCTTGCTCCATAAAGCAGGCCAAAGCCAGAAGCCTCAAAGCCAACAAGCCGCATAAACAAATCCCTCTGGTCCTGGGGGTATTGGTATCTGGCGGTGGGTCCTGGCATTTAACTTCTGCTCGACAGAATAAAAAATAGTAGCGTTGAGCTCCCGAATAAAGAGGCAAAAGTGGTTTTTAGGCCGTAAATTGGTTATCCAATTTATGCTTTCCCTCGGGTGGATGCGAGACGAAAGCTAAAGCGGAGTCAAAAACTCTAAATTCCGTGGATGAAGCAGATTGGTTGAACAGTTTGGGCTCTTTACTTCTTTTTGCAACTTGCTTTTGTACTCGGCAGTGTTGGGGTTCAAGATTGCTTATTAAATATATCTTGAGTGAAGCAACATCAAGTACTTTATAATTGAGTTGTGAGCTATTTTCCATTTCTTTTGTTTTCTAGATCATTTACTAGTAACCAGCACTTCATGGCCTGCCCTGCCTGCTGATAGCTCCTTTGGCAAGTGACGAGAGGCTTGTCGTCTCGACTAGCACAGAACTTCTGGTATTAGAAATGATTTCTTATGGCTTCTTGCCCCCCAACATTTGGGCCTTCGTCTGGGGTGCTTTCAGCTCTCTGCTTTCAGCCTTTTGATTTATGTTGACATGCTGTGGTTGTTGTTTCTTGGGGCTTCTCGCTGCTTTCTTGGTGCTGGAGCTCTTTTTGGTATTGGTCCTGGCTGTGGCCTTAGTTCGATTGCCAGGGACCCAGTGCACGCCTCAATGGTCAGGTGGTTCGCCCACAAAAAAAGAAAATACAAGTAAGTAAAATACAAGGAGAAGTGAGAAGGGCAAGCGGGTGAAAAGCGAGACCTAACCAAACATTTCTTGGCAAACACTTGGCCATTTTTCATGAGGTTCATTTCATTTCAGTTGCTTTTTATTGCCAGCCAAGACGGCCTTTAAGCTACTGTGGAATCGCATTGAATCCGCTTTGAATTTCAACAAAATACAATTTATAAAATATTTAAAATAATTTATAGTTATTAAGACAGGAGAGCAGCAAAAATATTGTATCTAAAATTGATTATGGATCTGGGAGTTCAAAATGAACCCACTGTATGAGTCAGTAACCGAAACTCTGTCCAAGTTTTGGGCGGCATACGTTTTTGTGGTTCACCTCGGCATGTTTCGTTTCAGTTTGGTTCGGTTCGGTTCGGTTCGTCCCGCCTTGCGAATGCGGTTGCGGATCCTTTTTGGTGGCCGCCTTGGAATGCCATCGAAATTTGTCACACAACTGGACACGCGGCGAAGGGACGAGTGCAAGACAAGTCAAAATGGCCACCGGAAGTGGGCGACATTGTTGCATGTCCGCGTGGTTGTTGGTGTCGCAGTTGTTGGTGTTGTCAATCGCAACCGCATTACATGTCAATTACCGCATACTAAACTGTAAGAGGGCTTACGCCAAGTGCGTCCCGAGTGTCCTCAATGTCTTGAATGTCCTGATTGTGGCCACGGCAACTTAAGGGCCTTTCAGGCCCTTGCACAGCAAGGCTTTCTCAGTCTGCGGGGGGTTTACAATTTCCTCCTCCTTTTTTTTTATTTCGCAGCAGACAGTTTGAAAAGAGCTGGATTCGTGGCGTTGCACACGAGTTTAATTTATGGGGCTCGCAGCTATTTTGGCTGCCAAAGCGGAAGTGCCGCTGTCAATAAGGATTGGCAGTCAGCATGCGGGTTGGTTCAGACTTGGGGTCCCGCCTTTCCCCTTTCGCTGCCAATCCCCCTGGCTCAATTTTTTTTCTATTTTTTTTGGTTCTTTTGCCCTCTGATAGAGATTGACAAATGCGTGCGTGTTGGTGACTTTTAAAAAATGTCTAAGCTGCTGCGGGCTGGCAAAAAGAGTGAAATGAAACGTGGAAAAGTGCGGTAGAAGCGTAAAGGAGAACCGTAAATAATGCTAAAAATTTGTTAAAAGGACAAGCGTAATAAATCCCCTCAATGGCACACACACAATTTCCTGATAACTTTTTAGTGACTGATATTTAGCGTTAGTGTTTGCCGGCGGGCAACGCCTAAGAAATCCTTTTTGCAAGTTGGAAAAATTAAAATTTATATCAAAAGTTGCAGCTGACTGATGGGGTATGTCATGGATGGAAACTTCCTGCACGGAAATCTTCATTTTGAGTGATATGAACGGGAAGTTATTGCCCAGAATACTTGGTTGATGTGTCGGGTAGGAAATCGTTGAGTTTTGTTATGGCTCGCCGGATTTCATGACATGTGTGTGTGTACTTTCGAAACTGTTAAAGCTACATATCTGTTGTTTGTCGTAAAAATTTTAAATTTTATGTACAAAAACGTATTTTAGCGTTGAAAATTTAATTAAACTTTCATACGCCCTAAAAAATCGAGCCTTGGGCTATTTGCTTTCATGCTTCGCATGATGGCAAGTTTTTGTTTGCCTTTCATACAAATCCCAGAGACTGCAGGGTCAATTGTTATGTTTGTTCAGTGCATTGATTTACTGTGTAGCAATTGGAAAGGTTAGTTAATGATTAATGCACCTTTTTGCACATGTGTTTGGCGAAAACAAAATTTTTGAGTATGCCTTGTGCTCAGTTTGAGGCATATGTCGTAACATGTTTACTCTATGCTTGCATTTGCTCTGCCATAAATTTTCCGGTAACATATTTGCACAATTTCTACCAAAGTAGCTGACAACAACTTGTTTTCCCACGTTCCATGCATTTTACAGGCTGTCAGATACTAATGCAACTATCTGGAAGCTGCCAATTCTGTTCAGCGTGCAACTTTCGCTCGGGCGCTTTGCAGCTGCCTGTCTGTCATCGTCATCGGGATGGTGAACCAGAGCACATCTCGACCACGTCAGTGGGATGTTACCCTCGACCCTGGGCATAGCAGTATTAACATCAGCACTCAAAAAAAATATATATATAAAATCCACAAAATAAAGATATATGTAATGCATATAAATATCACGTTTTTGGCAACAAAAATTGTTTATGATAAAAAATAATCACTATTTTTTCGGTAGCAATAAAAGTATTTGTCCAAAAGTGGAATGCCATACCTCGTTGAATTCGTAACAAAATTCCCTATCGATCCATGTGCATACATTGAAATGCTAATTTTTGGCCATTTTTCGCAAATTTTGATGATGGTACCCCTTATCGAAAATGCAATAACTTGTCAAATTTTTTTTATTCGAAAATCGAAAAAGTAGGAATAGACATAGTAAGCTATGTTTATAAGCAGAACAAAACAGTCTTTATTTTAGCTGTTCTGCCATTTTTGGCCAAGTTATGGCGAAAAAACCTATTGAAAATATCTGATTTTTTTCAATTTTCTTTTTTTTATTTTTTCATGAAAAATAATCCGTTTTTTTTCGATAGCAGTAAAAATAGTTGTCCAAATGTGGAATGCCATACCTCGTTGAATTCGTAACAAAATTCCCTATCGATCCATGTACATACATTAAAATGCTATTTTTTGGCCATTTTTCGCAAATTTTGATGATGGTACCCCTTATCGAAAATGCAAAAATTTGTCAAATTTTTTTTATTTGAAAATCGAAAAAGTAGGGATAGGCATAGTTAGCTATGTTTATTAGCAGCACAAAACAGTCTTTATTTTAGCTGTGCGGTCATTTTTGGCCAAACCCCGATTGAAAATATGTAATTTTATTACTTTATTTTGTTAAGCATAACTTTTAATAGCGATTTTAGCGTAAAACATTTTTGTAAAATGTAAAAATGTTGTCCTTACATTGCTTCTTTTAGATATGATCTTATCTTACAGGTCATTCCATAAGACAGGTTTTTTTGAACTATTTAAAATGATTTATTTAATTGTAATCACTGCCTTGGATATTTTTGAAAAATTTTCGCTGTGCAAAGCGGCGAGTAACGGACTATTTTCTATTAAAATTTACCAAAATTTCGAATGCAGCGGACAGCGGCCTGCGGCAGAAGGGTGATCCACTTGGCCAACTCACCAACTCACTAACTAACGAACTAACGGTCTAATGCATAATTTGTCTGAACTTTCGGGGCCTGACACTACGGTAAGGCGTTAAAGCCCAAGCCAAAACTGTTAGATTTGCTGTGGCTTTGTCCTGCTGCGGTAAGCCCAAAAACTTTTCCATTGAATTCTATGCCACTCTGCGGTCTCAGCCGTAGATGTGTTCATTTGATTTGAATGCGAATGAGCCCGAGTCGAGGGAAAAAGGCATAAAAGTTCGCACATGAACTTCCACCGGCGGCAGGAGACGGCATTAAAAACTGTGCTGGTCATAAAATCCAGGTGAACACGGCTCTAATAGTTCTCAGCTCTGAAGTGCCTGTGCCATATCTCTCTCCTACACCCTCGTCCTCTTATCCCATATGACATATCTTCCACTCTCGGTCTTAATTTATGCGTATTTAATAGAGTTTTTATTGTTGTTTGCAGTTTGGATGGAAAGTTCTTCTGCGTCTTTGATTGAATATTTATGCGTGCCTCTCTTGCTCTGATTGTATGCGTAAGTTTGGCTATGAACATTTTGCGGTTTACCCCAAAACTTGTTTTACAATTTTCCTAATGGCTCAGCCGCCTGCAGAATATTCCGACGGAGATTTCGATTCGTGACCAAATTTTGAGTTGGTCGCTCTAATCCCGGATTGGGTTTTTTTTCTTATTCGATTCGGTCGATGCCGGGTCACGTTCCTATCGCCCGAATCTTAATGTCACCGAGATCTTTTGGGTAATTGAAAACTTCCAAATATCAGACCGAAGCACATACACAATCTTCCACTCATTACCTCGGCTTACTTAGCCCACATCCTGCCCCGCCCACCTATGCAGGACCGGAATGTCAGGTTACATTTGCGCATAAAATTGAAATTACCAAAAGTGCGTTGGGAAAAATTAAATTTCCTCTGCGCAAATATTTGAAACTAATTATACCCAATAGACACGGGTGCGAGTGGGGTGGCCGAAGTAACTGGAGATGCCGTCGTTTCTGAAGACGCTGTCACTGTACATCCGCTCGTGATTTAGGGGCCATCTAGGCGAATACACATTCTGCAGCTCAGGGAAGTGCACTGTGAAAAATATCTACTAAATGGTTAAGTTTTGAATGTAAGTATAAAGAGTGATCCGAGTACAAATGTATAAACATTAAGCTATACAAGAGATTTGGGCAGAAAACTAATAAGTTATACCCAGAAGTATACTTGATTTTTCCCAGTGCAGCAGCGTGAGCAACGAAACTCTATATTAGACCAGGTTTTTGGGTTATAAACAAAATACGCGTGACTTCCTTGCGCAGCCATTAAAGCGACACATCCTTCGCATGAGCATAGCTTACTTTTTCTGAATGATGAGCAGTCGGGATAGGAGCGGGAAAAAAGGCCAAGCAGAATGGATTTAAATTGTTGATTAGTGCGGGAATCGCAGGAAAACAACTCACAGCACCTGTGGACCTGTGATGTGCGCCTGTGTGATTTTGAAAAATAATCATAATAATGACGGGCATTGTTGTGAAAATTCCGAATTCAAAAAAAAAACTAAGGGCCAAACAGGCTGAAAAGCAATTTGTACGCAAGCCGGATTCCTGCCTGCTCCATTATACATATACATATATTTATGTGTAGTAGGGTCCTGGCACGCACGCTTATGCTCAGCATTATACTTAAGCTTTATGTTCCAACTTCGCATTGTTTTCGTTTTGGTTTTAAAAATTTCATGAACTCATTGAGACGTGTGAAAAGGTATCTTGAGAACGGGGCTCAAAGATGGTAATCCTGTTTTTCGACCAAGTCAGCGCCAGCTACCTCAGATCAAAGAATCTGCTAAGGGGTCCGCTAAGCAAATTGCGCCAAAAATGAATTATTAGCGCTCGAAAAGTACCGAAAAATGTTGGCAGTCGGCCGTTTGTCGAAATTGCAGGCGAACAAACCAGTCACCCCGGAACCCCAGTCAGTTTCCAGACCAACCTTTTACCGCTCCTTTTTGCGTTCTCAATTTAGTTAAGAATTATGGCTCTAAGAAATGAAAATGTGTCTGCGTCGAGTTTGGGGTTTTGCGAAAAGCCAGACCTCGGGCATTCCCAGCACAGCGGAAACGGGGAAAACTTTTGTCGTAGATGCCTTGAAATAATGAATATGTTCAGTTTGAAGAACTCTAATAAAACCGTATTTGTTTTGCAAAATGTAAAAATACGTCGTTGTGTTTTTATTCGTTCCGCTTTGATACTTCAGCATTAAATTAAATTTAAGTTTGAATTTTTTCAATTTAATACATACAAGTAAACACATTTGGTTCAGGTATACCCTTGTTTTTTGTATAGCTTCTAGTACCTCGAATAAGTGTTAAAAAAGTGTCCATATTATTTGGCTCCTGCCTGGAAAAATGTGAAACATGTTTGACAGAAACAAATGAAAAAACTGATGCTGTCATTTGTTAAATTGAATTTTTTGCATTCCAGAAACTCGCACACGAAGTCGAGTTTGCCATGCTAATGGAGACAAAAGTCTTGACATAATTTCTAATATTATGTGAATTGCAACTGCAATTTGAAATACGTACTTATGCTAACTTAATGGCGTTTGCACATAGTCAACAAGCGAAGTTGTCAATTTTCGCTGCCGGTGGGAGTGGTCGGCGAGAGGAAAATGGAAAATGAATTCACACCCAGGGAAAAGTCAGCGATGTGGAGTCCTGAAATTGCATTTGCTTTTGTTGATGCATCTTCCTCCCATACTAATTATGCCAAAATACGCCTCGAAGGACGAGCGAGAAAATAGGGGGAAACCTCTACGAAAAGAGAGAGAACTTCGGGAAATTCTCTCTTCGGCAGGGGAGTTTTCCGGTGGCGGTTTTCCGTTTCGTTCGTGTGTCGGCCGCTTTTGGTTTTCTGTGTCAGTCGGTTAGCAGTCAATGTGCGCGGCTGTTGCCAATGCCGATGCCGATGCCTGCAAATTAAAATGCCACATCTGCACAGCGTGGTGAGGCGGGAAATTGTGGTGGGGAAACTGTCGCATATTAATGACACGCTAGGCAAATGTGTCATTTTGACATTTTAACAGTCTGTCATGCAGTCACCGAACCACGCTATTTGTATAAACACACAAACAGATGGGAGGCTGCAGCTGTATTTCGCACAATATGTGAGCAACCCGAAGGAAAAGGACGAAACTTAAATGTGTGCCATTTGCCTATCAAAATGAGACAAAAAGCCAAATGGACGGGAGGCTGACAGTTTTGCGGCGCGGCGCGCACAGATTTGTCATGCATGGATTTATGTTTATGCATAGTTTTGGCCATTTTCCATTGTATTTCACTCCATGAAGCTCGTTTTTTTTTTTTTTTTGTGTTTCTCCCTGCCTGCTTATATAACAGACAAGCTACACGTAATTGTTGTGAAAATGGATTAAAAAGGCATTTGTCAAGCGGTTTGCTCCGTGCTCTGCTGCGAGTCCTCCGTTGCAGCCACAGGCTGCCATTGACCGCCGACCGACGATTATGAGGATGCCAACGAGAACGCAGTCGAGAATGCGGACGAGAATGCAGCCCAGCGCACTCATTTCACTGCATATTTAATTAAAAACAATTTAAGCGCCGAGTTAAGCGGTTCCGACAACGAATTTCCGATGCACTTCCAATAAAGTGTAAATGAGTAACGGGAAGATCTTGTGCATTTAATCTGGAAGCATTGCATTTTACACAAAAGTTATACAATGTAATTAATTTTAAGATGAGATCTACATTTCATAAAAATTTATCTCGTATTTTATTACAATATTTCTAATATATTTGTGCAATTATTTAGATCGCAATACAAAAAAGGTTTTTAAACTATTGCAAATTTTTAAAAAGCTATATAATTATTCAAATCATGATAAAATCCAATTATGACATAGTAAACAGTGTTTGAATGATTAATTATTGCAGTTCTACACCATTCATACCTTTTTTATTTAAAATTATTGCTTACCTCCCTCTGTGAATATATGATTTGCAATCCAAATGTTAATTTTCTGTTTTAATCTTTTGTGTGTCCAACTTTCACCATTTTAATGGAGCAGCCAACGCACTTAGGTTATATCCCCATTACGTCTCTAACTCACAAAAAGGACACCAGTTGGTTTTTTATAGTTCCTTTCTATTCGGGGCAAGCTTACACTCAATTTTCCTTGAGTGAGGGCGAACCTTATCGGGTAATCAGGACACCGTCTGCGACAGTGGAATTATCCATAATTTGAGCAGCTGTTTCCCTCGAGGGGCGGTATTTCAGTTCTGTTCTGGCCATGGCTTATCGCTAATTGTGGCCGAGGCGAAGGCAACGCCAAAGTCCGAGGACCTTTCATGTTAATTGCTTCTCCATCTCGCCATCTCTAGCTGGATCTATTTCGCAGTTTATGCGGAGCAAGTTAGCTAAATTGTTTTCCTCATAAGGAACAGGTTATATTTGTATAATAATATTATTCTCTTAAGTCTAAAACAAAAAATACAGAAAATATTTCCCAAATACTTTAAGTAAAGCCACTTGTTTTAAAACCTTAAGAATTCGAGAAATCCCTGGCATAAACAAAGCATCTTTGTAACTCTCGATGTCGGTGCTATTCTTTCGCACTTTTTGGGCTTTTGGTTTTGGGTTTCGCCGCCTGCCTAATTTGAAATTAATTTCCGCCTTTGTCTGCACAGCATCAGCCAAACGCTTTCTATATATATCGGGCTAATTAATTTATGCACAGGTCCTGCAGAGCTGTCTCTCTGTGTCTCTCTCTCTCGCTTTTTGGTTGCCTAATGTGTATTACCATAGTTATAAATTCATAACTCTTCCATTAGCCGGGATATTTTGTACTGTATTTTGGCGGCAATTTTTCTTTGCAGTTTCACTGCCCATTTGAGGGTTGGTTTAATGGCCACGTGTCACTTGGTCGGCGAACTTTATTTTGTTTTGCAAGGTGCAACGTTATAATAAAGGCGCCAAAAGGTAAATAACAACAAGGGTAGTCGTGGAAAACCAAAACAAAGCGTACAGGGTGAAAGTAAACAGCGCCAGCAGAAACAGAAACAGAAAACGGCAACAGCAACAACAACAACAACAACAACAACAACAACTGAAAATGAATCTGAAGGACACTGAAACTAACTAACTGCCGGGCAGGAATGCTGGGTGGCCTAAACTAGGGGCAGTACGAGCTGGAGGGTGGTCACAAGGAAAACTGGGCGATAACTCAGCGGCCAGCGGAGGACGTCCAGCATAAACTAGCACCTGAGTGGGGGTCACCGGGTGGGTGGCCCGGGGTCACTCGCTGGCGAGTGGGTTGCTCGCTTTGTTTGCCGAAAGTGCCAGAACACTAATTTACTTTTTTTTTACCCCACTCGTACTTTCTCCTTTCAGCTTTTTGCCAATCTGCTTTGACTCGCCGATGCACAGAAAAAAATTATATAAACAAATCAATCTAGTTAATGCCATTGAACTGCTAGGAATATCTACATAATTGAAAGAGAATTAACTTAGAATTTTATGAAATATTGTGCACTGTATTAGGTATAGCACACTCTTAGGCGGCTGAGGTAATAAGAAGAAATTGGTGGCGAAAAACTACAAGTGCATTTTTAAGCTCTGCTCGGTGGTCTGACCTCCATTTTTGGCCGGGATTCAACGATTTTTTTGAACACTCCTGGCGGCTGCCTTTGGGTCGATTATAAAACACAGATGTGCCATCGCAGGGTAAACACACTTGGGCCTCTGTCATCCGCCTCAAAGAGGGAACACGAAGTAAAAAAGAAACAGGCAAGACACACACCTAAAAGGCCAAAAATGTTTAACAAACAGTTAACAGACTTCGTGGGCAGGGAGAGAAATGCGAACTGAAATGGGCAATGTGGTGGCGCGGCCATTGACAAAAGGACAATTTCCCCAAACATCCATCGTTGTTGCTTTTGATTTTCATCTTTGCCCCCCATTTTCCGCTGTTGTTGTACCATAAAGCTTTGGCTTATAGCAGAAGGCCGTAGTGAGTTTGCAGCATAAAGGAAAATTCTTTTCGGCTTCCTTGGGGCGGTGGTTATTGGGTGTTGACTAGGGGCAGTGTCCGGTAGAACTACTTGAAATTGTTGAAATGCCATAAATGGTCGCCAGTTTGGACCGAAGTTGCGTTCGGGGTTTTGGGCCCATGGGGCATGAGGCATGAGGCATGAGGTTAGTTGAGATTGTTAGCGCGTGACGCACAGAACGAATTGGGTATTAAAAGTGGGGGTAATGGGCAAATTAAGTGCATCAAATGGTTTAACTGCGCTCATTCAATTGGAAAGGCTACCAGAGGGTAAATTCTGGGAATGTTGAAAGTAATGGATTGATATTCGTAACTTTGATTTTAGCGAATGTATTTAACGATTTGAACCTAGATCTTCTTCTTAAGCATAGTCATAAATATAAAGGCAATATTAAAATATAAATTTTAAAGTCATTTATTAAGAGTTCATTCTTTCAAATGAATTCTGGGCAGACCTTCGAAATAAATTATGCAGCGGCGTCATCAAAAGGGTCTTAAAATAACGTTTTCAATTGCTTAAAATACCGCGATTTGCTTTCATGTTTATTTATAAAAGCTCATCTCATTCCTTCGCCAAGAAAAGTCTCACCCGCGGGCTCGTTTAATTGCTGGAGCGTTTTTTTTCTCTCCGCCTCTGAAAATTCCAAGATTGCTTTTGCTCGCTGAAAGCTGCACTTGTGATTATTTTGATATCTTTATAATTTCTCCACCTTAATTAAATAATGGTGTGCTCTTGCCGCATATTTTTAAAGGCAGCCCTTTTCGTTTGCGCCCTAGATTATCCCCAGGAAGTGGCCATTTTTCTTGGAGTGGCGCATTAAATTCATTAAATTTTCAACAACATTGCCAGCCAGCGAAGGTATTTAAAATTCCAGAAAATGGCAAAGGAAAATGTTTTTGCTGCATGCTGGCAAAAATTGTTGTAAAAGATGGAAACCAGGACATTACATAGATAACAATTAGGGTCTGCTTTTCGGGGGTAAAAATACAAACACAGTCAGCGGGCAAATGCCGCACAAAGTTGCCACACAGACGGGACGGTTAGCACTTTCGCTGAACGCACAATGGCATTAATTCTCGTTGCCGAAGGATTTAAATTTTCGCCGGCCAAAATTTATGCAGCTTTTGCGAAATACTCGTATTTCATAAAATTATAAACCAATTTTTAGTATATTATAAAAGACACGAACCGTGGCCGCTGGATACGCGCTAAAGGACTCGCGGGCCTTTTGTCGGTTTAATTAGGTTAAAGAGCCGGCCTGCGGGGGAATGTGTAAACTAAATTCAAAGGGAATTCAGTCGCGCCCCCATGGCAATCGCAGTTTGTTGACCAAAGTGACCCCACAACCGCCAAGGCCCCAAGCAAACAAATTACCCGGTTTTAAGCTCCCTTTCCTCCGATCCACTGTCGCTGTGATATCCATCCCATGATCCCGTTTGGGGATGTTTTGTATTTGGTACAATGACATATTTATTTTTGGCACAATCAAACAGCAAACCTTTGTTCATCCGTTACCTGAAACCCACAAAAAATGGGAAATCCTTATCTCCTACTGCATTGTGGCACGTTTTTCCGGCACGTTTCAATTTTTGTCTATTATACGAAGCCTGTCGCTATTGAAAACAAAGCTTTCCAGCCTTTATCTGTGCACTGCTATAGAAACCCTTCGGACACCATTGACTCGTATAGCAATTACATTTATTTGTTAATAAAACGTTTATCAGGATTTAGCTTTTAGTGATAGGTTAGTATGACAATCGTAGATGAGGAAAGCACTGTTGCCACGCAATAGAAGAGCAAATAAAAACCCATTGATAGAATAAACTGAAAAATGAATTAACCGCACCAAGTGTAATGCAAGGTAAACAGACCTTTTATAAAAAGAATTTCAATGAACAGCTTGGGCAAGCCAAATGTCAAATGATACACCTTGCAATCCTGATCTGTGGTCGTGAACTGTTCATCATCGGGTGGAGGGAAGGCAATCAAAATGTTCTCGTGCTCCTTCACATTCAGATATTGCTGCTGCACTTTAAGTAACACATACAGGAGTAGTGCGACAAGTGATTCAACATGCAGATGCAGGGAAAATGCTGTATTAGCCCTGACAACTGTCAAAGGCAACAGGCGGAACCGGTAGCCAACAGCCAGTAGCCAGCAGCCAGGAATCAGGATCTCTGGCCCACATAAAACAACATACAGTACGCTTACGGAGATGTCTGCGTTGGCCAACTGGTCAACTGGTCAACTGGCCAACTGACCGACCACCCGACCATCCGACCAGCGGGCAAACGACAAACGGAACGGCAAACAAGTCAAGTGCTCCGAAAAAGACTTGCCTGCCGACCAAGTGGTGGCCAAGCGGAGAATTGCTATTAAGCTGCAAGTTTAAAGCAACTAAAAATGGCAGCAAATAAACAGGCAACCGAGTGGACAAGTAACCAGGCAAAAGGACGAGGAGGTGAACACATTCTGCATTACACATACGACCCGTAATCCAGATTCAGCACTGAAAGCTGTCGATACTCTCCGCTCCTCTGTTGGTGCACAGAAATAAATCTTGATGCGATACTCGTACATATTTATTATTAACTATGCACAACTTTATTTGTCCACATGCTATATGGGGTCTACTAAGAGTATGCTTAGTTGAATGGTTTTTTTGGTATGCAATCCAAAGCTAAATAGTTTTGAGTAGAAAGAGATTCATTTTGTTCAGTGTGAGTCTGTGCGTTGGTGTCTGTGAGGGTGTCTGTTTGTGTTTGCATGAGTCATAAGCAAATGTGTGCGCTGGGATATATGGGGATTATGCTTGTTCCATGCGCTGGCTTATGAGCAATGCCAAGTTTACAACAAAACGTGTCAATAGTACACGAAGTCCGACTCTTGGTCCAGCTGAAATTTAAGTCATTTTATTCGGCCACCCACCCACTCTTTGGTCCGCCCAATTCCACAGCACGTACGTAAAAGCGTCGACATGCCATTTACGTGGCTGGTTGAATGGCCACGGGGTTAAGGGGTCAAGGGGTCAGAGGCGTTCGGAGTCCACGACTCGGGGCTTGGAGCTTGGGACTTGGGGCATGGGGCTGCGAAGGAGACACATATTAATGCCGCCCGGCGACAGAGAGCACATTAAACTGATGAGCTTAATTGGAGGCTACCTTCGGAGCGTTCTCCAACTGGCCAGCATCGGGAGCCCCATTCATTGCGGCACGTACAGCCAAAGAATGCTGCCAATTCGACATAGTTTCTGGTTCCAGGCCAACATTTTCCCAAGGCCTGTATTTGGCTTAAGAACACCCTGTGATACTCTGCAATTTAATTTGGCTTATTATGTTGAAAATGTGGCTCACCAATTACCGAAATATTCGGACTGTGTGAAGCTATTACTTATTTTACGTGAAGGGGTAACATTTTCCCATGATACGTTAAGTAATTAATTAACAACGCAGGTGACAAAGTGGCACGCATCTGTCAAAAACTCTTTTCACAAATTGTACAAACAATGAACTGGTCAGCACCAGTCCAAAGGACTCGGCCAAAGGCATTTGGTGTCCTTAAGCCACTGGGCTGCAGTTTTTATTTTCGTTTCGTATGCGCTTTGTGCGGTTGTCATGCGTCTGCCACGTAGCTTCCTTTATCCTTTAGCCTTTGGACTCTGGGTCCACCACCCTTTTCCCCCCTCAAGGACTCCTTTCCTTCTGAGTCCTTGTTTTGGCAGTTTCGGGTGCTGTGCATGTGTTTGTATAGCTCCCGCTCACAGAGTCACTTAATTAAGAGCATAATTTGTAACAAATATTTAGTTGGCCGAAACACAAAGGTGCACGGGGTTGGTAGCCCAAACTCTGGGGTTTCCGGTAAGAGTATTATTTTTTTATACGACTGGCTGACTTCATTAAACGAAAGCGGGAATAAAATATGAAATCAGGAAAAAACACCATTCCATTCTCACAAAAAATATGCAAATTTGTTGGGGGTAGCTATAAAAAAACTAGCGTCCAAATGCAAATGTAAAATATTTACTCGCTGCTCGTGTGATTTCAACATTTTTAATGCCATAACGCGCACACCCCAGCAACTACAACACACTCACACACACACGCACACTCACGGTCACAGCAGGTGTTCAAGCATTTTTCAGTCCAATTACAAAACTGCCAAAAACGGGCAAACAAACAGAAGCACATCCGAAAAACACACGTAACTCAAACAAATGCGAGGACCATTCGTGTTTTGTAGGCCAACTTCATTAAGTCTTACCTGGCATCGGTAACCTGGCACCTTAATGAATTGTAGCATTTAGCTGCTAATTTCGGCACGAGTTCGCACGGCGGTTGTACAAATTTTCCGAAGGATATTCGCCCAGCATGACTGACACCCTTCCGACAGTGAAGGATGTGTCCTGCTGTTGTTGCCTGGGTGTGAGTTCCGGGAACAACAATTCCTGGAATTGTAGCTTAAGTGTATTTAATGGAATATACTGACTTTAAAAGTAATTTTATATGACAAGGAGTTCGTTGTGCAGGATTAAGATAATTTCTTTAAAAAATATAGCTGATACGAATCTATTTTGCTCTGTGGTTTGTTAAAAAGTTTATCATTTGACAGGCAGCTAGGCTGGCAGTCGCAAACAAAATGAAAGCCAAATAAATAAATATTAAACAGAATCACAATAAATGGAGTCACAGCGACCGCGAAACGATAACGTTAGTTTGTTTGTTTATTGAGGCCCAAACAAAAAATAGCAATAAACGCAATTGTTGGGCTTTGCGAGTCGCGGCCAGTGCATAAATATGCAAATTATGCGTATTTGTTCAACCAATCTTGTCGCCATATACCAGAGAGCTTTGCCTCACATTGTTTGCCATTTCGTATGGCTGGACTAATTGCGCACATAAATAAATTGTTATTAATTTGTGCCAAATCAATGCCAAACAATCAGCAGCGACAACAATGCGAGTTTCACACTCAGCTTGAGTTCGCGATGCGAAGGCTGCCAGTTATGGGCATTAATGTTTATTGGGGTAAAGGCTGTTCAAGGGACATAGTGTGGAAAATCTTTATATTGAAGTCAAACTTGAAATTGAAAATATTAAACAGAAAATGAACTTTCTTTCCTTTCATTTTCGCTCCACCATTCAATGCCGTATTAAATCCTTTCAAGTCAAAGCGAATGCCAAGTAATTCACTTCCTTTCCTGTTGAAAATTTGCCATGACTGTCGCAAAAGAGTTTTTAACAAGTAACACAGCTTCAGTTTTTGCCTTTTATAAATAACTGAAAACCTTTCAAAATATTTTATGCCCTGCTTGATAGCTCACCACCCACGACTCCGCGGATCTGACCAAAAAGTAGTTCGTTTCATTGAGTGGAAATATCGAATAATTAAAAATTCAGTTAGTTTTTACAGCCTTCCTTCGCGATACGGTGCCCGTTGAAATTGTTTTTTGTTCGGTGCTGTTGATGCTGTAGTCACAGAGTGCCGTCAGCTTATGAAAACTTTACCAAGCTCATGAAAATTTTACAACCAAAAAATTTGGGAATTTTTGTATGGCAAGCCCAAACAAAGGCATCGACTGACTGACTGAACTGTGGATCTGACTGCGCTTAGTTGCTTGAAAGTTGAGCTTACTTTTATTGTTCGGCTTTTGTGGTAAAGTCCACTTGTACCTACTGCTTAAAATATTTGCACGGGGCTCTGACGCAGACAGATGGCTCATACTTTCAGGCGGGTCTAACTCCGACTGCCGAATTTGGGTATATTCATTTAGAAACTATTCAAATTTTCTAAGATTTTTCTTAAGCATTATAAATAAGAAGTTATATGTGTTTGGAAATTGGCAGCTTATGTTAACTTGTTGACTTACAAGAAAAAAGCAGATGCTACGAATCATTCCGTCTTTTTGTTGAATTAAAAATACATTTCTAATAACTCGACTTTTTCCATTTAAGCGGATATGTGAAAAGGGTATCCCAGCTTTTTGGCCATTAAGTGCCAAAGGCTCCGGCAGTCCTTATGCTTTCATTATTTCTTTGGCTGCTCCTTTTCAGGCGAACGCGATATGCGCGCTAATCTGGCCAACTTCAAAGCTACTTAACTTTTATCCATTTAAGCCATCAACGCAGGCAGGCAGCTGAAAACAAATGGGAAGAAAAAGAGGATTGGTAAGACGCTGGCAAGCTGAGGAGCAGAGCATGATAGAGTGAGAGAGAGGGCCAGATAAAATGCGAAAGAGACAGTGAATTGTCTGTGTGGCCTGGCGACATTTTCGCCTGACTGCACTGAGAGCTTAAAATGTCGCTCGGTTTGCTTTTCTGCTCCTACTGCTGCTGTGCTGTGATTGCGATGGCGGCAGCTGTTTATGACATTACTCATACGCCTCGTTGACCCCTGGCATTGTCAGTGGCCGGCCAAGTAGTAGTCATCGTCATACGTCTCTACGTCTCGCATCCCTTTGCCAGCACTTAAAGTGCACCAGCATATGCCGGCCCATTCTGCAAGTTTTCCCCTGCCATATAGCTTCACTGTACTTCCGTTTCCCCAGAACAAAAGCAACGGGGGTGGGGGCTCAACTGCACTCTCTTTAGCTTTTTCCCCATCAACAATGTTGCCTGCGCTCAGCCTGCTTAGAAATGCAAAGCAGCACACGAGGCAAACACAACACACAAAGTGATTTTTATATTAAGACCACAAGTGCCTGCCACCCGACCACGACCATGCCCGCAGCCACGCCCCCATCTCCGCCCACACTGAACTGCGTGCTACCGCTTTGCTGCCATTATGATGACTACCAGGGCACGCTGATTGCTCAGGAGCGTTTTCCAAGTCGAAGGCTCCACGGAGAAATAAATACTCAACATAATAGGAGTTGAGCAAATTGCATAAAGCTGAATGCATTCATATAGTTACTCAAGCTTAGTTGGGTATACAAATCAAAAAATACTTAAAAAGTGTTTATTCAATTTAGACAAAACAATAGTCCAAGTCAATCTGGTGTTCTCGCAGTGTGCTCACAGGAACTACTAGTGGTTTTGTGTTTGGAATGCGCGTTGCATGAGATAATCTGTGGCTATGTGCGTGCCACACGCCAGGCGTTCTTGCCTAGGATCCAAGGTTCCCCACATCCTGGGGATGCCCGCAGAACACTGCTCCCGGCCACAGTAAGCGCGGATTTTTGATGGTTAATAAAAATTCCAACATTGTCTCTCGCAGTTCATCATGACCACCACATAAGCACAATATGAAGCTGCAGTCGCAGATCTGGCAGGGCAACATGGGAACTCTTCCTGCGAGCGATGACAACATTAAGACGACGCTTGCCACAATTCCTTTTGACATTTATGTCCTTTTATGAGCCAGTCTCAAAACTTCTCCTTGAACACAACCCGCTCGCAATATCTTTTTAAAATATGTTTAAATTGGTAATAAATTGTATCCGAGCTGTTTTATGAATGCTCGACATTTTGTCGCTCTTCGCGAGGACCCACTGCCCCCAAGGCGACGGCGCTTGAGTGACAGGAATTTAAAATTATGTGTCAGCGAAATTTACATATGAGCGGATTGCCGGGGAATAATAACAAAAGCTTTGCAGCCGCATGCGGAAATCTAATGAGCAATATTCCGATACCCAAATGCACATAAGAAAATTCAGTAGATAAGTCGAAATTTAAATATATTCGAGTAAAGATGAATATAGTTTAAAATAAAAATATTACTTTTCCTTTCTAATTACCAATTTTAATTAAAGTGGATTATTCCTCGGAGTTATAGTTGAGCGCTCTCAGCTCTCATCGCCTCTAATGTCAACATAAAAACGAGAGGAAAAGCACAAACTGCTGCGTTATGCTTGCGATTCATTTTGCTTCACTCATAAATGAAAAAGGCAGGCAATCACCTGCAGCTATTTTCCAATCAGCCGGCGACGATTTTCCATCCACCCGACAAATCCCCGCACATTTAACGCTGAGCTCAGCTCAGCTTTATGACCAAAACAAACAAAAACTGGCAACGAGGATGGTCGAGGATGGGAAATAGGGTTTACGTGGGACCTGAATCCTGAACAGCTGCATCGTCCTGGCGTGTGGGGGTCCTTCCCGAATACGTCATCATCATCAACATTGGCATCATCAGCGCGTAGAATTTAGATTTTCAATAATCAGGCATCATTGAAAAAACAAATACGCGCTGGATTTTTGGATCCGATTGAATTGTTTTAGCTGCTGAACTGGATTCGTGGAGTTTCGGATATGTAACACGGGGAACGTGATTGGCTTTGCTGAGTGCGTAACTGAAAACGACAGGTGGGGGATTGGCATTTGTGTATGCCGGTTGCAAGTAGCAAGTTGCAGTTGCAACAATGGCAGCCACAGGGGGGAGAAACAAGAGAATTATTGCGGAGATCCCGTGTTGACAGTGGGGGCAACGTTCAAAGCCAATCAAAGATTTATACCCTCGCAAAATGCAACCATGGACCATGGAAATGTAGCATGAAATCGGAAGAAAACTTCCGATAAGATAATTATGTCGTTTCCCCTTACAAAAGATGACCAAGCTCGATATATTTTTGGATAATCGGCTTAGGGTTGCAAAAGTTGGTTCAGTGACCCTAAATTCACTCACGTAAGTTCGAGACATTGTCAGCAGAGCACGGGCAATCAATTTTCTCTCACTTTGGATAATTTGCTCACACTCGACTCGAAATGAACGAGGCCAGGCCATCCGCATTGACAATTTGCTATAAGGCCATGCAACATTTGCATAATTCAATGAGCATACAATCAATGGCAGCCCACATAATCATGCACGTGGTCAGTGCAAAAAAACAAAAGCAGTGGCAAAAGTATAAGCAAAAAGTCGAGAGTGCAGGGAATTCTATTCGAGCAATTTGGTGTGATTAACTGCTCAATTATTTAAGCATCCCGTGGCGCTTGGGAAAAAAGAAATCCGATGGAGGAATCAGCATCCAACCGACATGCTCCACTGGCTCTCAAATAGCCGGGTGGAAAATGGCAATGGGATCGGTCAGCATACAAAACACTTAGTGGTGCAGGACGCTCTGGTCCTGGAAAGGGTTGCAATCAATTGACATTGATGTTCGCCAGACCAAAAACTATTCCAATGCCCCGTGCTGGGACCTGTCGCTTTTCATCTCACTGAGAGAAATAATGGGGTTTTGCCTTTACGAATGAAACGCAAAGATCTGTAATCGAGAACTTTAAAATAGAAAATATGTAATTTGTAACTAATTCAGTTTAGTTCACTTTAAAAGCTCAGTTTTTCAAATATTTCTTGTAGTGCTTACAATGTGTATCTGATGCCTGCCAGCCTCAGTCGCAGTGACTCGTAAAATCTAACATTTATAGCTGATGACTTTCTGGCTGTGACTGTGCCTAGTTCACGGCTAGTTTGGCATACTTTTAATGGCCCAGGCAGAGGCCGTCTGTCTACCAAGGACTGCGAAGTCGGGCCAACCTTTGTATCATTATAATCCGTGGCCATTTAGTGCCGCTATTTGTCGCTGATATGACTCCCTTTACGGGCTGGGCCGAGCATCTCAGTGGCTTGGCTTGCATGCAAAGTATGCCACTCGAATGGGAGGACTCGTAAAAATACGTTTTATTGCCCAGCAGGACGCGCCTCAAGACATGTCCTGGCCAAAGCCACTTTAATGTCATGCGTGTGTGTTCCTGTGGGCGGAGCGGATGGGCAACTAATTTATATGGGCGGGGGTGGTGGTAAAGGAGGGCTGGGCAGCCTGCTCGTTAATTCGCAGCATGAAAAGCATGAAAACTAAAGTGCAAAGTATGTGGAAAGATGCCTGGAGAAAGGAGAAAAAAAAACAACAGCTACATCCACCACCAACTATAAAAGGACAATAAAATTTAATGATTATGTCAACACTTACTGTACACGGTCATGACGCTTTACAAGAAGCCCATCTACTGACACCCTTTAAAATTGTCGCCGGGCTGTCAGCTCGGCTCTCGATGCTGCTTCATTGATTTTTATATCAATTTTCACACTAATATCTTTTAATATGTAATTTTTATGCATGACACACGTTCACGAGCGCCCGTCTTCATTGTCATGCTCGTGGCACACGTTGCGTATGCGTTATTTTTGATTTTTATTATCAGTTTGCTCTGCTTTTTCTACCTCCCCCCCCTCCCTGTTGCTCTCATTGTTGAGCGATTCAATAAAAAATTGTTGTTCGCATTTCTGCACCGTTAATTAAGTTAATTTTTGATTACATTTTGATAATCAAAAGTTTTGTAAGTGGCTGGCACACGTCCCTTGCATTCATCGTCCGTTGATGCATGGTATTCATTGATTCACGCAGCGCTCCTTGTTGTCGGCGCTTTTTTTATTAATAAAATTGTGTTGATAATTTAAAAGTGCTTTGCACGCGCATCATGTGCATCGATAAGCCTCTTCCCCATCCCTCCCGCCCAATGGTGGCAATTAAATTGCATTTAAAAATGGCATTAAAATCGTTATTAATGCATGTGAAGCAAGGGCAGTTTTATAAGCTGTTCGTGAGGAAAGGGTATATGCGGATAATATAGAATTTAAATTTGCGTAGGTATATTCAAGGAAGTTGTGATGTCAATGTAAAGGTCACTTAGATTTATAGAGTAAAGAATTAACTGCCTATCTATAAATCAAAATAAACTACTTGATCGGCTGCATGTGATATCTCGGTTATCGCATATCCTTTTACACGCTGCTGCATCGATTGAACAATGTCCAATGCACATTTGATTATACCAATATGTTCAATACACACTTAAAATCGGCCACAATGCGTTTTTATTTAATTTTTATTTGCCTTTATCGCTGCGTGTCCGTAGAAGTGTCTGTGTTTGAGTGCCGGCTAATAAATGAGCCCAGCCTAGGGCCAGGCATCATGTCGCAGCCCAACGTGCCACATGGCGGATGCGTGATTCGGTCCAGGCACGTGTCATTTATTGATTTTTAGACTGCCATCGTTTCTATGGTTTTTGCATATTTTCTCTTTTTTTTTTGATAAAGATGATTACAATAGACGGCGGATAGAGACTAAGATGCTTTAAGCAATATTAATGAAGGCATATTTTCGGTTAATGTGGTTCTAAACTCTGACAACAAAATTGAGGGGAAAATATCAATAAGTATACAAACCGGAAAGGTATTATTTTATTTAAGAATATTTTGCATTATGGTATGCAAAATGAATGCATTAAAGGTATTTGCTTTTTTTCGTAATGAATAGTATCTGTGGTTATGGATTATTTAAAACTATTCACAACACAAATTTGCATATCAACAATTCCATACCTCATGACTCTATATTATATTATATTTTTTATTCTTTTTTAATTTATGCCCATCATAAAAGCCATTATTAACCGCTAAAAAGATTGGTTTTTACTTTAACTGAAGTGAAATTAAGTTTTCATATGCATAGGGTGCGCTTTAGGGGAAACATTACGTATTTTACATAATATGAAATACCATTTAATTCTCTCTGCATACTTTTAGTCTGGAAGGTAGGTAAATACAAATAGTTTATATGCGGGGGCATAAATCGTTCTCCATGGCAAAGTCCAGTAACTTTCGCTGCACTGGGAGTGTATAAATACTCAGAGTTCCCGAACGGCTCTCTGGCATTTCGAAAATCATAAATATTTAAAAGGAAATAACTGAAAATGAGCGACCAGTCGACGGATGGAACAACTGCCGCTGGCATTTCATTGAGCCAAGCTGTGGGAATGCTCACAAAAGAGCCATTAGCAGGGAATTGGCAGACACATACAGTGCGAGACGTACGTATATGGCAGGACGACGCTTAGCTAGGCAGTCTCTATGCTGTACGAATATACGTACGTGTATGTGGCATGATGCTCAGCATTTTTCAATGGTCCCGCAGCATCTGGCTGCTGTTATTAGTCGAAGAGAAAAGGCGTGGCAGGACAAGGAATATTCTTATTCTCGTGCTCATATTTCTGGGTGGGGGTGACTGGCGATTCCTTATGGCTGACTTTTGGCTCGGTGTCATTCGCTCCTTGGCCATTATCACGTACTATCCCAGAAGCCAAAAGAAATGTGTATTTATGTACACAACAGGCCGCGGGCTGTTGACGGAATTGGCTTCATTGTGGTAATGTTTTCGCCTCAAGCCGGCGCAAAGGAAAGGAAAAAAACTAAGTAGTTCATTTTAAGATGGAAGCCTCTTTTGTTATAAATTTTAAGTATGGCTAAGTAAAAAAACAAGCTTAAAACTGTGGCGAAACAAAAGACTAAATATGCTTCTGCCAAAGGAAAATGCCTAAAAAGAAAAGCGGGCAGCGACAAAAGGACGATAGGAAATGCAGGGAAATGAGGGCGAATGCGAAGGCGAAGGCGCTGGCGGAGGTAGATGTGGAGGTGGATGTGGATAAGCAGAGTGGAACGCTGGCTGCGTCTTGACACAAATAGGTTTCCGCCCCAAATCCCAAATATCCCCGGAAGCCGATTAAGTGTTGCCTGTGAGCGCGCGCAACAGCATGAAGGCGGCAGAGACTGCAAATTGTCCTCATATTAGGAGTGTGGGCGAAGGGGAGTGGGGTGTGGGCAGGGGGGGAAATGGCGGGCACCAGGACAACGAAGGACTAGGAAAAGCATCGGCGAAGACATCAGATCCTGCTTGGAAAATAATGGCAATACACGCTATTTTGGCAGTTGTTATGGCTCAGCGAGGGTTGCCAGTCAACTATTTCCTTTCATCTTGGATAAAGCCAGATCATTTGATAAGTCTGACTTACGTGAATTAAACTTTAAGCTTTTACTGTAATACAATACTTTCCACAAATAGGTTTACTATAAGCAGGTATACAAAGATCTAATAAAATAGGCTACTACTATTTAACTTGTATTTAAAAGACCTGCTTTGGCATTAATCAATACAATTACATTCAACTACCTGATTTCTTAAAGATTGTTAAACATTTTTTATATCTACTCTTGTAAAAGTGAACTTTTGAATCCGCCCTCCCCAGCTGCCATAAGGCGCAGCCGGCATGTAAACACTGCAAGGCACATTACAATAAAAAATTTATCGTTATTATCCTTTTCCAAAGTGCTTTTCAATTGAGGTATGGACAGAGGCGGCTGCCTGACTAACTGACTCAAAGACAAGTCTTTACTCTCCTTTTTGGTGCTACATATATGTACGTATGTGGAATAATCGAAGGTTGATTGATGGAGGATTCTGGCGTGCTGACAGCGAACGACTTCATCAAAAACGCCAGAAATATCCCGAAATATATGGGAATATCGACACGGTTTAATACGCGGCATATGCGTAATGGAATGCTCAAACAATTACCTAGGAAGCCGAATGCAAAGTGTTGATTTCTCTGATCATATTTACTTAGATTTCGCCAGGCAATTTGCATATGAATGTGCTCCCAAGGAAAGCAAAGCATGGCACAAGAAATAAGAGGCGGCTTACACGCTTAAGCTCGAAGCGACAACTCCATTTATATTATTTCGTTTCCCCTTTGGAAATTAATATGTCATTTCTGCCACCTACACAGACTATTCAAACTCAGCCAGGAGATGAAGGACACACCAGAAAGGAGAGCCAAGGAGTTTTCCCCCCTCTCACACATACACACAAAACTTGATGCTGGGGGAAATTGAAAAAAGGCGAAAAATATACCAGAAACGGGACAGAGTGGTTGCCAGCGGGCGGAGAGTGAAATAAAAATGCAAATAAAATAAAATAAAATAAAAATGTGTCTGTCATGTCAATATTTGCCGCCAGCAGATGAACTCAATTTGCAATTGGCATTGAGTGTGTGCGAGTGAGCGAGTGCACGAAGGTGTAGATGTGTGTCCGGAAAATTCCCGCCCACTTTAATGGCAAATCATGGGAAAATTGATTGACATTTTCATTACACAATTTGCCAGACAAAGCAAACCGAAGGATAATGGAGCGGGTCACCTCAAACGGCTGCGTTCAGCTCAGCTCAGTTCAGATGCTATTGCTGATGCTGTTTGTTGCCGGCAAACAAATTGCACATTATGCACCGCAAATAATTAATGTCAATCATTAAAATAATAAAGTGCATATGAGAGCCGTATGCAGTGTGCCTTAAGTAAGCGTGTTTTAATTGCGATTGAATAATTGAAGATATCTTGCCCGATGACGGTTGGCCAATGGTTAATTATGGAGCATCAATAATGCAAAAATGAGCAGGGCCAAACAGATGGCAATAATTCAACCGGAATGGATGGATGGTCTTTTGTGGCTCTAGTGTGTGATGGAATCTCTTAGGTTCACCTGCCCAGAAGGGCTATTAATTAACATGCTTATGTTGACCCAAGATAAACAAAGGATGAGGGATTTAGGTCCTAGCTGGTAACTTGACATTTCTTGTAAAATTCAAAAACCACCCAGGATAGCGGACAATTGACTTCGGCAGAAGAAACAACGAGGCATCCAAGGGGTCTGCACATTAAATTAATTGAGCAATTAATTAACACGCCGTTGGAGAGGCAGAGGACCTCCATTTGATGGCGGGAAAAGGCTCAGATTGCCTCCGACTCAGCCGCAAACAAAGAAAGCCATCGAAGGCAGCTGGCTTCTGGCGGCATTTCGGTTGGCGGATGAAGATGACGATGGCGATGGCGATGAAAATGGCAAATGCAAAATGGGCCGAGAGGTTATTAAAGCTTCACGGAGCACGTGAAATTATGAAGTTGAAAAATTAATTCAGCGGCAAGACGAAAACTTTTTAACTTTCAATTAAGTGGAAAGCGAAAAGCGCCAAGTCGAAGCAAGCGGAGATGGGTAAATGAGAACGAAATCCACCTCCATCGAAAATGAGATTCGGATTCCCTCGCCATGGCTGCTGTACGAGTATTTTCCAATTTGTGTGCTCGAGTGCCGCCGTCAGCTACACTCGAGTAATCAATGATGGGCGAGGCATCAGGATCGGCATCGCAATCCCAGACGCCGCCAATCGAAAGCGGAATGCCAGAAAAATAATGGCAAATGTGGCTCCTTCGAATGTCCTGGTGGCTGGCTGATGCTTTGAAATGTTATCGATTGCTGACGGTCATCTAATTGTAAGTACACACGTATTGGGCGCCATTCTGGACCCGGACTGGAGTCCAGTGGAAACTCAATGTCTGACTGATTTGCGAGGATTGCGGATGGGGTGCCACTGGACACATCGTACGGATAAATTGAGTCCCAGTTCTGGCAGCTCAATGCAGTTCGATAGAGAGCAGCAGTCACGGAACCGGACGACATGTGGATCCAGTTAGTGTTGTTCCAGCCACGCCCCATGCTGGCTGACCTACATATGCATATGTAACACCTAATAGCATAAGTCGTGTGCATGTGTGTGTGCGCGTCTCTGCTTTTTTTATTGCCTGTTATTTACACTAAGAAAAAACTTGTTTAAGATGCTTTTAAGCAAGCTGTAAGTGAGTATTAGATATTGTGTAACACGTACAATTCCCCTTTTATTAGTAACCATTTCAGATTAAGGATCGACTTAATTGAAATCCTTTCGATTACAGTTTCCGCGTATTTCAAGTGCACCTGGGTAGTAACTCCATCCGTTTGCTTCCTTGGCACTTTGTTCGCTTGTTAAGTTGAGTTTTCGTGTTAAGCGGATGCTGTGTGCCAACCACCCAGCCATCCAACCACCTAACCACCCACTCACTCACTCAGTCATGGTCTACATGCATTTCCGGCTTAATTGATTTTGCCACAAAATGTGAAATGTGTCGAAAACGAGCCACCATGACATCGCCCCTGACATTCCATCTCTCTACGGGAGGCGCCCGAATAATGTCCTGGGCGAAAGGGTCTCTGAGCGGTGGCCCAAACTGAGGTCTTTTCTTTTTGAGGTCTTTGATTGCAGATACTTGGTAAATAAATATTGGCAAAACCAATGACTGATTGAAAGGACCACAGGACCACTTGGCACCAACTTCGACAATGCGGCAACTTTGTCTGCCGTTTGTCCGGAGTCCGGACTCCAAAGTCCGAAGACCGAAGTCCGGACATTTCGACCAGTTTGCTTACCGACTTACCAAGTGCAATCAGAGCAATTACAGGACTCTCTCCTATGTGAATAAATCACAAATACCGAAAGCAAAGCTTTCTGCAATAATTTCTGAGGTAAATCTCGGCAAAGTTTATCTATCAATTTATTCAAACTTTTCAAATTTTTGTTCACGAGCTTACAACATAAATAGAATGTTTCGATTTTGTTTTTAGGGTGAATGGGCATGAAAGTACAATGAAATGGGAAGGCTTATTCTACAAGGCACAACAATTTCCATACTAAGTAGTCGTGGTGATCCGGAACCTATTGCAAGTGAAGTAAGGCTAAGACTAATTACTGGCTAAGAGAGCGTAAGTCTACCCTTAAAACCTAGTAAAATCATAAGAAATAGGCACAGGAAATAATGCGAGTTCAGAAGTCATGACAAGTCCCTTAATTTATGCCAAAAGCAATCACTACTTTAAGTTTGGATAGACAGATAGATTTCAGCTTCCAACATAACATCACATTTATTTCCTGTGTCACATTTGTTTCCCAAACGAAGATCTTAACCCTTCTTGAACTTGAGCAGCAGGATGGTGAGTACGAGGAATACCAGAACCCAGGAGGAAATGGAGATGAAGCCATTGTAGACGACGGGATTGTCGATGCCCCAGCCGCGTTGCAGAATGGATCGCATTGACTCCGTTGGTTTGGTGAGCGGCAGGAAGGCTGTGAAGAACTGCAGAAGCGGGAACATGCCCTCGATCGGCCAGATAATTCCGCACAACATAACGATGGGCAAGAACGAACCCATGGCCACATAAGTCGCCGTTCGCTCCGTGTCCACAGCACAGGAAATAACGAATCCAAAGCTCATGCCGCACAGTCCATTCAGGATGCACAGTGCCACCACCAGCCATATGTTGCCCACCAAGGTAAGTTCGAAGAAATAGAAGCTGACAATCAGCACGAAGATCGTCTGGCTCAGCATCACGGTGAACTGGGTGACCACCTGGGAGAGAAGGATCTCCGGACCCGTGATTCCAGCGACCAAGCAACGCTCCAACATGCCCTCATTCCGATCGATTAACATAGCTCCGGAGGTAACAGCCACGGCCAAGAAGAAGATGATGGTCAGGATAACTCCGGGGGCAGCAAAGTCCGTGAAGTTGGGATTGCGATAGCCATACACAGGATGCTGGAAGTCCACGGGCACACGTCCTAGTTTCGGATTCATATCACAGTCGCTTAGCACGTCGCCCACAAAGTTGAAGAACGTGTACTGGAGATCGCGGTACAGCAACTGTGAGATTTGTTGATCTAGAAAGTAGATAGAAATAATTAGTTTCTCTTATTTACATGCTGATATGTTAGCATTTATAACGGGTGTTTTTTTTAGAGGTATAGAACTTTAAGTTGGCATTACTGTTCAAGATGGCGACCGATTTAACAGCTGTCAAGTGATTTATTCTCAGTTTGGTTTGGCAATTCGTCATGCGTGCTTACAAAATCCAACTCGTGCAAGAATTGAAACCAAACGATCATCAAGCAAGGCGTAGATTCGTCGAATGGGCCCAAAACGAGATTGCTGTTGTTCCCGATTTTTCATAAGCCTCCAAGATCTTGTGATTTAACACCGCTAGACTACTTTTTGTGGGGCTATGTAAAGTCATTGGTCTATGCGGATAAGCCACAAACGCTAAACCATTTGGAAGACAACATTCGCCGTGTTATTGCCGATATACGGCCAAATATGTTGGAAAGTCATTGCAAATTGGACGTCCAGATTGGACTACATCCGAGCCAGCCGTGGCGGTCATATGCCAGAAATCATATTTAAAATGTAATGCCACAAGATTATCTTTCATGTCAATAAAATTCATGTCAATCGAATAATCCATCGTTGTTTTATTGCAATTTAAAGTTCTATACCTCTAAAAAAAACACCCTATATTTACTAGACCAGTCCATTCGCACTGCCAGGTCGGAGGACTCGATGGTTCCATCCTCTGCATACCGACCATCCTCCACGCGTTCCACCAGAGAAGCGGTATAGTTAGGTTGGATTACCAGGGCGGCCCAGGCTCTGCCTTTCCTCACTTCCTCGTAAGCCATTTCATCTTCCGTCACATATTGCTGCAAATGAAACATGAAACAATGTGTCAATCAAATGCTTGCAAAGTAATTTGAAGTTAATATGTTTTAAAATCATGATACGGACAGCTTTTATGGCTTTCTTAGGACTATTCAAACCGCTGACTTGTTCATCTAAGCACATCGAACTGTTTTCGGGTCTTTAGATGAACAGTCGTGTGGGCAAATGCCAGCAGTCAATCAAAAGCTCATTCAATTAGCTTAAAAAGTCATTGCACCTGCCTGCCAGACAGATGCCAAACGGTTGGGTATTGTTTTCGCCGTTGCCGTGCAATTAAAATCGGAGCCGTTGAATTATTGAGCAACGCATGTCGCGATTCGAGGACTCGGCGGTAGTCAGGACAGGATTCGGGGGTTTCCTGCCCACGGCACTTCCTTTCTTGGCAGCTTTGTGAGCTGTCTCTTTGTGCGTCCCGCTTCATTTCCTGTCGCATTGTTTGCTGCATGTGGGGCGTACTGTTGTAGCAACAATAAAAGTAACTCCCCGTAATTAATGTGCGTACTTTGCGCCAGGCGATAAATTCAGCGAGGCAAACAAATCAACAACAAAGGAGAGGCGTTTTCGTTGCGTTGCGTTTCGTTGCCTACTTTTTTGCGGACCCTGTTCTCCTTGTTGTCAACAATATGTTGTTTGTGTTATCTGTAACAATTTCATTTCACTGTGAAATAAATAATGAACTGGCAGCGACTACGGCATCAGCAACGGCAGCGGCAGCAGCAGCGGCTGCCACCAGAAAGTGGAGCAGTCCCAAGGATCTTGAGCTAGTTCCGGGAAGTGCTCGCACATTTATTAAGTCACCATCGAACTGGAGGGGCGTAAAACTTTGCCTAAACTTTTGCCAGTCACTTATGTGTGCCACAACAGCCACAGGAATCACAATCACAGCCGAGGGAGCAAGGCCTGGCCACAAAAACCCAGGCGGCGTGTTTTGGCATTTGTATTTGGGCTTAGTTCGGGCAATTTTGCGGCTTCGATCTGCAGTTATTTAAACGAAAATGGCATAAGGACAGACGCCTCGCAAACAGGCGTGAAATTTACGCAATTGCCGTACTAATGCTGCACACACATTGCTCGATTTTGGGGCCAACACTGGAGTGTGTGGCTTAATTGGCCTCATTAGATTTGATGGCCCAGAAAAGGATGTGTGCGTGAGTGTGGGTTCTGGCCAAACTATGTTGCGCAGGGTGGATTTGAATTCACCTGAACTAGAGATTCGGGTCGGGTGAGGTTTACACTAGGGACCTGGAATAAATTATAATGCGAAGAGCCATGGCTACAGACAATCAAATTGTTGGTCCTGAACAACTTTTATGCTACTATTTAACCCCAACTTCAACATTGTTTATGACAAACTTGAGCCGCAAACTATGCGCAAATGAAGTCAACTTGGTCAGAAGCTCGACGCAAATGAGCTCGAAAGAAGCTGGGAGAAAAACTTTCCCCAGCTACCTTGGCAATTTTTGTTTCGACTTTGCCTTAACTTCGCTCATAAAATCTCTCTAGCTAGGGAAAAAATAAAACCGAGGATGCACTTTCGAGCACTTTCTTCGAGTAGGAGCTTCTTGCTAATCAAGTACCATCAGAAGCGTAGTAGAAAAGGGATTTCAGCTAAATAAAAATATTTGGGGACCTTTGATTAAATCAATTATTAAAATACTTAGGAAACTGTAAAAATTACCATTATTAAATTGAATGATTCTGTTAAGATAAAGATATACTTCTCTAAATTACAACTTCTCCTACCAGAATTTCATAGATTTTCCACAACATCGAAAAGCATGAAATTGGCCAGATTCTACACTAATGAGCTACATTTTCATGCTTAATGAACTTTTAATTAGAAGCAAGGACAACAGCCAAAGACATCGGCCGACCACAATATGTTTTTCAATTTTCCCATAAATTAAGACTTCTTTTTTCGGGCTCCTAGCCGTGGGGGAAGTTTATAAAATTATTACTGCAACCATTCAGGGAGCTGCCTCAGAAAATTGGGAGGTTGGCCCAACAACACAAAGGACGTTAAGACAAGGGTAAAGGAAATGCTTTTGATCTGGTGAAAAATAACCACAAGCCAAAAAGGCTGACAAAATTCAAGAGACAATGAGTGCTGTCGCTACACCCTTTTATTTTCGTTTTCTGAGTACGAATCAAAAGTCTCGAGGAGCAAAAGTCACTGAAATTACATTTTACAGAGTTAAAAGAGATATTTTCAATTCCAAAATGTTTGTATTATCTTTCCGATAAATACATCATACCCCAACTGCACTCCGTTGCCGTTTTGGAAAAGTGGTATGGAAAAAACAGAAAACGCGCCGACTTCAATACAGGAGGAAAATTCAAATTTTCTTGACCCCACCCTTGAGGCCCGCCTGGAGCTCAAAATCCTCCACAGGATTTTGGGAAGGTAAGCTGGGGCAGGGTTTTAGCCAAGTGCTGATGGCACGTTGATACGCTGTTCATTGACCAAAATTAACTTGGCCTTCGTGCTCCCCCTTCGTTCGCTGTGGGTCTTTTTGATGCGGCCTTAAGATACACGTTCGCGTATTATTTTTTCTCCATTTTTCCTTTATTTTTCTCCGAAGTTATACAAATTTAGTCTGATAGCCAGCGGTTTGGGGATGCTTTTCAATTTCCAAAGGTAAAAAGTTTTCTTCACAAATTGCCAGTTGAGGCATGCGGACGGTTGCTGCTGGCCTTATTATTGCGGTCTTTATTATATTGTTATTTGAAAATTTTCTAAAAGTTTAGGAGGTCACGGTCTGTTGGCTGGATAATTTGATGGGACATTGAGGTCTCAATGTTGATTTTTATTTATTTTTTTTCATCGGAACGCAATTGACTGTCGAAACCGATTCTCCGAAAGGACTGTTTAGAAGAGTATCCACAGATTTCCCTGGAATTTACAACAAACCAGCTAACAAGTTTCAATTTTACATGAATGCTGTGCAAACTAATCGTAAAAATACCCACACTCTCAACGACTCTCTTTACTGTTATTATGCTTATTATAGTGTCTAATGTAAAATGCATGAAATCGTAAGCCAGGACTCGAGCCCTCGACCGAAACGAAACTCAAATTAGGCAGCAAAAGCGACTTTGTTTTTGAAGCGTAATTTGCAATAAATTGCCACAAGCGGCTTTTCTTGGCCTCGGTAATACGGTTCTGCTCTGCAATGGCCCACTATTTCTGGCCATCGCCGCCCATGGCAGTTCAGCAAATTTATTGATGATCTCGACCGACTGGCCTGTTGTTGCTGTGCCAAAGATAAGCAGCTGTAATTTGTGTTCGCCAACACCAAGGGCAACGGCCACATCGGAGGCAGAGGCAGAGGCAGAGGCAATGCCAATGGAAGCATCCTCTTCATTTTGCATCGAAGAAGGAGCACGAGTGGGACCAGGAGCAGAGTTGTTCGTTTGGTGGAGAAATAATTGCTACATTATTTAAAAAAAAATAATTAAGAAGTATATATGTACATGCACGCAATGAAATTCGTATAGATATATAGCTAGTAAGGTTTCTTGAATTTAAATTATTATTTATGTAAGTTACGAAAAATGTCCTGCATTTTTTACTCAACGATAAATATGTCTATTAACATTTTATTATATAGGAAAAAGAACTAAGGGCCTTTAGACTCATATGTTAACTAGAAATTGGCCAAGTAAGCAGCACTGCCTAGGCGACTTGGCCAAGACAAAGCCAAGTATATGGAGGGGGTGATTTAGGAGTGCGGCAGGGCGAAATGATGTGTGCAGTAGATTGAAGACCCGGCAGCCTTAGCTTCAGCTTCAGCCCCAGCCTCCACTCGGACCCAACAGGGGGAGCCACTCGGCTGTCCACACAAATTGAAATAAATTACAGGAGCGGACGGCAGGGCGAACGTATTCGAATCGGGGGGCTCTGAATATAAGCCACATGAGTGGTTATTGTAAAGTTCGCACTGCACAATTTAACCAAAACGCCAATGACAGTTGATATTGCACCCCCGGGCTGGGTCTGGCTGCATCTTCATCTGCACTTGCCAGTGCCTCATCCTCTGTTTTATTCAGCCCACTGTTCAGTTCATGTCCTTCTGCTCCCAGGGGATTGCGAAATAGGGGCGTTGGTGCTGGGTAAGTCGGGTAGGTAATTTGCATTGCACTCACCACAACCATGCTCTTGTTCTTGACCAGCATATCGAGATAACGGCAGCTCAGCATCGTCTGATTGCATCCGGTGTGCACTGGACAGAATTGTTCCATAATCATTTCCCCCGACATCTCGTGATTCGCCACGGCCAATTTGAGGCCAGTGGGATCATGGCCGATGGCGTAGCAGAAGAGCAGTATCTGCACCACGGGCAGGCCCACGATGAACAGCATCACCCTGTGGAAAAATCACCCAGAGTTGGTTAGCAATTGATGAGCACTAGTAAGCTCGTCCTATTATTATGCAGCACAAGTTGCATGAGATTGGAACTAGCTTAAAGTAAATAATTCAGTAATATTACTTTAATTGAATAGTTCATTGATTTTTGATGATTTTCTAAACTCCTCATGACTCACCCCACGTTGCGCATCATCCACAAGAAGTTTTTCCAGATGAGGGCGTGCAGGTGATGCGACTGCATCACATGGAGATTATACCAGAAGGATGTGGGTATTTCCTGGGGCGGTGGCAGCGGTGGAGCTGCGGGAGCGGTGGTACTGATCGGATCCCGAGCCGCGGACGACATTGAAATATTATCGCCGAATTCGCCGGATATTTCGGCGGCATGCTGCTCATCGGACATGTCCAAGGCGGGATTAGAGATCGCCGGCACTGTAACCTGCTCCACAATTTCCTGAGCTATCGACGATCGACGGCGTTTTCCCATGTTCTGCAAAACGGAGAGCTTCAGGAAGACATCCTCCAGCGAGTCGGCATTGTACTGCTGACGCAGATAATCCGGCGATTCCTCAGCCAGCATTTTACCGCCACGCAATAGACCGATCTGAAAATGTTGTAAAAATTATATATATAATATATATATTGAAAATAACCCCCAGCTAATAGCCTGGCTGCCCTGACAAACACATCCGAGTGTCCTCGAAATTAAGTTGAAATAGATTTGTGTAACATCCCTGTTTTGTCAGTCAATTGATTTGGAGCGTGCTCCGCAAAGTGTCGTCAAGCCAATTTAACTTTTCGACTTTGATGCGACTTGCCAGTCGTCCATGTCCTTGTCCTCGCCCAAGTCCGCGTCCCAGAATCTTTGTCAAAGTTTGCGCCCCCTATGCACATCCTATTCCTGTTCCTGTTCCTGGCGCCGCTGCTGTTGTTGTTGTGGATGTGTCGATGAAGTTTTATCGACTACCACTGTTCGACGTAATCCCTTGCTCACGCAACGTGCGGAAATTAACTTAATTGATTTCTGTGTCCGTACATGACCAGCCGTCATCCCCTTGGCCTCTCTGCGGGCGGAAAAGTTAGCCATGAAGACGACGCTGCTTGTTCATCAGTTCCACACATCAAATGGATGGCTTCATTAGGCATGCACATGAGTGGGCTGGCTACTGCAGGACCCCTTTGTACCGATTCCGATTTTGCCCCCGGATTTTTCCGAGTGCACAGGCAAATTCTATGCTAAATAAACCACACTTGCACACATAGCTAACAAAGTTTTGCCACTTGATTTGGCTTCGTTCGGCTCCTGATTTTGGCCAGCAAGGAAGGAAATCACCCATTTCCCCCAGAGCATGTTGTGTGTTTGGGCAATACGACTGGCAACTTGCGACTGGCTACTGGCTGCTGGCGACTGTCTTTTCGACTTCTCGGGGCCAATTAACGTCTTAATTGAATTGCAATGGCAAACTAAATTACGGACCTCCTGGCGAGGCAGCCAATTGTAATTTTATTGCCCAACTATGTGATATGCATTATTATGGCCGGCAATTTTGCATGCCATAAATAATTTTCCGTTCGCCTCGTGCCCGGCACGCAGAGGAAATTGAAAAATGCACATGATATTTATGACTGGGTTCGTAGGTGGCACTCACTGCATGTGAGGGAGCTTGAAATTTATTCTAGAATATATAGTATGCAGCTGGCAAAATAAATCTTGGATGTTCATCTGAAATTCCCTAAATTTACATAGGTTCTGAATTTTTACAAGCATAAGGATGCTCAAAGCATTTTCATTAGTGCTCTATTTGTATTCTATTAAAATTGTAATCTACATAAGCCACATTTGCTTACTTACGTTATTATATTGCTATAAGTTTTTTTTTAAACTTCGTAAGCCTTTACAAATAGCTTCAACAGCGTAATATGGCGATAGTTAATCCCCAAATCGTTAACGTTTTATACAAAAATATATACAAAACTCTTGATAAAATTCGTAAGCCGTTTTTTTGTGCTGCAGTTCTTGCAGCTTAATGCTTAATAGCACGCTACGTGCAACGTAGCATTAAAGTGGCAATCAAAGTGGTTGAATCACATCAACACTTCATCAGCGAACGGAAAACCAGTTGGTAATGATATTTTTTCTTGGTTATTGTGTATCTCCCGTCACTCATCAGCTTTAGCAATTATTCAACTGTCCATTTGCATTTCGGTTGTGACTTTTTTTTTTTTCGTTGAGTTGGCTGCTCAAAAGCAACATGCGGAAAATTACGCGACAAACAATAAGGATAAAAACGGGAAAAACGGCAGCAATACAAGAGGAAATGCAACAATATCAACTATTAAAGGCGCACCAGGCGAGGGAATTCGGGGGCTCCCCTCGCCCAGTGAACGCTGAAGTAGAGCACTCGTAACAATATATCCATCACATAATGTTACGCTCCCTGATTTCATTTATTAGAGCAGAAAGTGCTGCATGTACAACTGGGGACAGTCGGAGGCGAAGACACGCCCCTGTGTCTTTGCTGTGTGGCCATGTGGCGTATACGCGATTCTCTGCCTTATTTTTTTTTTTTTGTTTCTGTCCTGACTTTCCTCTTTTTGTTTCAACTGCTTTCTTTTTTTCTTCGCTGTTATTTTCTTTTTTTTTTTGTGGGCCAACCAACAATTTCCCCAGAGGCAAAGGCACAGGCAAAGAAAGGCAGCAGTGCTGACATTAAATTTGGGGAGCAATGTCTGTCAAAAAAAGTGAAGCGCTGCACTTTGTTAGGAGCGAGAGACTAGAAGCCATTTCAGAATCTGTTGTGTGGGACGAGTTGATTGACCTCGTGGTTTAGTGGGTGGGTGGAAAGGTTGAGTGGGTGCTTGTGGGCACATATGACGGAACTGCAGGCGTTGGGGCTTTTCATAATGCGGACCCAACTTTGATGTGGGTTCCAATGTCACCGTAGGTGTTACACTTTTGTCAAATAGAAGCCCAAAAATATTCTGTACTTTTGCAATAAGAATTCTCTTATGGAATGCTAGTTTAAAATTGCATCCTGCCCTTTGGAAACAAGTTATTCCTGCAGAGATACTTTATTAAAATTAAAGAAAAACAAGAGAGAACGCTATAGTCGAGTTCCCCGACTATCTGATACCCGTTACTCAGCTAGTAGAAGTGCAGGTTTGTGGGCGTTAGAGTGGGCGTGGCAAAAAGTTTTTTGGCAAATCGATAGAAATTTAGACGACTAATACAAAAATGAAAAAATATCTAAACATTTTTCAAAAGTGTGGGCGTGGCAGCTTTGGGCGGTTTGTGGGCGTTAGAGTGGGCGTGGCAAAAAGTTCTTTGGCAAATCGATAGAAATTTGGAAGACTAATACAAAAATGAAAAAATATCAAAACATTTTTCAAAAGTGTGGGCGTGGCAGCTTTGGGCGGTTTGTGGGCGTTAGAGTGGGCGTGGCAAAATTTTTTTTGACAAATCGATAGAAATTTACAACATCAATACAAAAATGAAAAAATATCAAAACATTTTTCAAAAGTGTGGGCGTGGCAGTTTTGGGCGGTTTGTGGGCGTTAGAGTGGGCGTGGCAGCATGATTCGACAAACTTGCGCTGCGTCTATGTCCCTGGAGTCTGTATGCTTAATCTCAACTTTCTAGCTTTTGTAGTTCCTGAGATCTCGACGTTCATACGGACAGACAGACGGACAGACGGACGGACAGACGGACAGACGGACAGACGGACAGACGGACAGACGGACAGACGGACAGACGGACATGGCCAAATCGACTCGGCTATTGATCCTGATCAAGAATATATATACTTTATATGGTCGGAAACGCTTCCTTCTGCCTGTTACATACTTTTCAACGAATCTAGTATACCCTTTTACTCTACGAGTAACGGGTATAATAAAGTGTACACATTTGTATTGAAATTCGTTTAATAGGATTATTTACGGGGCTGAAAGTTGTATGCCAACACGAAGTTGTTATTGTTCAATATTTGCCTGCATATTATTTTAAGAGCAAGCTGCATTAAAGAGCAAAGTTACATTTACCACAAAAACCAAATCCTTCAGTGGCCCATTTTACTAGCTTACAGGATTGCTATTCGGTTGCTATTAAGTATTTTATATTTTTGTTATAAATACGTGAATATTACACATCATTCACACATTAAAGTTTTATAATAAAATGTGTGGCCCAATGTGAAGACGATGCCGCAGAAACGGTTTATGCCACATATGTGCTGAATACCCCCAATCACACCACACACCGGCAAACACGTACAAATTTTTAATGTCCATAAATATTTTTCAATTAAAATAAAACTTTTAATCTGCGCATCATACAAATAACAATAACCGAATTTAAGCACGGCAAAGTTTTAACAACACTCTGGGATGCAGTCGTAAATGCATTTTACGATTATGTTTAATGCCCCTGCTTTTGTTTGAGTGCATCCCCGCTGCAGCAGTAGAATCAAAAAACTAATAGCTGTTTTTGCCACCATGGTGCATATAATTTTTATTGCCACATGAATTTTCAGCTTATAAATTGCCAGCAGGCAATAATCACTTTAAAGCCCCTGTTTTTAAGGTGCTTGTGGCATTTGGGGTGGGAAATAGATCAAGTGCCATGTACTCGTTCGTTCCCATTGAAGTGGTTCACTCAATCAGGCTCCAGGGCAGTTAAATTTATGTGTCTGTCTGTGCTGCATTGAGCATTGAGCTCTACTTTACCAGATATTGGCTAAGGGGAATCCCATTTCGGGCACGCAATTCTGTTGACTCAACAGAAAAAATTGGCCCAAAACAAAGGCAGCAAGAAAACAGAGAGTACAGAGTACACAAGGAAATCCAGCAGAAAAACACTACGGCGAACTCCACGTGACGTGCAGAATTGGCGAAAAATATGTGCAGATAACTACCTTCGGCCAAGTTGAACTGAAGTCTTGTCCTCTTCTGTCCCGACTTCCTCGACTTGAGCTGGCCGAAGCCAAAGCGTGCCACGAAAAAGTGACAAAGCTGAAAAAGCAATTTGCTGCCGGCCATAATACTCGTACACCGCAAAGAAATATCAGCAAATTGGATGATCTCAGAAATCGTTAGAAGGCCTTTTAATATTCTTGAAATATTTAGAAATATCCCTGCAACTAGTCAAAAACTAAGGTATTAAGATAGCACTCGAAATATGTGAGTAGCTTTAATAAGGTTAGTTTTTTTTTCAGTGTTTTCTTCCTGTGAGCCAGCTCAGGCGTGCACAATCTAAGCTGAGACCCGCTTGCTGTTCCATTTGAGCTGAGCTGCGAGGCCAACACGTGTTCAATATGAGCAATTAAACACTGTCACCAGAAGTTACACAGACACAACAACTTCTCATTCCCCTGCGTGTGGCCTCTGGTCCCAGGGGCTTTGCATATATGTTAGGAACGTAGAATGGGAACTTCTTCCGCAAGTTTGTTTTTTATAGAACCCATAAACCATAAATTTGGTCCAACAATTCGCATTAAATTCACATTTCAACGCCTGACGCTCGGATTAACTTGGCCAGAATACCTCGTTGTCGATCCCTGTGCCTTGTTTTATGGACTTGGACTGCGGCTCAGTCGATTGTTTTGCTTGACACCCAATCCCAATCCCAATACCAATTCCAATCCCAGGGCGATTCCCAAGTGCCAAATGCTGAATGTCGATTGCCCGCAAACAAAGGCGAGTCTTCTATTCCTGCCAGTGATTTTGTTTATTGGCCATAACTCTTTACCGCAATGACTTTTGGCGGCAGAGCGCCATGACAACGGATTCCCATCCGGCACATCACATGTGGCGTGGTGCTTACTTACGAAAGGGTTCTGGTGGTTTTTGGTGGTGGGGGTGGGTGTGGTGGTGTAAGCGTGTTGACAATTGCTGGCAGCGGCACAGCATGTGAGCCATTTAACACCGTGAGTGTCCTTGGGGGTCAAGTGGTGTTAGGGAGATCAAGCCCCAAAACTGTCTGATTGTTTCCATAATCGGGGACTTGGACCCGAAGGGCTGTGATTTGAATTATGTGCAATAAAGAGCGTTTAATGTTTAAATAGGTATTTTGGCAAAGTTATTTTCAAACTAATAAATATTCCGTGCACACATTTCTGATTAATATCTTCTTGCCTCAATCAATCATTTCTAAGGAATCGATATATTGATTCGCATGCCAAGTGATTAGCTTAACTTTAAAGCATGCAAGCATAACCAAATTGTTAGAAATTATCTTTAGCTTTAACGCTTTTCAAAGATGCCAGGCCATTAAGTCAATTTTTTGCTATACCCCCGAAGGTTTAGCAATTAAAATAATGATCCGATAATGATAAAAATTGTAATATATTTTGTAGTATCAAATGCTCCTTTAAGCCATCCTTTTTATTGAATATCTTCGTGCACCACCCGATCAATCAAATTAAATGGGCCCCCTTGTAGAGTGTCTCAAGTGTCGATCCTGGGCCCAATTCACAATTTCTTCACCGCTCCCCACATCAATCTTTTGCAGAGTGTTGTCATTGATATATTCATGCATCTCACACTCCACTTGAGCTTACGTGTGTGTGTTTCTGGGTAAGGATTCTGTTTGTTTTATGTGTGCATATCCCGTGCGTGTTGCCAAGTATCTGTATCTCAGCCTGTCGCTTTGGCCGTGTATCTATCTGTCTATCCAACTGTCCATTGTGATGGGCGTTTGTTTGCGAGCCTTGTCACGATTTATTCTTGTATTTTTTCTACGCCTGAAAGCGCCCGAGTTCATTGTTTGCTGCACGCATTAAATGACTAGCGCAGTTATATTTCCCTATACAGATCTCATCTGTTTCGCTGGTGGCATAAATAAATCTGAAGTAAATTTTTGCAATGTGTCTCGCTCGGAAATGCCTCGTAAATCGCGCCACGGCCATGGGTCAACACAGAAGACAGCCGTCAGTAATGTTGTACTCCTCGGCTTTCCTCTTTTGGCCATTCATTTATTTTTATTTTTTTTCACTTTCGTACAGGACACGGATTTGTTGCAACCGGCCGCAGGATACAAATTTGCCAAGGGGCAGGCGGAAGCACTTAGCGCCGCATGTTGACAGCGCTTGCCGGAGCTGATAGCTGAACTTTCACCTTGGCAGTGGCAGCATAATATTGCTCATACGCCGCATATTACACATGGATGTGCTGGCTGATCATAAATCACCCGGACGAACAATGCGTGGGTGGCAAGAGCCATTGACACTTGCTTGCCACAGAGCATCCCGAATCCCTTCGTCCCTTCGTCCCTGCCCGCATATCACTTCACCGGAAATCCTCTGACTACTTACCATATGTGCCTGGGCACACTCGTCGATGTAATGCGTGGTGATTATCACAGTCGTGTGACCATTTTTCGTAATGTCCACCAAATGATCCCAGATGCTGCAATCAGGAGAATGAAGAGTTAATCAGTTGTCATCGACATGTAAAGTGTGCACAGTGTCTATTAAGTATGAATATGTATGCAGCTGAAGTAAAACAACGTATTGTCAAATACGTCAACATATAATAAAGTTAAATAAAAGTGTTTTAAATCAAGGAAAATATTTTGATTTAGTCCCGGTGTACGAAGCATTTAGTTTTGCACTCACCTCTGACGCAAAACGGGGTCCACACCCACAGTGGGCTCATCCAGGATGAGCAGCTCCGGCTCATGGAGCAGAGCCACCGCCAGACTCACTCGCCGCTGCTGGCCGCCACTCAAGTTCTTGACAAATTTGGAGGCATTTGGCAAATTGAGCAATTTGAGAAGGAATTCTGTGCGATCCTCGACGTCGCTTTTGGACATGGCAGAAATGATGCCGAAGTAGATTAGGGTCTCACGCATCGTGAACTCGCCGTAAAGGGCTATCTCCTGCAATAAACCAAAATTGGAATACGGATGTTATAAATTTTCGCCAGCTGAATACGGTTTCCTCCTAAAAACACAGCCCACTTTTCGGCATCGCTGGTTTATGACTCCACTTTTCCCAGCGGACTTTAATGAAGATTGGCAATTTATAATATGCTTTAAACTTAAGAATTCTACAATTTTCATAAATAATTTAGATTAAATATTTGTATAGCTTGACAAGAAAATATTTTAGCTTTTTTTACTTATCTAAAAAACATAAATTTTTCTTTAAAATTAGCACCGCTTTTGCTCAGACAAAGTGCATTTGAGTTATTCTTATGGATTGTGAAAATGAAAAGTTTTCCTCTTTTTCTGTGTGAGTGGGTATACGTTTTCTTTTGTGCTTTCACCATTTTATTGCGTTGATTTAATTTAGTCGGCTCTGGCATGGGATAATAAAAAGCACATGAAAAATGTAGCAGTTTCCCGACAAAAAGTGGAAAGTGGAAGGCAGCCGACGCAGTATGGGCGAGGTCAACTCACCTGTGGCATATAGCCAATCCGGGGACCCGGCACTCCGGAACCCCGAGACCCGGGTCGACCGCCGAGCACCCAAATCTCGCCAGAATTGAGGCGACGTCGTCCGACGATGCAGCTGAGCAGCGTGGTTTTCCCGCATCCAGAGGCGCCCAGGAGACCGTATCTGCAATTGCACACGGTTAGTTGAGCTTAAAGTCGTTTTTACTATATAATGAGCTTAAGTGTACACGTATGCAGATGGTTTCCTGCAGGAGCGGCTCTTTCGCAGGATTCCACCAAAAATAGTCTTAAAACTAACTAGTTCCTTAAAATTAAAATAAATGTTAGTTATACTTTAAACACAAATTCCTTAGTTATATTTCGATGCATTTAATATGTTGTAGAAGTGAAGTACTGTCTTTTCCATGTCCCTTTACAGCCATTTAAATTCCAAATCCCCTTGGTGTTCCCTGGCTAAATTCCTTTGGATTGCGAGCAAAGATAATTACAAGTAAATCTGTAAATTCCGGCAGTAGAAAAAGGGCAAACCTATCGGAAAAATTCAACTGGCATTGGAGCTGCATTTGAGTTGGGACCAAAAGGAGGCCAGAACTCTGCTGGTCAGATAGTCGGATATTTTTCGGGCAAGGAGTCGTCCGTGTGTGCATGCCGCTCAAATATTTTAAGCCCTCACACAAAGACTCGGCGGCAGGTGCACTTGCCAACACAGATACAAGCCAACACACTCACACACACACCCGCACTTTCCGAGGCACAAGGATGAAAAGCATCAGGTGAAAAATCAACTGTGAATAGTTTCGCAAAAATATTCAGGCGCAAAAAGTTTCATTGCTCGGCGCACGGTATTCTCTGAGCGCTCTCTTAGTGCCCAAAACCCCTCCGTTTCCCTTCGCCCATTTTCCAGAGCCCATTTTCCACCCCATTTTCCGAGCGCTCTTGTCGTACACCCCACATTTTCCACCCGCACTATCTTCATGTTCAGGTTCAGGTCGGTGTGGTATGTGCGCCGCTTATCTCGTGTGTGGAGGAGCTGTTGCAAAATATATTTAGGGAATGTTTAGCACAGCTTAGCGCGCCAGTCAGCCTCCGCCCACCGCCCACTTACCACCCCCCTAGACGACCTTACCCAAGTTGGCGTATTTTTTATTACGTGCGCAGCGCGCGAGTTTAGAAAATTGTTGGTCTGGCAGTTGGCAGTTAGATGGCGCAGAGGTCGGGGGTCGAGCGGTACGGGGGTCGCGGTTTGAGGTCGGTTAAGGTGTGCAGGCGGGTGTGCGGGTGTGCAGGTGTGTGTTTAGCCATGAATAACATGCAGGTCGATTGCAGGTGGGGGAGCCAGAGAAAGAGCCACACTTGTATAAGCCAAAGCCAAAGCAAAAGCCAAAGGGGTAAATAAAAGCACTGCCCTGCTCCGTCCAGCTTAAGGACACCCGAGTTGGCCAAAAAGGTTGGTTGGATGGTTGGTTAAAACCGGCGGGTGGGCAAAAAACAAGCATCGGGTTGGACAATGAAGCCAGATATGATTAAACACTCCACTAAACTGAAGCACTGAGATAAAACTAACGAAAAGTGGATAATTTGTTGGCTTTAATTAAGTGTTTCATCTCAAATGAACTATTGTCAGACTATTTTCAAAAATATATGCGAAATTAAACTGCAACTCACGAAACCCAATTAAATACATTTATGTGCAAGGAGAAAAGGAAGAATAGTGGTAGAGAAGTTCAATATGTTCAAACTTAATTAGGCTCAAAGTTATGTTGTTAACTTTTATTGAGTCTGAAAAATTAACTTTTTATCCTTGCTAGGTGAATTAATCATTAAAGGATATATAGAGTTTTAACCACATAAAAAGGGTTTCAAATTTTTATAAGCATTTTTAGCTATATGCTCCAATAGTCACAGCTCTTGGCAGGCTAATTGAATTCACCTGTTATGTTTTTGTGTGATATTTTTCCCTGTTTTTTTGTGGTTGTCGCGATTTCATCGTTCGCAGGCCAATTGAGTATGCCCGCCCAGTTTTATTTCAGTTTCCTGCGGCGAATTTCGCTACTTTGCATGCAATTGCCTTTTTGCATATCGCATAGCATAAATGCAATGCCATAAAGCGTTAAATGGGCAAGTGTCGTGTTAGAAGAGGTCGCTGCCGTTAAACTATGCAGGGACTCTAAAGCAGACGCTGGAAACTGAAAAACTGAATTCCAAGTCGCAAATTACCAACATTTACCTGCGGTGTGCGCATATTTCAGCCCCTTAGTAAGCCCTGTTTTTGTCCACCTTCACAGTTGGGTCTGCTGTTTTGCCCGCAGGAAAAACAGTGCAAACAAACAATAAGCAGCGATGCAGACGTTGACGTTGACGACCCCAGTTGATGTTGATATTTCAACCCATTAACCTTTTTTTTTTTAGCTGTGCTGTGCTGTGCTGTTCTGTGATTTTGCTGTTCTGCTGCGACGGCATTTAGTCTGAACCCGATGCATTCCGCAACTCATTTCTGGATGGCCGTGATTGATGATTTCAACGTACATTAGTTCATTAGTGTGTGCAATTAGGTCGCCTGGCATGCATTTCGCTGGGAATGAATTATGCGCTTATTAATTGAAGACTGCCATTGCCAAGTCGCGTGATTGGCAAGGATCATTACTTTGTATTTTGTTTTGAAACTACTTTTTAGCGACAGATATGTCTCTGCCACATTGGGTAAATAAAGTTACCATTTTCCTAATTTTACCATTAATCAAAGTTTGCCTCTCTGCTTTTTTGGGGTTTTATTATGAGCAAAAACATTTTTAATTACATTTTTAATAAGAAGTTGCCTACTCAATAGAGCTGGGCTATATATATGTTACTTGGCACCCATACCCATATCATTTTATTTACCTTGCCGTGACACATTGACGAGTGCAGGGGTAAAAATCTGGCAGAGAAACTGAGATGGTTAGGGCGCTGAAACTTTGCACTTGACTTTAACAATTAGTTTGTGTCCTCCCCCATCCAATGGCGGAGTGGGAATTCCGTAGATGCTTCAGCCCATTCCGCACCTTGTGCCACCCCATTTCATTAGTAGGTGTAGTTGTTGCTAAGCAGCGCGTCACAGGCAATTACAGGGGCGGTAATGCGTATTTAATTAACAAGCTTACTTAGTAGTTTTCCATGGAAAATTTAGCTCATTGTTCGCCAGAATGCCAGAATGCGATGCGAATGCGACCGAATAGCAGTAGTAGTTGGCCGTGTCGGGGGAACGAGCTAACTGACATTTAGACTCTCAACGGCTCGGTAACGCTCCCTGCTGCCTATTTGCCTGTCTAATTAAACGGTAAACTTTTCTTATGGCCATTCAATTCCCACACCGATCTGTTCAGTTATTTGGTAGTTAGTTCGTCGTCGAAAGATGCCCGTAATCGAAAGTTTTCGGGGTACTCGGGATGAAAGTTATCCATGAGTGAGTGGGGAAATTTTCTGTGTGTTTATGGGCTCGATGCTAATTGAATTGTCATTGATTAATTGAGCCTGGCCAAAAATTGTTCGATACTGCAAAAGCAATAACTTCCAGTCGTCACGAGTGTAGATGGATATAGATGCTTCAGAGTACGAGAACGAGAAGCCTACACAGAGAAAAACTCATTCTGAAATGCCCTGCTTCAAATCTCAAATTATTGATTTACGAGTACAGCTACAGTCAAAAAAAATTTCGAGTGCTGCGTAAAAATCAGCTGGATCATAAAATGGGTGGCTTTTTGGAAAAACCGGAAACGGAAAAGCATGCTCAGGAGGGTCACGGAAATGGTCTGCGTTACTGCGTGAGTTCCATGCAAGGCTGGCGATTGGAAATGGAGGATAGCCACGCGGCTTTTTGTCGAGTTAAGGATCCCCATGCAAAGTGGTCCTATTTTGCGGTATTCGATGGTCACGCTGGCAATCAAATATCACAGCATTGCGCTGAACACCTATTGAGTACTATATTGGAAAACGACTCATTTTTAAGGCAGAAATACGAGGCTGGAATACGAGAGGGCTTCCTGCAGTTGGATGACGATATGAGAAAGCAGTATCAGGACAAGCAAGGTGGCTCCACGGCCATTTGCGTTTTCTTATCACCGGACAAAATATATCTGGCCAATTGTGGCGATTCGCGAGCTGTGATATCGCGAAATGGAACAGCTGTCGTCAGCACAATTGATCACAAGCCGTTTACGCCCAAAGAACAAGAACGCATTCAGAATGCCGGAGGCAGTGTAATGATTAAACGGGTAAATGGCATTTTGGCCGTTTCCCGGGCATTGGGAGACTATGATTTCAAAAATGATATCTCCAAGTCTCAGGTCGATCAAATGGTTTCACCGGAACCGGATATAACTGTTTGCAATCGTTCCGAACAAGATGAGTTTATAGTAATAGCTTGCGATGGCATTTGGGATGTGATGACTAGCAACGAGGTTTGTGAATTTATTAGCTCACGGCTTTTGGTGACCTATGACCTGCCAGTGATTGTCAACAGCGTATTGGATATTTGCTTGCATAAAGGCAGCAGGGACAATATGACTCTGCTCCTTCTACTTTTGCCTGGAGCACCAAAAGTAGATATGGATGCCGTCAAGGCCGAGAGGAGCCTTGATCAAACTATTGTTCAGATAACCAGAGAAGTGATTGAGAAGCACGAAATACACGACTTTGAAACACTTATTCGACTGATGAAAAGAATGGCCATCAACATTCCAAATCTACCACCTGGTGGTGGTCTTTATGCAAAATATTACATTATTGAGCAAGCTTTTCACGAGAAATTCCCAGATACTCCGGCTGAAATATATGACTATTTTTCTATGTAGAATATTTGATGATTGGAAAATAAAACATAACTACAGTAAATTGTTATAGTTTATTAAAGTTATATTCTATTTTTCCCCAGTGTATTCTTGGCTTCATTTGTTTATTCCCAAGAAATCCTCCCATTTTGTTGGCCAAAGGAAGTGTGCTACTATGTAGCAACAGCTGTGCGTTATGGCCATCCAATTGCCAGCTTGTGCTTTTGCTTCGTCAAAAGCAGTGGCACAACATGGCGTATACTTGATTTTTTCAATTAGATACAGACGCACGCATTACGCATACGCAATGCGTGCGCACCGAAGAACAATCAAACTCATAAAACTCAGACTTGGCAACAGATTCGCAATCGGACCTTTTCTCGACTGCCTGGTAATAATTAAAATTTGCCTGCCACAAAGGATAAGCCCCAAAAGACAAAGTGAAGGAGTGGCACAGAGGGGCCAAAATGAAAAGTTATGAACTACAGCCTGGGCAGTTACTGGTCCAGTTCGGTTCAGTTCAGTCCAGTCCACTCCACAAAATCCACACCCATGTACAGTACGTGCCGCCATACACACAACACTTGACCCAAGCAGTTGCAACAGTCATAACAATGACTGCTACTGCTACTCCACTGTTCCACTGCTCCACTGTTTTCTGCTTTTCGTTTTCAGCCCCTGAACAGCAGCTGTCCATTTTAATTTTCCAGCTTGTGTAAATAATTTAAACAATTCCATGTCCAGTCCGACAGGAATAAGGCTAAAAAGAACTGCAGAGCGGAAGAGGAAAGTGCTCGGTTATTATTTGTTACCTCGACTCCCGTCCAGACTTGGCCTATTACTTGCGGTTGCCGAGTCAGCATTTGTTTAGCTTTCTTTGTTCCTTGCCATGTTTCTTATTTGCTCCTCCTGTCCGTCTTCAAACCAAATATTTTTGCTAGTCAAGTGCGTCCGTTTTGTGGGAGTACACATAGAAAATAAGTTGCTGAATTTGCATTCGGGATTTAAGGAATCGATTATTGAATTTGAATCGCAATATTCGCTGATTGTTTTCAATATCCATTTCAATAAAGCATAACAAGTTTGTATGACACTTTTTTTTGAGTGTAGATTGCGGGTGCTCTGGCACGAAAAAACAAATGAAAACAATAACATGTGGCCCCGATCCTCCGGACGTCCTGCATCCCAGTCCTCCGGTTTGGTATCTGGTTCTGAGAAGACCCTTCACCCTGGCTGGATGCACTCATGTCCAGTTTGTTTGTTTGTTCTCGTACTCTGTCTGGCAGCGTGTCTGTTGCATATCAGTGACCAGCATATCGTTATTTTCCTATAATTTAGACAATTTTCAGAAGGGTTCGCATATTCAAATAGTTTCTCTTGCGTTTTTGTTTCCATTTTTGGACGGACTGGCTTTTGCCATTTTAATCAACTGTTCTTGGATGCACGACAATTGCTTATTAAATGGCAAAATCAGACAGAGAGTTTGTTCAAACTTTCGGACTGTCTGGCCATTTGGTTTATGGAACTTTGGCCAAATATTTGACTTTGGCTAGGGCCGGTCGACAACATTTGCAACATTTTTCTATTTGCTTCGTTAACCGCACACGAAAAAAAAAAAACGTGGTCTTCCTGCGACTGAATGTTTGCGAAAACTTTGTTTGCCGCCCGTCGCTGGCCATAATGCTAAACTTTCTTGCGTTCAAATCCATTTTTTTGCTGTTAGCCGGACTCTTTTATTTCATTCCTTTTGTCAAACGCAGACCAAACCAATTACAAAATCCACACAGCCAGCCAGGGAACCAAACAGAACTGGGCCATCGGAGGGACAAGCAAAGTTTGGCTTGCAAACAATTGCAATTTATTAAGCCAAGAGCCAAGCAAAGCGCAAACAATGTCCGTGTTCATGTGGCCAGCATAATTAAAAGTAAGTTCAATGCGCTGCTCCAGACAACGGGGATAGTCAAGAATCTCGACTAGAGATGAGCAGAGAAATTTCAAATATTTGCAATTTAATTTGCATTCAAACACAATTATTGCAAGAGATAATACAGTTTAGGAAATAATTACATTTCATTTGGTTAGCTGCAGCAACAAGAAAACGAAATATAATTGAATTGCGGTCAAAGGAGAGGTTGTGAAAAATGTGCGCAAATTCTCAAATACTCTAGAGAGTGATAAAACGGAGGGTAAATAAATTATTAATGATAGCTCTCAACTTATTAGAAGATAGAAGGCTTTATGGAAAACGAACTACTGACGTTACTTAATTTTTAAATTATTCTCAAATTGGTTATCTGCGATTCCATACTCCCTGTAGCACGAACTTAATATGCAGCGAAGCTCGTGTAAGTCGTAATTATGTTGCAATAAGTTGGCCCGGTCTCGAAGTGCGGGTTTTGCTAATGCGCTGGTTGCAAGTATGTGATCAGGCACTTCAATTGCGAATTTGTAAGTAGCAGAAGTATGACCAAACAATGGGGCCACTGATTAGTTCTGAATTTACTGCTGATTAAGATGCTTTTCAAAGGAATTCACTGCCCACTCTGGTCAAATGAACTTTTCCACCAACTTTTCGCGTTTTCCCTGTATCTGTGTGTTTCCGAGGGCCCGCTAACTTTCTGTTGAATTGGCAGTTTATGAAAAATTCAAGGACAGACATTAATTTCGCGCTAACTTCTGGGCCGAAGTCTATATAAATTACACGAAATATCCGTAAGTCATCCGGAAGGAAGAAATACATTCGAAAGTCAGCTGCAAAGATGAGCAAATTAATCAAAAGTGCTGAGCTTGCTTTCCCATTCGACTTTGACTTTATTAATATATATATATTTCCTTCCTTCAAATAGAATACAGTAAATTGGTTTTAAACCGAGCATATTTCCACATTAACACTCTCGACAAATGGCTTTATTTCAAAGGCCTGCATGTTAATGAAATCACCTATTTTCTATTAAATACTTTAAAGAATAAAAAGCGTTGTAGTTTTTATGAGAGTTAATTTATATTTTTTCCCTAAATGAATAAAAGTTAATTTATTATCTAAATGAACACATATTGTGTAGTCCAGCTCTAAGCGTATTTAAAGTGAACTTTATCGTTGTTTCAGCTGGTCGTTTTCAAAATTTAATCAGTTGAAACCACTTAATTATGGAATGGGTTTTAGCCCTCCTTTCTTTGTGCGCGGAAATGTTTAGCCATTTCTATGGCGCAAAATAAATCACAGTGCAGACCTTTTGTTTGGCCATTTGTTTACAGGCTAAATGAAATCATGACAATGTAGCGTGAATCAACAAAATCAGCTGAGAGACAAATTGCACAGAACACGCAGCACCATCGAAGTGCAGCTTCAAACATCGGTTGTACGAGTATCTATATATGTACATATGTATATACATATGCCAATTACTGTTTTTTGATGTCGTAAGCCTCGATTCGTTGCCATTCTATTGACAAGCTAAACGGATCCGAGTTAGGTCCGTGTGGGTATTTATTTAAATTTATCGCACTGAGTTGTGCGTGCGGATGCGAAGCCAATTGCAAAATTCCCATGCAATTTGGACGCGTAGATTCCATGTAATTAACAATTTAGCGATTGCAATGGCAGCCATTTTGTCAGGGGTCCATAACAATGAGCGAATAAAATGCATTTGCTAAATAATGCAAATTCAGTTTTGACGCACATAATTCCATTTTAATGGAAATTTTCTACTTAGCACTGGCGTTGTTATTTTTGCGGCTCGCCTGAGGCGATGCAGCATATAAATAAAGGTGCTGGCCAACGTAATTTAATTGCTTATTTTGCCATTATGGCCATGCAGGCTTCCATAGTTTCGCATTTATGTAATATTTCTGCCGGAAGTTGCGCATACGCCATGTTGAAGGAAGGTCAAACGAAAAAAAACTAAAAAAAAAACAAAAAACCGCCGCCAGTTATGTGGGGAACGTATTCTAATGGTGGAAATAAAAGGGGTGCTCACATACGTGGCATCGCAAGAAGCCAGCTAGTTAAAGTTTTATCATGCCTGACAGCCTGCGCTATTTTATTTGCCCAGCTGCTACACTTTAAATATTTATTTCGCCCCAAATAGTTGTAAATTCTCGGCTCCCATAATCCTTTCGAGGTAAGCCCCTTCCTTATCAAAGGACATAAAGTATGGCAACACCTGATTTATACACGAGGCCCACTTGAATGGAAAATGGACATACAAAATCGGAGAGCAACTTTGTATCTGACTGCCCAGTAATGTTTGGAAAGCGATCTACACTTGGAAAAAGCGGGACTTCAACCGCAGAAAGTGGCTCAAAACCTAAGATTGCAAAAAAGTTATTGCTCATTTAGAAAGTACATTAAATATACATATACTTCTTTATGCTTTTCCATTTTTGTTTTAATATTGATTTCGGTTTCATAATCCTAGGTATTGGTGCAGTGTACAAGTCGCTTTTGGTGAGGGAACGCTTAACTTATTAAATGCGCACACTCCGTTTTAATTACTCACACACATAACCGTGTGTGCACGTGTGAGTTGCTAATTGCGGGCCCATACACACACACACATGCCAGCCGAGCACAATTTTAATGCGCACTTCCGTTTCCGCTGTAATGCCTGCGGCATAGTTTATTTTTATAACCCGCAACACGGGACTTCCACTGCCGCCGCCTCCTTTTGCGGTGCGTAATTGTTAATTTTCAACAGCGCATACTATGCCGCAATGAGCGACCGACTGACTGAGTGACTGACTGCCTGAAGGACTGATGGACTGATGGACTGATGAACGGAGGGACTGAACAACTGACTGACGGATGCATCGGCTTCACAAGAAAGAAAGCCTGACATTTTGATATTGCTGTGCACTGCAAATTACCAGCATTTTAAGTGCGTGGCCGCAAAGAGGAAAAGCGTTAACACGGATAAACATTGACAGCAGCCGACCATTCCGCATCAACCGCAGCACTCACGGAAAAAAATTAAAGGCTCTTTCCCGTTTTAATCGTACGTCTTTGTAAGCCAGAAGAGATAACAGTTCGCAGTTAATTTATTATTATTACGGAAATTTGTACCGTCAACAATCTGTGCTACAACATCTTCAAATAAACCAACAGCTGTAAAAGCAGTCTTAAATACCACCGAAATTTACCTCAGTGCACTTGAATGGTCGGGGAAAAAGGTCGAGGGAGTGCGGAAAGCCAAGAATGAAGCGCAGCTTAAGCAAATTAAGCGCAAAATCACAGCACTGACAGCAAATGGATGGGCAAACAGAAGCCAAGGAGGGCGCATCAGATCTCCAGATTCAGACTTGAGAGCATTATGCAATTATTTAAACATTTCCCAGTAACAGCCATAGCAGCAGCAGCAGCAGCAACAGCGGCCACTGGGCTTAAGCAAATTGAATTCGTCGCATGCTCCTAATTGCGGCCAACACTCAAATGCCGCGTCCTCGCCACCCACCATGTAAAGTCCTGGACCAGGATACGCCGAGTCCCGTACGGCTTTCTTCCCCTTCACCGCCCGAAATTCGTTTCATTTCTGGATAATTGCTGCTTGAATTTCAATTCGAACGGCTGCTTGGCAAGGGGGTGGTGGTTGCCTTAAAACGCTGCTGAATGCTTTCGGTTATCCTGCACTTGTCACAGCCTCAATGCAAATTGAATTTCCAGCGAACCAAATTGGGGCGAAAGCCGCCAGCAAGATATCCTAGTGCTGCATTTCATCTCAACTTACGAAACCATAGCCGAATAAAAGTGTTTCCGGACTAGAGATATAAATCTGATCTGTAAATAGGTCGTAATCCGATATTTTTAGATATTTTCGATATTTTTAGATAAAGTTCTAGTCCAGGCTAGCGAAGTAGCTGCAATGCTCAATGGCAGGCAAATATATGCGGAAAATTAACATTTTACCTCTCAGGCAGAACTAATTTTCTATGCCACTTAACCAAAGGGGGTTGTGCAGGGAATTCGATGACGATGGCTATAAAGTTCGACGACGTTTTGCCTTCTGGCGCGACCAGTACTTCAGTCCTCTTTCAATCAATTAATTATTGTTTTATGCCGCTTTCAATCGCTCAAAAGGACCAAGGGCAGGCAAAGTGGGAGAAAAAACACAAACGGGCAAAGTAGGAAGAGAACACAAGGAGTGTCCTTAGGCGAAGGCAAAGGCAAAAACCAAAGCAAAATGGACGCATACTTTACAATTAATTTGCCATTACGCCGGAATCTTGAGGCCAGGGAAGTGCGGATTGCCCTCTGCCATTTTTAATCGATTTTCATTACGGACTCGTTGGCCCCGGTCCTGTCTGCGTTTTTCGTCTTACCCTCTCGCTCGTCACTCACTTGACGCTTCAATTGGCCCTCTCTAAATGGGCAAACAAACTCTCGACGTGGCGCGATGTCCTTTCCCCACCCTCCCCCAGCCACCAGCCCTCAGTTACCAGTCCTTGGCCCTCGCCAACCGTTGGATGCCTAATTTGACTAATAAGCTGGCCATTGCAACGGCTGTTGAACTTCCGGCGCGACGGGGATGTGGCTGGATGGCTAAGCCTTCGGCCACTTTCTGTAATTATATGCCAAAACAGTTCAGCGGCGTTGAAGCGGCAGTTGGCCTCCACACAAAAAAATATTAGATGCCACTAAATGGGATTTAAGGCCGAAAAAAGAAAGTGGAATACATTTCAATTCAAGTCTCGAACTTTGATATAAACAAAATATTATTATTTTAGTTCGGCTTAAATGTATGCTGTTTTTGGTAACCTTTATATTTATTCCAAAAAATAATAGACTTTTTCTGTTTTTGGTAACCTTTATATTTATTCCAAAAAAGAATAGACTTTTTCTTAAGTGATAGCTTCAAGCCAGCACCAAATTTCAAGTTCTCCGGCTGATTTTCCTTTGAGTGGCCCTTTTCTGTTGGTTCTTCCTTATTGGTTAATCATTTGCCATAAAGATTTTAATTTCCGCTTTTTAATAGGAAATAAGTCTATTGCTGTGGTCTGGGCTGAAGGGACTAATCCTTGCAACACTCTTTGGGCTTTCTGTTTGCCTTTTGAATATTTTTTAAGAATTAAGCGAGACCTTAATTGGTTTGCCAGCAGCCAGAAGCTGTCAGTCCCGATTAAGATTTCCTTCGAGAAGGGTTATTCCAATCTCCACTCTCCTATAGAATTTCATTAATTAGGTTCATTTAACAAGAGAATATCTCAGGGCCACGTGTGAACGACACAAATGACCAAAAGTGATATGATTGCAGCAAGGCAAAGTGGTGTGACTAAACGATTTGACATACCATCAGCCACTCGAACTTCCAATTAGATGCACACAGAAAGAAATGAAAGAAGTATTTTAACAAATAGTAGGTGTTGGTACTATTAAACTCTATCGTTCTATAACATTATTTATTATTTTCAGTGCATCACTGGGTGCTGGTTTATTTGTGCTGGATAAATCGTAGGCACACACGAAAATTGGAAGGCAACTAGCAGTATTATAGTAGTAACTGCTCAAAGTCACCTGGGTGGTCATCGATTGACAGTCCAACAAGGCGTTTGAGTTTCTGTTGAAAGCCATTCAATAATGTATTAATTCCTGTACTCCGGACTGTGATTGCCGGGCTGTGACTGAGGGAAATCAAAGCTCATCAACAGCCGACACTGAAATAATAATTCGATTGACGCACTACCTCAGATACAGGACCGATTATTGCCCGGGCTAGCAATTTCTTACGCAAATACAGGTCGAATTCAAAAGGCGTAACACCGACATCAACAGTATGAGGTTAAACAAACTATTGATTGGCAGGTTTTGTGCGGCCTAATGACCACATTCCCTGATGGTCAATACTATTGAGTCCGGTGCATTAAATGTAGATTTGTTTATGCATAAATCGGTCTGTAATTAGTAGATAATGATTTTGCTATTGACCTCAAATAACTACAGACTCGAGTCCGGATAAATTACACATAGCCTACACACGTGAAGTCAATTGCAGTGTTAAGTTTATGATATCGGGTAAATATAGTTTGCAATAAATAAGATAAAATCAGTAAAAGCTGAATTCTGTTGACGTTGAATCCATACTCCGTTTATTACTTTATTCGTGGCAAAAGTAATATAAAACTATTTGTATATTCCCTAAATGGTGAAATGCATTAAATTTTCCACTAATGTTTAGTTAGCCAGTTCATTTGTAACACTTGTTTGACTTAGGCAATGTTTTTCAGAGTGTGCTATACTTTTTTACAATCAATTTACGGTTAACAACACATTAATTGTTAAGGCCGAGTCAAGTATCAACGACGTTATTTACAGCTCTGAAATGGAGCTTCTATTACGCACAAATAAAACCTGTAATTGAAACACAAGTAGTAAAGAAAGAAAATGACAGTTACGTGTACGTAATCTATCACAAAATAATTATAACCCCATTAAACTGCTCTGCAAAATGGCTTACACTTAACCTTAACCTTGGCCCTGACTTTGTATTGAATAATTCAATAACAATTTACAATCAATTAAAAGCGGCTGCCGGCTGGCGGCTAGCGGAGATTAAAAATCTCAGACATTGGCCAAGTTTATTATGTGTGCCTGAACTCAATTTAGCGTTACTCATGGTCCATTAATTCGCCATTTTCATGGTAGGTGCAATAAAGTGCAAAAAAAAAAAAGCAAAGCCAGAGACCGAGCGAAATACAACCAAAAGTCGACGCTGCCAAGGACCCAGAAAAAGGGTCACTTCCAGTCGAGAGGAGGGACCAAGCAAATGGCAACCCGGCAACTGTCTGGACCCCTCTCAACGACCAATTACAACTAAACAGCTTTAATTTAATTTGAGCCACCCAGCCTACCTACCAACCAGGCCCACTGCCCCCCATCCAGCCCATCCAGCCCATCCAACCCATCCACCCTGTTGACCCGATCCCTCCTCCTCTTGGCCAAGAACAATGGCGCGGATGTAATGTTCGCATTATGCTCGTTCACAAATTGTAAGCAGCCATTATGTTTCTTCGTGTTGCCCATGTTTCCCCATCCTCTGCGTGCTCGGAACACCCCTTTCCCCTGAGCTTTTAGCATTGTAATGCCTCTTGGTCCTGGGGGCAGGGTTCCCGCCCCAAAACATCGCCGTGTTCTCCATTGTTCCAAACTGGTCGGTCTGGTCTGGTCCCCTGCTTTTCAGTCGCCCAGTGGGCTCGAGTTCTCGTATGTCAAAATAATGGCGGCAACGGGCAGTCATTGTTATGGTCCTGGTTGTTTCACCTGGCAAAGGATGGCGGTCACGTCATCATCATCATTATCATCCGAAAAACCCGATGGTGACTGCACACCCAGAAATGCTGCTGCATTCCTGCTTCTGGGTATGCCCAAATGGTTTTGGTAGAGCGAATTTCAAAGTCTGAACTATTCGCAATGTTTTCAATAACTACACACGGTACATATCTGCTGCCCATATAAATCTTCAAAATGTATATTTGAAAAATAAATGGATATTTAGCATTAAATCGCAATTAGAAACAGAGAGAAAAATTAATTAATTTATTTTCCTGCAGTTAAATAAATTCAAAATCCCAAACAGTGCATTCAATCATTCCAATTAAATAATTTAAATGAAAACAACTCTCTCGGCTTCTAGCTTCAGAATTTGAGTAAAAAAGAACTTGGCAGTAAAAGTGAAAAGACTTCGTATACGGTAAATACAATTTGCAATATACAAGTGGCAGGCAGAAACGGCGATGACCACAAGACAAGACACAAGATGTCCTTCTGTTCGGGCCAAGAAAACCTTCGACCTGTGGTCAAGAGCAACAAGTTTGCAGTGGGACGGGATGGCAGGGGATAAAAGTTGAAGTTTGAGGAGAAGTTTCGAGTGTTGTGGTTTTATTTGATGTCATTGCGGGACACTTCGTTTTTGGGGTCAGTGAAATAAAACATTTAATTACTCGCACGAGACATCGGACAGGACAGCAATTAGTTGATCAATTTGTTGGCAGCGACGCCTTAAAGAAAACCACTTTGTCTTTAAGTAATTGACTGCGGAAACGGATGGGCATGGAAGTCGATTATGAAATCGTCAGCAAATTAACCACTCCAGTGAACTGAGCTGGAAAACCACGAGCAACTTACTGTTCGGTTCTGGTCTGATATTGGTTATGGTTCTTAATTTAGTTAATTTCCAGCCCTTGAAAATGTTGAACGGCCTTTAACTTTTCTCCAAAAATACCTACTATAAAAATTGACAGGAAGTGTAAATAGATCTTAAGAGCTTTCGCGTCCATTTGATGGTCACAATTAATTCGTCGGTCTGGCAGCTGAAAGCGTGGGTCAGTGAAGTTTTTTGGCTGTCTTGCTTTTATTTGCCTGCCATTTGCAAAAGCCATTTTCGCAATTCAATTTATTCAGCCGATGCGCGACTTTTCAATCCGCCAAATCAAACACACACCGATGGCCATAAATTCAGCCGCTGCAGAGACCGCGTAATTTCTGCGCTTTATTTATGCATCAATGGCGTGATTTATTTGCAAACACTCTGGCCCAGACCACAAACATCACTTCAAGTGTTCATTGTTGTCTACACTTGTCTTGTTTGCCTATCCGTACGAGTGTGTATATGATTTCTGCTCTCGGTGGCTGGGTAAAAAAATAACTATAATTCATTGCAAATAAAGCAAGAAAAAACACAATTATTTATCATGAAGCAGCCAGACATTCAGACATCCGAATGATGGCCACAGGCTCACAGCCACCCACCCACCTTCCACCCACACCGCCCACCTTCCACCCACTTCCTCCGCTTTTCCACGGACACGGACAAAGAATTCAACAAAACAAATGTCAGTCAGTCCACAGACAAAAAAAAAAAACAAAAAAAACAAAAAAATGGGGAAGACTGTCTGTGCCGCGCCTACAAAAGCGGCTCAAAGTTTTGGGCGACAACAAAAACACAAATCTTCTCAAATTTTTTCCCCCAATTTTTGTGTGCACTGAAGAAAATATTTAGAAAAAACTAAAATAATTGCTGTTTAAATTATTCACAATTAACTAATTTGGAAAGAGATATTCTTTTTTCTCCTGTTTGCATTTTAGACATTTTAGTATTTGATCTTATCGAATTATTGAATCAATTATTATTATTATTTTGAAGTGTAAAAGGCTCAGGCATTTCGGGTGCGGTGACTGACAGCGTGGGCCCAAAAGCTCAGGGAAATCGGATGAGGAAGTGGAAGCGGGTCCGTAGTCCGGAGTCCCCAGACCCGGAGTCCTGAGGCCGTAGTGTGAGTCCGGGCGACATATTTTGTGCTAAATCTTCTTGTTCACACTAACGCGCCGCTGACAGTTTTTCTTTCTTCATTTTGGTGTTTCGGTTTTGTGATTTTTTTCCAGCTGTGCCTCTTTTGTGTGTGGTTGTTGTTGTTGGTTTCTCACAGATTTTCAAGTGTGACAGTCAGTCAGTCAGTCAAGTCTGTTGGGCTGCTGCCTGAGCAGTGTGAAATATCTCGCTAAATGACCAAAACAAACACCCACATCAAGGCAATGGTTATATCATGGCCAGGCCAACGCCATACCCCTGCATCTTACTCAACTTTGTGGCTGGCACTGACGGAAATGTTTTTACCTGGGCACGGTACAAATTACTGAATAAGAACTAGGGATAGATGACTCAAACTGGTATTCCTAGAACAAGTATCTTCTGTTTTTTATTAAAGAGATTGCAAGTCACTTAAACTTGTAAAAGCACACAATTAAAATTAACGTTATAGCGTTATTAGCATGAAGTTAGCCTACAGATTAGCAATCATTAAATGCCAATTAGCGTCGTTAAAGGCGGTCGTTTAAGAAACAAATTACAGTTTCCTTATTACTTATCAATCATCGTGCATCAATTTACAATTAAATTAAGTTTTTAAAGTAATGTTTGAAATTTCAAACAATCTATGGTACTTAAAACTGACATCAATTTCCTAGGTACAGTATCTGTGCGCTGGGGCAACTCTGAAGATCGCTTAGACGGGTTTTGGTCTCGGCTTAAAAACTGGTTTTTTAAATCAATGGATGCTGGGGCTCGACAATAGCCCACATTTGTTGTTGCCGCTGTTAATTTGACAGTTTTTCAAGCGCCGCGCTGACATTGACCCACTTTCAGTCTGTCGACTGCGGCTCATCGTCTTGGCCACTTTGCTGCCTCATTTGAGTGTGCGAGTGTATTCGTTCGTCGGATGTTGAGTGCTAATTGCGGTCAGTAACATTTCGCGGCCATTCACACAACACTCAACAGCTCGGACTCAAACTCAAACAATGGCAATCCCAACTGCTCAATGCATCTCGCGGAAACTGCATTTGCATTTCGTTAGCGGCCATTTCCCCCCCACCGAAATCCCAATCGTAATTCCAATATCCCCATGCCCGCAGTCCAAAATTTGCATATTCGATTTCGGATTGGGATTCGGATTTTGGTCATCACGGTTCTGTGCGGTTCGCGTGTGGGGAGCTGCATATGATTTCCGCTTTTTCTGTTTGGTACCCACACATTGCTTTTAATCATTGGCCGGCGTCTAATGAGCTTAGTTTTGGGATAGAAAAACACCACATTTGCATATGCTGGCATTATACAAATCATATTGCCGCGCTTAATTAGAAAATGAAAACATTTGGCTTGGAAAACTGGTAGTAGCTGCGCTCACGGATCACGTATGCCAGCTGTTTGTAAGGTTAAGTTTGGGAGTTGTTATTATTTCAAAAAGATACCAAATCAAAGGTAACTGCATTCATAAAGTTACTAACAGACTTAACTGATTTTAAGGCACTTTAACACTTAAGCATAATTGCTCCTGCTGCACATGCAGCACCTCCAGCCAGAGACACTTTCAGCATGTGTGCAACCATCTAAGCCGCACAGTCTGCATGCAACTGAGAACTAGACCGTACGTACGTATATCTTAATCCATTCGAATGGGGTACTCACATGGATCCCTTGGGCACTGTCATGTTCAGGCCGTCGAGGACAACGTTGGGGTTCTTGCTGCTGCCATACATTTTGTGGGCCCGCCGCACACAAACCGCCTGCTGGCGGCGCGTCGCCAACGTCGAGGGCTGTGAGATGAAGAGACGCCGACGTGCCGCCAAGTCCAGATCGCTGTTGGCCGTTGTCGCCGTCGCAGCTGGCGCCGTTGGCGGTACTCCGTCGGCAGCGGCGTCCATTTCGCGGCAGTTCTGCAAATAGCCCATAAATCGATATTAGTGTTGGTCCTTACATGGATATAGACGGCAGTTGGAATACGTAAAACTAAAATTGGCACAGCACTTGGCCACTGGAGTTGATATTGCTCCCGTTGCTGCTCTTGCAGCTCCCTCTGCAGCTACAGCTGCTGCTATTGGTGTTGCTGTTGTGCATTGACAAGGAAAGTGAATATCGATAGTGATAGCCCGACATGACCCACGCAACGACATCAGCACACACTGAATATCAAGGATCTAATATCTGAAAGAGCCTTTTCAATCTGTCTTTCATTTTAGATAATTCTCAGAAAATATTGGTTTAACACTACTGAATGTAACTGCACTAATTTAGCTTATATTTTGTATATAAATTATTTGTAAACAAAATATAAGCAGATAATTTAGCACTTAAACTCAAATAGCACGTTCCTTCCTAACTAAATCTTAGCCATTTTTTCGTCTCAATATATTTCGCTCTAGAAAGATGCATTTTATCCTTGAATAGTGCATTTAGAGTCCTTCTTCAACCATTCGCTTCATTTAAATGCAGCCGTTGGTTCTGCCCATTCGTGTCACTATAACGCAGCCAAGTTGCAACATTTGTCGCTTCTGCTGCTGTTGCTGCTGCTGATGCTGCCTTTGTTGTTGCTGGCTATTTTAGCTAGTGTCGTTGCTGCAGTTGTTTCACAGTTGATTAAACCAATTTTTGTATATCGTCAAGCCAGAACGAAGCATAGTGGAAGGTTTAGCCTCGTGATGGATATTGCTGTCATGTAGATGCGACCCCGCATCCTTGCACCATTTCTCGTGCGGATGGTGGTGGTGGATGGTGCTGCGGATGGCGTTTGGCCACTGCCCATTTTTGGTTCGAACGAAATCAAATTTTGAAAATGGATCCCCTCGTCGCCAGTGAGAGAGAGCCCGATGTCCGGATAACCAGTGTCCTGTGTCCAGGATCCACTATTTGCCAGCCCAGCCCCAACTACCAGCGAATCGCCTGTGTAGTGGCATTTGCCAGTTAACGACAATTTGGCCAAGTGCTTTGGTAGTTGCTTTTTATTTTCATTTTCATTCGAAATTGACATTTTGCTAATCGAAAATGCAGCAAACAATTTGCCAGCTTGGGCAAAACTTTTGCAATTATTTTGCACAGCTCAACGGAAAAAACAATGGGGCTGAATCTGGGGTTTTCCAAGGCAAAAAAAAAAAACAACAAAAAAAAAGAAAAAATGCAAAAGAAACCGAAACAAAGCCCGATGCCATTTATTGATTTACTTCTCACTAACAATAGGCAGGGCCAGGGCAAATAAATAAAAATAAAAATAAGCATAACAACAACCAATAACCAACCAAGTAACGGAAACAACAACTGACGGGATGTGGTTGAGTTGGCCAGGCTTTCGGTTCTACTCTGTTGTTCAGTTCGTTTCGTTTCGTTTCGACTTGGTTTGCTTGGTTTGGTTTAGTTTTGGCTTTTTTGGCCAGCTCTGACTGCAAGAAATAAACTTTCTTGATAAATGACTTCAATGTAATTAATTTCTGCTCAGCTCTCTCGCTTGCAGCCAAAAAATGGATGGGCAGGATGGCAGGGTCAGACAATTCCCTGGTACGGCAGGATCTGGTATCCTGGTATCCTGGTGTTTTGCGGCAACCTCAGACTCATGAGCTATATGCTGTCACTGCTAATGTTAGTGGGTTTGCCCTCCGGCATTTCAATTAAGAAATATTGTTTAAACATGTAAGTAGCCAGATGCGTTGCAGCAATCATCCTTTTAATACTCATACTGATACTGATACTACAACTATAGATGCTGATGCTGATGCTACAGATACTGATGATGATGCAACTTTAGTGCTAAGCTGATTAGAACTGCAAGTGGATTCACTCTGGGAGCCACAGCTGCGGAACTTATTGCTCATCCGCCCTGCGGTTCGGTCAACCGCTCACAGACTTCAATGTTAATTAACTTGTTTTTAATCCAATTAATATGCACAGCACAAGACCATTGAGTCTTGGACTCTAATTAAAACTTTTGATCCATCCCAGAGAATTTCATTGCTAAGAACCGTAGGGCCAGAAACACACATAACTACCTTTCTTACTCCCCTCACATATTATAAAAGTCTTGCGGCTAAAAAAAGTTATCGTGTTGTATTTTGTCTATTATTATGCTAAAAAGGATGGACTTAAAATACACCGTATATCTATTGTTTGAAAATAAATTCGGTGGCTATACATGCTCTTTAATGTATATATGTAAATACAAGAAAATTCCTTCTTCGAATTCATAGATTGTGGGAGTTCACCGCTGGGTCTCTAGTGTTAGCCTGTGCTGCTGAAGCGGAGATTGCCTGAAAGTTACAAACAAACAATAAAACTTTGCTGCAGTCATTTTTCAAGGCACGAAGAGGAAGGTGTTAGTGGCAAAGTCCCAAACCCGTTACGAGTATCCTTTAATGTAATAAAGCCTGCAGGATCCGCATGCGGAATGCGGAGTCGAAAGGGAAACTGTTTTGCGGCCGGACGAATCTTTAAACTTGGCCTTGCCCAGGGTGTATCTCTCGGATAGTAGGTACGTGTGCCTGCACAGATTTGTATCCGCATTCTGGAAATCTTTATGGGCTTTTTGTAAGAGTTGGCAGGCAGTCGGAAATAAATAAAATCACACATAGCACCGGATAAACCGACGGATGGGAACAGGGGGGAACAGGTGCGCACATGCATGAAAGGTAAAATATGTTTATATAAATAAAGGACCGAAGTATCGGGGGGCTTGGTGGTGTGGGGTAAAGATCCCAAACAAAGTTTGAAGTTCAGCAACATAAAGAAGTGCAAATTGTTGCGTGCTGCGATTGTATCTATCGAATGTGAGCACACGAAAGCTATTTCCTGCCAACAAATATAAACGCCGCAATAAAAAGGAACAACGGCCACGACGACTTCAATGGCAATAGCTACGCCCATAAAGCAGGCGCGACAATGAGTCGAGGGGATGCCAAAAACTTTTTTGCCAAAACAAACAACAACAACACGGGGAACAGGGAAAAAGTTGTAAACTGAAATGATTATCTGGTGCCTGACACTTGTCTAGCCATAGATACACGTATCTCTCTATACGGCGATTTGTTTTTAGGCAGGTAAATAACCAAAATGTTTAACCCCCAACGGAATGCGAGTCACATCTCTTCCGAGCATTTGCTTTAGTGCGTTTTTATTTGTGCGCACAATGTGCGGCTTGATTTTTGCCACATTTATGGGGATTGTTTAGAGTTAACTAACCATTCGGTTACAGATACGGTCTACGCTTGGTATGAAGTAATCCAAGTATATGAGCTATCATAGCAAGAAGTGGTAGTAACCTTCTAGATCATATAGCCTCTAAATATGCGCGTGTTATATTCGTTAATTGGAATTCCATTTCTATCAGTTTTGATTTTGAAAACTATGACACTCGAATCTGCCTGAGTGAATCATTTGAGTGCTGGCCCTAAGCTTCCAGCACATTAACTATGTGCTTTGCCACGAGTCTGAGGCCATCCGGAAATGGGTCAATGACAGGCCCCAGATCGCCGCACTGTCATTTGCATACAAACATATACATGTATATGCAAAGCGATGCATGATGGGACAACTCTTTGCAGACTGATAAATATTTATGTTTATTTTTAGTTTTGCACATGCGGAGGGGGGCAAAAAAAAAAATGCGAATTTCCACAAAATTTTACGCTCAATAAATTTGCACAACAAAAATTTCGCCGGACAGCGGCGAAGCCGAAAAATGCGCTCATGTGTTAGTAATGGCCGCACATTTCGTGGAGGAGTAAAATGTTTTACCAAATAGTTAGCAAATAATTCGCAGCAGCCCATTCTCCATTCGGTGAGCTGCAAATGGGCAAATAATTTGGCACAAGTCAAAGGCGGATTCCTCTTCAGGGCAGCTCGGCTGTAGGCCTTAAACCGTTTAACATAATTTCCCTTGGCCACATTGTGTATACGCCTCGTGGACTCGGCCACAGAGGAGGAAAATTGCATTGTGGGAAACAGGCTTAAATGGCTAATAACAAATTGTTTGCATTTAAATTCCATTTTCACATAATTTTCAAGCTCCTAAAAATTGAAAGGCTGCCGCACAACTTAATCAACCGACTTTAACACACTCGAGACAAACTGGCGCACACACACGAGCTGGCATATTTGTTCGCCGGCTTAAATTTTGCATCCTGCCTGCTTGGCTGGCAAAATATAATTCAGAAATCCAACAAACAATTTCCTGGGTGTAACCGCAAAATGTTCGAGCTTGTTGAAATGGCCAGAAATGTTCATAGATCGTTTGTTATGCTCGTTGGTTTGGTTTTCCCAATGTTGCTACTATACTTTGCCAGGGATTTGTATGTGCATGTGGGGGCCTTTTGCCATCAGCTAAGCGCTTTTGTATTTAATGAAGCCTATTTTTCTTACCGAACATGAGCCGCAATTATTACGAGTCATTAGTTGCCTGTTTTCCTGTTAGAAGTTCCTGCTCCAAAGCACAACAGACAGTAGCGCTAACAGTGGGAATTCAGAAGTCGTCCAAAATATTTGGCCAAATTCCATTTTTTGTAAACAAAAATATACAGCTTTTAGAGCAAAGTTAAGAAAACAGGAAATAATATTTATTCAATTGATTAAATGAGTACAAGTTCCGTCAGTTAAAGTGACCTACATTATTTTATTAAACGAAAACTTGTATGGCATGTATGTGAACATGGAGCAAAGACAAGCTTAATATGTAAGTTACTCAATCGATATGATGTCGGCTATTTGAAGGCCATTGTGCAGTTGTTTAGGCCTGTCCTATTTCGAGTAGCATACATTTGTGAGCTTCCAGCTGTTGCATAAGACATGTGCATACACTGAGGCGAACCGGTGCCCACTCAACCCACATCTGGCCCAATTAAGCTGTCACAATGTCGGTGGAAAACCGTACGCCACCCAGTTATGAACGATTTTACCAGTCTCGTATTTTTGCAACCATGGGTGTTCAATGGGTATTCGCCATTTCCTACTGGCCTGAGTCAGCGTATTTGGCCAGCGATGTTAATTGAAATTTGTGAATTCAAAATTCTAGTTTACAGCTGGCCTGGCCGAAAAAGCCATGTTCGATGCAATGAAATAACGTCGAAATACGAGGCAGACGGCCACGAAATCAGCTTTGACAAATAACTGATCAGGCAAGCGAATCGATGCAGAGGCAGAATGGTTTGCCGATTGCAATTAAAACGTGTTCCAATCGGTATGAATGATAAAATTTAAGGGGCCAAGAAATATGAACGGCTGTCTTTTGTTTGAACTGAATCGCAAAATAATTACAAGCTAAACCAGTGATCTGATTTCAATGCAATCAGCCTGGCAACCTCAACAGCTACACACGCGTATGCATTTCCATTAACAACTCTACAAATAGTTCTAAACTGATTGCTCTCTAATTACAGTGCAAATTAAGAGGGAAATTAATTGCTATTGTGGAGTATTTTCAGCCAATCGGGCTGAGCTAATATTAAATAATGGTTATCCTTCCTAATTGCCGACCACCTTTTACGTGAACTTTCTCGAAATATGCACTGCCTGATCTGTGCACTTTAAACCGAGGGAAATTAGCAATTGCCGGGCAATTACCTGCCGTGTGCAATGATTAGGCCCGCTAATAGCTTATACAACTACCCTATAGAACTACCTAAAACCACCACGCTCTTGACCTCCGAATTATCTAGAACCCGGGTGCATCTCGAGGAATGTGCATCCCCAAGTAGCAAACAATGAAGTCATCATCGCGAATTTGAAAAAGGGGCTGGGACTTGGCCAACTGAGACTCAATATATCAACAGTCGCTTCTAGCCGTTCACTCTGCCACAGTTTGGTGTGAAAAAACCGGATTCGGACTTGTTAGCCAACACGCCTATGACAGATCTGTCATGAAATGGGGGTCAGCAAAGGTTGCCCTTTGGCTGGCTATCGTCTTATAGCCATTGCCGTTTCGCAAGTGCCCATAACCGGCAGCTCGTGCGGTAAAGTTTCCGTATCTTTGACTTACGACCCATCACTTGAGGCCTGCACTTGGCAATGAATTTGGCCCGTTGTTTGCCCAAATGGAGACTCGATTGACCAGGAATACACTAAAACAAATCCTTAACTGACAGATGGTTTCAATTTTAAGATGGAAGCAGATAAAGACAGTTATCAACTATAAACAATACTTTATTTCTCAGTTTCACACTTTTCGCATTATCTTTTAAGGAAGCTGAGCTGTTTTCTAAACATTTTCTTTCAGTGCAATGACGTCAGAATACTTCGCATGCGGTGCCGGCTTATATGAAATGCAAATGATTGCAAAGTGTATGCAATTTGAACACTACCCATTAAATTAAATATAAACACTGTGATGTATCCATGGAAATCTAGAAGCTTCAAGCATGCGAATGTGATTTCTATTTATGAGCACACGAGCTGTGTGTGTCTGGGTTCATAAATTTTCCAGCTTCCAATTGAATCGCATGTGCGCAATGTCCGGGAAATTGGCTAAGGTCAGTTACGGCCGTTGTACAAGACAATGTCCAATGTCCAATGTGCAATGTCACAAGGGCAAAGGATTGCATCGTGATTCTTAGTTCCCAGTCGGTGATTTTCACACATTCCCAGTAGTTTTTCCCACACACCCGCACCATTGAGTCCTCAAACACGTTGAAATATTTATGTCTTTGCATATTTCACCGACACATTTGCACTTGACAATAACAACAGGGAGGAACAAGCGAAGCAGTCGCTAGGTCGTCGGTGCATGACAAGGATTAGCGTGGAGGGGATGACGACCAGGACTACAAGGACAACGAGGACTGGGATGACGACGACGGCGACGGCGACGGCGACGATGATGATGATGATGATATTGTACTGCTGTTGCTAGTGACAATCAGTGCAAAAGAGGGAAAGATGCATAGCAGCCTAGCTGCACAGAGAACAAAGGCCACACATAATATCTAAGTCATCAATAAAAATTTTAAAACTAAATTAACAGAATGCGCATAAAACTGAATGCGTACTTTAAAGCAATACAAAATTACAATCAATGTGAGAGTCAAGAAATAAAGGAGGAAAGGTTGTAGATCTCATGGATATTTCTTAGCTATGACTTTAACTTAAATCTTTCAAAGCACGGAATCTTAAAAATACTCCCAAGTTTTCCCTTTTATCTCAGTGCTACGAAGCAGTTTCAGAAGCAAACCCCCGAGAAACTGGCGCCGCCGTCAGCAGCATCAAGACATAAAGTGCATTGCGTCTGGGCGCTTATCGGGGGAACGAAAGCTTGGGGCTCGGGGGCTGGGTTTAGGTATCATCAGACAGCAAATAACATGCCAGATGCAACTGCAGATGCAGCTGCACGCAAAGTGTTGCTGTTATTTGTGCGGCAAACGCAACACACAGCGCAGGGAGTCTAGAACAAATCTGTGTGACACCGACAATCACTTTTCAGCCCAGCAGTTCACATAAGCAAACAAACAATGCGGCAAGCGCGGCTCACATTCAACATTGGGCAAATCGATCAAGTATACGCCGTGTGGTAAGCTGGCAAAACTTGAAGTCAAAATCCTGGCAAACGCACTCGCCCCTAAAAGCCAAAAAAAAAAAAATACGAAGGGATTCAAGGACCTCAACTGTTTAGCATTTATTTGCATACAAGAAGAAGATTGCGCGCCCGCTTGTTTGCTCTTTTCTGGCTGAGTGTGTAAATATTTAAAGGCTTTTTATTGCTTTCCTCCTGGCGGGGCCTAAAAATTTCATTCATATTCGTGAATGGCAATAGCAGACACTGGCCAAATTATGGCCTCTTCAAAGCTTTAAAGGCCTTTTAAGGCTCTTCGCACCCAGGGGAGAAGGGCAAGAAAGTTGTTCAATCGAAACGACAATTAATTGGCTAAAATAAATATTCACGACAAAAGGTCATCGGGGTCTCCTGAAACAGTAAAATAAGGAAATAAATAAAGGGCAGCAAAACGAGCGTCAAATGCACATGAAATGCACAAGTCAAAAGCCATTTTGTTTTACCATAAAAATGAAAATACAAATTTATTTGATTGCATTTTTATACACAACGCTCCGTCTCCATATTCATACATACAGTTGTACACGAAATAATAGGAAAATGTTTATTATACGTTAATTTAAAATCGTTTCATTACTATTAATAAATTATCTACAACGTCTCAGACCATAATTTATTTAATTCAGTGAGGTTGTGAAAACCCATCATATTTAAAAATCCAATCTTTTGGCATTCCATCTTTTTGTTGAACACAGCTGTGCTCTCTGGGTAGAAGTAAATAAATAAATATCGGTGACAAATGCTTTGTATTTCTCTTTTATTCAAGTGTTTGCAATGACTATAGCCTGGAATTGTTTGGCTATGATTTAACTAACCGAAAAAAGAGGGTCATTCGTTTGGGACTTTAATAATTCTACAGTAATTACTTTGCCTGGCATTCACTATTGAATTAGCATTCTTTTATAGAGTTCGCATTGTAATAATTCACAGACGACCTCATGCGAGCTGCAGAGACTATAATTTCCGTTAACGTTTTGATGTGTGAATTGTGCAAACATTTTCCAAACAATTATGCACAGATTTCCACGCTCATTTTCAAGGTTCAACTGTATTTTCAACTAAATTTAGTCAACACCAACGGCCAACAGACCAACAGACCAACAAACCAGTAAGCCAACAACAGTGGCAATAACAATTAAAAATGCGCTGCCATTGCATTTTATTCGGTTTAACAGTTGAGCGCTTTCAGTCAAAAACAAACACTTCCCAAAAAATGGAAACTAGAAGAGGGTGAAGTAGAGCTGTGATCCAATTCCAAGCCACGGCTTTCAGCATAGAGCTCCCAGCTGAGCTTAGTTGCTTAGTCAACTTTGCTGGGTGAGTAATCGCTGAAACTGAATTCTACTTTACTTGCTTCACTTCTGTGTTTTTGGTTTTTTTCCTTGCTTGGGCAAGACCACCAACCGAAAAGGCCAGACTGTAAGCGGCTTTTAGCAGGGAGAAGCGTTCAAGTGTCACTTGAAAGAGTCATTAACCCGGAATAATCTGTCGAGAGTGACTTAAGGAGTCGCCTCGTGGCACGTTGATGAGCGGTGGACAGGCGGATGGTAGAGTTTTCAATTAAGACGGTGACAAAAGGAAATTCAATTAAGTGCTGCGATTTGCGAATCGCAATGCCATCCATAAAGAGTTCTCTCAGTGTCACCGATCTGTAAGCCCTTGAAAATCATGTCATCGCATTTTCCGTCTGTTCCATTCATAAAACAACACCGAATTCCGTTCGCCAAATGAAATCACGGCCCATCGTTTGGCACTTCATATTCGGTGTGCCCCTAGGAGACCAATTCCAACCGCCGAAAAAAAATGAAGGATGAGGAGTATCTGAAAAAACCAGCTTTGAAATGAAATGCAAATGGGGAGCCCTAAAAAAGCGTTGCAATGTCGGAATGAAAAGCGGCTACATATGCCTGTTTATATGCAAATATTACATATCGTACATATGTGCGTAAACATTTGGCAATTACTCGGCACCGGAGCGGTGTCTTTGTTTCTTTTATTTTTTAAAATTTTTTTTGTTTTTTTTTTTGCTGCCTGAGGCCCCTGTTTGTTCTATTTGCTCATATACAAAGTATGCAAAAATACATGCTCGTAACATATACACACATAGCCGAATGGCGGCGACCTTTCGTCTCGTTTTGCTTCTGGGGAATTTCAATTTAAATTCTGATTAAATTTCAGTGCGCTTCAATGCAGCAAGTCGTCTATATTTTTTGCATCTGTATATCTGTATACATTTTATTGATTGTTGGTCGGAGCAGCCTCGCAGATTATGTCTCATTTTTCCCACTGACACTGGGCTCACTAAGCTGGCATTTGTTATGCAAATTTATTTTCGATTACTTGTTACCAAAGACTTCCCTGAGATTATGCAAATGTGCCGAAAGGAGGACCGCCCTCCCCTCACATCTAACCATCTACACAGATATCTGGCCCATAGATCTACATTATTGCTGCCTTACAAGTGGCTTATTACAGTTAGTGTTTGTTGGCTGTCAGCAGGAAGTGGGATAAACGTTGCAAATATGACGAGAAAAGAAAGTTTGCATATTCTCATGAACATTTTTGGCGGCATAAAAAAGCTATGAGTTGGAAAATCTTTCTTCACTTTCGCCGTTGTAGACTGTTTATGTTTATCGACAAATTGAATCCATTGATTTCGCATCAAAGTCAATTTTATTCCGGCCATTTGCCCAACGTATTTCATAACTTTGTTAGGGGTATTTGCATAATTGATTTTACTTCCTTCTCAAATGCTATTTACAATAATTAAACTTGACTGAATTGTCAGTGTGGAAACTTGCAAATTGATTTTATTGATATTTATTAATGGGCCAAGACAGCGAAAAATTAGGGCAACAAATGTTTTATAATAGCCGCATTGCGTATCGTTTAAACTCGAATATAATCTTTTGAATGCTTGTTATTGTAGACAAATGGGAAATTAAATTGACAATTTCATTTAAGTGCAGTTATAACACCCTGCAGCAATTCATTATTTTGAACCCACAAACTTGAAAATTGATTTTATTGATACTTATTAATGGGCCAAGACGGTGAAAAATTAGGGCAACAAATATTTTATAAAGGGCGCATTACAAATCGCTTGACCTCAAGTATATTCTTTTAAGTGCTTGTTATTGTAGCTAAATAGGGAAAATTAATTGACAATTATTGTATCAATATTTAAAGAACAATTATAACACCCTTTAGCAATTCATTTTTTGACCCCAAAAATAAATATACCTTTTTTATATCACATTCTTTGGCTTCTCACGCGCTGCTCATTTATTATGATGTTTTTCAGTTATCTGACACTTTTTGCAAATAAAATCAAACAGATAAATTAAATTTGCCACAGACTTTTGGCTGTCGTTTTTTGTATATTTGTTTGTCGTTTCCATAAAGTCCGACTTTGATTGCATTCGTGGCACCATGTCTCACGCCGGAAAATCGCATAAAAAGGGAAAATATATGTATTTGCATTTGAACGAATACTTTTATTGGCGGTTACCTTTGGCTCGCTGTGTGGTCGTTTAATTGAATAATTATATATACACATACCCACGTATATGCCTATAATTTTTTTGCTACTCGGCTTGTATTGATTCGCATAGCTTGTAAATCAATTGCCATTACATGTGCATCGCATCCGCTGGCTGGCATGCAAATGTAACAATTGGCCAAAACGACGATGAGCCTTGACAAACTCAATAAAGGCCCACTTCCCACAGTTAAGAGTTGTCAAAGCTCGACAAATGGAAAAGTAAAACAAAAACATTGAATGTATAAATAAATAATTGTGCAGCGGCTTGGCGTTAATTGCACTTTAAAAAGTCCCAAACAAGTGCCGAAATGGTAAATGCAATTTATTGCCGTCGGCAATTGGCAGCTAACGAGTGCTTCAAATTGAACACGGATGCACTAATTAGAATTTTTGGTTAAAACAATTAGCAATTTAAGCAGAATTATTTCAATTTAGCGAAAAAAATTACCCGAAAAGTTGTATTTAATTTCCGTTGATAGAATTGGCAGCCGATGAATGCGAAATTTATTACTCATGCTTCCCAAAAAGCCATTGGGCATTCATTGAGTTGCTGTGGACCAAGTTTACTTTTAATAGCACGCGAAAATCATTCTGACTTGCAAGATCTTAAGAAGCTTTTGCACGGCTCTACATATTCCTCATCGGCTTTATGGCTCTCCTGGCAAAAATGGAAAAAATTAAAAAAAGGAAGTAATGTGTAATGCTTTATTAAGTGTGAGTCACTTGATTTCCAGTTTTGTGCAAATCATGTGAAATAATTAATGTAAGCAGATCCAAAAGCACACGCCTTGACCAACATAAATTTCATAATTCTTCATTAGTTAAACCATTATCTAAAAATTAGTCAGAGTTTAATGGTTTCCCTCTTAGGTCACACCTCTATAAATTTAATTGCTAAACTTAGTGGGCGCATCGTAACCTTTATGCTTTTAGTTGTTTAAAACCGCTATTTTTTTGCCGAGCAGGTCAAAGTTAACTAACGAGTCGAGTTTTGCGGTTTTAATTGTGCCAAGTAACGCGGCCACCTCGATTATAGTTGTTGTTCTTGCGGCAACTCTCATTGTTGCGGTTTGTGGGTAAATTTTAGAAAGGTTAAGTACCCGGTTACAGACAGCAAATTAAATAATTATAAGCGGCTGTTAAAAAGCCGGAGTTATGGGCCCTTTGCAGAAGGACAGCTGATATGCACAACTTTTGAGCAGAAGACACTTCTCTAGTACTCTAAAAGTGCACTGTAAAAAGCACTTGAATCTTTCTTTATTTTCAGCCATGCAGTTTTTCCATTTATAAGGCTCATAAATATTATTTTAGTAGTTTACACAAATGAAGTATCAGTTAATGTTTTGTTAAACTGCAACAGTTAATTAAATAATCCCTCTTAAAATTGACTTCTTTAAACATGGTTTTCTGCGCTACAAACTTAAGCCATTCGCTACATCTTTACATCGGTTCGACAAAAGTCGGCCGAAACCCAAAAGTTCAAAAAACGTGAGACAAAAGTCGCGGCAACAAAGGCAGCAGCAAGCAGCAAAAGCAGAAGCATTCATTTGGAGATTCAACTTTGCCTGAGTTTGCATTTTAAAGCCGTTGCTGTTGACCTTGGACTGCATAAATCGAATTGGAGCAGGTCGTTGACGAAGCTGGTGTTTTTTTTTTACTGAATGGTTTTTTCTTTTGGGAATGCGAAGCCCTGCATTATCTGGGCATCCTTGAGCTGGTTGAGTGGGAAATCCCCACAGCATCTACTTTAGCCATTTGGCATTTTAATGTGAAGGAGGCCAATGGCCTGCGGTTACCTGTGCTCCTTGAAGTTCTTCAACGGACCGCAGCTGCTTTTATTCCGACGAGAAACCACGGATTGCAGGAACTGTGGCAACAGTCTGTTATTGATTTTCCTTGTAATTTGTATTTTCCCCCTATATTTTCGTTGTTTTGTTATTTTTTGCTGACTAACTTTTGGCTTTGCGGCTGGCAAAAGTCAACAGAAACGTAAAGAACACGTTTGCTTTTAGTTAACCTGTTTTGGCAATGCCCAAAGATTGCGATTGAGCAAAGATTGAGCGGACACAGATACAAATACAGATACAGATACACCGAAGTACACACACAGATACCGCTGACTAGACGAAGCGTGGTTGTTGTTTTGAATTTTTGTTTTACTTGCCCAATTAGCCAACTGAAAAATTACCACACTGAGATGGATTTGAAAGCTGCACTGCACAATAATCGCCGCTAAAGTTGGCTCATTCACAATTGGCTTGCAAAAACACTACGATCTGCAAATTGCTCTGATTTATGTCAAAGCGAAAAACTCGCGCGCAAAACCACACTTAAAGTATCTTAACACTCAGCTCAGGTTCTCGGCTTTGTTTGCTCAAGCGTTTCCGCGTTTTGCTTCTCGACTCGCCGACGACGTGAATTCAACTGATCACAACTCTCAACCCAACCGACTTCGTAGCGCTGACAGATCGCCCAATTCGAAAATAGCATCGGCCTTATCGACGGCTACGTCGTCGTCGGCAGCGACGTCTCTTGTTTAAAGCCGCGTTTATGAAGCCGTCTAAACGACGCGTCTAAAAGATCAAAAATAGTAAGTGGAGTGCTTCGACTTCTCTTCCCACTTGACTAGCACAGGTGGGAACAGATCTGAGTCAGGGTGGTAGTCTTTGCTCAGCTGAGCTTAAAGCCGATCATTTGGCAAAGAGCTTTGATCGTGCTAAGAGGTTCCTGTCCTGGCTAACACATATGTATTTTTACTATTTGTCCACATTATTGAGCCAAATCGGTACATTTAAATATATTGTATTGAGTAACTTTTATAACTTATATTACCATTTCACTAATGCAGCTAGCCTGCTGAAAGGACTGGCTCATACGAAAACTTAATAAAAGATTATCATTCATAGTGCATTGTGCCGTAACAAAAACACACGAGGCCCGAGCGATAATAGCAACAATGCCGTCGACCAAATGCGACCTCCGACCTCAGAGTTGGCTTATGTGCGTTGGGCACGCAAATCGGTTATTAGCCATAATGCATACGTATTTTATACACACACACACACATTTATATCGCACATTTTCGATGGTGCATTACTGCGGTTGTCTGATTGTAACGCCCGATCCCACCCACGGCCCCTTTGTTTGTTGCCTGGACTCAAAGATAAGCGGCCCCCGGGCTCATTTGTACTAAATAACTGGAACAACAAAAAATAAGCAGCCGTACGAGCGGCAAACAAACTGTCTATTAGTTATTGCTGTTTGATTTGCAAAGCGTTTGTCATTTGTTAAATAAATTGATGGCCATTGCGGACCGCTTGGCAAATAGCAAGTAAATACGAAATACGAAAAGGGACACAAGTGGCTGAAATATCCGGAAAAGCTAATATTGAGCCTATGATTTAAGGCAGGCCCGAAAATGGCACTGGAATCTGGAAGCCAGCGACCATTGTTCGCAGTTTGGATGAAACTTTAAACTGGAGGGCTGTCAGAAGGCCTCAAAAGCAGCGGCAGTTAAGCATGACAAAACGCCGGGGAATCTCGGGAGGACACCCCACTCCATTATCCTTCCGAAATCATCAGCTGTCAGTGCAGTGAGTTGAGACTTCAGCCACCAAAAAACGAGTCTGCAGTGTCACTGAATGAGAAAGGAGCACGCGCGAAAGCACAAGAGACTGAAATGACATTGACATTTTGAATAATGACGCAACACTATTTGAATGGGAGCTGCACGACTAAAAATTAAGTGGTTTATTTAAATCTGTGTATTAGACAAACATAATTAGATATGTTTATAAGAAATTATAAAAAATTAAATATTCATTTCTGCCAAATCATTGTGGATATACTTGAAACTATTGAAGGTACATATATCCTTGATGAACAGTTAATTTTTAGTCGTGTATTGACAGTTTTCCCAGGACACAGGCCACCAACGGAGTTTCCAATTGGACTGCCCAGTGGGAGAAGCTCGCCAGACTGCTGGCAGAGATTAGCTGCAAGTTTTGAAGGATGTTCCGGTGCCGTTTTACGCGAAGGATCCATCTGGAATCCCGGCTGCTCCCAGCTGCTTTCAACTGCTCTTTCTCCGGCCAATTGCGAATTGGCTGAAGTTGTCTTGGGTTCGTGCCCAACGAGCGGGCATGGCTCCTAATGAACAGTGTCTAGTGCATTTCGCTGGGGGAAAGAATGTCATTAGAGCCACCATCCCGGGCACACCTCTTAAATGGCCAAATGCCGTAGCAAAGCCCCGGCGAAGACGATGCCAAGTGGCCATAATCACAGAGGTGCAATTTGCAGCGAGCAAAAGAAGGAATAAATTCGCGCACAAAGTGCCAAGTTAAAAGCACAAACAAAACAGCAATAAGGATACGAATAGGAATAAGCAGCAAAGAGGGGAAATAGTTGGAAAAACTAAAATTAAACTGGCTCTGCAACTGCACACTATGCACCACTGTTTGATATAATTTCCATTTTATACTTTTTGTAGCCGCAGCAACATTTAGCTTTAAGGCCGAGTGTTGAAAAAACAACTTGAGATTGTAATTAGTTTTTGTTGCTTCTGGGTTTAACTGGAGGGAAACTTTCAAATTGAACCAAAGACGCCGGCAAAGGGATGGAATATTTTGCGGTCCCAACTTTTACACACTGGTCTTACCAAATTGCAAATATGTCTGCGAAAAATCTCATTAAGTATACGAAATGTGGTACGCGCCATGTCGCCGAGGGAGAGGGCATTAAAATGCAATAAGAAAAAACCGAAGGGCGAAACGAAAATGAGAGAAGGAAAGTAAATAAAAATTATGAATGTCGTTTGCCCAGATTTAAGAGAGACGAAAGGAAAGGAAAAGCGAAAAGTGAAATGGAAAACGGGAAACGGGAAAACGGGAAAACCATAGAAAAGCGAGTTGCAAATGACTTAAAGTCCATTGTCCCTCTCGCTCTGGCAACAGGTAACACTGCCTAGATGCTACCGGAAAACTCGGCCACGGACTGGGTCAAGTTTGAGAGGAGTTTGCTTCAGTTGGCAGTCTCTTCCCAACCACAAAGTTCACTGGGTTCATCTAACGAGCAGTTTGAGTCCTTGTCTAGGTCATTTGGCCAGCGATGAGCCTTATAATGCGCTTAATTTGCGTATGATGAGCTTTTGCACATCATTTGCCGCATTTTTCATAGTCCAAAACGCCATAAGATTTCTGATGTGTAAGGAACACAAATGCCGTTATTTATTTTAATCATTGTTCGGAAGATGTATTTGTGAACAGCGATAGTTGGATATTTGTTTAACTTAAATGCTAAAACCTTTAAACCGAAGAACATATGTATATAAGACTTGTGGACCTTAATACAGAAAATCTCACCTTGCCGCCACATTCAATTTCAACGCCAACGCGGTGACTTGAAATATTTGACTTTATAATTTTCTAATTTCAATGTTTAATTAAACAAACTGGCTCAATTAAAATGGCACAACCCAGCCACATTCAGCAATGGAAAGCGAAAAGCACAACAACCGCGGAAAAAATGGCTGCGGAATTATTTCATTTGCGAAAGTCGCTTTCATTAGACGATTTGCTGGCTGCAGACGTCGACGCTCAAAGTCAAAAACGTTTTAACCTTTTAAGCGCCACAGTAATGCGACCAAAGCTGCCGTTTCGGGTGGTTAAAGGAGTGGCAAAGGGCCTTTGGGCGGTGGGCGGTGGTTGCTGGTCGCACAGAAGTAGGGCGCAGGATGCCAAGGACACGATGCGGATGCTAACTCTGATGGGCTCTGGCAACACATTGAGGTTACGCGAAGCGAATGGAGACAGCCAGACAGCAGTATCTAGCTCAGATTCAAGCCAAGTCGAGTTGTGACAGGGACTGACTGTGATATTGGGTTTAGCGCAATGCCGCATATTCCGATGCAATGTTGAGACACATAAACTACAAAATACTACTAATTTAAAGCGAATAATACTACGTAAATTCGAACCAATACGAATAAGCTAGTGACAACATTCATAGCTGAAGATTCAGGCTTTGAATAGTAGCCACCTTATCAAAGCAAAGTAGAATTTATAAGAAATTCTTTGCAGAACAATATATTTGCAGATATATAAGAAGTAAAGCCCCCACAAAGACCTCTGTTTGGCCACTGCTAATTATACTTGAAATGCTGGCCTTGCCATCAGCATCTCAATTGTTTGTCTGATGGTGCCGCGCGCAACATGGCGTATACGTGATGCTATGATAATCATGCTTATTTACAATAAATCTCGACTCCGGCGCTCCGTTCAGCAGTATCCGGGCCAAAGTGAAGTGTTAGGAACATCAACGCGCTCCGTAGGCCGATGATTTATTTAATGCGTAATCTCTGCCAACGCCTGCCAGGCGAGAGAAGAAGAGGGAAATGTTAGAAACATTATGATGACAGCACCTCAAGACTATTATTTTTGCTATTATCGTTATTATACCCTCGAGCTGAGTGCTTTGTTTGGCACCCTTGAAAATAATCAATTAATCGCGCCACTAGCCAGGGCGAAAGTTTTTGAGCACCTCAGCTTAAGTTCGTCTCAGTTGCCGGGCACTTTTTGAGTCACGTAATTAGCTTAGTCTGGACATCAATCAAAGGATTTTTCAAAGGACGAAAGGAGGTGGAGGGGGTGGGTGCAGATGCCAAAGCCCGTCGAGCGGATAAACATAAATCTGCAAAGTGTAAATGACAAAAGTTCGGGAACAAGACGCTTCCCTTTGGCAGGAGGTTGCTGGAGATTTTGCGTCCTTGGCCGCCCTTGTTGTTCTGACTATTATTGCCATTGTCATTATCATTAGAGTGCCACAACAGCCAGCAACAATCACAGCTGCTGGTTTGAGGGGAAAAGCATCTTCCAGATATACCTACGTCTATATAAAGACTGTGGCAAGTTTTGACAGCTACCTACAAACCAGCCTAAGGACATAAATATTGATTGATTGCTGTCAAGCAGCAGAGTTGTCCCCAAAGCCGACTCGTTTACCTTGTGAATGGTACACAGCAGAAAAATGTAATTCCCAATTTTGTGAATGCTACACTTGAATGGTACACACAAATACTTACGTAATTTTAATTGCATTGAATATTACTGGTATGAATACTGAATAGTTCCGCCTAATGACTCACAAATCAGTGAGCTTTTAAGAACCTGTAACTTTTTTATTCCCCGTGCAGCTGTCTGGGATGTCAACAATTGTGGCTTTCGCAGCGGCAATAACAAATGGAAGGGAAAAGCTGCAAATTTATGTTTATTAGCTTGGACAATGTACCAGACAGCTCGAATACGGAATAAATGCCTCTCTTCTACCTGTTCTGCACTGCTTAATCCCTGCTCGGCTGTGGCTATTATTCATATATGGTTATGTCGAGTGATAAGCGAGTAAATTGCATTCAAGATGTGTCGGCGACAATCATCAATCATCGCATAAATCGTCAAACCGGGACGAAGCAAGAATAGCAAATGCAGGACTCTTTGGACTGGCGATAAATTTTTACGATACTCACTCATATAAATATAAGGAGGACAAAGGACGACTTGAAGCTTATGCCGGATGTCGCTTAAATGCAATCAAATTGAAAATCAAACCGATGAAGACATTTGACCACGCCCCCTTTTGTTGCATTAGCCTCAGCATTTAACCCCTCAGTCTGGCTAAAATGGAAAAAGCAGTGGGCTAAAAGGGAAGTATAAAAAACCAGCGACCAGCGACCAACTCAATGAGATTTACATTTTCCAGCTATTGAACACGGTGGCTGGGTCTTAAAGCATCGGATGGTAGACGGAGTTTCAGTCCTGGGCGGCAGGATTGGGGGCAAACCAGTTAAGTCAGCATGTCTCTGGGTCTCTGGCCAAGCGAGCGAACAAAGACCAGGGCAAAAAATGTAAGAACTATTAAGCGGCATTAGCCGCGCGTTGCGCTTTGTATTTTCCAACGCCCCATCGCCCCATCGCCGCTTCTCCTTTTACTTTTTTCTAGATATACTCGTATATATAAATATATATTTCCCTCTGAATTGGGAATCCCCTTTAACCGGATTCAATGCGCTACAAATCACGGACACAGTGTCAGGCATTGTCGACTCCACCAGTTACTCGTTTTCAACTTGCACGCAGCTGACTAAATGTTTGGGGAAAAATAGCAAAATAAATAAACCAAAAATAATAAATAAACCAATAACCATTTAAATTTCTGCATTCATTCATAAATATAATTTTAATCAAATAATTGTTCTTCCATAAGTCCATTTGCGTGCTGTATAAAGTGCAATTCAGCTTATTAATAATCTTGTAAAAATATATTGACTTCAGGGTGACTCAGTATTCTCTGTTACCCAATCCAGGCAATTTTTTCTGCTCCTTTTTTCTGCGACGCGGCTGCTGATTCCGCCTCTGTTCGTGGTGCTCGTCGTCGAACTTTTTGATCGAATGTCAAGTCATTCAAGTCAATGTCGGTCGCTTGGTTGACTCTGCCATGACCATTCCGGATCCACTTCCACTTGGACACCCCATCCTTTTCAGCTTGCCCCTCCTTTCCAGCAATTTCCTTCATTCTTTGGCCGCGCGCGAGCATTAAGCTTTTTTTCGACCAGCATCCGGATATATGTATATATGTATATATATGTATATATGGCCATCGACATCCTCGGGAGCAAAAATGGACGATGGGGCGATGGGCAATGGGCGATGGCCAGTGGACTACGGTTTGAGCTGCTTGCAAATCTAATTTCATATTTTATGAAGTGCCGCACCGTTTGCGGCTGCCCCGCCTCCCAATTTGACGCCTTTTATTTCACCTGTATAAAATGGCTGCTACCTTTGCTGCACTGGAAAATCAATTGTTGAGCACATAAATTTGTTAGCACGGAAATTGCACCGTTGGGCAAAATTTATTTTTAAAATGCATTCGTCGAGAAAAGGGAAAAAGCTAAACCGCAATTGGGTTGAGGGTCGGACAACGATATTGACAGCACTTCGATTTCAGTATTTTCCACTTCTTCATTAGAAGAAGTATATGTACTATCCTCACCATTGGTATATCGAGTAATATCATAAATTCTTGGGAAAATCCACAGCATATCATAAATATCCTTAAACAAACCGAATTAATAAATAAAAACGCTCGACCACACTTATCTGGGCTAATGCGATGCACAAACGCTTGGCAGGTGAAGAAATGGGAAAAATTTGTAGCCAAATGTCTCCGGGTGTGAGCAACAATTTATCTACCGGATAAAGGCAGCAAGTGCGGAGCAGTTGAAAGGTAGCATTAATGTTTTTGCATGACATTCTCCATGGAAGCGCGTCCGAGCGTTCTCTGATGCCAAGGACGAAAGCGGAAACGGAAACGGCAATGGCTACAGCGATGGCGACGACGACGACGACGACGACGACGACGAATGCAACTGGCAATGGCGACATTGTTGAGAACATGCACGTGAAACTTGTTACACAAGAACTCCTGCCAAAGGCGAAGGAAGACGAACACTCGGCAGCTGCATTTGCAACGCTTCCAAGGAGCAGCATACAAGAAATCTTAACAAAAGCGGCAATTCATTTTAGCATTCCTCGAATCCAGAAGACGTGCACCTGTCATGTGTGTGTTTTTGTGCGAGATAAGGTGTTGTTTTGGGGTCGGAAGGGAGGTCATCCCGTGTCAAGTGATACTCGTACTTTGGGCAGGCAGCCAAGTGCTTGGCAATATGCTAAAAGGGCAGCTAGCTGTCTGGCAAGAGGATGCATTCAGAAAGTTAAGGGCACAAATGAGATAACTGCTGCGAATGGGGGTTGAAGATATCTAAAGAAAAGCGAAACGTTACGCAACGCAGCGAGGGACTTTTCAGCAAATACCTTCAAAGAAAGTATTCATTTCTGCTAGAGAAAGCAAATTTAATTTTTGCTCATTTCAATGCTATTGGGTGCAGAATGGAACTCATTTCTATCACTTTCGAAATAATTAGCTCGGCTTCAGTGATGTCGATATAAAAAATATCATTCATTTCATCATTCAAAATACTTATAAGTAGAATGAATTTTTGGCCTTTAGTATCGGCATTCATAATCTAACGAGTCTTCTTAAAATTATTAGTTTGTCCCACTGCATTTAACTGCACCTCCGTGGATCAGAGTGTCTAGAACGCAGCTCCGACGTGACAGCTCCAGCTTGTTTCACTTGCCACTCGGGGAACCAAACAATGTGGAGCATTCAGTCAAAGCATCGCCGAATGGGGGCCATGTGGCACGTGGGCCATTTGGCCACAAAAGCAGCGACGCCTCCTTTTGGCCATCAGTCAGCAACATTGAATTGAAATGCGCAATGTGTGTTCGCGATCGAAAACAAGAACAGCAATTCAGAGCAAATGGGGCACCGTCACTTGCCACCCCGCTTCCAATGCCCGCCGGGCTGCTTTGCCCCTCATCTGACCGACTGTCAATTGCACAATGGGCTCAGATGACACATGCAACCCCGTTCCGATTTTGCTACTTTCTACTACCCGAATTGCGAGTAGCGCCGTATAATCGCATAGATGTCAGGCCGCAGAGCCAATGGGTTGGAATTACACACGCATTGAGCGAACTAAACGACCCGTAACCCGGCTCCATTTCATGGCCATTGCAGCCGGAATGCTGCCAAAAACTGTTGCAGATCTCCTCCAGCGATTACCGCGGCCAAAGGGACAGCACACACAAGGCGAGATGTGGTTATAATTGCTCTGTCAGAGAGTTACAGCTACAAGATAAGCGGGCATTGCGACAAGGATATTTCGAATGATTGTGGGCCAAATTGCGGACCCAGCATTTTCTTGCTGACTTTCATTTTGCATTAATATTTGGCAAAAATATACTTTAAAAGACATTTTTTTAGCTAAATTCTTTTATATTTTTATTATATATAGCTAAATTTTACTTTCATTGATTTTTATATACAATTATTTCTTCAACTCTAGAATAATTATATATAAATATAGAAGACGAGTGCACTAGTGCTCGGTCGATTTCACCTGTTCCGAAACTAGTTTGGCACTTGATAGGCCGGAAACCGCAGCTAACTGCTGCTGCAGACCATTTAGGGAATGAGCCATAACGCGACTATTGGCTGAAACCGCCAGTCGGCGGAGATGTCTTCTTGGGAAATGGGGAAATTGGCTCAGACAACTGCACTTGGGATCGTGCAGTGGGTAATTGTGGTGCTCGTATGCACTCAATTTTTGTCACTGCGCCGAGTGTTTTGCCTTTGCATGCATAAGTAGCCATTTAGTGTTGTTATGCTTATTACATGTGCACACACTCAAGGGAACTCACAACAACGAGACCAGAGACCAGACGAGGAGTCAACAGTCGTCTGGTGTCTCCGGCAGTTAGGCCCATTTCTGAGCAGTCTGCTTAAGTGCTGAGGTGTCTGCGCCAAACTATTACAGCTGGTACACAGAGGAAAAATATCTTTAAAATTGAAAATAATATATAAGCGATGTAGGACTGCGCGACACCAAATTCTTAGCAAGGGATACGCTACAACGTGGTTCTCCGGGCATTTATACTGGCAGATCCTTGATTTGTTATGGAAATGTGGTGCATATTCGTAATTATAACAGTAAATAAGATAAACTAGCTTTGAACTGGAAAATACCTATTTAACATTAAAGTATCTTAACTTTCTCTGTGTAGATGAATGCACAACTGGGAACATCTACAGTGACAGCCATGGCAGACAATTTCCATTTTTGTGTGCAGCTCATAAACCTTCAACTTTAGCATCGGCAAGGACATTATGCAGGTGTCCTTACATCAACGTCCATGTGGATGCTGCTCCTTGATATTTTTATGTGAATTTATGTTTTTGATTAGTGCCAACCTCTCCTGACTTATACATGCAATACTGCAGCTTTAGTTTTGTTGTTAGCTTCGCCTTTGGTCCAAGCTCTAGCATAGGCATCAAATTTCATTTGCTGGGACTTTAATAAATTTAGCTTGAGTGCAAATACGAAACACACATTTTCCTTGTTCCGGAATTCTTTATAATATATTTCAAATACGAAATGAGGGGTTTTTTAAAATAGCTAATTACTATGCTGACTAAAAGTATACACATAAAGACAGCATTGCATTTAATGAGGCTGCCAAGTTGAAATTTTTCTGAATCTTTTCTTTCATTTGAAGTCCTCCTTGAGAAACTCGAGAATCCGAAGTTGGGAACAACTTTAGCAATCTATGACAAGGCTCCCAAGGGCGGCCCATCCTCTGCAAAGCTCGTAACGCTGCCACCCCTCCCCTCTTCACTCCGACTCATCTTGTTTATGGGCTCGTAAAGCAGCGCGCCTACTTTGGGCTTATAATTCAGCCCCAAGTCTCGAGACCCCTAGACCCCAAGACCCCTCATCACGCACTGATTTCACAGATCCCCAGCCAAGGTTGTGCCATGCGGGCTGTCACATTTACATATGGGCTGGGACTTATGCGAACTTGTTTTCCTTTTTTCAGCTTTTGTTCTGCACGGGCGCTGCAAAGTATGCAATGAAAACGAAATTTATGCATTTTACCTAATAGAAGTGCACAAATGCTGCACATAAACTATTTAAACTGCTTGGCGTGGGTGCTTGCGGCAGAAATTTATTTAAATTCAAGCAAAAAGAACCTCGACAGTACACGCAAAATACACACAAATATTTCAATATTTATTGCCTGGCATAAAAGTCCGGTAAATAATTTAAAATGTCAAATGGCGAAAAACAATCCTCGTCCGACTGGCTTAACTGGCGTGCAGGAAATGCAAAAATATTAAAAACTGCATAAACATTTAAATAGGTTGGTTAGAAAACTGGCCAGGCTCCCTGCGGACTATTGATTTGTTCGATTTGCTCTTTCGTGTGGATTTCGTGGATTTATGCAATCTGTGTGGAATTTGGTTAAGCCCAGCTAGTGCAGGTCCCTAAACTGGCACTTAAAATTTATTTATGCGCTACACACAAATTTAATTGCGTTTGCTCAGATGCCAGGAGCTGCGTCCTTTCGTTTGCGTTGTCCTTGCCAGCAGCGAGCACAATAAATAGTTTATTTAGGCATTGTTCTTGGCTGACGAACAAATGAAAAAAAGGCGAGGGGCTGGCCCTGCAGAGACAAGAAAACTGAGACTGCGAGTGAGGACTAAGGAGCATGCGTTGAAATGAAGAAATGAAATTTTCATTGTTTCCCGCGCCCCAAGTGTTTGAAAAAGTGTCGCATTTTGATTGCGTTTTTCCTTACATTAAACAGGGTTTGGGCGTTCTTGGTCACGCTCGGTTGCCTAGGTATCTCCCTTAGCTGCTTTCAGCCCCCCTTCCATCCCTTCGTCGCAGGACCCTTTGAGGGACTCACTCCGGGGATACAACTCCTCCACTTGCACCTCGCTTTGTTCGCAGAGTCGATGTCCTTGTCAGTGGTGCCGAATGCCACGCCCCCTTTCCTGGCACTGCGCGTGGCAAAGTCATCTTTAATTCATGAAGCCCAGTTTTTTGTTTTGCTTCATGCATTCCGCTTCCGTTTTTCGTCGACGGGTTCACTCTATATGATTTAAAAGCTTACATTTCAGCAGAGCTCATTGTTGTAGGAAACCTATTTGTAGCTGAATAACTTTGTCTATTTTCGAAATGCTTGTTGCAAGAAAAAGACCCTTTTCTAAAATCTATTATTCGATTTATTCAAAATTTATTCTTTAAATAACTAAACAGATAAAAAGCACAGCGCTTTTTTTATCATAGCTATTTTTTCCGGCTGCTGAAATATTTTCTTTATATTAAAGTGAACTCCTTCCACGTTACTTTAGTTATGAAAATGCCGTACGAAATTAAAATGGAGTGTAATAAAAGTAGTCGTAAAGAATATTTTATTACTCTAGTTTGCAGCTTCCTTGCACTTAAAGTCAAGCCCTACTGCAGTACTTAATTTGGTTTAATAATCTCGAGTCTTCCTGATTGCTTTAAAAGTTAGCTTCATTCCCTGGCAAATCCCCCAAAACTCTCTTCTGGCCGCTAAACAAGTCGCCGAAATTCATTGAAATCCACTGCCAAAGAAAACCGTTTTCATCCTGCAGCCACGAAAATAAGAAAACACAACTGACAATGAGTTTGCATTGTTAACGCGGCAACGGCTGCGTCAGTCGCAAAAGGTGTTCAAGCCCGCAGCTCGGAGCTTTACCTGGTGGCCAGGTGGCAGGTGGCCAGGTGGGCAGGTCCTTGAACGCTTCAACACCTAAAGGAGCGGCTCCGGAGACCTCCGTCTCCGGACGCATCGCTCCCGTGCTCCTGCGTTTACCTTTGGCTGCGGCAAACGAGTTGTAAATATTTATTTATACGCGCTGCGCGGTTTACAAACTGAATGGCTAGCCAGGCAGCCCGCACCATTGCAAAGCACCAGAAACCCACTAACCAACTTACCAGTGTTGGCCACTGGGGATTATAAAGCAGCTGCGGATAAAAATAGTGAAGAACGACGTCTAGTTAAGTACCTGAATGCCTCTTACAATTTGTGCTCCATTTGTTAGCAATTTAACTCCTGTACCGTATTTCCTATATTTCTATTTTGAATTCAATAAATATTTCTGGATGTACTTCTGTGATACTTTCTAACCTTTTCTATGCCAGGCTCTACTGATAGATACCACAGCACAGCGCACAGCACTGATTCGGCCCACTAACCCACCTGGATCCCTCTGGCTGGCTGGATGGAATTTTGATTTAGAATTTCTTGCCCGGCAGTGGCTCGACTAACTAACTAGAGTGCCAGCTCGAGGATTTTAGTTGTTCTCGGCGGTGGCCATCAAAATTGAGAGTTGCGCTGCGGCGGCGTCACGTCACTGGCAGCATTTTTATTCGGATTTTGGGGTTTTTTATTTTTTTATTGCCGCAGCTACACGTTCGTTTGCCGCTGTCAGCAGTTCCCGTCGTTGGCTTGATGTTTTTTCTATTTTTGCAACTTTTTTTTAATCTTTCTTTGAGTTTCTTTTTTTTTTGTATTTTTCTCTTTTGCGGCTCGACAACATCTGGCAGCCACTAAAATCATCATCAGGCGGCGGCAGATGCTGCCGTTGCAGCTGGCGTTCCATCAAAACATAATCTATGGAAAAAATCTAAACGAGCTACATCCTGAATATGTGACAAGTCGCGCACTTTTATTATAAACATTGAAGCCAACTACAGACCAAGTTCATGGTACCCTATTTTTTCTTGCTAAAATGGGTAGTGCAGAACCCCTTCTTTTGTCCCATTCAAATGCAGTTTTACAGTTCGCTGAGTGAAAACTTAAGCGGTTTTATTCAGCCACACATACTCGCCCTACAAATTCGCAGGTGGGCACCAGTTTTTGTGTTGTGACAGCAATTTTTCCCATCATGGAGTTGCAGTTTGGTCAGTTTGTCAGCGCATAAATGCAGTTCTAAGCTAGTTTTGCCCACCACGAAGCACCAATTTTTTATTTTCCAGTTTTTTACAATATGCAAACGTGGCTTTAGTTCTAGCCGCGGTTTTAGTTGACTTTCTATTGGTTTTTTTTGGAGCTCAGTCAGCTAGGTGGAGATGTGGCAACAATTTGCCAAAGGATTTTAATGGAAAATATACAATACCGCAAAATATTTTATTCAATTTGTCCATCAATGACGGGACTAAAACAATTTGCATGACCCCTTTCCAATTTGGAGCTCAATTTTGAATGTATAATAGTAACAATGAAACGAATCTTCTTTTAATAAACTCAATTTGGTTTCCGTTGAAATATACTTCTATAAGAGCATTAGGTCAACAATTAAATGTTTGTGACATTTGAAATATTCCCTGAAAGTTTGACAAAATTCCTTGGTTACTACTCTATTGGGGGCTTAACCTGAAACACTGAAAGGGTTCAAAGCTGTGAAGCAGAGTTCACAGCGAAATATAATAAACACAGATACAAAGGGGCAAAGTTCAAAGCAAACAACAAAAATATAAGTTTGATTTTCTCAGATAATAAGAGGGAACTAAATCTATTAAATTAAATGAGGTCACGAAAACCGTTCAAATTTCTATGTTAGATAATTTGCCAAATGTTTTGAACAATTTCTGGGTGAAATCAGAGATTTAAATGATCTAAGAAGCAAAACATGAGCACAATTAGTAAGTGGATTTTTAAAGCCACTTTATTATTCCTTTGAATTACACTAATTGGAAGTGTTCTGCATGCTCCAAAATATATCTTTTAATTTTTTTGGATTTTTCCGCCGGGACTCCGACCTCGGAATGATCCCCCTTCCTTAATGCAGACGTCGGGAAATTCCTCTAGGCATTTGTCTATGTGGCGGCTAATTTATAACTTGGTGACAGTTTATGTGTCGCTTGTGGGTCGCTCCTTGCGCTCAGTCAGCAATAAATCCATATTCAGCGAACATGGTGAAAAAAATACAGGCCATAAAAGCATAAAGTTGCATATATTCGCCAAAATGAACGAGCAAAATGAAAAAAATAAAAAATAGCCGTTTCCCCGGCTGTTATTGTTATTGTTGCTGTTGTCGTCAGCCGGAAGTCGGAAACCATTTAATTTGCCCATGTGCAACTGGGTCTCTCGTCCTGCGCTGCTCATCCTGCGTTTTTTGGAGTCCTGCGGCTGTTGCTGGCGCAGCTGACATGTTTCCTTCGGGCCGCCCTCTTTGCCTTTTATTTCTGTACTTTTTTCTGGGCTTGGCAAATTTTAACGCTCAACATTTAATTCGGGCAAACGAGTTAAGAGTAAAGTTGTGTTAAGTTTTTGTCGAGCGCTCGGCAAAAGAAAAACAAAAGCGGCAAGTGCTGGGTAAATGCTGGGGAAAAAGGGCCTTCTGCTGAATCCAAAAAACAGTCGGCAACATTTATTTATTTTGCTACTGCCGTGGAAGACCCCAAAGGATTTGGATCCAGTCTTTTACATACAAAGTCTTGTGCGCAGAATTTTAATTTGCAATTAAATGCAGCCCACAAGCAGCTTTGCATCAAAATGCCAACCAGGGGGGCCAAAAACACAGTGGCCAGGGGTAGCTCCAAAACGGGGAGGAAGTGAGTGGAAAAACCAGGTGAGTGTGCCTCTGTTTTTGAGAGAAAGGTATAGGTGCGGTCGATGGAGAAAGCCAAGGTGGCGGTTGCATCTGGAAAGGAAAACATTCCGTTTAGTCTCAGTGCAGCAGCAGTGCCACGCCCCTCAGATCCTTTGCCGCCCCTCATCCATCTCTCGGAAAAGCAGCAGCTTAAGTATTTTCAACGAATGCGAGTGTTTGAATTAAAACTTTGTAATTTCCCTTGTTTCATTTCATTTCGTTTTACTTGAAATTCATTTCTACTGTCTTTCCCACGACTTACCCCTATTTATTCCACTCCCCTCTTGTCCAAACTCATCTTCAGCTCTGTTTTCATTTTCTTGACTTTTGTTATGGCTGTTTCTGTTGCTGTTGCTTTGCCCATAAAATGGCTACCACTCATCCATCTCCCGTCTTCAGGTTGGTTTAGCATTTTCGGTTCTTGGCTTTAGACTGCTCCGAAAACTGGTGAAATCTAGGGGGACACACTGCGCAAAATATCGGAGAGCAAATATTTTTTCAGCAAACCAAAAAAGGTTATTGCGCAAGCAGAAGTATGAGCCTATTGTGAGAAATAAATGATAAATAAACATAACATTCCTCTGAAATCTGTGTATGAAGATCATATATACTTTTGATTCAAATTTCGCGATGTGCTAGGATATGAAGGATTGTGTTTTCACTGTATTGAAGTAGATAGGGATAGAGAATGAAGATATAGAGAAGGTCAGAGAGAGAGCGTTGTCAGTTGGTCGCCCGGGACGACCGTCAAATGCATTGGAGGGAACTTTTGTCGGCATCGTCCCCGCATCGTCCTTCCCCTCCAGCGGGGCACTAAAACTTGCCTTTTGCAGTCAAAGTGCAATTTGTTCAGGGAACTGCAATTGCATCCCATTTCCCATTCCCCATTCCCCGTTGCTCTCGACTTGTCAGAGTTTAATTTGTTTACGCTTCTCGCAGTTGGCCCTTTCTCTCTTGGCAGTTGGCAAAAGCTGTTATAATTGAACTAAGCCCAGCGGAGGCTTTCAATTGTCATAAAATGAATTTGGCACAATGAAAAAATATAAATCCCATAAGCTCCATAGGAAAAAAAATAGACGCCCCGATATAGCATTTTGTTAATTTATAATCCTATAAAGCCATTAGCTGTAACCCACAAGCATACCAAATCGCTCTTGTTCTCACGAGAAAATGGCTCTTTAATTAATTGTGTACTTCAATCGGCTTAACACTCATTTCACACGCACTTCTGCTGCATTAGGGAGGGAAATTCTTGGGCATGCAGCGTTGCTTACTTAATTAAATGTGGGGCTTAACCTAAAATGAATCAAATGGTCGCTCTGTGCAGAATATCGTCCTGCCAGGGATTATCAACCTGACGGCCTCGCAAAGAGAATGCTAGAATGCTAGAAAATCAAGCATTAATTTTCATTAGGTGGATAAGCACAGAAACACTAGTGTTTTAGTGTTTTAGCCACCGTCAGAGAATCGTCGACAATGGCCATTCAGATATCTGCAACTCGGACCGGAGGCTTAATAACTGTCCGCCTGAATTATACATAAATATATGAATGGAGGATCAACTTGCCAGCCACAGAGTCCTCGGCCACTCTCTTCTGAAATGGGTGGTCATATTACTGGAATTTAATAAAGGTAATTTTCAATTGAATACTATGAACCGCTTTAACTGGACAATTTATAATCAAACCTATATTATAAACATAAACATAGCCCACAAAAAATTAAGTTAATTGGCATTTAATTAGGAGGAGATCTTGAGTGCACGCATGTGTTGATTTTTAAGGTAATACAACTTGTGTGAGGAAGTCCTATATCGTGTTAACAGAAATAATATTTGGCAAGGACAAGAGAACTTCGGTTCAGAAATCTTAATCGACTGACTCAGTTGTTACTTCATTTTGGAAATAATTATGGTCCTTACACCGAGCACATCACAAGAGCAAGGACATTCGGATGAAATGATGAAGTTGAGTTGAGAATGAAGTTTGCGTGCGACATGAGCCCAGCGTTTGACATTGGCGCCAAAGTTAACATGTTACGTGATTCGGGCCAAAATAAGCACTCTCAACAGGCCGAGAGTTGCCCTTAGTTTTTCCTTTGAAAAGTTGGGGTTGAAACTAACCATGTTTATCATAAAGTGGGTGGCATTGTTAACCATAAACTAACTGAGCTTTTTGTTCATAAGCATGCACCTTTATTTATAACTAAAGGTTTTAGCAGCATTAAAGCGCAAAAGAATATGTTCACCACTATTATTTTGACCGCCACTGTATGTAGTTGGTTGTGCGTGTTTAAGTTTTATGTCTACATTTGCTGAGCCTGTGCAGCGTTAGTACGGAACTAAGTAAATTTTAGTGCAAATGGGCAGTCGGGTGAACACGGACGAGCAGTTAGGTGCCGGGCTAAAACCCAAGGACCCGGCATAATCATAATTAAATAACTTTTGTCACAATGCCAAATAAGCCTCATATTTGGGGTGCACATCATTTAGGTGAATTTACGTACACACACATGCCCAGCAGCGTCGACGAGTATGCTTTCATTAGGCATTCCAATGCCAACCAGAAAGCCCCAACAAAAACACATACATACACCCAAGCAAAATAATGGAGCAACAAAAAAATACAAAAAAAAATAAAACCCAAGCGCAAATGTGCCAAATAATCCGCTTAAATAAAATGCCAAGAGAAATTCTCACAGTCGCATCCAATGGGCTGCAGCAGTCGCATCCTCCATCAGTCCTTGGGCCACTTTTTTGTTTTGTTTGGTTTTCTTTGTGTTTTGCTTGCCTGTTTGCCTGTTTGTTGCATGTGTGTTGGCCGAAAGCCGCAAAAATGGCAGAACAACAACGGCATTGCGAGCACCAAATGCCAACTATGGCTAGAAATGGCAGAGCATAAACATCTATAAATGTGTGGGCAAATAAACTCAACTTTAAAAGTATCCTCTTATATAATTTAAACGAAAAAGAATAATATTATTTATATAATTTCTTAGTTCTAGCTGTCAGTTTGCTATTAACCTCTTCTATTCTATACTTATATATATTTCCATAATGCATTTTGCCTGCACATGTATGACGAATGTATTAAAGTGACTTACACTTACATGTAATGTAACTATTTGTCGTTGTAAAAAAGTACATATGCATAACATTATTCTACACTCCATGTCATTAGTCAACTAATGGATATCAAAAGGGAAAACATTTTCCGTATAAGCTTTTTAGCTACCACTTTTTTGAAACTTGTGGGTTTCTCTAGCAGGTTGAGTGGGTTGACTCATTGTCATGCGGACCGCTAATTAAGCAAATAGAAATGAACAACCAAGCCAAAAAGGTAGCTGAAATCAGGCAGCATGTGTTTTTAGTCGTTGCAGTCTCTATTTTCACTACACTATTCTTTGCCAGGCACCCACATAAAGCAGTAAAAGTGCAGTAAGTTGAGCTTAAGTATAATGCTAAGCCTGATTAGTTTTATACAAACAAAAGTACTTAGAGCTGTCATTCTAAGCGAACAAGTAATGATTTCCCCAACCCTTGACTATGTCAACGTAGGTCTAAATGTGTTTCATTCTCGCCTTTTGGCCAAAAAAGATATTTTCCTAATAATCAGGCGACGCCTTGGTCGTTGACTTTTGTATTATTTATAAAGAACGTATGGCTAAAACACAGCCAACTAATTAGGATGAGTGAGCACAAAAAGGACCTACGAGGTGTTTATCAAAAGGCGCATTCACTGAACGAAATAATTAGCGTTTTTCAGCACCCAATTAAGGAGCAACGTGTGTGTGCGTAGGTGGTATTAAGGCCATTATAATTAGCCGTGTTAGTCATTAGCGTGAGCCGAGTAAATTCCTCGCAATCGGCGAACAAAGCAAATCCGCCTGTTGAAATATCAATCATACGCCGCGTGGACCACTCAATCTAATGGCTCAACTGCTGCATTTCTTATGCATAATTCGCAAAGCAAAACAGCCACTGACGGACTAGCCAACTGGCTATCCGACACACAGTCCGTCCATCTGTCAGTTAGTCAGTTAGTTTTCCAGCCTGTCAGTGAGATTGTGCAGAGCGTTGTCTAATGATTAACCCCCATGATTGAATATAATGCCTTTGAAGACGCAGCCCAGACAGCCGACTAAGTGCCTGTGGACCAAGCGAAGAGTGCAACGGATGGCCATTGTCCGAAGCGACTATTGAATGCTCTTAAATACAGTGGGAATATATGCTTTAAGCCTATCTAACAACAACTTAAATTTAAATGTGTAACTTAAGCAATGGTTTAAAAATGCATGAACAAAGAAAATAATTGCTTATTTAATAGTTTAGTAAATCATTTTTGTGAGTGTTTTAGATAAAGTCATTAAACGTAAAAATCCAGGTTCAATTTAATATAGTCTGTGTGTGTTATTGTTTACATTTCTCAATAGTCTGCTTATACCTTTCGCAGTACTCTTGGCAGACAAACTTGGCCGGACTTCTGGCTGCTTCTTTGACTGCTCATCATCGTGATGTTGGACAAGCCAAAACAGCAGAAAAACAGAATGGAGGAAACATTAAATTTTTTACTTAAGCATAGAAGGTCTGCTTGCTGTGGCAAAATAAAAACACAAATTTTGGAGGGCAGTAGAAGAAGAAGGCTTGGGTCCGGAGAATGGAAGCGCAAAAATGGCTAGTCTGGTGCACAGACAAGGGAATTGGTGTATATATGGCAAGTGGCTGGCTAGATGGCTATGAGCAGCGAAAAATGCTATGGCACAAAATGGGAAGAGGCAGCTCCATTCAGGCCAGACAGAAGGGGCATACTTTTCATAGCCACTGTGTGCGGTTTGCGGTGGCGGCGGGAGCTGCCAGCGTTAGATATTTTCATTTAGTTTCCTGTTTTGCCCCAACTGCCCCCACCACCCATTGGAAACTGAAGGCAAGACGAGTCGAGTGGAAGTATCAAAGTTACTGAAGTGGGAAAAGCGGGGACTGAAAGACGGCGATGGGAAAAGCGCCGGAGAAGGGGTGCCACTCAAATGCTTAACTATGCAAAATAAGTTGCATTTAAGATGCTCCATTATGCATGTTTATTTTATGTCGATGATACTGTTAGGTGGCAACCACGCCCCACCGGCTGAAAGTATGGCCAGGTATAATGGTAATGGGCGGCCTGCCAAACGCTGAGTGCCAGCCAAGTTAAACGAAGCCTGAAGAGGGCTAAGAACAACGGCCAACAAGTATATGCTCGACAGATCAAAAGGAGTTGAACAGTTTTGGCCAAGAAGAGCATCGCAAGCAAAACGCTTTGTCATGCATTTTTATGGACAAACTCCTCAAGCTCCTCCGTCTGTAAATCGCTTTTATGACAGCACACACATACGGCTAATAAAATCGCATTGCAAATTGTTGCATTTGACGGTTACCGATGGGGAAATAGGAAGGCAATGACGCCCTGCTTCATGGCCAAGCACCGTTTATAGTCCTGGCTCCTTTACGGTCAGGCTTATGGGACTTCAATCGACACTTAAACGGGTGAGGGGATATGAATTTATACGCTCACTTCGAAAATTCGGAGTGTCAAATAAACAGTCAGCTGAGATTTATTTGAAACACAGCCGGATTTATTTTGCAATCATACTTAATTGATATAACTGAGATTTCAAGCTGTATAAATTGACATGCTCATCTTCCTAAGAGCATATTAACAACACTTTTCCTAGTGATAGATGCACTTTCAATTTGGTTAAACACTTGCAGCGAAGTTACGTGAACCTTCTGACCGTTTTCGTAGCGAGTGTTTAATGAGGGTTCATTAGCATTGACCCCGCACACACGCCGATACATGGACACACCCACGTTGGCCAAAAGCAGTTGCATGCCCGGTGATTGACGACTCGCATTACGGACAACGGCGATCTGGAGGTCCGGAAAGTGGACCACAGTGGGTGGAAACACGGGAAGTTCTTCCGCCCACCGGTGTCTGCAGGTGCAGTTAATCATGGCCGACGAGAGCGAGAGTGAGTAAACAATGGTCGGTCCATTCCGAACCGGACCGAGCCAAACTGAACCGTGGAGGCCATGCCGCAAATTCCAATTACATCTCCGGCTAACAGGGCGCAGTATCTTGGCCGCAAATGCGATACAGTTGCGAGGCACTCGTACACAACTTTTCCACTTGGCAGACGCCGACCGCATACATCATCCCTTCCATTTGCACGGCCATCGATTTTCGGTTAACGCCCTCGACCAGCAGCATCAGCCACCGCAGGAGCCACAGGACAAGTTGCCGTCCTAGGACATCCGCATCCGCATCCGCACTCGCATCCTTCTGCCCCCAGCTCCTCGTCCTTAGCCTCATCCTGCATTTCCACTTCCACATCTACAACCAGATCCACTCTGCTCGGCGGTCGCCTTTAATGCGAAATATTGGCATTTAAGGCCACTCCATCGATATCAGCAGCGAGTCACGGTTAAGCGGTCACCCGGTTCGAGGCAGATAATCCCCGGTGGCTCAAGGTGTGTGTTCCAGGTTACACAGAAGAAAATGTAGAAAACAAAAACCAAATATATTTAAGTTACATAATCATTAAAAATGTAAAGCAATGGGCTGACTTAAAAGGACTTGCTCCGCGATTATTTCAAACAATAGTTTAATAACCATTTTGATTAAAACTTTTTATGCATAATTTTCTTAGGAATTTTAAGCAATATATTTATTTGTTTCTCTGCACGACCAGCATAAATACATTTTAATGAGCATCTCCGTTCGCCTCGCATGTAAATAAACTTATAGTATTACTTGGTGGTCGCCTTAAGCTCTGTGTTGCAAGTTTCTGTACATATTGCGGTGCCAGTTATCAATGAACTGAAACTATTCAACATGCGGTAAATGCTGGGACTCGTATAATCGGATTTTACCAAGGAAAACTATTCAAAAGTTATTGATCAACTTGTTAGGAACTTTTGCCAGGGCTTAAAACTAAAGTTGGGGCTGAATTGATACCTTACAAAATGGTCAGACATTGTTTGGGGTGCGATCCCAGTGAGGTGGATCTTAACGCTGGATTTTACCGTTGCGAACCAATAACCTTTCAATACCTTAAACTTCTTTAATGATTTTCCCTCAATCAGTTGGCAATTGTTGATAGTTCGATCCGCTGTCTGACCCATAAAGCTTCGGGTGTCGACTTGTTTGACGCTGAAAGTAAAAAGAACCTGCACCATATTCATCTTTATTTGATGATGGCCTTTAGGGTTTAACAATTTTCTTTTACTATGCAGCATCGGAAAAAGTGGTGGAAAGTGGGCGGCGGATCTCCACGGTTGCCTTTGGTTAGCCAGTGGAGCGTTGGGCGTAAAAACCACTTGGAACTGCATTGGACATTGTTTAAATTGCTGCGGTTCGCGTACGTTGAATTTTCGTCTCTTGTTTATTTTGCGCTTTATTTCGGATGCTGGATACTCCGTGCTTTTTGTTTCTTTTCCTTTTTTTTTTTAATACTTTTTCGGTCTGGTCTCCTTCCCTCGTGTTTTTTATGGCTCGGTTGGGCGAGTGTGGGGAATTGAATAAAGCATAATATACGCTGGCGATTTCGATACCCCTTCACTCAGGGGCGAGGTCAGGGGTCAGTCGAGAGCTCAGAGCTGAGAGCAAAGAGCAGGAAGCACCGAACAGCGTACAGTGAACAGCGAACAGCGTGCACAGCCATACAAAAGGGCGAAAGAAAAACTTAATGTAATTGAATTCATTTATGGTTTTGTTTGGCTTTTATTTTTCTTTCGGCTTTTCACTTACGCTCGCAAAAATGCCAAGAATGTCGGATGGTTGTTAATAAATATTTCATTTATTTGCCGGCTCATGCCGAAAAGGGATTTCCTCCGCATCGTCGCCCTAACAGCCTTTTGTTTTTGTGGCCTTTTGTGCTTTAATTAAAAATATGCACAGGCAAGGCCAGAATGTCCCAATTCCGTACCGCCAGAACAAAGCACTCAACTAAATACAAAAACTAGCGTCGATAGACTAAGCCATCCGCTCCACACCCCACATCCCGCTCGTTGCCCGTCGCCCCGTTAAGAGGACATAGTTGTCCTTTTTTGGCTGCCCAGTCCTCGGAAAAAAGGGATATTGGGTTATTAGTGAATATGCTCTCACACAGTACATGAAAGATTTATGCAAAGGACCCACTCAGCCACTGGCTTTGAACCCGCACCCATCCGTACCTTCTGCCAGTATGCAACATATTTCATAATAATCGCCTTCGGCCAACAATGCCTGCCGCACCAGCCAGCCAACTCTCTCACCTGGCACGGAAAGTTATCCCTTTTTGGCTCAAATGAAACCCCAAGCCTTGGCCTGCTCATGTGGCTAATAAAATAATTGAAATTCCCTCTAAGCTTGAAAGGCGCATCAAGTTGGGTTCCCTTGCCAGTTCCCTTACCTGCATACAAATTGGTATGCCATTGCCAGGAATCCTACACTGCCCACTCCCATTCTGGAAATACCACAAATATAAATTTCCCAATTTACAACCGCTCTGGAGAGGGCTTTCTAGGGAACATTTTAAAGGCGAAATAGACCATTAATCAAAAATTGTCACTACAAATATTTCCCTTTACTTATGCATTCATTGTTTCCTTTTATTCTCTGAGTGCATTCACTTCGGCATTAAACTCGTTCGAGGGGGACTTGTGAGTTTACATGGACTTCCTTGGAGTTGTCTTTCAATACGGACGAGCTCATAAATTATCAAAATCGAAGTAAAAGTTTCTCCCCCTTAAAATCGCCATTTAGCTGCATCCTTTATTTTTTTTTTAGATATTTTTCACATTTGCTTCTTTTTTCTTTGATTTTCAATTTCAATAATAAAATTTGTTTTGCAATTTTATGCCGAGTTGAGCAGCAGCAGCCGTAATAGAATCACTCTCCCATATCACCCGACCCTGTGCATTTGGAATGATTCTCGAAGCTCGCCATGTTTATTTGCATACACATCAAGATGGAGAGTGGAGATACATACATAAGTGAACAAGGATTCAAATTCAGATTCAGATTTAGATTCGGAATCCTACTCGCCTTGCTTCACTCGTTCTGCATTTACATACACGCCCAAATCTGTTGTCAAACTAAAATTTTATGCTTCAAACATGCGAGAATTTTCCGCAATTCGACTGCACAAATTTGCTGTCGAAGCTTAAGGACGATTTTAAATATGTAATGCCTACTTGAGGCAAAGTGTTGACCCATTTTAAATCGTCACCTGACTCAGGCAACGCAACTTAAAACAAAAACAAGAGAGAACGCTATAGTCGAGTTCCCCGACTATCTGATACCCGTTACTCAGCTATTGGCAGTGCCAAGGAGAAATTTTTACACTGACAGTTTTTGGCGGCGTGTGGGCGTACAAAGATTTTTGGCAAATCGAGAGAAATTTACAATACTAATAAATAAATTTTAAAATCTCAAAACCAGATCCCGATCAAAAATGTGTGTACTTTATATGGAAGGAAACGCTTCCTTCTGCCTGCTACATACTTTTCAACGAATCTATACCCTTTTACTCTACGAGTAACAGGTATAATAATAATAAATTATTTATGAAACTTCACAAAAGCGTTGTTGAGTATGATCTTGGTTAATCTTCAGGGAGAATATTTTAATTTCTGTTGGCAAACTTGGTCATTTATGCATTTTTATTTAAGCACAAAATAACAAACAGTTTGGTTCGATTTCTTATCCGATTTTGAACCCTTTATAATATGGGTTTTTTCATTGGTTTCAGCGGCATTTTCCGCATTTTACTCAATTTTTCGAACCAGAATTTATTTAGCTGAGCTGCGAGCATTAACCGCAGCTGATTGCGGCCGGAAATTCAATATATTTTCGGTTATTTGCCAATGGAAATCCCCCCAATTGAGGGTCATAATTAAACCCGATAATCGCGCATTGATGGATACATTTGGGGGTCATTCAGCTGCCGTACGATAGCATTTCATTTTGGTTTTTGCGTTCAAGCCTCCTTGCACGCCTGCCACACTAAATGTGCAAATTTACTTGGTTTCTCCGGTCAAATAGTTGCACTACTTTATAATTAGATTGATGGACTACATGGCCGTAGCACCATGTGATTAGCAGGCTAAGTGGGTCTGCCAGGATGCATGCGTGGCATATGCCGGCAGCCGTCGTCCAGGTGACAGGACCTCCTGCTCAACAGCACTTTCTCCAGTGCCACCCCGCACCACCATGCACCACTCTGCACCACCTGGCGCACCTGCTTTCTGGCCGTTTCTCATGCCAGCAGCACTTATCACAGCCTCAAGCTGACTGCATGGCAGGGGCACTTGCTCGGCAAATAGAGCGTCATTAATTTAACTAAAATAGTCACGGCATCGCTGTTGTCTTGGCCTCCTACTCGTTCCACTTTCCGTCCTCCCCGTTTTTCCCCTACCCCATATAAATGCAATCATTTTAACCTGCACTTTCAAAAATTGCCTTAACGTTGTCATAATATATTATTCTCTATATAGTTTACTTGTTGATATCATACATAGAAAGTATTTCAAAAGAGTTTCCCAATTGTAGCCTAATGTATTTTAATTATACTTTTTTTTCCTAGTTTTTCTTCCAGTGTGCCTGGGCTGTCTGTTATAAATGTGCAACAACTACACGGCGACAGGCAGAGAGCTTGAAAAATTATGCATCAAGTGACAACGATGGCGAATGCCATTTCATTGCATAACGAACAAGAAAAGGCCAAAGACCAAACCCCTTCGCCACCCGCCATTGGATTCACTCCAACTCATCTGAATCATTTGAATCAACTGATTTGAACTCAACTCAGTCCACACTTCATTGCGCCTCGGCATTCATAAATATGGCGCATCGGAAATGTATTTAGTTTGAGTAGTAAGAGCGGAAATGCCTATGCCTGAATGGATTTGATTTGCCATCTGTGTGTCTCTGGGTAAATATAAATATGCAAAGGAAATACATGTGATACAATCGCAAAAAGTATTAAAGGAATCTCAACCGACTTGGGCCAAGCAAATTGTATTAATAAAAAGACGAGTAATCCTTAAGGCGGAAATGGGGATAATGAATCATTTGTGATATATGCGAGGGTGAAACACAAATATGAAATGGACGTCTGGCCTATTTATGGTACACTTTACGATTTAAAACTCAAAACGAACATGGTTTTTCCATAAAACTACACATAAAGCTACTACATTAGCATCACAAGATGCGTAACGAAACACGATATGCTTAAAGTCCGTGAATAACAATTATAATGAAATATTAAAGTTCTTAGTACAAGATAACTTTTGGAAATTAAAGCTCGCATAGTAGAATTCCTTTTCGGAATCTGTTTGAAAAAGTTTGCTCCTCGAGCCATTTTTACGGTAAACCGCCAACATTTTGGGAAATCCGGATTCCGGACCAACTTAATTTGATATTCGGTTTCATTTTGCACTGGCCCATAAAAGTATGCTACATTTAATTTGAACTGCTTCGTTTATGTGCATGTGTGAGTGCGCGACCGTGCGCCTAAGCCACATCATCAGCCGCTGGCTAATTTCTCTGTACTCCCCCGCCCCTTGCAAATGGAAAGAAAATATGCGGGAAAGTAAGCCGAACTATGCCGACAAAAATAAATTGAATTTATCAACCGTTGACGTCGCCGCACACAATCACATCGAAGGGTGTGGGAAGCGAATGTTTTTCACATTATTTCCGTTCAGCCTAAGGCAGTGGCCACGCCCCTCCATTCCATTCCGTCATGGAAAGCATACATATACAAGCATGAAAGAAATCCAAATGCATATATAACATAATATATACTAAGTTATTTTCCATTCTTTTTAAGTTTCAAGAAAGTGTTGTTTTCTAAATACGTACAAGTATATAAAAATTATAAATTTTACCTATAATTGTAACTATTCCCATTTGGTCCTCCTTTTTGGTGACAGTGTAATAATATCTGTTATAATAGGAAAGAGCTCAATAATTATAATTTGGTCATACATAATTTGGCAAGCTGTTGGCGCAGTTGCATTACGTAACACAGCCCATATAATATCGAGGAAAATACACAATAAAACTCAGCCGCAAATAAATGATGCCCTTGAGCAGGGAACGATCCTTTCTGCCTCTTCCCTGGGCCCACTAGCTGCCCAAGTGTGTGTGTGTGTTGGCTTGTGAGTATTAAACTGATGACAATCAAATACACAAATACAATTACAGATGCGAAAACACACGCACACCCCGGCACCCACACTCGCACACATGCCAAGTCAGACAAATAAGCAGGACAAATAGTGAGCCCAAGGGGTGTACGAGTGGGAGCGAGAGGGCCTCAGACCGAAGCGGGACGGCAGATGACAACAGGACTGAGCAAATATTTTAGCTGCGACTGAAACAAAGACATATTACTAGCACAGGATACCAATGTTTGGCTGCTTGTGTGTCCGTGCCACCCATCTACGTATGTGTGTCTGTCCAAATTGAATTTGATTTATTGAAATTTGATATTTTCCGTGATACGAGTGCTGCAAATCAAGCAAACATGAGCAAGAAGACGTGCACTGTGAAAAAGCATTATTTGGAAATAAAAAAATAAAAAATAATTGTTGCCTTTCGGAAACTCAAGAGAATTGAGTTCAGTTCTTGAGCTTTAAAGCGTACATACATATTTATACATATTTTGGGTACTAAAGTTTCTGAGTAAAAAACTTGCATTGAAATAACGTTGTTCACAGTGCAAAATACAAATAGAAAGACGGGAACTATCAACATTGGCAGAGAAGTTGACTGCGAGGCGACACAACTACACATATGATGGCTGGATGGTTACTATAGATGGTTATGTGGCATGAGAGCCACTTGGCACACATTTACCAATTGTCTTTGCCCTCTGCCGAAAAGGAAAAACTATGCGAACGTCTTCGTTTTTCGTTTGCTTCATATTTTGTTTGAGTTGGGTTAAGCAAATGCCTGAAAAAATGGCAGTGCCGAAAATTGATCAAATATCCTCAATGCCTTTTGTTTTCTCAAAAATGCATATCTGCAGCTATGTTCAGCACTTCAAAATTAACAATAGTTGATAAAACTAAATGTTTGCATTTATAAAATAATAAATAAAATATATTTCCAAAATTCTACTCCCACGGGTGTTTTATTTGTCTATGGATACTCTGCGTTTGTGAGTCGGCAACCCTTTCCAATTTGGGTTTATTGACTTTGAATAAAAGTTAATCAAACTCGCAGTCGAAAAGCAAAGCCAGACAGTCGGATATCAATGTTGTTTATAGAAAAGGTAGTAGTAAACTTTACGTCAAACAAACTCACACCCCGTAAAGTCAACTCATTCGATTTGCGAAGTGTTTCGCACGTAGAATCGAAGACAAAGCCATGCTCAAATTGGGCCAAATGAAATCAAATCAAATGAATTCGTTTACCGAAGAAGGGGCGAGACTACGGGAACATCTGACGCCATGCTGTTCTGATTGCACTCAAGCACAGCAGCTACAATATTTATTACTTTTGATTATGTTCGGAGTGAACTTTATCAATTTTACAGCAGTTAGCCAATAAACCACAACAGACAACAATCGAAATGGGCAGGAATTGGGCGGGCCAATATCATTATTATTTGTTGCATATAAATCCTAAATGGACAATGACTGTCACATGAAATAAATTAGAAATGACAATAAATGAGCGACTGCCAAATGCCAAATGCATGGAAAGGGGCCAGCAGTGCGGTTAACGGATTTGGCCTGTTGACAGGCAAACAGTAAGTGTGTCACTTTAATTGGCAGAAGTGGCAATGTACTGACAGCAGCAAACTGTATACTGTTGGCCAAAGTCTTGGCCCTTAACGCTCCTCCAGCCATTGCCACACGGCAATTGAACAACAAACAGACCAACAAGACCCTGCTGGGCTTAACTGAACTGAACTAAACTGAACTCTTTGCATATTTGTTGCAGCTGCAAAATTTATGCAATGATTTTTTCCTGCTCTTTGCTCTGGGCTTAAAACAACACCATAGAAATGGGCATAAACATGTGGCAGTCACAGTGCCTTAAAACTTGTGCGACTAAAAAAGCCAACAAATATTTATAATACCTTAAATAATACATTTAAAAACCATACATTAAAAAAATCAATAAATTATATAGCCATATACATTGATTTTAATTCAAATTTGTTAAAAAAAACTCGATCAATAGAATTTTAATTCATGTGTACCAAATCTTAAATCAAATCAAAATAGTATATTTAATTTTAGATAAAATGGCTATGACCACTGTGCATGCAATCAAAATGCATTCACTGTCCTGTTTCGAACGCCCTGGCAAACTTTTGTTTTTTGATTCTCAAAAATGGAATGGAAAAACACACACAGAGGCAAACCCACAAACACACTTGCCCACACACCCAAGGGAATGAGTGAGCGAACGACACGTGCAAAATGTTGATGTCTCTGGTTCCGTTTTTCCAGATTTCAGATTTCAGTTCTCTGTTTTTCAGTTTTCACAGTTTTCCCAGTTTGCTTTTGGCCACTCGGCCTGCTTAGATGCTTATTAGTCATCAACTTTCTCCGTCTGCCTGCCGGCAGTTTTCAGCAGTGGAAATCAATGCAGATTGCCAGCCATACAGCCCCAGTCGAGTGCGAAACGCAATATTGATCCGCTCGTTCTGGCCCGCTTTTATGCCGCTGACAATAACGGACCCTGATGCGGTGCCACGCCCTCGCGGTAGGCGGCGATTTGGCTGTTTGTTAACCAATTCATTTGTCATGGCTGCTACTGCAGCGGAATCTCTGGGAAACGGCATTGCAGTTGGGGTTATGAAACAAACGAAAATTTGGTTTTTCGAGTTCGATATGATACTGCAATTCAGGAGGAATCTGAATGCGTTCTTATTTTTAATTACATTAAAGGGGTTGAGTGTAAGCTTATTAATTTTAACAGCAAGATAAAATTGGCAAAGTTGAGGGTTCTGAAATTCATTTAATTATTAATTGGTTTTGCCATTAAAACAGTTTACAAGCTTCATGATTATTTCGGACATTAAATCGAGAACAACCAAAGAAGTGGATTGCAGTTAAAGCCCACAAATCAAGGCCTGTCAAATTAATCTAACTTGGTCCCAAAATATGAAGTAATATATATCATACAGAATTGTCTTCAGACTCCGCATTGACTATTACGAAATGATGACTTTTGTCATGCCAAATGATTGTTTATATACAGAATGCAATTTGAGATATGAATTCAAGAGAAAATCATACTATGAGCGGCTGCGGTTGAAAGTTTGCAAATCGACATATATCGACTAGCTTCCAGCCAAGAGCAAATTGGGCATGGGAGGAGCAAGGAGCCGTTCTTGCGTAAGCTCAATCAGGACATGGACTCCCACTCAGGACCACCCACTCAGGACCACCCACTCAGAACCTTCCACTGACCCACTGGCTCCTCCACCCTCCGCTTTTACTGAAGCCCCACTCCCAATTGCTGACCATGTGCAATCGCCTGATATTTGGTGGTTGCCTCGGTCGCTTTATGACTGCACTGGGACCAATAATTTATGAATGAATTCATGAATGTCGAAGCAAAGTGAAGTGCCGTATCTGGTATATAAAACTCGAATTGGAAACGTCAGCTTATGAGTAGTCCTTGGTCACTCGACCCCAAGGACCGGACCAGGCAAATTTTGTATTTGATTACGTCGATGTCCATTAATGTATCCTGCCTCCCCGAAGAGCGTTGCCCAGGTGAGTTGTAGTGAGATGAAGTGTTTACGGCCCTAGCTCCTTTTGCCAGAATGTCCAGTTTGTGCGACCCGAAAGTGGGCAATCCTGCTGAATTAGTAAAATAAATTACCTCTACGACCATATACTATGCGTACGAGTGTACATATAATGAGGAAGGACACCAGTCGGTTGGGTATCTCTGCTTTGGGACAGCCATCTAATTATAAAGCTTATGGTCCATCGAAATTTAGGGGGACTTTGTGAATATTGAGCTATGAATTTAAATGAATTAATAAAATGAAGTTCACACTATCGCACATACAATTAGTCGGGCGAAGTGTGTGTGGGTGGGGGTGGGGGTCGTAATTCAAATGTTTGTTCGCACATTTTGATATCATTAATGTGCATAATTTGCTCGGCATTGCCATTGCCCCCGAATGGCGCAGCGATAAATATTTTAAATTATTCATGGCGAATTCGCTTTGGGCGACCCATTAAGTAAATCAGCAATGGTATTTTAATTTAGTCACCGGCTACTTTGACCAAACTGTTAAAGGTTAAGCACAAATTTAAATTTAAAATGAGCATCGCAAATATCCACCACGAGTAGTTACATGAGAATGTCATGTCGCCCTGCCACTTTCAGTGGATACAGTGCCAAAATCGGCATCGATGTTCACCTTCACTGGCTGCTGCCAACTGGCATGAGCCAGATCAATGACTGTCAAGGCATCCAGTCATATCAGAGCCAAAAACTAACTTAAATCTAAACGGATTCCTAGGCTTTGAAATACTGTGCTTTTCGATGAGCTTTTTAGTCTAACCAACACATTTTATTAGAAAATGGTTAACTAATAAAAATAAGGCTATTGCAATTATGTGTGTATATAACATATATAGCATCTGGATATAGTATCTGTGCGGCTATTAGGTTAGACTTTATATTCTAAACTTGAAAATGATATGCCCAAGGAGCAATGGGTACCACTATGAGCAGCCAAAAAAGCCATATTGAACATTTGTACCGCTGTGCATATGGATCTGTCCGCGTGTGTGTTCTACCAAAATGTAAATACATATTGCTGCCAGTAGAGGTAGATGTATTTGCCAGCATGCTTGACTGAGCGCGCGAATCGCAACATTACGTATACGCAGCGTGCAACGGCATGGTATCTCATTGCAATCGGCAAAGTAAATCGCACGGCAAGAGCACACAATAATTTCACACACAACGAAACGAATCGAGACCAGAAAGGACAAGGACTCCCTTTCCAGGACGCATTGGTAAATTATGCGTACCCCTGAACCAACTACACTTGCCCTCCCAACCTACAAGCTGCCATTGCTGCTCATGCTGCAGTCGGCGCTTTGTTTGCTCGACTTGCCGACTTTGATGGTACGAGTATTCCCGATATTTGGCTAACAGTAGCGGCAGAAGCAAGAAATATATTTATTTAAATTGCATTGCAGGGCGACCATTCCTCGCAACGCCTTGCTCTTTCCACACGGCAAACAGACACATATTGGCATCACGTGTGCCAGCCAAAGTCGCTCAATCATATTGGCCGGGCCAACACAACGTGCCGGAGCAACTGAAAGTTCGCATTTCTAGTGAGAAAAATGGCAGCCCAAGCAGAATGCAAATAATTTCTGCTGCATTAAACGCAGCGAAAATCCAAAGTCAGTAGAGGGAAAAATCAATGATCTTAAAACGCTCTGTCTTCGGGAAGTTAACATTTAAACAGCAGCTAGCTATATATTGTAAAACTTTTCTGAAAAGTTTAATATTCCTTCCGTGAATAAAATTTTTGAATATATTTATAAATATATTTATTTATATTTGTAAAAACCCAAGATACCCAACATTTAAAGAGTAGCATGTGCATGCTAGCATGCGGTAACTATTATTGCAAACATCAGCGATAACAGCATCGATATGTAGTAGTGCAGATGGAGGTTTTGTTTTGCAGCTGGATGATCCATTTGGCCCCTGGGTTGCTGCGAATTGCTCCTTTTAATATTTTGCAAGTGCGAACACTCCGTTTTACCATTGTGGAAGCAAGAGTGATAGACAAACAGGCGATGTGCTGACAAAGGACAATCGGTGATGAGCTGCAACAGAGACGTGGATGTGGATATGTATGAGGATGAGGATGTGGACGAGGACAAGGACGTGAAAGTGGAAGTGGACATGAGCCTGGACGTGTGTAGAACAACTCGTTACTGTCAGCAGCTGCCAATGTAAACACAAGTGGCTAGCCGCAAAAGGAAAATTGCTGGGCAATGTGAAAAGCGCAGCAAAGAAAACGGAAAGCCCAAGCCCCGAACAGGATGAGAACTCAAAGGACTCAGCTGGCGGACTGGCGATTGGCGCGGAAATCAATTGTTGTTTTGACAGCGACACGGAAATTGGTTTAATGAAGCAAAAATAGATATAAAAAGCCAGCTGACAAAGCTAACAAGCCCAGGGATGGATGCCGGCAAGGCGGCGGCTAATTAGAGTCCTGCTCCCAGATTGCAGCCACGCCCCCCTTTCTGCCAGTCCGCCCTCCAACTTTATTCGTCCTTCGACCCGTCCGTCGCTGATGATCAAAAGGCTGTTTGATTTATGATGGCAGCCAGAGAAATTAGCAAAAGGGGAAAATGGCAGAAGTGGGATAAAAGTTGCTTGCAAATGGGCAAATTATGCACACCAACGGGAAAACTCATTTAAAATGCTGCCAGGAATTAAGCTAGGTGGATGCAGGTGTTCTGCAAAACTAACACATAGCGGGTCCATTTAATATTTAAGATTCAAAAGTATAATTAAGATAAAAATTTTAAAAAAAGTTCCAAAATATTTGCAGTGTAAAAAACGTTTTAAAAAATACACAAAAGTTTTTCAGGAAATCTCAGAGTTCAGACATTAAAGAGAGGTTGAGGAAATCCCAAATGCTTTTCTCTCTTCGTAATGAGTTGGAAAATTGGTAGATAAAAATGCGGCGAGCTTTGGAGCGTCCCAAAAGTGTGTTCATTACTTAAACTAATTACATTTTAAATTAACATTACCAGGCTGGGCAGTAAAAGGCTCATAAAGGAAAAAGACTGAACCACTTCCTGAACCACTTCCTCGTATGTATGCGCAGCACGCAGCTAAGAAAAGGCAAGGTGGAAAAGGCGGAAAAGCGGGCGCCGGAAAATGGGAGCAGGCGACGTCAGTCAGGCGGCGACAGTCGAAATGTATTGAAGTCATTACGAATATGGCCACAGTACGTGGGTTAAAAGGCGGTCAGCCAATGCCGCCCACCATTCGCCTTTTGCAGGGTAATGACAGAAATTATGTAATAAAAAGTTACAATTTACGATTGCATTCTGAACTGGGTAAGGATTCTACGCAGAAGGTAGAGCTTATACACAGCGAAAAATGCCTCCATAAACTAGGAACTCTTTGGTAACAATTCAAAGCCCTAAAAAATAATAACGCTTCAGTTGCATGTCATGTCAGTTGCAGTGATAAGTCACTTTCGATTTCGAAATGAAAAAAGTACAAACGATTTTAAGTGTGTTCCTGTATTTTTCACCGTGTGGGCCACGTGACCCAGACAAAGGCAATCGGAGCTACAGGTGCCAGCCGAGGGAATGAAATTGAGTCTGTCCGGGGTCTTTGGATGTTCCTTACAGCCAGCGAGCGTAGCACTAGTACAATGAACCGTCATAGATAAAGGACATAACAATGAAGCCGAGGCAGACGTGCGGGTCAGGTGTGCAGAAGGACACCACCAACACACCGACACACCAACACACCGCCACAGACGCAAACAGACAGTGGCAAAGGTAAGACGAGGGCCAAGAACATTTGCACCTGCCCGGGAAAATAAGTTATAAACGCAAGACAAAGGCAAAGTCTGCGGTGTAGGATGGGGCGGGAGTAATAAGAAATGGCAATAAATTCAAAAAACTAAAACAAGCCTTACATCACTGAGACGAACTGGCAATTCCTGATTTTATTTACTTCTTAGCACCTTTAAAAATTTTCAGTAGATCCAAAATATTAAGTATAATTGTAAATTGTGCCCATTTATGGTTTTTCCAACCTCCATTAGACTAAACCGGATTTTTTCTCAAACTTCAACTTACAACACGATTTTTTTTTCCGTGCAACAAGGGGAGGCAAAAGGGGGCCAACTTCGGTGGGCATATGATAAACAGAGTTGAAGCAGACTTGGAGCGTTTGGAGCATTTGGAGGAGTTGGAGTGGCTGGTGCCAGACCCTAATAAAGGTGTCAGGCCGGAGAAAGTTGGCTACCGTTTGTGAGTTGCCAGCGAAACGTGATTGCAAATTGTAACCGCCAATGGGCCGTAAATTGAAACGTGACTAAGGCAGATAATAAAATGCATAAAATCAGGCTACTCACTGCCAGCGGCGCGGCTTGATGGCCCAAACACAGGCGCAGACACGTGGAATGGCCCAAACCTCAAAACGAGAGGATTGTCCTTTGTCTGCATTGTTTGGGGATTGGATTGGATTTGCTGGTTTGATAGTTGGAGCAGGGCGAGCGGTTTGTTTGGAATTTGTCATTAAACGGATGCCACTCTTAACTGAAAGCCAGCGAATCCTGATCCTTTGTTTCCGGGGCATAGTGACAAAGCTGCAAGCGAACCTGCAACTAATATTGCAAACATTTCGTTGGTTTATTCATAATTGGGAAGCAAGCACCCATGTATTTTAGCTCTTAAAATTTCTCAAAGCATAGGGGTCTCTAATGACATAAAAAGGACATACATAACGAGAATTAAAGCTGGCTTACATTAGTCCCCACTGATTGGACTCAATTTAGTACATTGTTCGAGCTAAGTTTTGGGACCAAAAACCACATTAAACATTGTCTTGGGCTCCCCTTTTTATTTTGATTTTTTCCTTTCGCTTTTTGCCAAATGAGCACAGTGAAGTTTTAATTAATTCCATAAAAGCAAGCAAAAGCCGCAGGCAAACAGGGAAGCAAACACACATTCCGGCGAGAGTTTGAGAAAGAGGGTCAGAGACAAATAGCGATAGAGACAGTGGAAGGGGATGGAGATGGAGAAAAGTGGCTGGGCAAACGTAAAAAGTAAATGAAATATTGGCAGTTGGAAAAGTCTGTTGAACCTGGCCAGGAAAACTGGGAAAATTCGGTTGGGGGCATAGCAAGGTTTGGGTCCCTCGGAGGTTGGTGCCGTTGTCAAAGTCGTTGTCATGCTAAATACTGCGGCATATTTAAACAGCAAAAATAACAAGGAAAGTACACAAAAATAAAAGAACATACAAAATCCAACCAAAAAGCAACAAACAGTTTCAATGCAAAAATAAGCGAAAAAGAACGAGCCAAATTCGAGAGTAAAGCAAATGAAATTGCAAAAGAACAAAAGGAGTTTTGCAAGCCACAAAGCTATGCAATGAGTTGAGAGGTTTTTTTTTCGGAAATGCCACATTAAAATGTTAATGCCAATTGCAAGTAGGTTCTGAACATACAAAGTAACTGAGCTGAAGAGCGGGTAGCAAATTGGTTACAAGATCAAGCAGTCCAAGAAGAAAACACACAGTAACCGGAAAAACTAAACATCAATGCGCTCGAAGATACAGCTTTCAAAATTTAAATGAACAGAAGTGGGATAGTTTCATTTCATCAAAGATTCATTTGACAAAGCTCTGAGATTGCAAATCTAGCAAAGGAAACCATCCAGGCAATACTAAATTCCGCCGCAACAACCAGTCGAAGAAAGTTCCTACTACCAAAATAGAATTGAAGACTTTGCAGCAACAAAAGCAACTGCTCCAGCTACAAAAGAAAGAAATAGTTGGGGAAACAAATAAAGACCAGTTAAATCGAGCCGGGAAAATTGCACAGGCGCAGCGTAAATTCAATGCCCTTTTTTATGGTAATCATTCGAAATTGCCTAAGTTGCATTTCAGAAAATAGGGATATTTAAAAATCGGTTTCTTACTTCCTTGCTAAGTTTTCAACTAATATATTCTCTGTGTAATGACTAAGGACGGTGTGAGTTTTATCAGATCGACTAGGCACTTTCATCCTTTAGGGAAAGGCTCCATTTCCCCATGAAAAGGGCATGAGAGAGAAAACTTTATAAACATTTTAAGTGCAGTTGAAGCCGAGAACAATGGGAAACCACGGCAATGGGTGCAATGAAACCGAAATCGCACAAAGACACCAAATACACCAAACACAAACAGAATCTCGGGCATGAGTGGAAGTAACAGTAGCAAAAACAGACACAGAAACAGAAACAGGAAGCGGACTAACAAAGCAAAACGGATGCGGAAATGGCAGCAACTGATGTTTGAAGGAGTTCTCTTTTCGGCATCTCCAGCTCTCAGGCTCCGCATCCTGCTGGTGAAAGGAGAGTGAAGCTGGTGCTCTGGTGCACCGAAAAAGTCAAAAGTCATCTGCTTATTTTTTTTATGTTGCCCTCTAATTTGCGCCCGACTCGACTAACATTTGTATTATAATTTTCCGAGCTTTTAATTGTGTCAACAGTAAGTGTTGTTTGCGGAAAGGAAAGCAAAGGTCCTTGCTCTTGAGATCCGGGCAGGATGGCACAGTTACTTAACCTTTAAGCCAATGAAATGGCGACAGGAGTGGGGAATGAGGAAATTACTGCCAAGTCAAGCCTACAGGCATCAGAGTGACAAATATTTGGCGCATGTGTTGTGCCTCCGGCGTTTCGGGGCCCCAAAGAATAAATGAAATGGGTTGAGTGTGCAGGCGGAAAAAGTTGAAAATTAAAATTAAACGTTTAAATATTTGAGAGGGGCGCCCGCCGTATCGGCTCTCTGGCAGGAAAAGTGTTAAATTGCCGCTTTCAGCAGAATGTCGATTGATACAAGGGTGGGATTGATTCGCTGGTGGCACGACTAATGAAAGCCATGTCGCCCCTTTGCCAGCCCCCAGCCCAGTTTACTCACCATTTAACCAGTGATTGGATCACAACGGCCCCATCGGCCACGCCTAAAAGGACCTTCGGCCCCAGGACGATATGGAATTCATGTGAAAGAGCACAGCGGGCCAAGTGGAACGCAAAAAAGCAGCACGTTTTATTTATTTTCCGTGCCAAAGTCCATAAGAAGATACTCTTTATATGTGTGCCATTAATTAAAGGAGTATGTATGGAAAAGCCTAATTCTTAGGATAAGATAAGATAAGGATAATGATAATGATAACAATTAAAAATAGAGTAAAATTGTACTAAAAATATAATTTTCATAATATACACAGTAGCTTGTGGATTTATTTAATACTATATGCCCTGACGATTGGCTAGTTAATATTGCTAATGGCTGTTTTTCCAAATTAGTGTAAAAAATAGCCATTATGCGAGCCTTGTGGTCCAGGAATGGGAGCCAAAAAAGAGGACTCTGCAGCATCGGACCATCGGGGGTGGTTACATATTCAATAGCTTTTGAAAAGCATGCTTAACAATAACAGCAGAGAGCAAGAGGCAGATGAAAAAAGGGCGAACCATCGGAGGGGCTCCATCACCCATCATGGAGCAAGCACACACTCAGACATTTGCATGTCAAGTCCTGGCGAGGTCCTTCCACCCCATCCCGCTGGCATTAAAAACGACCATGAATAAATTTTAACAGCGCTTGTGTGTTAAAGTATTTAATGCTTAAAGGCTCAGGCAGTCCGGCCGTGCGCCTTAAGCCATGCCACATGTTGAGCCAAGTGCCTGGAAGAAGGAGCGTTACGCAGGAATGTGTGTGAGTGTAGCTGCACCGAGAGAAACATAAAGCAAAAATAAAATATTGATTAATAAGCCAAAAATGAATATAGTCATAATTGTATTATCGTATTTATATATATTTGTTTGTCTTATGGTGAGTTGTTCATATTTTGTAAGAACTTACCCCTTTCTTTTTCCTGTGCATGCTATTACGATTGTGGGAGTGTGCGTAGATGAGCAAGTAAGCCTGAAGAACTCTGTGAGTGGGTGGATAAGTGAGTGTGGGTGTGGGTGTGTATGTGGGCACTTGTCACTTTGACAACACGTCGCCATCGTCATCACTTCACACTCAAACATTGCCGGCGTTGTCAACGACGTCCGACCGCTTTTTTCCCCTCAAAGTCCTCACATCCCAAGAATCCGTTCTCGGTTGGGGCTTCTTAGTGATTAAGCACATAATTGGATTCATTCCGTCGTATAGCTCGTCTTCTCTCTTCAGAAACTTTTTGATATTTTACGATGCTGCGGCAAGGATTTGTGGTGCCAAGCATTAATTGCCTTGTGGTTGTCAACAGCATATGTCGGTTCCAGGCAGATTTCCCTCTTACACGTACGTGATAATCAAAAAAAAAATGTTATAAAATGTATTATATTTAACAGTTAAAAAGAGTAAGTAATGCGCATATTTAATCTTATAAAATCTGCAGATTTGTAATTTTAACCATTTTTTGCACAGTGAATACAATTTCCACGCGTTTCCAAAGAATTTAAATTATCGAAATTTCGTTCAAGGACATTTAAGCCCGGAGCAAGGCCTCAGACAGTGGTCAGTTGGGGCTGAGGATGGGGAAAGGACATCTGTTCGCAGCTTAGCAGGAGCTTAGTACGACGAGCGCCCGATTGTCTGAATTATGAAAATTGGTCATCACATGGGGACCGCAGATGCTGACGTGGCTGGATATGGGTGTGGATTTTATAAATACCCCGTGACTGTGTTATAAATTATTCAATTTCCCTAATACAAAATCAATTCTTATAAATTGAAGTGGTCTTTGGCGGAGAGCGATACGAAAATCATGGTAGCATCATTATCGTCGCTTAATCATCATAACAATCAAAGGGTCATGTGGGTGAGTGTATTACACAATAAACATCATCATTAAATATATGGTAATTGCACGTAACAGTTACTCAGTTTCAGTTCGGATGGAAACTCGGCCGCTTTTGATCTGTGGAAGAGGGTGGTACTGTGGTTTTTCCCGGCTGGCAATGGATGGTGTTTCTCTGGTTGAACAAATGTGGAAAGCCGCATTTGTTATGCAAACGCTCATTAAAATGTTTGCCGCGTTACGCATACGCATTGTTGGACGAAAATGAAATCGCACACAGTTTACTTTTGCTCCCCTCCAAATTCCATTCGATTTGTGTCATTTTCCTTTTCAGTTTTTCGCTTTTCCCTGCCCCACAGCATGACCACTTTTCGTTTTAACTTTTCACAGTCCGAAAGAAGACATTTTCACCTGCTGTTCTGCACTTTCCACTTCAAGTACAAGGCCAAGAACGGTAGAGTTGTGCTGCACAGACACTCTGAATATTTTAGGAATTTCTTAATTGTTCAGAAGCGCAGCAAGAGAAAACAAAACAATTCTTCCTCGGCCACTTATTCTACAATCCTTGTGTGTATTTAATAATTCAAAATATAATCGTTTTTATTTCTCCACTTAGAAAAACATTATTTATTCATTTCAATTAGCCTATCGTTTAATATAATATTTAATATTCAACTCAGTTTAAAATATTATTGAAGATTACCATAAGTGTGCGGGAAAAGCGAGTATTCGATTTACATGGGATTATTCATGCAATTTTAATTGAACTTTATATTCTTCGAATAAATATTATAAATAATAAGTGAAAAACTGTATTATAGCTTTAAGTTTTTCTCAGTGTGCGCGTTTCTGCGATTATATTTTATATTTGAAAAACAATTTTCCAGCAACGACAATGAAAATGTCGGCTAAGTTTGTGCGGGGTCCTGTTCTTGGTCCAGTTGACCAGGACAACTCAGCATGTGGCTCAAAGTGCCCGAAAAAACTCGAGGCCAGGCACTAGATGAAGCATAAGCAGCACAGCGCGGAAAAAAACGAAGAAAAAACAAAATAAAGCAAAAAGAGAAACGCAGAAAAATAATAAAAAGAAATTGGACAATAAAATACAACAATTTATGGCGTAGAGCAATCCTTTCCGGTGCCACTTCATGGGCAAAGGCGGCGGTGGCACCAAAAGTCGGGTTAAGGCGGCAACATTGTTTGCGGTGTGGTGGGGGTTGTATGTGGTCCAGTGGGCGGTGGGTCAGCAGATCGTCATTGGAAACTAAACGAAAATGTTTAGTATGATTTTTATACCCGTTACTCGTAGAGTAAAAGGGTATACTAGATTCGTTGAAAAGTATGTAACAGGCAGAAGGAAGGGTTTCCGACCATATAAAGTATATATATTCTTGATCAGGACCAATAGCCGAGTCGATATGACCATGTCCGTCTGTCCGTCTGTCCGTCTGTCCGTCTGTCCGTCTGTCTGTCCGTCCGTATGAACGCTGTGATCTCAGGAACTACAAAAGCTAGAAAGTTAGGATTAAGCATACAGACTCCAGAGACATAGACGCAGCGCAAGTTTGTCGATTCATGTTGCCACGCCCACTCTAACGCCCACAAACCGCCCAAAACTGCCACGCCCACACTTTTGAAAAATGTTTTAATATCTTTTCATTTTTGAATTGGTCTTGTAAATTTCTATCGATTTGCCAAAAAACTTTTTGCCACGCCCACTCTAACGCCCACAAACCGCCAAAAGCTGCTACGCCCACACTTTTGAAAAATGTTTTGATATCTTTTCATTTTTGTATTGGTCTTGTAAATTTCTATCGATTTGCCAAAACACTTTTTGCCACGCCCCCTCTAACGCCCACAAACCGCCCAAAACTGCCACGCCCACACTTTTGAAAAATGTTTTGATATTTTTTCATTTTTGTATTGGTCTTGTAAATTTCTATCGATTTGCCAAAAAACTTTTTGCCACGCCCCCTCTAACGCCCACAAACCGCCCAAAACTGCCACGGACACACTTTTGAAAAATGTTTTGATATTTTTTCATTTTTGTATTATTCTTGTAAATTTCTATCGATTTGCCAAAAAACTTTTTGCCACGCCCACTCTAACGCCCACAAATCGTCAAAAGCTGCTACGCCCACACTTTTGAAAAATGTTTTGATATTTTTTCATTTTTGTATTGGTCTTGTAAATTTCTGTCGATTTGCCAAAAAACTTTTTAAATTTAAATGCTGAGTAACGGGTATCTAATAGTCGGGAAACTCGACTATAGCGTTCTTTCTTGTTTTATTTCACTTTGCCGTTTTTCTTTCTTAGCCCCGGTCACTCGCATCCTTTTTTTTTATTTATTTATTATAACTGAGTTTTTAGTGCTTTCATATTTTTGGTTCTTTCAGGGTTGACAAGTCCCGATTTATGTTAAGGAGATTTCGGGTGAAACTAATGCGCTGGGTATTTTCAGATGTCAAATCCAAATTAATGCCATAATAACCTAACAAGGCTGTTGTTGTGAAAAAAATCTGTTAATTTATAAATTAATGTTTTATTTTAACTTAGGTATATTTAACCTTAGCACAATTAAACTCTACACATAGTATTACATTTTACTTAAATATTTTGAACATAGCATTTTCGGTGTCCCTCTATCCATTATACGTACTTGGCGCCCGTTTCGCTTCACTCTAGTTCGATATTTTTCCGCTCGGGTTTTATTACTTTTATTAGTTTCCACTGGTAAGTGATGGCTGTTGGGGCTGCCAGTGGTATGGCAGCATGGCTGCTGGTAACAAATGTTTAACAAAAGTTGTTGCCTCTGCGGGTTTCATTCCAGCTGCCAGCGAGATGATTTAAACGAGACGTGCGTTGCCAGCCAACGGCAATCGGGTCCTTTTAGTGCCAAGGACGAATCCGAATCCCGAAAAACCGAAACTTTATTTCATTTAATTGAAATTTTATGTAAAACACACATTTCGTTCCGTTTGATGCATAGTTTTTAACGCTCGCAGCGCCACACCCTCCATCCTCCACCCCAACCAGAAATAAAAAAAAAAAAAAAAAAAAAAATGTGAAATATTTGCAAGTTTTACGAGCATTCATTTATGTGGTTTTGCGGATTCCAGCTGCTTGACCTTCGCCCCGAAAAAAACGAGATAAATTCCATGATTTCTCACTGTTTGAACTGTTTTGGCCACCAAAGCGGAAATAAATTACATTGGAGAGCACGGGAGTTTTATCTACCCCGGCTTAGGGCGTATAAAATGCGCTGATATAAACAAACTGAAACTGCAAATCCTTTTATTTTTACGTTCGAATTGACAAGCCAACCCCTGACAGAACTCACGACAGATAAATGGGCGGGGCAAGGATGGGAAACCCGAGTGCTGGCAGGATGTGTATTTCGAGTGCTATCATCGCAATAAGAATAAAGGAAAAGCAATGTGAAGTGGAGCTGGAAGTGTTGATGGTTGTTGAGGCGTTTCACTCACATTCACTGATTTCCTTGAGTGGAAAGCGAGTTTCCCCTGATAAGCCGTTCCGAAGTAAGTTCAAAATAATTGTTGATCAATTTCAGTTAGTTTTATAATTTTTATGAATTTATTTATGTTTTGTTTCGGTATTGCCTGCTGGCCACTTACGACATCATCCAATTTACACATATGAATTAATTAATTTATTATTTGTTCGTTTTTGGTTATTTTCAAATTCACAACTTGACATACTTCCATACAATTATATTACTATTTGATCAGTATTCATACAAATATGTACAGGGTGACAAAACACTGTTCACATGATCAGCATTTTTCCAATATTTTCCTATACGGTTACAATTAAGTTTCCCACTTTATCATGGGTTATTTGTAATCAATAAAGTGCTTTCATTTCCTTTACCATCAGCAGTAAAAATGGTTGAATTCGTTTGTAATATCTTTCTCAGTTTGGTTTGCTGTTAAACATTAAATTATTATAGTTATATATAAGTAGTAATAATATAGATCTGTAATTTAATTTTAGTTTTGATCACATGTGTTATTCTCCGCCTTTTTGTTTTGTTCGCCCACCAACGGCGTAAAACATGAAATATGCTTTGATTTGATCTATTTTTCAACGCTTTTTATTTCTTTAAACCAAACTGTTAAATTGAATTGATAAAGTGAGCTGCGGAATGCAAAAATCTGTTGACCCCGTCGAAAAATATATTTGATGATTGAATGAAAACAAAATTTTTAAGCGTACAAATCTATACAGTAGTGTGTAATACAGGTGAGTAAGAGTGGGTATATGAGTTAAATAGTTATTGAACAAACGCGCTTGTAGTTTTCCCATTTGCTTTCTATACAATATTTATTTAATAATATTTCTCGCTTAATTGGTTTGCTTGTGAACTTATTTGCAATTTTGGCGGGTTGAATTTTGTATGGATCTATTAATTATACAATATGTTTATCATTTCGCTGCTATTCGTTGGCGAATTCGTCGCCTTACTTGAATATTGATTAAAAGATTGGCATTTAAGCCTTACAAATGATGCATAAAATGTGGTTACATTCAATACGTGCATTGAATTTTTTTTTCGGTTGTCCTTTTTTTGCAGTAAACCTTGGCTAATTAAATGTTTAATGTTAATTAACTAATTAAATGGGAATTTCATTTAGGATCATAACGAAATTAAAAACTCTTTAAACGCATAATGTTTTATAATTAAATCGTTTGCTGCGAGTGCGGGCTAATGAATTCAGATTAACGAACTTTATTCGATATCAGATCCAAATAAGCTCACCAAAAGTCGCATTTATAAATTCAGTATTTAATTCATTAACTATTAGCTATATCCTTGTAAACTTTAATAACTTTTTCATAGAAAAAATACACGATGAAAAATTAGATTTTCCTTCTGTACTAACATTGAGCTTGACTTTTGTGATTAGCCTCGGCTTTTCTTTTAATCCACTTTCCACATTGTTTTCGGCTTAATAATTTTAGACTAAATGTGCTTTTCTTTCGCTATTATAGGCTTTACTTTTTTAGCGTTTGTGTGCTCTGGTTTTTTTTCGTCTGTCCATCCTCATTTTTTAGGTTTTCCTTCTTTTTGTCTGACTTAGAGCTATAGCTAGAGATAAAAACAAACATGGCAATGATATTTACACAATGTTGGCTAGTTCGGGAATGGGGGCAAGAAGGGGCAAGGGTTGGGTGGTCTTTGGGGGCGATTGTGGGTGGTGGGTGGCGGTCTCCTCTTGCCACTTTGTATTTGTTTATGGCCGATGCCAGCTGCGCAAAAAGTTCTGTGCACTGAGAATGAAATCAAAGCTTATGGAAATCCATTCTAAACAATTCTTAAATCTCAAAACATATAAATGTAATAAAATTAACAAAATTTAATCATAAATAAATGTAAAATCACCCTAGTAATTTGAAGTCGGAAAATCTATAAATAGGTTTCGTAAAAATTAATTGATTCTTTTTTCAGTGCAGCAACAGTGGTTGGCCAGCTGCTCGACTCTGAGCGATTGCAAAATGTCGACGTTTTTTCCCCATGTGTGTGTGTGTGTGAGTTCTCGCCTGCATGTGTTTGTGCAGCATCATGCCACACTCACACACACACAAACGCACAGAGCAACAATAACAAAAACAACAACATCAGTAGCTGAGAGGAGGAAAACTTTGTCAATTAACCTAAAACAAGTTTCACTTTACAACACGTACGCTTGACATAATTTTTTTAAGCCATTTTCGCCACAGTTTTGCGATGAATGAAACGCTTATGGGTATGCATATGGGTGAAGTTTACAAATGGAGAAATTATCACGTTCTTGGTCCTTGATAACGACAATAGGATCGGCCCATAATGTCTTCGGCTGGAATTGACTGATCAATGGGTGCCACTCGCAAAAGTTCCATCTGATCGCGCACCTGCAAGTAAATTAAGTTCATTTGATTGGATTAATGTACCATTAGGGCAATTATTTATGCATGCGTGTGTGGATGTGGGTGTCGCAGTGAGTGTCGCTGTGGGAGTGACGGCAGCTGCACTTGATTGATGAAAATTGATTGCAATGCTTCATTGCCAAGCTGGCACAACTTACAAAACTTATTTAGCGTAATTGCCAAAGTTTTGTTTGAATTTTCAAATGCAGAAATGATTTCTTGGAACTTCTCGCGTACTCCTCCTTCATATGGCATTAATATTGTTCGCAAGTTCTAGCGCCGCGCTTTGGCAACAAAATTGGAATTGCATGTTAGTTATGGTAAACATTCTTGCGAAAATTAGCAAATGGGCTTACAGAAACTTATTGTGGGACTGATTGAGATTGAAACTGGAATTGATCTATGGAAACACTAGAAACGATTCCCAAGCTTCCTGCTTATCATTCTGCTTAAGTGCTTGAAAAAAGGATGTCATCCAACACGAAAACAAGAGTGCAGAGTTGAATGTTCATAGGAACCTCTTCCGCATGTCTAACCCACATACACAGTTACGCACTCCACACACACACAAGTACTGAGTCCTTAAAGAGAGGCCAAAATCTGAATGCCAAACAGGCAGCTCTTATTCCTGGCAAAAGTTGAAGCACATTTAATGCCACAAAAGCAAAAAACGCAGGAGAGAGAGAGAGGAAGGGCGGAAAAAACGAAATAAAATGAGAGAAAATGTTTTGTTTTCAACACCAAACACCTTTTGAAGGGGTGATGGTGAGGCCTAGGTCGGCTGGTCCCATTTCCTGGGTTTTGTTCGCCATACAACAATCGAATTTACGACTTTTTTATGAGGCTTTATGTGCGCCCTGCCACACAAACAACAATAAAACGTCAGCTTTGGCTCAGTCATTGCACTTTGTGTGCATGACCCACTCATACAAAACAGTGGAGCACAACAACTATGGGAACTTTGAGCCATTTGCCTTTTGGCTAGACTTTTCCGGCCTTTGAGCTGGATTTCATTCAGTGTAAATGAAAAGCCCAGTTCACTGTTACAGTTTGAGTCATGAGCTCAAAGCGGAAAATGAACACCCACACCAACGCGACATAACGCATTTCCCAACGTTAAGACTCAAATCAGTTCCCAGAAGGTCAGCGCAAACACTTTTACAGTTTTACAAGCACAAAACTAGCATCTTAAGATTTTGGCAGATTATATAATAATAATTTTGATTTAGGTTAAAGTGAGAGATTGTTAGTATTAGAACTAAAAAGACCAGTTTTTTATGGGAATCTATCATGAAAGACTGAAAAAAAAGCTCTGGCATTCCGTAGCTAAATAAAATACTACAAAATAAAATTCTGTATCTAAATAAAATAACAATTTCTTCGCTGTATAAAAACATAATGGTAGTAGCAATAACTCAAATTTTGCACCACTTATTTATACCAAGATGATATTGACCACCATTACAAATCACTTTGTTTCCAGTGCACACAAGGCCTGTGAAAGATATTTAAATGAATTTGTCTCGCACAAATTGCTGCCATTTGCCCATCTGAGAGGCAAAGCCTCCGTTGCCGCCACTTGGGCGATGTGTCGTGCCAAATTCTGTTCTTCGCTCTCGCATTAGATATAAAAGGCTAAAATAAAAGATACATTTACACAAACACAAACACAAGTGGTGAGTGGGGAGTGGGGAGTGCGGAGTGGGCCCAGTGAAGGGCCTAAAATCCTTGGCTTTTCTTTGCCCCCGACGAGGCTGCTTTTGTGTAGATAAAAACTGGCGTCGAGAAAATTATCATGTTCATGGGCTATGGCTATGGCAATGGCTCTCCGAACAGATCCACTGGCCACCCCCGCCACCCAAAAATTTGCGGCCATCCTTGTCGTCCCAAATGTCCTTGGGCTTGTGTTCCCAGAACCGGTTACTTCTGATAAATCTGATCGGAGCATTGCTAGTTTTATGCGACTTGAGATATGCACTTCGTTTTGAAGCGTTTAAAAATTTATGGGGCCATAAACATACAGGGACATACAAAATCATTTAATATTGATACCAATCTATACCGAATGGTTGTCTATCTACAATCCTATTACTTAAAATAGGAAACTAACTGATAGGAAAGAAAAAATGTATGCTTTCTTCTATATAATAAATGTAGTAAACCTGTTATGATCTTTCGGTCATTGATTGGTAAATCCGGAGAAATCATTTCGAATTCGATTTTAAGAACACCCTGTTCTGAATTTTGACCGAGTGCGTGTCCAGCCTAAAAGGGTATTGTATATGTGCTGGCTTGTGTTTGTGCTCGTATACATGTTCTTGTGAGCGCTTGTGCCAGATGGCAATCATTAAAATGGCCTTTTGCCTAATTTCTATGACTTGCTTAATTATCACAGCCATGACCGACCTAGTCCCATGGGTACACACAACGCAAAACAGCATTAAGCTTCTAATAATTGAACATTTGACCCGCTTTTCGTTATTATTTAATTGCATTACGAGCCGAGCTTTTGGCGACGTTCATAAGTAGGCTATAATGTATTTTATTTCACCGCACCCAGAATTGAATTGGGGGATTTCGAGTTCGGTTCAATGAACTGGAGTCTTGGGCCGTTGATGCAAAACAAAGGCAAATGTCATTGCGATAAGTATATATGGCCTGGCTTAATTTGCAATGCTCTGGGCTTTTTGGTCCAAGATAAAAGGCGTTGGGTAACATTTTTAATTACTTTTTACCGCAAACGGATGGAAAAAAAAGGGCGAAAAAATACAGAAGCAAACAGAAACGTATTAAAATACAATTCTTAATGAGCATTATGGCCATGTAATAAACAGCAGTAAAAAAAGAAAAAAGAACGAGTGTATTGTGCTATATGGTTGCTTGCTGAGTGCAAAGCGCAATAAAAACTCAGCGATTTTAATCAGTCGCGCTGCAAAGTAGGCAATACTTTTGTAGCCTTATTTTTATGCTGTTACCATTTTCATTACCATTTTCCCTCTGATGGGGTAAGAGCCCTCGCAAGTCCCTGTAATAACGGACATTAGGTATTTCTACGTATTATACAGCCGCTCTGAACTAAAACTAATTACAATGTAGAGACTGCGGAGACGCCGCGAGAATAAGATTAAAGTTTGCCGGGTCGCCTCTCAGTCAGCGAGAGACAAGAGCTAAATTAAAAAATGCTGCGGCATCTCTTTCTCAACTTGGTCAAAATGGGGCTTAGAATGGGTGAAACGTGGCGGAGGTTTTCGTAATCAGCAAAAGCAATGAAATCTCGGAGCTTGGTCATGGTTCACGCGGCATATGATTTATTTTTCATATCAAATCTTAAAATTATCTCAGCAAAAGGAGCAACTTGACCAAGCTAAAAATGGCCATAATTAAAGGATTTTGATTTAGGAAGCAGAGGGAAAAATTCACATAAACTCACTCCATACCCAATCAGGATATCATGTCCTTCATCATAACATCTTGGATGGGTTTAGCCATTTAATGAGAAAATAACAAGCATGTTAAGTTATACCACCATTTAATTGCCATTGCACTCAGCCTATCAGTTAAGTTGAAGTGCATTTTTACCATTTTACAATTCAAAAGCAGTAAGCACACAAGCTTATTTAAGAAGGCTGCAGTGTTGTCTACATCGTTTAGTCATACATCTATCCATCCATTCATGCGTCGAACCGTCCAAGCACCCAACTATCTACTCCAACCATTGAACTGAAAAACAAACCCACTTCCAAGGCTTTGAACTGGTACTAGCCTGCGCTCGAGTGCCGTTCAATACCGAGGAGTAACTTGCTAGAGAGGGGCTCTGGCCCATCCCTTATTGATCTAAATTGAATGCTGCTTGAGCTTGGAGTGCCCGCCCAGACATAGACACAGTCATCGTGGAGCAGTGAAAGAAATTCCCGAGCCATGCCAAATCCCAATCCCTTTCGCAGGACCATAAGCTGCATCCAGCCGGAGAGCAGACGGCAAACAAGCTGACCGCATCCTGCAAACAAACTGCAGGGTGAAGCTGTTGCTTCGGTTGCGATGGTCAGGCTCGTGTATAAATATCGGAATAAGCATTTGAAAATCCTTTTAAAATTATTTCACAACTTGCGTCTTTTCGACGTCAAGCCAATGTCCTGCCAGCTCTCCTCCCAGTTATCCTTCCAGTTCCCCATTAACCTCTCCATCCTCCTCCTCCTCTTGCTCTTCAAGTATGTGCAAATTCCATTGCAAAGCCACGTTATTCCTTTTATCCTTGCGAAAGGAATTTTCCAACTGCAATAACAGCCGAGGGAGAGAAAGAGAAAAGCAGAGGCCGAGGATGCCATACCAATGTCCTTTTCACAGCTTCTTTGTTTGTTTGCTGCGAAATGTGTGTTTAGTTCTGAGACTGGCTTCGACTTTAAGTCGGTCAGGTACGCGCCTAATACCTAGAAAAAATATAAGGAAAAATAATATCGCTTTGGACTCAATTTTTAATACTATGGCAACGTACTAAGAGCCAAAGTCTGGTTAGCTCTGGGATGTTTCTAATATACTTTTAGTTTCACAAAACATATGCCACAATGGATAAATTTTATACGAAGCCTGGCGCTTTGGTTACTTTTAAGTATTTCATTACATTTTACAAAAAATTATGTCTCTATACAATATATCTTGGTAAATATATCTTTTCTTTAGAGCTTAAACTCAGCTTATTGAATGACTGTAGAACAAAAGAACAGACAGGATTTTCTTTGCAACTCTAATTGCTCACCCCTTCAGTTTGAAAGTTTCCAACACCCTTTGTCAGAGTATCTAAGCATCCTTTAGGGGACAGCCCGATGAACAATAGAAAAATGCCAGAGAAAAGTGTGCAATTTTGGTACGTTTTTTGCTGTGGACTCACCGCTTCGACTTCCTTGAATACACGTATTAGATTCCTGCCAGCCAACTTGGCAATATCCTCCTCCGACCATTTATCAGACTCGAGCAGGGCAGCAAAAAGATGCGGATATTTGGACACATCCTCCAGTCCTTTGGGCACTCTTAAGTGGAAAGCAGAGAAAGCATAGAAAACAGAGAGGGAGAGAGCGAAGAAAGTCGAGAAATAGAACGATAGAGAGACCATAATTTGGCAAATGAAATGAAATGTAATTGAAGCCGCAGTGCGGGCGAAAAGCTCCCCTACTTACAAGTTGACTCCGTCGTAGCCAGCTCCAATGCCAACATGATCGATGCCGGCCACCTCCCTTATGTGGTTGATATGCGCTGGGGGGTGGACCCAAAAAGCACAAGTTTAAAGATTAATAGTGCACCACCAAACACCAAACACCCAGTGGCGAAAGAGCCACTGGGCCAAAGGCCACCTACCCACAACATCGTGCAATGTCGCCTGTCCCGAGCAGCTGACGAAATGCGGATAAAAGGCCACCATAACCAGACCGCCGTTTATTGCCTGCATTGGATGTGGACGTGGATGTGGGGAATCGGAATGGGGTATAGGGTATATATAGATTAATGTGCCCCCAGATTAATGTCGCCATAATGGACTCACAATGCGTTGCAGGACATGATCGGGTACATTGCGGGAACTATTGCAGATGGCGTGCGCCGAGGAGTGCGAGAATATTAACGGAGCCCTCGAGGCGGCCAGCGCATCCAGCATCGTGGGCACCGAGACGTGGGACAGATCCACAATCATGCCCAGTCGGTTCATCTCCTTGACCACCAGCTGCTCGATTGGAATTGCAATTGATTAGGGTTACAGAGTAGATTGTCTGGCGGGGGAACATCTCACCTTGCCGAACTGCGAAAGACCGCCGATGTGCGGGTACTTTCCAGGTTCGTCAACTTTGCAGCAGTCCGCCCTAAGATATGAAACAGTATGTATGATAAAGTTAATAAAGTTAATAAGGCTAAACCTACCAGGGTGTATTGCAGGTGTGTGTGAGAGTCAAGTATCTGGCGCCCAGCTGGTAGAACATTCGCAGGACACTCAGACTGGTGCCGATGGCATGTCCGCCCTCCACGCCAATGAGACTGGCTATCTTGCCAGTCCGGTGCGTCTGTTCGATGCCAGTGGCAGTCGTGACCAGCGCCATGTGATGCGGATAGAGCTGAACCAGTCGACGAATGAGGTCGATCTGCTCCAGCGTCAGCTGCACTGCATCCAGATGCTGGGATGAGCAGGGGGCGTAGGCGGACCAGAACTGAGCGGAGACCATGCCCTCCTTCAGGCGACGCAGATCTGTGTGACTCCAGGCACTCGACGACCAGGGAGCCAGTTCCCGCAGATCGCCGCCAAAGTGGAAGTCCTTCAGCTGGTTCTTCAGAAACTTGCGTATATTCCACGGCAGATCGTTGTGTCCGTCGATGAGGGGCACTTCCTTCAGGACATTCCGCACCCGCTGCATTCGGTAGTCGAAGTCGTCGGCGTTCTTTGAGCCACCGCCGCTGGCCGACGACGCCGCTCCGGCCGAGCATCGCAGGATGGGCAGGACGAGCGGGAAGTAGACAAAGGTCAAACAGTTGAGGCCACAAAGCACGAAGCCCTTTGGCAGCTTCCGCGATTTCATTGCCCCCGAGCGGCACGGAGCTCTAGTGGAAGAGCACGCACTCCGCAGCACTCACATTGATGGTGTTCGGCCTTCTAGCTGAAAAGCATAATAAAAAACTTAATAAGATATAAAATGCCATAGAATATATTTTTAAAAAGGCTTAGCCGCACTACTTTATAACCGATAAGCTCGTACGTCAAAGTCACACTTTCCTCAAGCCTCAATAACGCCATTAAAATATTATTTTCAAACATCAAGAAATCCGAAATCTAAAAGCTAGCTTGTTTGCTTTTAGAAAGAGTCCTTTTTACCCATGCCTGGTGTTTCAAAGCCGGGACATTTGCTTAGCCTATTGCATGTGCGGGTGGCGTGATTGAGCTATTGAAAGTTGTTGGCAAACAAATGTCATAAATATAACGCCCACGGCTGTGCTACCGAATACCGAATACCTCCTGGCCCCAAACACAAACTGAGCTCCAAAGCCAGGCCCCCTTTATTTTGCTGGCTTTGCCACCCCACAAACATAAATAAAACTTTTCATATTTATTTCAGAGCTCAACTTCAAATCGAAATCGCGCACAAAATGCATAAAATGCACAATAAAAATGCAAAATTATTTATAGGAAAGTTTCCTCTCCATTTCTTTTTTTTTTTTTAAGCCAGCATATCACCGAACCCCAAAAAAGAAATCATAGAAAATTTAAATAGTTCCCCCGATGTTCGGCAGAAAAGTTCTGCGAGGGAAATACTTTATCCATACGATTTTATTTTGGTAGTTTTTATTCGTATACGACATAAACTTTGGCTTCAGCCTGGCAGGTGGCAGAGAACTAAGCGAAGAAGCCAAAGCCAGGGGAAAATCGAGAGAGCGAAGTTCTAAATATTTCCCCAAGAAATTGAAGCCCCGTATGCCATGGCCAAACGGGCGAAGTGGGTAAATATTTATATATTCTTTGTCCCAGAAAGTGAAATTAAAGTTTTGCCCCGAAACAGGGAAACTAAGCTAAACTACTTTAATAGTTTTCCACACAGAACTTGGCCACCAAGTCGAGCAACGTAATGGCCAAAATGAAATAATAAGCTGAGCAAATGGAAATGTTCAGCCAAGAGGTATTTAAGCTGTTCGTACTTAAAGCTATTTTATCTGAAGCCATTTTTGCTGCATCGTAAAGTCATTGCATTGACAAATGCAACTTCAAGTTGGATTATATTTGCCATTGAAGTATTAAAGTAAACCCTAAACGCATCTTTAATAAAAGCAGAACTAGTTCACTAGACTTTAATAATGCAGCTAACCAAAATTGTTTTCCGCAAAGTAAGCATTCTAAATCCTCTTAGTTTGCTGAACAAACCAACATTTTTATTCCTCTTGTGATTATGTTAACACTCGCTTCTTTTCTGCATTTTTCCATTTTTATTTGTCCCCCCATATTTTCATTTTCATGTGCCAACTGTTGGTGCTGCACTCTGCAGGTCACATAGAAATAGAAGTTGAATTCAGAGCGAGGGGCCATTGGCAACCAGAATGTTGATTTTCATGCTCTGATGCCTCCGAACAAAATGAAAACATTCCGCTACAGAAAACTACGACGATACCTTATCTGCTCTGTCTTTCCTTCCATTTTTGGTACTGATTATGGATTCGGGTTCTTGGAGATTCGATTTTCTCCTTCACCATATTTCCATTGCGGCGAAGTTGTGCTGTTAAAGCTATCTGGCCAAACAGAAATTATGCAAAAATCAACAGAGTCGACGATGAGCAGGAAATGACAACATTGACAAGGGCAACGCGCCACGAATATTTTGCGACATGCAAAACGTGACCGAAACGCACCGCACGAATTATTAATACAACAACAGAGAAAAGGAAGCCAAATTAGACCCAGTTGGGTTAACAGGAAGCAAAGGACGACGAAGGACGACAAACAAAAGACGGGTCTGTGAAATCGAAAACGTTTGGCGCTTCATTAAACATTGATGCCTTAAAACAGCCGGCATGTAAACCGAAATTAAGAGCCACAACATGGGATATTTAATTAAATTGAAGAGGTCTCGTTTACAGCAAGGGGAAAAGCCAACTGAAGAGCTGAAGCAAAAATGAATGTAATCCTGTGATTACGTACAAGTAAATTTAATATTTCACCAGCGGTAATGAAAACGGCGCTATAACTTTATTGCTGAAAAAAACATTTCATGTTACAGCTGCTAAGTATAAACACATCTGCATACTATATCTGTAAGAAATCAGATACTTTAAGATCGATAAATCGAATTTATAACTGAAGTCCGAAAGTAGTGTGCAAGTAGTATGTAATTTAAGGCCTATTGAGGAATATTAAATATGACTGGTGGCTTAATAAATCGTATTCTGCTCAAAAGTGAGCGGCATACAAATGCAGACACACGACAAAATGAGCGCAAGGATAACTGCGTGCAACGCTGCGTATGAGCAATGAATGTGCCCTGCCTTTATTTCATATACTCGTATGCATTTTTTGCTGAGTGCCTGAGTTGGCATGGGTGTAGGGATATGCCGGAACGAACGATGGGGGTTCCTGGGAAATGACAAGGGTGCGCGGACTGAATCGTACATTTATTGCAACATGAAACATTATTTTGTATGGCCTCAAAAAAATAACGAACGTAGGGATGAAGAAAAGAAAGCGAGACGAGTAGGAAGTATGGGAAAAATAAGGAAAACAAGGGGGTTGGGGGGGTTAGCTATGAAGAAACCGGAGTGCGCGCGTTGGAAAATTGCAGTAAGGAAATGCGATGTCCTCGTTGCAGTTGGAATTTCCATGCAAAGTGGCAAGGAAATAAATATAAAAATGCTTTTCTTTTATACATTAGTGCACCATTTAAGGAAGTCGCCACGCCCCCATCGCCCACAGATACTGCCGAGCGAGTTTGAGTTTGTCGTCTTTCATTTCCATTTTTCCTCACAACTCCACAAGCAGAAGCAGAACCAGAAGCAGCAGCAGAAGCGGCAAAAAATAAAGGAAACGTGCCGTAAACTACAGCAGACAATCAAAATGCATTCATGTGCGCTTACTTTACGTTATTTATAATCAAACCCCCCGACTTCCTTTCATTCAGCTCTAAATTCCATTCACTAGCGAATTGTAGCAAACAGTCAATGCGAATAGCACCCACCATCACCCCGTGGAGTAAATGTCGGTAGCTTCAAGGAGGTTTTGGGATTTGTAAGCTCGGCAGGAATGCCACCAGCCACCCACTGTGATAAGGTTTCCCACCCATAATGCCGCAGTTGCTGGAGGCCATACTGGAATTTCTTCTGGTTTATGCTTATTCAATTTTACAAGGATAATAAAACGTATCATTAAAAGTCTTGGTAATAGCAGCTGATCGCATGACCAGACAAATTCCCCAAGTGGGTGGCGAGCAAACCCAAATTAATTCCTAGAAGATTATTGTTCAGAACGTTGAGCAGGAGAATTTCTGTTAACGCACGTGCGCAATATGAGCCAGCTTGTTATGGTAATTTTAAGTAGATGTAAAATTGGTACATGATATGGTATGATATCTCTACCTAAGTTGATACCAATAATATGAAAAGCCATTATTACACACGGTTTAAACTTTCCGAAATGGTAACTTTTTACAATGCATCTAAATATAGATAGATTCATAAATTAAAAGAGGCGGTACCCATATGGCGAAATGAAATAATATTAGAAATACAAAGGGCTCAAATCAAACTTGAACAAAGATGTCCTACACATGTGTCGGTGTATTGTGCTTCTACGTACAACGAAAGAAGCTCATTCTTGTTTGTTCGCAAACAAGCGAAACTGAACACAGAAATTGAATGGGACTTTTTCGAGGACCGGAAAAGCGGCAGCAGCAAACCGCACAAATACCAGTGGAATGACAAGGAACCCAGAGGCATGCCAAATGGCCTTAGAATGAATTGAAATTATTTTACAACATTTTCATGTTTCTTGCCATTTGTTTGATTTGCCTCGACCTTCGCCTACGGCGGGTCTCCCCTTTATTGTTTTTATTTCCCCTTTTTTGTATGCATAATTTAGGCTTGAGTGGAGGCCAATTGCAGGCGTAAGAATCATATGAATCCCTAAAAAAATTGGTTGACCCAAAATAAAACGACATATGTTGCGGCATGCCACAAATAATGAGGGACCGAGTTGCCCAGCAGATGTCCAAATAATGAGCAGTAGAGCATAAAATTAAAGAGTTAATCCTTACAAAACAAAGTTTATTTTTTTATGCAGACATTTTCTTTTGTTATCCGATTAATTAGAGTTGTTTTTAAAAACTAACACACTTCAGTGAATACATGAAAACATAAATTCTTGAATGAAAAATATACATTTTTGGTAATTTTTATGCTTGAGATTTTATCCACAATTTTCCAATCGAAAAACTTTATACATAAAGTAAAAAGTAATTAGTTTGCAATGCTTGAATTTTCGTTTCATATCGGATACTTCTCCATTGAATGGCGTTCTCTATTTAATTGAACTCAATCTCCAAATAGCTTTGCAAATCTAGACTGACAAATAATAGGAAAACGCAATTTGTATCCTTTCAAGAGGGATTCCTGATCCAAGCCACAAAATTCAAACTGCCAGAGACCATAAACACTTTGTCCCGACCAAGACTAAAAATGATATAAGGAAAGGTAACAAGCATTTATAAATGCCGCAACAAAAGCTAGTGAAATGTGAGCCGGAGACTGGTTTGAGTTTCCAGCTTAGGAAAAGCTATTGCCACAGGGCGTGGCCGAAAAAGGGGCGGATTAGGTTCAAAGCAAATTGTTGCGGAAGGCAGGAATCAACATTATCATCAGCACGCAGGATGCTGCTCAGTCGGTTATAGGATACTCATTCTCATTTTCATTCTTATTCTCATTTCGGGCAAATGCAGATGAGGACGAGACAAAACACAGACACAAGTTTAGGGAAGGGGAGGATTTTCCCCGAGTGTGTGTGTGTGTATGTATGAGTGTGGGAGGTGGCGCGGGGGTGTGTTTTGTGTCGCCTTCCGCATATTAATGAGCCAAGTGCCACAAACCCAAGCTAAACGCGCTCTCATCAATTGCTCAATATTATGACTCTGGCTGGCAAAAATCTGCATACGAAACCCATATTGGTATGTATGCTGAATACTCAGCATCAGCAAGGCAAGGAAAAACTATTTTGCATTCTTTGTTGCACACATTCTTTCGCTTTTTGGGAATCCTTACAAAAAGTAACATGGAATTTAAAAGGAGAACTTATTAAAGCGATCTTTAAAGCAAAGGCCAGATAAGTATGGTAGCCTAATAAATATGTAGTAAAATACTTAATAAAGAAAGGTCTTTACACCCTAATACTTAAAATGGAATTTAATTTTAGAATTTTACCATGAGTTTTGGTTTAAGAAATTAATATGTGTTCTGTAGCTTCAGTATATGATTCCTATTAAACTGATCTATACATAATTTGTATATGTACCAAATTGAACTGAGTTTCTTACCAAAACGGGGAAAACTATTTATCATTCTTCTGAGCCACGAACTCACTCCTATTTTGCGTACTTCCTCTATAATTTAATTAGAGTTAAAACACTGCTTGTGCTTGAATTTCAGACTCTCATGCACTCCACTTTCGGTTCACATAACTAGAATAATCAGATATTATTTCGCTTTGGCTGCACCACAGTACGTAACGTATACGCCGCGGTGTACGCGGGTGAGAAGCGAAGGAGACGACGCGCAGCGCAAGTGGAACGCAACACGTGTTGGGCGACAGGTGCCGAGCGTTTGGCACACAACTCGACCGGCCGACGCACGAATTCGAACTGAAAACTGAACCAGAATCCCCAAACGAAACTGGGAAGCGAGTGAGGCAGGCACGAAAACCGAAAAAGGACGAAGGACGAAGCCACGAGGCGCAGAGAGCGAGGACAATGAAGAGCACTTTGGCTAAGGCTCCTTTATTAGGTAAGCATATTATTGCATTAATATTTCGCTTTTATATCAATTTAACTAAAGAAAACTTAGCATAGATAATCTATGAACTCTCTGAAATCCTTTAAATGTAATATCCTGCTCTTCAATCATATTTTTCATTCAAAAAACTGTGCCAAAGTCACATTGGGCCACTTCAAAGAGCACATATTTCTCTTTTACCCAAGGAAATTGTATGGCAAAATAGGGGGATATTTTCTCAACGTTTGCACTCTCAATCAGCTGTTTGCAGTGCCAGAGGGGGGTTGAGTCCTTTAACATTGCAGGAGGTCAGGCATGGCGTGAAAGTCGCTTATCCTAGCTGCTGCTCCTGGCACCCCTCGTTTTTGTTGCGCTGCTTCTGGAGCGCCTGATGCTGATGGTCACGAAAAATTCATTGACCGCCCCGAGGAAAGCAGGTCGCTCGTAATTAAGGTTAAAATACGCCAAATTAATTATTCTATCCCCCTTTTCAACTGGCAACTGCTTAAGTAGAATAGGAAATGTGGTTGATAGGTTATCAGACACAAATATTTGTAGAGATATCACTTCCTTTTTTGATGGTTTTTTTAAAGATAGGATAAGAAAGCTTAGCAAGACATTTAGCTCACCCATTGAACGCACTTTACAACCGAATGAGTAAATCCAGCAACACATTTCATTACTATTACATACACATAACACATTACTATTACATACACATTACACATTACTATTACATATCATTGCTATTTAACTAAAATCCATATTGAATAGATATTGAGATCTTATAATACTTAATTAACATTTCTTTACAAACACGCTTAAAAGACAAATATTTGATTTTTGATTTAAATTTTTGCCGCCCAATCTAAAGCTAAAGCAGCTCAAAGCTGTTGTAAAAGCTCCAACTTATAGCGAACTATTATCTGGTAGGTTCCACGCCCCACTAAAAGCTCTTTACATGAGCTTTTTTTTGGATACCGTCCGTTTGGGGATCTGGGCATTTTTAGCGCTTGGCTCAGTCGGTTGCCCAACACCGCCGGCGACGACCTCCAAACAACCTTTTGGGGTCTCGCTCGGCATGTCTCGCTTATTTCGCTTTGGAATTTCACGTTGACGTCGCAGTCAGCGGCAGCAGAGGCATCGGCAGCGACTTCAACAGCGGCAGCAGCAGCGACTCGGGCCGAAAATAAAAGCGTTAACCGCTCTCCTCCAGTGCAGCAGCAGCAGCGGACCCAGCCAGTAGCCAGCAGCTAATCACCACATCCCAGATTCAGTTTCCAGTTCGGTGAGTGGGCGTGATACGCAGTGAATAGATTCAGAACCCCTGAGCACCTACAAAAAAATTCAAATATATTTCCCCCCACTGGCGGTGGCAGTGCAGTTAAAGAAAAGTCGCGTAATCGTTCCCATTTCTCTGGCTGTTTCGTAATCCAAATCCACAGAGCAGCACCGCATCTGCAGGCGAGTTAGTGAGTGCGTATTCGAATGTAGTTTAATTACTCTCTAATCTCACAATTTCCGCGTGCTCTAAAGTTTTATGACAAGTTCTAGAACCTTGTGGCTGCCGAGTGTTGTTGACCTATGCACTGCGGTTGAAGGAGTGGTGGGGGGAGGGGGGCTACGAGAAGTGCAGGCGATAAGAAACCTTATCGGGTGACTTTTGGCTCACGAAGTGGTAGTGGTAGTGGTAGTAGTAGTAGTTTTCTCTACCGGCTCAACCGGCTCTCTTACCTTGCATTCCCACTTTTCACGCGCTCTTCCATTCGAGTTCATTTGCTTATTGGCAGCGTTTCAACCGCAAATTGTAGTCGTCGCTGCGGTTTTTCTTATAAATAGTTTTCTTTATAAATGCTAAATGCATGTACTATGCATCGGAAAATACATACATTTTCCTATCGCTCTCTCGCTTAGACTTCAATTAGTCAACGTCATTGTAAATTCATAGGTTTGTTGACGTCTTCTCGTGTTGTTCTCTATATGTTTTTCCTCTATTGCATTTGGTACCTACCTTTTAATTTAGCTTTCAATGAAAGAGAAAAGTTATACAAACATTTAGGGTGTACAAATGAGAAAAGAGGGGCACAGGTTTAGGGGTTGTTTCGAAACCTAAAGAAAACCAGTTTTGGAGTAGCAAGGACTTCTTTTGAAGGTCAACCTGACTAGGATTTTCAAGAAGAACTTAGAACATTAAGAACAACTTATTGTTAACCATACGATGTTTCAGGAATTTGTGTATCTTTTATAAATTTTATTAGTAGCTTCCTAAAAGAATTTATTATAGAAATTTTTTAAAGGAATATTGTAGAAGTATCTGATTTTGGTTTATTAGTAATAAAGTATAAGTTAATCGATCAAGTAAGACTAGATAAGACACATTCGAATAAACAAAGTTATTGGGGTCACTTAAGAAGGGCAAGTAGATAGACAAAAGTATGGAGGTACGTGCTCAAAGTTGCCTTTTTCCAGAGTAGTTTTTATAATATGCATAATAACAACCACCCGTGTTCAAAGCTAATCAGTTGACGTCGGTTCGTGGCTATTACATATGTAGTAGTATTATCTCCCCTGGTGGATGTTCTTTTGACCCACTGTCTGTGGTCGAGGAGGCCGGACCTAAAATCTCGTTATGATAATGCAAAACCTTTGGAACCAAAATACCAACGCCACTGGGGGCTCGTTTTTTTGTCGTTTTCGATTCAAAATTTTTACTGATAGCAGATACAAAATGCGAGCACAAGTATAACTTGTTTGTTCATCTTTCCGGAGCAACTTCTACCATATTCCATGGAACTTTTTGTTAGTCGTTTTTTATCAGCTTGTTTTTTGTACCAGCTCACGAATACATATAGACGGACATGTGTCGGTTTATTTTTATATACCGTCTCTTGATAGGAGCGTAAATTTATTTTGATTGTTTTTTGTTGTCATGCGTTGGCTGCTCTTCGTTCCTCCTTCTATTTTGTCATCGTATATATTTCGCCTAGTTTCCGAAACATTTCAGTCTTCGATTGATTGCCGGCAAGTGTAGGTGGGTGTTGTCTCCTGAGTGAATCCAAGGCATCTATAGATAACTCAATCTATAGATAAAGGTGTACATACTTAGTGTCGTCCTGTGCAGAGTGTTTCGATATACAGATATCGATATATACAGCTATATATTAAAATTAAATTATACAAAATATAATTTGTATTTTAAAGATATAGTAAATATATGTATAGTATTTATCATAATATTCGCAGAAAAGTGTCAAGTTAAAAAGGTCAAATTCAGGTTATTATAAAGTATATCTGTTCAGTTTAGGGACCACAAGTTATTCACGTGTGTACAAAGTGTTAAATATATGGCGTGGGAAATTTGGGCGATGTGGTAAACAATATTTCGCGATAAGTTGCGGAGGCCTAATCTATAACCTGACATTAATGCCATTCCAGTCCTTGGCTCACTGTCAATGTCAAACAAGTATAAACTGAGTTTTTAGTCATCGGAGGGATTTCGCATCTGTATCTACATATTACTTTTCGGTCTCTTTCGCACTGGCTATAGCTATCTCTATCTCTATCGCACTTCACACGCGCCACACGACTTTCGGTTTTCAACAATTTCTATTCGCATTTCGTAAGCAACAAATTTCGCTGGCAACATTTGTTGCTAAGGCTTGTTGCTTGACCTTGTTCAATGTCAAGCGAAAATACATGCGCCCTGCGTTGCCGTCGCTGCCTGCAGCGACAGAGCAGCAGCAGCGGCGATAAAAGTGAAAGTTTCCACGTCACGCATTATGCGGGTGGAAGCGAGACAGATGCAGGCAGTTAGAGTGAGAGGGGAGATTCCATGACTTTGATTACATCAGAGGGAATTATTGCCGAGGTTTCCGCGACATTGCTCAGTTACTGAAAATTCATCGTCGAGGTTGGTTCGGTTTTTTCCTTGTGCTCTAAGGTTTAATTAATTGTTCGGTTTCTGCAAATAGTTATTAACAAACAGCAGACAATATAAAATAGTCCAAAGCTAGCAAAAAGAAACAGTGCAGTGATACTTATTGCAAGAGAATTTTTCTAAATTCATTAATGCTTGTGGGAACCTCTAAAAAAGCTCTATTAAAAGGCAACATTTTGTGTGTGAATGTTGAGAGTGTGGGACAAACCTAAAAAAAAAGTGAGAGAGAAGAACTGTAGATATAGAGAAAAGCACGTTTTCGGAGCATGCGCCTTTGATCTCGTTCAATTACACGCTCTTCGCCATCAAATCAGCTGTGGAAAACACTGCCATGCAAAGCATTTATTATCTTCAATGGAAAAATATTCATGAATTACGAAAAATAGCAGTGACATTGACCTGACACTGACAATAAGATGATATAACACCGCATATGACTCAATGTCTCTAATCGGTCAATTCGGAATTTCTTTTTCAAAGACTTGACCTTTAAAATTATTTTTTTTTATTTTACTGAAATAAAAAATAGGTCAGTTAGGTAAATCCACTGATAGTAATTGATTGATAGCTAACTCAGTAGCCTTTGTTATCTAAAAATTATTTCTATGAAATCATATGTAACTTTGAATAATTGCATTTGGGTTGTCAGAGTGTGCGGGTTATATATTTCCAAAAAAAAACTGTCAAAATTTTAAGTTTTTATTTTGTACCCCAAACGATTTCAAAATTCTGTGCTTACACAATGGTTTCCTATCATCCAAGCCTCTTCGGAATACGATAGCTAGATTTCTAACATCCAATGTCCGCTTCTCTTTTTCATCAAACAAAACAACACCAACAACTCCGCACCGACTCAAATGCAAATGGATTTGCGTGCTGCAGAACTACACTCGAATCTCAAAAATGACCACCTACTTCAACTACCCCAGCAAGGAGCTGCAGGATGAGCTCCGCGACATCGCCCAGCGTATCGTGGCCCCCGGCAAGGGAATCCTCGCCGCCGACGAGTCCGGCCCAACCATGGGCAAGCGTCTGCAGGACATCGGCGTGGAGAACACCGAGGACAACCGCCGTGCCTACCGTCAGCTGTTGTTCAGCACTGACCCCAAGCTGGCCGAGAACATCTCCGGAGTGATCCTGTTCCACGAGACCCTCTACCAGAAGGCCGACGATGGCACCCCCTTCGCCGATATCCTGAAGAAGAAGGGCATCATTCTGGGCATCAAGGTCGACAAGGGTGTGGTCCCACTGTTCGGCTCCGAGGATGAGGTCACCACCCAGGGTCTGGATGATCTGGCCGCCCGTTGCGCCCAGTACAAGAAGGACGGTTGCGATTTCGCCAAGTGGCGTTGCGTCCTGAAGATCGGCAAGAACACCCCATCCTACCAGTCGATCCTGGAGAACGCCAATGTCCTGGCCCGCTACGCCTCCATCTGCCAGTCGCAGCGCATCGTCCCAATTGTGGAGCCCGAGGTTCTGCCCGATGGCGATCACGATCTGGACCGCGCCCAGAAGGTCACCGAGACCGTCCTGGCCGCCGTCTACAAGGCCCTGAGCGACCACCACGTCTACCTGGAGGGTACTCTGCTGAAGCCCAACATGGTCACCGCCGGTCAGTCGGCCAAGAAGAACACCCCCGAGGAGATCGCCCTGGCCACCGTGCAGGCTCTGCGCCGCACCGTTCCCGCCGCCGTCACCGGTGAGTCATCAAAGCCAAGTGCCTTGAAGAACAGGTGTTTCTGTACTCTCTGGATTGGAATACTTGCACCTTGAGTTCTTCAAATCGCACTTGGTTTTTCATTAAATCCTATCTAATCGATTGCTTGTCTACAGGCGTGACCTTCCTGTCTGGAGGTCAGTCCGAGGAGGAGGCCACCGTCAACCTGAGCGCCATCAACAACGTTCCCCTCATCCGCCCATGGGCCCTCACCTTCTCGTACGGTCGTGCCCTCCAGGCCTCCGTCCTGCGTGCCTGGGCCGGAAAGAAGGAGAACATCGCCGCCGGCCAGAACGAGCTGCTCAAGCGCGCCAAGGTGAGTCCTCAGATAGTTGTATCTATGTAAGACTGGTTGTAGTTAGCAATTTAAGTGGTGTATGTATTGCAAGTGTCAGGTATTTGCTTCGGTTGAGAGTATTGCAAGGGTTAAGAAATATTATTTTAATCCCAACCATTGATCCCATTTCCAATTCTTATACCACAATGTTTCTCCTATTCAAATGATTGCTATCCATTATCCAAACCTAATCTATTTAAAACCGCCTTTTCCTCACATTTCCTAATTTATAACTCCATATAACGCCTTTGTACATTTTCCATTAATTTCATCATAAATAATCACATATTCATCATGGCTAGGCTAACGGTGAGGCGGCTTGTGGTAACTATACAGCTGGATCGGTCAAGGGGTTCGCTGGTAAAGATACTTTGCATGTGGATGATCACAAGTACTGAACAGAGAGAAGAAGAATTGCTGCCTTTTGATGGCGAAGAACGAGCTTTTTTGGGGTAACTCAAGACCTAACGCATTAAACTAAAACCGACTTATCGCAAACGCTTTTAACATACATGCCCATGTCACTCATGCTTCGCTTGCTCTAAACCTAATCCCAAAAGCCCAAACTCTGATTAATCCCAACCAAAATCCCGCTCTCCTCCCGCTTCCACAGGCCAATTCCCAGGCCTGCCAGGGTATTTACGTGCCCGGCTCAATTCCGTCGTTTGCCGGCAATGCCAACCTCTTTGTCGCCCAGCACAAGTACTAAGTCCTAAAAGCCACGCACTAATCCCGAGTCAGAATCGAGCGAAGCTATATCCTCCCAACCCGAGTGCAGATAATCCGCAAGAGTTACAGATCGAGGCCCACAGCTGGACTGAGACGGGAGGCATTTACATTCCTACAGCAATGGAACTGCACATATATTCCTTTTAGCATTTCGTATACCTTTTACCGCAAAAACTGACTAGATCTTAAAGCAAATATTTTTGACACTGAAACATTTATTTTATACTGACGAAGAGAAATAAATTATGTATTTAATGCGCCGTGTTTATGATTTTGTTTACTTTAGTTTAGTTGCGCTAAGTTGTGGCCATATTTTACAATATTTTTTAATTAAATTAAAATTTAAAGTCTGTTACAAACTTCCTACTGTTAATTAGAATAATTACTCTGAATATCTGTACCTGACAGTTGAGCTGAAAACAACGCAAAATATGGTCTGTGCGCTGTTACTTATATATAATCGAATAATAATTTTTATCCAAAGAACTTGCTAAATTAAATTTTCCAAAACTTTCCGCACTACCCAGCATGTATTCGGTACGCTGGGAAAGTTTCTATAAATTTGCCGCAGGTGGAAAAAGCGGCAAAAGTTTTTCGAGCGCAGCAAAAATCAGTGTGAAAACTTTTCAAGCTGGCCGAAAAACTTTTCTGCTGCGGCTCGCCAAGTTACAACTAAGTAATAATTAGGAGTAGGCATTTCCCATTAGGCTTCGTATTTTCCACGATATTTTGCAGAACGAAATTAATCAATTTTCCCCTCTCTCTTTGCCCTCTCCCAGGCCAACGGTGATGCCGCTCAGGGCAAGTACGTTGCCGGAAGCGCTGGTGCCGGATCCGGATCCCTGTTCGTGGCCAACCACGCCTACTAAGGCGTTTGGGCGGACCTTGGCTATACGCAACTAAATAAAAAAAAACTACGGAGCAGATTTGTTTATTTTTACCTTAGTTTCGAGAGCTAAGCAAAGCAAGCATTACAAAAAAATAACCAAAAAAAAAGAGATGAACGATTACACTTTCAAAACATGTTATATATATGTAGTACGTGACATTTTTTGCAAGTTTATTATACTATAACATTATTTTAGAGAACAACTAAATGATGAGTGCAGAAGAAAGGAATGCATATGTTCGATGGAGAAGCAATTTTATCTTAAGTTTTAAGCACATGAACCTATTATTGTTGAAGTTATTCAATTTCTATTATATTATTATGATTATGCAAGATTTCAATGAATCCCAAAAGATATGTCGTAAATCGCTAGGCTAAAAACACATTTAATGGTGAAAACAACAGCAATCACTATCAACAACACCTAAATGTTTAAGGCTTGAATCATTGAAGTCGCACAAAGTTTTTGAATTTTTTAATGTTTTATAAAAAGATCCACTATGAAAATCGATGTTTTACCATTATTATTATTATTAAACTTTATATTTATGATTGATAAGTATAAGTGAAACAAATGACGAGAATAAACAAACACATTACAATAAACCCGAAAAGCCCCCAAAACAACTTTATTAACATTATATACATATATTTACATTGTTAAACAAGAACTTGTTGTTGCAAAATACTAAAAAGAAATATATGAATTTATATATTCAACTTTGGACTTCGGTGTCCAATGGCTTCTAAACTGTGCTGGGGCACAACGCATGTTACTAGAATTTGTTGAATCCATCTCTGATTCTCTATCCAAAACGCGATAGGTAGTAACAAAGGCAGCAACGTCATTATCACAGTACATATTTAAATACAGAAATATTGTACCAATGACTAACCGACATATTTATCAAAGCATGTTTTAATTTACACGTTATTCAAGTTGCAAATACTGCATATCGTTGTTATTCACACAATTGTTTGAAGTGCAATGTGAAAATATAACAGACACGAACGAAGGATATACAATAACTACTGGAAGGATTAAGCTTAAAATAGTTTAATGTGAAATAAAAACCACCACAAACGGCAACAACAACCAGCTGTACATCCAATATACAAGAAATAAAAAACAACAAATAAACTTACATCAGCATACAAGTAAGGGTGTTGAAATAACATCTTTCAATAAAAAAAACCTTAAGAGCAAAGAAACCCAAATTGGTTTAATTTTATTGGGTTGATTAAAAAAGCTTTGCATACATCCAGGCTTAAGTTACAGTTGGGAATGCACTGTGAGCTTCAAACCAAGTCGTCTTCACCATGAAGATTACATGTACATACATACATATTGTAAAAACTGTCTCTCCTGGTGTAAAATAATCGCTGATCATATTTCTTCTTTTGCGGCTATGTAAATTTACTAGCTCTGATTAAAGGCTTCACACTATTTATATGCTACCACTATAGTATCATTAAAGAAATTCCGGGACCTTAAATCTTTTTCACTGAAAGTCAATTGCTCATAACCTTGGAAAGTTGATATTAACATAGCTAGAGGTAAGCCCGCATACCTTGAGGTTAAAACAGAATCTGTACTCCTTTTGAGAAATTTGAGGTATTTAAATTTACAATTTCGTTTATTGGTAATGCAAATGTAAGCACAGAGTGTAACAAACTTCGTATTCTGCACCGTGATCCCTTTTCAATTGGATTTGTGGTATTCGCGAGGTGCAAAGTTCGTTTAATCACACCCAAATCAAATGCGCAACGCCCATACAGAGAAACTCCACGATAAGATGACACAGGGATTTTTAGCATGGTGAAGGGGGAATGAAACTACACGGAAAAAATAGGGTAAATGCATAAAAATTAATTATTTAGATTCACTTGAAACAAAAACTATTAAACGAAATTTATGAATATTGTAGCATGATCCTTATACTAATATAAGTAAGTATGTACACTAGTTTTTCTGAGTGTTGAATTTGATTTTCGATTATGGTCAATTTAATTGCGATTGTTTTGGTGCTATGTCTGATTTATAGCGCTGGGATGAACGACTTGTTTACACCATTGCGTCATTGATTGCCTTCGTCTAAAGATAAAAAGGAATTTTCAAACTGTTCGTGGTACAGTCGGTCTGCAACTGAGCTCCTCGCTGGGGCGAGCCACAAAGGGGTGCGGCAGGAGAATCCAACAAAAGGTGCTGGCATTTGGCATCCTGATCTACAATGCCCGTGGCAGTGACAACATTTCCTGTGTCACACTTGCACTCGCCCTCACAGACCTGCTGGCACAAAGATTGTCCACAAAAGTGGAATTAATTGTATTTGCATAGGATGTAAACATCATCACGTTGCCGGCAGGATCTCGTCCTGCAACGTTTCTAAACTGGATTCAGTATGGCTAGCAGCCTTTCGCCACCTTCCCATCACTCTGCCGTCAACAAACACAAGGGAAAATACAGTTCTTTCTCAAAATTGCATTAGAGCAATTAAATCATTTAAAATTAATCGAAATTAAGCATATTAAATGGCTGAGTTATATTTTATGATTATTTATTTCAGTTCAAATAGTATTCGTAGAAATCCCCATTGAATCCCCATAATTTTCAGTGCATTGAACACACATTGTATCCTTCGACTTCCTGCGGTGCGATAGTGATTTCACCTTACCCTGGCACGTTGCTGATTACGCTCAAAGGAGAAGCGAGTCCTGCGTCCTGAATACTGAGCTGGAGGGGATGGTGAATGGGGTTCCGAGAACTGAGACGACAAGACGACAATGGCGACGGCATAAATATCAACTGCACGTCATGTGGCGCCGAGGAGGAAGTGGATGGGGATGCACACACAACGTGTTCGGGCGGAAATGGACTCACCGTGAATGGAGGGCCAAAGATATGGGCTGGGCTAAAGGGATTCCAGGTCTGCGAAATGCAGCTGATTGAGCTTTGCATAATTCAAGACACGCTCCATTAATTACATGCCCGTTCCGAAAGCCAAATCATTTTGCACTTATAGCGCACATGTCCTGAGACATTCCCTCCATCCCTCGAGCTGTAATTGCAGATTGCTTTTGCTGGCCAAATGTGAGGGCGTATGGGGCGTTTCTAATTAGCTGCAAACATCACTCGGGGGCCCAATAACAAAACCCACTGCGTGTCACAAACGCCGACGCAGCAGAAATAGCTCAAAACTAACTCTGGATCCACTGGAGAACCAGTGGCCATCAAAGGGAAACCTCCGAGGCACCGGAATCCACGTTGGACAGCTCCCAAATGCGTTACGTTAGCCGCACCGTGGACAGGAGCAATTAAGATAGCAGCACTATCAGCGAGATTTATGACAAATGCGGGGAACACATATTTATGGATGAATCGCCTAGGGTAATAATTTAAGATAGGTCAAATTCTACACTGAAAACAATGAAATATCTTAAATGTTGCTTTCATTTTAAAAATATTTGTAAGTGTTGCTTCAGTGTTTATGATTTTATGAACTTAGAAAATATATTTTCTATTTTACACAGCATCATTTTACTTCTTAAGCCAACAATTACTTTGGTCTTCTCTTAATATATATTATCTTGTACCTAATTCATCGGATATAGTACTTCATTAGCCCACTGTAGACCGCTTTTCCGTTCAGTACAAAGTCCTGTTGTCACTTGGCCATTCCCCTCATTCTTTTTGGCCCTGTTTGTGTGCATTTTGGGCCATGTGCGTTGTCGCCGTCGTCGTCGCCATGGCGGCCAATGTGAAGGTCGATCGATCCGTTAGCGCCGCCCAGCGACTGTCCACCACCACCCCCATTTTGTACGAGCCCCTCGCTCCAGCAGCTCGTCTTGGCAATTTATGTTCATTGAGTTGATGTTGATTTGTGCGCCGCGGCATGATTTTTTAATGGAATGTAATTTATAGTTGCGAGGGGGCCGGACACGCGGAGTCTCTCGGAATCGCAGGCTGGCAGATGGGCGTGCACTCGATTGCATTTTGGCCCAATGCACTGGCCGTGTGCCAAATGAGACGGCAAAAACGACACAAATTGCTTGGCTATGGGTGGCTCCCCCTTCCGTTCTTCTGTTTTGGACCCACTTGGTGGTGTCTGGTGGCACGAGTGTGCTTCAAACTCAACTGGCATGCGAAAGAGCAGTGGACTCAGTGCCTGCACAACTTTATATTCGACTTTACGAACTGCATTCACATTTTGAAAATATAGTTAAAGATTTGCAGCTGCAAAATAACTTGCAAAACTTTGACTTGTACTTTCTTTCAATTTTCAATTAAGTTCATGAAAAACTATTGTTCCGGGTAATATAAAATGTATGCAAAAAGAAGCTGAGAGCAAAGTTTTCCAACTGGACAGGAAATTGGTTTTGGTTGTGGAAATCAACTCACTCCTCCCCCTTACTCATCAGTTTCAGCATGAATAACTTACGTGAATCGGAACTTTTTATTAATGGCAGTATTTTTCTGAGCACTCTTTAAGGAGTTAAAACACAGTGCTGACAGTAACATGACAATCAAGCAATCACAACAATTCCGACAATTCCATTTATCTTGTTTGCACGAATTCGCGGCCATAATCGACAGAACAAATAAATCGCCATAAGGAGCTTGAAGTTCGGAAGGGGAAAAAATCATGAATACATTACGCGATGTTCGTACACGATAGGTGCGAAAATTCTCTAGTTAAAAATATAGTTTAAATCATATGCTATATATTTTATATAATAACTATAATGCTCTAAAATATACAAAATAATTCAAAATATTTTTTTAGTAATAAGTAAGCTTAATTGGTTAAAAAGATATATTTGTTACAGTGCACTCGTACGAAAATGGAACCGCAAAGAAGCCGCCAGCTGCTTTTCAAATTAAATCAAAGTGAGCAAATCAACGGGGAGCACTGATTCAGGTGAACGAACCAAGCACTCAAACTCCCATTGCCTCCGACTTTCACTCCCATTGCATCATAGAACTTTCCCAGCGCCTTGACATTCTGCCGATGATTCCCCACATTTCCCCTTTCCCAGCGCCTTTCACTCACGTGCAATTAAAATGCCTTTGAAATGCAATCTGCGACGAGTTGCGTTGAATTTCAGACCGACATCGCGTGAGTATAGAGATGTGAGCTTGCATAATGCATAATGCCGCTGTTCATGGGAAGATATCGGGCGACTGAGGCAACTGAGGCGACTGCGGTGGCTGGGAAGTGCAAGTAATTATATGTGCAAATATTTTCTAATGAGCAAGTGCAATGAGTACCATTTAATTCGAATGGGTGGGCCGCAGAGCAAACGTTTTGCTGCCGCGAGTGTGTAATGAGAGGGAACATATTATACTTTATTCTTATGCATCCATCCCCTTGGCGTTCCATTCAGCTGGAAAATGGAACATGCAAAGCCTTTTAGCAGCTGGCAGGGATTCCCCTGGCACTTCGCAGAGTAAACAAAATTAAATCAGAACTGTTTCGTTTCGCTACGTTTCGAGAAAGTCGCTGACAAAAAGACTAAACTAATCACTGGCATCGTAGCTATCGGATTCCAATTTATATGTTTACATTGTTATAAATGACACAGCTGACTAAAATTAAAACCTTATCTTAGGGAAATGCCCATTCATAGAAAGCAGTTGACCAACCTAGGTAAGATAGTGCGCACGGATAAAATAAATGATTAAACAAAGTTCCTGGAATTTATGTTATTTTTTTAATGAAAAATAAGTAGGTTAATTAAATGTGATTTAAATTTAATGACAATTTATTCTTACTATTTACATTAGACATAGTTTCCGAGTGCTATAAATAAACCTTATCAAATCGCTGACTACGTCATTGCAGTTTAACATCTGTAAAGCCTAACAAATGGCACACGAAAACAAATAAATAAGCGAATAAAACGAAAAAGTAATTTTTACGACAACGAACGGCGCTAATTCATTGACCCACATGGCGTATAAGCAATTTGCCGACCTTAAGTCGCCGACATTGCGTATACGTCAGGATGAGAGCTCGACAAATGAGAGGCGGCAGGATCAAGGACAAAGCCGGCGGCCAAAGGAAGTTCAGATTTCACAAGCCTCGCTACAAAGCCGGCTAATGTCCTTTTGTCAACGACAAACTTCCCTTGCCACGTGAAGCTGACAAAATATTTTGGCATAATTAACCCTGTCCCTCAAGGACGAAATGGTGGAAAACGCGGTCGATGGCGGGCCAGGCAGTGGCACTGTGCAATTAAAGTTTCTAGCACTGCGATGTAGCACACAAAAGGTTTTCATCATTTAGATTTTCCATTACAGATTGCAAAATGGAACAAAACTGTGTGCAAAACAGTGCAAAATAGTGCAAAACTGTGGGAAACTGTTGAGTTTTCATCGCTTTTCCGGCGCGTGCATTTCCAGCGACGGTGAAGCAGCCGGACTGAGAAATATGACTCGCGCTTAGTTGATTCTGAAATTAATTGAAATTGCTGGAGGTGACGGGGAAGTGAAGAAATGGCGGAAGAAGCAAGCTTGCCGCCTTGAAGGATAAGGCTTAGGTCTCTGACGTCAATTTCAAATTCGCAGTTTTAAAGGCACTTTACGGGGCTCAAGTCCTTTTGATGGTTGGAATTTCGGGCCGGAAGGTAAGAGGGAGCGGCTTGGCATTGGGCAACTTTTTCGTAGATATTTAACCGGCTGAGAAAGCAATTTGAACAGGTTTCCGCACTGGTTGCTGGATTAGGTAAATTGTTAATTTCAAATGGAAGAAGTTCGAGCATTTGGCAAGTAAGCCCGCACTCATCCTTCATCTAAACTGGCCCCCATGACCGGCAATTGCGCTAGATGTCCACATTTCAATTGGATTCAATTCGCACCGAAAACTGCCAGCTTCCACATTCTCGAATTTACACTTCATCTGATTTACCCCGAACACTTTACACTTTGCTCGCACTCGATGGCTGTGCGTATGCGTAGACCTATTACGAAATCATTCTGCGAGCACGTGAAGCCAGAACGGCACGAAATGTACAGTAATCACTTGAATTGTGAAACAAAAAATGCAAGATTTTAGTATTTCATATGAAAGTATGTAAATTAAATGCAAATTACTTTTAATTAATATTTAAATGCAGTAATATATATTTTTATGTTTTAGGTATTATTTTTTTGTTATTTTTTAATTTTTCTTAGTCAACTTTTCCATTACTTGTCACATAACCAATATACTGCATAAAATGAATACATTTTAAACGTATATCGTGTATTTTCGAGAGTCTACTGTATCACCTGGGCATTGCAGAATTAGTAGAGCAACGGCATTTCCGTTATGCACTAAAAAAATAGCACAGAAAATAAAAGACAAGAGTTTCGGTTGCGTCAATGCCATTGTCAATGGCGGAGCACGCTGAACAGTTTTGCATTCATTGTTCGTCTGGCGAACTGCAGCGGCGCTTTGCCTTCAATCGATACTTTGAACCTTTGACTGCTGGCCGAGTGGCCGACTGACTGGCTGGCTGGCTGACTGGCTGGCTCCTCGTTTTGATTGATGTGCGCTGGTTTATATTGCCATGAATTTGCCTTTTAAATACTCGCATAAAGTGCGAAAATTTCCACGGGCGTGTGTGCTGGATGGCCCAAGTTCAGGCGGACGGGCAATTAAACTGCGAGCGAATCCAAGACTGAAAAATCAATCAGCGGCGAGCGACGCAAATCGATCAACTCGAATCAACAGACTGCGACTGAGACTGAGACGCTGTCGCATAAATTTCATTAAATTGCCAGCTGTCGCTTGAACAGACTCAAGAAAGTCGCGACTTTGAAATGGCTTCGATGACTGGGGAGCGGGTATGCTCGGTGTATCAGTGTATTGTTTTAGCCCATTAGCTATTCCGAAAGTGGGAATGCACTCTATTTATAAATAGCTAATGACTCTAAATCGAGAAACGTTCTCCTCTTTCACTTTCGAATGCGTATACCTGACTTTCTCTAGCTCTTTCAATTTAAGGCCCTGTTTTTCCCACGTGCCTTTTGACCTTAGCCATCCGGAAATTGTTTTAGCCACAAAAAAGTATAAATTCATTATCCGAAAAGTTTTCGCTTATCTGAAAGCAAGAAGACAGCGGGAAAAAGGAAAACAGAAGGGAAGCCAAACAAAACACATAAAAAAAACTTTAAAAGTGGTTTTATATCAAATTTATTGGCTAACGACGATTTCATTTAACTTTACGGGTGTTTGATTGAAGGATCTAAAAGTTTTTCTTTCATTTCAAGGGATTTTGTAGAATTCAACAATAATAAAAGCTCAGTTGATAAGTAAGCTGGTACTTAAAAGAAAGAACTGTAACTAACACTAAAAATTTGTGTAGCTCATACTTACTACTTACTAAGCTTATAAGTCCGCTGTTTCAGTTGCTAGTAAGCTGAGATAGCATTATAACTATTGTAACATAATGAAGAAAAGTGAATAGCTGTAGCCACTTCAAAAGTTATCTTTATCGTTCCCCTTTTTTCATTCGGTCTTACAAATTTACAAGGATACTTAAAGTCACTTGAAGCACTCCTTCGTTTTGTTCATTCCCTTTACATCTTACATCATAGCATCTCAACTCAGGTGGCCAAGAGCAACATGTGCCGTGTAAAGTGTCTATGCAAAATAATGCATCTCCTTAAATGACTCGCTAAATAAATTTGTGCAATTTCTAGACGGTTTTATGTAATTTCAGATTTCTGAGCTTGAGCAATTTGTTGGGTCTATTTTTTATTGACGTGACAATTTCGCATTTTCCGTTTTTATGGGTGCAATCGCGGGCATTCGTCTCTGCTGGCTGACTTGGCCAACTTTTCAATCTCTGCGCCAGCAAATCAACAATATTTTCTTTAAACTATGTAGAGTGCTTTATCTAATTATTATCTAGCCATTCCAACTCATCGCGGATGACATAAGCCAGCAAAGTGGCCATTTCTGTTAGCCGTTTTTCGTTTCACAAAGCTTAATTTGATTTGATGTGTGTATTTCGCTGTTGGCTTTTGTGGGCCAGTCGCACATTTTGTTGCCTGCACTTTGTCACTTTTTGTTTGCCGTTTGTGGGGCTGGCAAATAATTTAATCAAAGCCATTGGGCGTGTCGCTGACGAAATGGGTAATTAAGCGGAGCAAGTGGCGAGTCCATTGAATCAGCCAGAGATCGAATGGAAATCGTCCACTTCAGAGTTTTAGACTCTAGAGCTTTAACGGCATTTATGAATAGTTTCCGTGGTCCCAGTTTGCCTTCGACTGGCCAAGAGTTCTGCGCATAACCTGTTACCAAGACTTCAAAGTCGGCTTCTTGCGTCGCCGAGTTGTCTGGCAATCGAACTATCTGGACATCGAGTTTACGCATTGGCGGCTTTTAATTCGACTTGAGGCTTTATTTTTAGGAAATCTTATTTTACAAGTTTCTCTGCTCGTGCCCCTGGCTCCCCCCCCCAATCGATTTCATAAATATTTATTAGGCCATTTGGTCTTATTTTATGCAAACACATGTTTCCTTTGACGAGGGATGCCTTAAAACACAAAGCACACAGTTCGCGATTTCACAACTTCGAAGAAGTGTCCAATGTTGGCTACTTCGCTTAATCGTAATTCTTTGTTTTTTTTTACGGGAATCCCGAATGGGAAATTCCATTTAATTTAAGCTGGAAATTTTTTTCTTTTTCCCTAGTTTCTGCGAAGTCATTTTGAAATAAAGTAACCTTTGTATATTTTAGCTAATGAGTTGGAATTCTATAATGTTTATTGAAATGCTTCTAAACAATTCAAGATTTTCCAGCCCTGTCGATGGGCTAATTTCTTCAAGATAATGAGAAGGCAGAGATAAATATCCGACACATGTATAGGGCGTCAAAAGACTGCAAACATGTTTTGGCTTATTGCTGTTTCTTAAGCGAATACAATCAGTTATTGTGGACTTGAATCAAAAAATAAATTTGCATTTTAAATAATTAAAATCCGCACAAAACACGCCTCCGAAATGGCAATGCTTAAAATAGTTTTAAAACTAGAGCTGAAGTCGGTCTCTATATACACTTACCTAACAGATTAACAAATTAGCATGCTTAAAATATGTTGGATATGTATGATAAAAATAACAACATAAAAATATGTAATATTGAAATAAATTTTTTTTAAAATATTTTAATTGTTTCTGCAGTGGTGTAACAATGGAATTACACCTCTTAAAAGCGTGATCTCTGCTCATTGACCTGTAAATTCTGTCGGTGCGTGACCAGCGACATGAAAATTCAAATGAAATCCCAAATTCGCATAAAAAGACACGCAAACTGAGCGTTAATCCATAGGTACACTTCCACTTTCCATGGGAATTGTAAAATCAAATGATATTGGCATTTACGAGTATAGACGCCTAAAAAAGGGCTCAATGCTCCCAGCACGCGCGCCTCTCATTTGGAATGCCAATCAGTTGTCGCGTTTATTGGCTTCCCCGATTCCCCGATTCACCGATTCCCCGATTCCCCGACATCTCCGATTTGGAAACGGATCAGGGCATTACGTGCAGCAGCAACAGCGGAAGTGGTTTTAGGGCGCCCTGGCATTCTGCGCAGCATTCGTGTGGCGGCTCTATTGTTCGCATTGAACTGCTCTTTTATTTTCATTTGCGGCCGACCGACTGCAATGGAGATGTGGCACCTCTTTTGCATTGCAATGAGTAAAATGCGGAAGCAAATCTTGCGACACATCTGGAAATAAAAAGTAAATGGTCCGCAGAAAGGAAAGAATTGATAAGGCAATTTCGGAATACATTAAAAGAGGCGGAAAGCGTACTGACGCCATAAACGGAATGGTATTCATTAATAAACACACGAGCCCACAAATCATTCAAATTATTTATGTGAAATTGTTTTCCAATGCGTCTGGGCTGCCTATTACTCATGCAACGTGAGTTATAATTGCTTTAACTGGCACAATTATCTACATATTAACAACGCTAAATGCCCAACAAAATCCTTTATTGCCATTACCCAAAGCGCAGTCATTAATATTCAAATGCCAAATGCTGCTCGAAATTTATTTGCGTCTTGCCCTTTACCCAGTTTCAGATCGCGAAATGAGTAGGCACTTTACGGTTTTGGCTTGTGCTTTTCTTATTTAACCCAAAGGCAGTTGGCTCCGCATTAAACCTTTGACGATATACAACAGAAACCGTCATAAACAATTAACTATCAGACCGACATAGTCCAATGTGGTCGAGAGACACCTGGTCGCCAAGCCAGCATTTACAGCTGGGCAAACAAAACCAGTCGTCATGCCCACTCAGCATTAGCTGTTGGCCAAAGTTCAGCCATCTGATGACGATAGAGACATCTGCCAGACGTCAAGTCCAAATAGCACTCGACTTAAGGGCCAGGCCGAAGACAGGGCCCAGATGCATTGTCAAGTGCAGTGAACCCTGCCCGGTTAGGTCATCTCCCGAACAACTTTCTCATGCAGCGGCAAATTATATTTCGATTTGGTTTCATATTTGTATTACTCACAGCTTTGGTATTAGGTGTCATTAGTTTGCGCTTTTTTTCATCAGGCGCTCTCCCATTTATTTGAATCACGATATAGAAATATTTTGATTTCGAAAATATTTGAATCACATCAATTTGCATTCGCATTTTTCGCTGATCATCCACCGGATGTTGGTTACCCAAAAAAGGCAATTTCAGTCTAATTTGCCTTAACTGAAATTCATTTGTGGCCACCCGTAATTAAAATCTATTTTCAACTGCGAACGTGAGTTCGATAGTCGGATTCTACACCCACAAGAACGAGAGCGAGAACGAGAGCGAGAACGAGAGCGAGAACGAGAACGCTTGGCGACAGTTGACCTGTCAAAGAGCAAAGGTCGCCGTTGAGTGACCCTCAATGGGCAGTGCATCGTCGCCGGAAGTGGAAGTCTACACTTGCGTACAGTTCGGCGTGTTTGGCATGATTATTTGTTTGGGATTCGTTTGCCGTTCTTCTGCTTTCCTTTTCTCTCCTCGGCTGTGTGATTTTCGCCAATTGTTTAAACTTTTCCCGCTGGGGGAGCGAAGCAAACAAAACTTAGTTGCCATCGACAATGCGATGAACGATTTAAAACCCGTTCAATTTTTATTTCTATTCTGCCCAAAGTGGCTATCGCTTCGCTGCTTAAATCGATCGAAGTGGAGCCAATTTGGCTTAGACCAAAATCCACACCCACTACACGCATTCAAAATTTCCAAAAGGCCGATGCAATCGCAGCGAGTTGGCTGGGAAACCCAAAATGGCAGTTGGAAATCTACTTTACTTAATCATGAGATGTGCTACTACAAAAAAATTGAATACAAATGTATTATGAGCTAGCTTTTGTTGCTGCTGCCAACAACGGACTTATTATACGCATTTATTAATTCCACACAAAAAATTGTTGTTATTGTCGGATTATTATTTTAATTTTTCCCTTTGCCGACTCTGAATGCATGCGGAGCTGCGACCTAGAGGGCAAATTACAGTGGCACAAAAGATTAGTAAATCCAATTAGGAGTGAAAGAAAACTGACTTGCATCAAAAATTAACGACATGATGAACTTTTACCTAAGCCTGAAAAAATTTCAAATAACAAAGCTTAAATATAATAAAGTTTAACGTTAGCGGCCTTACTTTTAGCCCACTGTACTAGCAATTTATTTTTGCGCGGTATTCCAAATGTTGTCCATTCACCACACTACAATATTTCTTTTGCAGTCTATATACTCTTTATTAGTGTGGTATTCATAAAAAAATTTAAAATCAGTGGGTGTTTTGGACAATGAAGTATATGCCATTTCAAATTTCTCTAACACCATATCAAACCCTTTTTTATTGTACCTTTGAACAAGAAGCTTGATATAGCATACCTTCGTCAAGTGTATTTCCAAATTCGTTGTGTTAAAATAGGCCTCCGCAGTGGTATTTCTAGCATACTAAAAGAAGAGTAAAAATAAAAAATCCCAAACCAACAGCATGAACATAAACAAAACTCAACGTCAATTGGAAATACCCAAAAAAAAACCACACACAAAAATCGGCTATTCGACTGTGAACTTTGCGTAAATAAAACAGACGCCTTTTAAATACATGGAAAAACTCCAGTGACCAGCGGCCACAGAGGTATACAAATGTTTGGCTATTGGCCGAATTTTTCTAAAATCAAATGCAAAGTGTCAGTCAATGAGTGAGTGCAGAGCGTCAGAAGTTTGACAGCTTTATCGAAAATGTGCCATTAAGGCGAAAATCCAGCGGAAATTTCTGTCGGCAATTTGTCAGTATGCGGCCTGAACAGATCACCCATCCGCCCCGTTGGACGGAACATGGCCAGCAAGAGCCACACATGCAACACATCCCCCGGTGAGCACGTGTCGTGCGCTTGACCACAAAATGTTGCATGTTTTCCAGCTGCAACAGTAAATTCAATTGCTGCCACATGACAATGCAATAAAACAACGGCCTCCGCCTCAAATGCAACCGCACGCAAACAGCTGCTAAAGTTGCCCTGGGTCCGACCTTGACTTTGCCTGGTTCTATGCCAACCAATCGCCCACTCTTTGCACTTTACTGAAAACAAAATGGTTTACTGAAAAGAATTAGTAAAGGAAAATTTTACAATTTAATTTTTAGGAAAATCTTACATCTAAATAAATTATACTCTATTATAAATTCTTGAATACCCCTCAAATTTGCTTCAATTATTTGAGTTCATTGTTAAATTTGAATGCAAGTCACATCCCTTTGTTTCAAATGTATTCGCTTGAATATATTGAAAGCTTTGTGGCACGGAATGGTTGCCACTTCCATTCCGAATGATTCGCCGTGGGAAATGGCCAAAAATAATAAGTCGAAAGCAGAACCACAGCTGCACTTCCGTATTGATTGCTGTTCGCTGTGCGGTCGGGGGTGTCATTTCGATTTCAATCACAGGTGCACGCTTACACAGTTTCCATCTCGGTCGGTGGCATTTTTTAAACAATATTCCACTGCCAGCGCTCCTTCATCATACCCACGGTGCACGGTGCTGGGAAATGGGAAGCTGGTTGCCCCGCAAGAAGATGGAAAGCGTTGTTGCATAATCGTTGTCGGTTTTCATTTCCTCACGCCAACACGCAGCTGCGGATGGCAGAAGAAATATTGTCAACACTTGAAAATTTTCGCCTCACTTCGATGGTAACGTTTGGCAGGGAGTAGAATCCATGGTTTCTAGGATAAATATCATGTTGGATTACAGGCTTGATATATTTACAACATGAAACAAATATTTGTAAATTGTGCATAAAAACAAAACATATGACTAAAACCCATATGTATCATTCTAATTATCTGAGACACTCTAAATTTTCAGCTTCCGCAAACACTCTGAAGGCCTAAACTCTGCGGCCTTCTAATGACTCACAAACAATAAATATTTTCTTACAAGTTAATTAAAGAATAGAATCTCAATGAATCATAAATTGAACGCCTTTAATCTCGGCTTTAAATGTAGCAACTACCAATGTGAATGTTGGATTAAATTGCAAAAATGTATAAAATGAGTTAAGTTTGAAAAGAAAAGCACTGCATTGTCTAGAGCTCGTCCTACTTTAAACTAAACTAATTTCTTTCGAGTAGAAAAATACCGTTGAGTCTTCAATGGAATATTTTCTGAGTAGTAGCAGTTTGGCGAACAACTCTTCACCTAATCACAGTGGAGCAGCGCTGTTTAGTCACTCCTTGAGTTTTCCCATTCCCCCGATGAATATGACGTTCACGATGCCAGGCAGGCTAACATTCTGGCATTCTGGGCAGGATGGCAAACAAGCTAGAAGGCTGGGCTGCCATGATGGCGTAGTGGCATAGTGGCAGGATGGAAAACTGGCATGCAAGCAGGCAGGCAGGCAAAAACGCCATGAACCATCAAGCAAAGGCGAAGAACATTCTGGGCGAGAGTGTTTTGGGCTGGGCCGGAGTGGGTGGACCTGATGGCTATGGTGGCCATGGTGGCTATGGTGGGCATGGTGGCTCTGCTGGAGTGGGTGGTGCCGGGTGGCTCGGTGGCTGGCGGTTAACCCTAAGTGTTGTCACACCACTGCACTCCACACCCTGCTCCATCACTGCCACTTTCCGGTTTTCTGGCGTGAACGGCAAAAACCCAGTAATTTTCAATAGCAAGGACGTCAGCTGCCGGGCCTGAAATGTTTAATAGAGGGCTCGGCGGGTAAAGAGGATTGGGTAAGGAAAAGTAGTTTCTTGGATATTTCCATTTTCCCTTTTTATTTTTTTTTTTGGTAGGTAAACAAAAGTCTATAAAGGTTTATTTATTACTGGCATATTGCAAAATAACGAAATAAAACACTGTTTACTACATAATTTATTTAATAACAATAAGACTAGCTTTATTTTATTACTTATTTATTCTTTTGGATGGAACTTAGCTTCTTTTATCCACGACTTATTTTTGCACTCCTGGGTGCCGCAAATCGATTTCGATTCAACCGCCACTCTTGTGCAACTTTAATACACAATTCCACTCGATGTTTCCCCACTAGACTTGGAGTTGCATGTAAATGCAAGTTCATCCGGCGCAACTGCCTTTGTTTTCACTCTTTTTGTGATTCTGTGTCCGCGAACCTCCTCTGCCACGAAATGGCATACAAAACTCACGATTTGGTGCACTTGGCTGGGTAGTGAAGTCAGCAAACAAGCCGGTTCTATCGAATCGAATACAGCACAGAACTGCATTACTAGGATGGCAAAATGTCCCTTAATATTTCAGTTGCAGGCTGACAGAAAAGCCGCAATTTATATGTGGCCAGAACGTAAAACGATATTGATTCCCTTTAGAATTCTTCGACTATAGTGATGACTTTTGATACTTCCATTCTTTTTAGTTACTAGTGAAGCCCAAAGAACTGTGAATGCCTCTCAACTAGTTAAAGCAATTCACTTCCTAAGTATTGTAGGTGTATAAAAGTAAAGCACAGCCAATCCACTCGACTTTGGTTTACTTGGCAGTAGGATTCAAAGAAAATCAGTGGTTGAGCATTACGTATACGCCACCTGTGCCGCGGCAGCTAGGCACGTACTGCCAATGTGTGTTTCTTTTTACTTTAAATCAATTTGCCACAAACTTTCTTCAATGAATTTCCACACTCTTGTACTCTTTCCGCCGTGGTACTTCCCCATAGAAAATCCTACTTCATCCTCCAGTTTACAATGTCGTCACTATGGCGCCCAAAAAGGAGCTGCCAATAAAGAAAAAATAAGAAAACAAAGTTTGAGCAACTTGTATAAATAAAAATGTTTTGGTATACGAGTGATAATGTGTTTTTTGTGGCTGCTGCCGATGCTGACGAGTTCGCTATCTGGCTGAGCTGCTCTGAGCCGGGCTAATATTTGCTTAGCTGTATTCAAGTTTGGTTCGACCCGGCTCGCTTTTGTGCAAACAGGCAAATCAAACAGCAGTTTGAGAGCCACAGTTATGATACAAGTATTCTGGTCTTGTTTCGGGAAAAGTTTTAACCCCATCTCCCTTTGGCTCCAGCTATTGGCCCATTGCCAAGGTGCATGGAAAAGTGCAGTCAACTGTTTGGCAATAAGCCGAAAATGTCGACGGTAAAATAAAGCAGTTAAAGCCACTGGCGACTAAACTGCCACAAATCAAATATTATTGCCCAACCGTTTTGCTTTTTGGTAGCAACTGTTTGTTTAACCATAAACCTTTTTGTCCGACCCTCCTGTTAATAAATATTTAAACGGCCATTCAGGCGAGCGTGTTGCTAAAGATATAGCCATGCGGAAATGAATTTATTTGCGAACATGGGGGTGCCACAGCCACAGCCACAGCTGTGTGGCTAAATCTAGCATGGGAACCCGTGTGCATCGCATAGAAAATAGCTCGTCGTCTTCTGGTGCGACTCTTTGTCTCTGCTTACTCATAGACTACTGGCTCGCAATTTGGCAGCAATAATGAGAAGACACATGTCACCGCACAGCCCCCCAGAATCTGCCGTCGATGCAGACATAAATTTAATTTAATTGAGAAATTGTACACATACACAGTTCGTTAAAATGGCACAGCATGTTTGCTTATTAGAGGTGTGCTTCTTATAGGAGCTGCATATATTGGCAGCACATTTAACAGCCATTTAATACAAATATTATCTCTTCTTATTAAATTTAAATAGAAATGATAAAACAGAAATGTGAAACCAAGCAGCTCGTCAATAAAATAACCTACACTTGTGGGCCAACATTTCTTGGAATCATTTGCCATTTCCTCTTCGAAATTGCAAATAATATCGAGAACAAAGTCCAATGTATAGTGAGTGTCATTTGGATGATCCTGCTTGAACACGAATCCACACTTGACAGTTTCTGGGAAACGCAATAATCTATATATTTCCCCTTTGGCCTTGGCACTTTCGAATAAATTTAATTTTGTCAGCCCCAGAAATGCACTTAGCGATTTTGTTTATAGTACTTGCTAGCACGTGCCAAAAACAGAACTACATATAATTTATATGCAAAATAGGAGGAAAGTAGAGGAAAGCTACCGGAAACTATTGGTAGAAAGAAATGAATGAAAATGATTTGAAAATGTTGATAATTTCGAAAAAGGTCCGCCCAGACCGGCGCCTGATAAGCTGGAGAATAAAACTTTATAAACAACTACAGGGAGGACAGATTCAAGCCCCCAGCTCCAAGATTTCTGCTTGTTGTGCGACAATATTTGAATCATGTCATGGAATATTCCATGAAGAGAACTTGGCTGAATGTTGACGGGCCACAATCACAGCCCGACCGACACATCCCTTGGCCTCGGATCTCTATGGGTTCAAATATTCCGGGAATGAGGGTGTTACGACGAGCTACATTCGATGCCTACAAACTCGTATGTTTCTATTGCCATTGTGACGTCACCCGGGGACAGAGGGACTAGGAATCAGTGAATCGTGAGTCGTCGTCAGCGGGTTAACTGTCAGCGATAAGTCGGAGGCAAAAACAGAGACAGCCAGCCTGACGGCATATTTATGGGCCCATTTCCCCAACCAAACGAATCGCGGCCATACTCCCATATATACTCGTATACTATAATATGGGAGATAAAACCAGAGTAAGCTGCGTGAGAAAGGCACAGTTCTTCACATTCTTGGCCTAGGACTGCGCCAAAAACTTGACTCTACTTTAAAACTTATTGTGGAAATTCGAGCAAAAAGCAGAGCTCGTGTGCTTGTGTGCACAGGCAAATATATTAAATCATTTTGATTATGCTGTTAGATGTTCTAGTGCCCCATCAGCGATAATGAAGCGGACGAACTGATAAGGCCTGTCGTATATTTGCATATTATACGAGTAACATGGCCTGACTTTGACTAAGTCTGCAGATTGAATTCGAGCAGTAGTTTCGTGAAAAACAAAGCACTCCAGCGCGGACAGACTGCAGCTGTTGTAAATACACGGCGGCGATCCCCAAAATATTGAACATAACATAAATCCATTGCCGTATCTCAGAAACAGACGCCCGTGTTGATTTTTCTGGCCGCTCAAGGGTGTGCAGCCGAGTCAATGCACTCGGATTATTCAAGTTCACATGCAAATTGGATAAATCGAAAACCGCTTAGATTTATGGCTATATTGATACATAATTCTTGGCGAGCACCTATGACAGACTGGGCCCAAAACTTCCGTGAGGTTCATTGACACAGCGCTTAGATTATCTCAGCTCGCTCGTTAGTTTTTCGCGCTTTGACATCAGATGACGCACTGACGTGTCATATCGGCGGATCTGGGTGGAAAAAAAAATAAACCAATATGTCGCAGTCGCAATGTTTATTTCCTCTTGCCTAATCGACAAATTTGCTTAAGATGACAGCAGCTTGTCCACCCACACGGCCTTCTTTGCTCCTCACCTGACTTTCGACAGTTTTTAGCGTTTAAATCCAATTTATTCATTCGTTTGCTTGTGAAGAGCAGACCGCTTGTGCTGAGAATAAAACAAGAAAATATCGAAATTTGTGCCTCTGTGCCAAATGCCAAAATCTGTTTTAATGACATTTGGCATTCTTTCCACTTTTCTACTTTTGTCTTGCCACTCAGCGGGCTTACGAAAATGGTTTTTTAATGTTTGTTTAGTTTTATTTAATTATGCAGCTATTCAAATTAATATTTTTATGGCTTCACACCACGGAAGCAGGTTGTCTTTTTTGGTAATGCAGCCATATCGCAACATATTAGTTGGTTTTACGAGTACGCCTATTTTTAGTACACATATATATTTAATTGTTTTTTAATTTATCCAATAGTTTTGTAGAGCTTTAAATTTAATTATACGTATTGCCATTGAGCGTTGGAGTTGCTGCGCTTGAGGGTTTCGATGGCTCTTCTACGCGCTTCTCATCAATCGGAGTCAAGGGCCCTTCTCGGCGCTACTCAATTGTTTTAGTTAAGCGACTAGTTTATGTTTCTTTTATTTCCAAGCTCGTGTAAACGTTTCAGGTTTCAGGTTTCAAGTTTCATGTTTCACGTTTCACGCAAGAAAGACCGTGTACCTAATTAAAAAGAGCTAATATATTATATATGCTAATATAATCTGTGATATTTCAGTCAATTTGTTCACACCGCCTGTCATGTTCGGAACTGGAAATTCTATTTTCGGACCACAATTGGCAAACAACAGAAGTCTTTTTTAACGCCGACTGATGGGTAAAAATGTCAGAGGCCTCACCGAGGCATATTAAACGCACCATAGAGCGAGACGCGCAGTGAATCATAAAGTAAATAAATAAGTGCGACGCTCTCGGTGACCGATTTGTTGAGGGACAGCAACGCATCCGCTAGATACTCACTGGGGTGTCCGAGAATCTGGTCGGCGTTTCAGATTCAGCTTTTGCTTCTGCAGCGCTTTTGATTGTGAATGTGATTTTGTTTATGTGCCGCATTTTTCTGTTGAAAGACCAAACACAGACGTTCCGTTGTCACCGCATTGCTGCAGAAATTAGCGTGCCTATATGGAATATCAGTCGCACTTATCACATTTCTTGACTTGCACTTACCCCGGTCGGTGGGGTGAGTCAGTTGTTGAGGTAAGCCATGGCTGGGGCTGGCTCTTTGATATTTTGCCCGTTGTCAAACCATTAGTCACCGCAACGCCCAGGCAAGACCCTCCTCTAATCCTCTAATACCCACCAATTCGCTTGGCTTGACCAAGTGTTGGATCACCGTGGTCGGGTTCTAAGTAGCAAACCCGTACTCGTACCAATCACCGACTCCCATATACAGAAGACATCGTGACACCTCCGCCGCTTTCCCCTTTTTCAAAAATGTGACAATCAAATCTGCTATTCGATATACTGAGAAAAATATTGTGCAACTCTATATTCGTTGATTTGGTATTCAAGTGAAAATAACCAACATCTTTCTCTCCGTGTACAATTTGTATTAATTTTGAAATGAAACACGCGTATGTCACAATCACAACGAAACGAAAAAATAAAGAATTTAATATATATCGTGCTGTTTCTTTTCGGTTTATGAATCAATTAATACGGGAATGGGTGGCGGGCAATCGAGTGCTGAAATACTGAATGAAATGATGAACTCGTGCGCCCCTCCGTCTGGTTAAGTGTTTGTTCGTGTTCTAGAGCTCTTGTCGGCAAAGTTGAGAGCAGGTTGGATCGATAAATTCACTCGAATCGCAATGGTCTCTATTAATTGCTGCGAACCCAGAACTTTTTGGACCAACCTCTGGTGCTGCAGATGTGGAGATCAGCGTGGGTATGTTTGAACCGCCTTCAAGCCCCCAATCCAATTGCCCCCAGTGAAAAAAAGTCAATATAATTAATTCTTTTAAGACACATAATCTTTTATTTGAATAGTTTCTTGCTCTTTTTGTGGTTTGGTATGGTTTGGTTGTGTTGTGTTTCATTTTCGAATTTATTAGCAGCTTGGCTGGAATATACCGGATTTGACTTGCATCAGCCATCAATTGTTGCTTTTCGTTTCGGATTAAAAGCTAATTTGTCACATTGAAATTGGTTTTGTTTTATGTTACATTTGCTTTTTGCGCTTACATCGAATGGTTTAGCGAATGACAGTTGAATAAATTTGAAAAAATATCACTATTTAGTAAAGTATGTATACACACATAAGCTTGTATATAGTAGTATACTCTATTAATACATGTTTTAAGTTATTTTTAATGCATTTCGAAATTACATTCTTGGTTGCCCCCCTTGCTCAACATCACAATAATTGGTTTTGAAATATTTTCTTTGTCCGACACACATGCATGAATATTTATAGATATTTCCTATGCACACACTCTTTTATAAAATATAAACTTTAGAAATATAAATTCGAGGTTGTTTTTTGTTGTGTGAGTTTTGCTTTTGTTGCGTTCTGTGCAGCCAGGGGAAAAGGGGAAAGCAGGAGAACTTAAGGTATAAAGCTTTCTGGCCTGCAGCGTACTAAAGCAAATGATACAAATGCCAGAGGCAATCGAACATTTTCCATGCATTATGCATGGGGCGTGTCGATGGCTCCGACCTTTGGCCTTTTGCCGCCATCCATCTCGCACTTTAAATTAAATCTAATGAGGTATTTAGCTGCACGCAATGCCCGCGGTGTTCTAAAAAGCAAATTGACTTAATGGCCCAATAGCCCAATAGCCGTTGGCTAACCAAAGGCTAACTAACTGCTGACTGACCGCTGGACTGCTGGACTGCTGGTTTCTGGCCAACTGGAAAACCACCAACTGTGCACTGGCCAAAATGCATTTTCAATATGAAAATGCCGCCTGCGAGAGACGCTCACTCCAGTTGGCCAGGTGGAAAAAGCACTGCTCGGCACTAGGTGCTCGGTTTAAGACTACTCGGCTCTACAACTTAAAGGCTAGAATACACATATGCTTTGCACATTGACTTAATTAACTTATGAATTGAATGTATGCGTCTCTTCTTGTTTAGCCAGAATGTTTTTTTGGAGTTAAAGCTTTGCGGTGTGGATGTCTAATAAATATTTACAATTGCTTCAATAAATAATAAACTAGTTGGGAAGTTCGAAAAAGCTGTGCTGTCTTTGCTATTTTCCTGTGATTTTATCTGAGTAAAATGTAAAACATTAAATGTTCATATGCAAGTTGCTTAGGTACATTGATTACGATCTCAACTTGGATTGGCTTGGTTCCACTTTTCAGTTTGATATCCACCCTAAGATTATAACTCCCGTCACTCTCAATCATTGTTAATTTGACTTGTACACAGTTTTCTTCTATTTTTTAAAAGGTACTTTGTTTTTTGTTTTGTTTTTGTGTTACTTTAAAGCATCTCAAACTTTCTAGTTTGACTTTCTTTGTGGTTTCGTTTTTTTTGGCATGTGAAGCTTCTAGGACAGCATTTATCTGGTCTTAAAACTCAAATTCAAACAGTTGTCTTTGTTAATTGCTAAACTTACAAATTACGAATACTGTTCTTAGAATTCTTCAGCAAGCGAGTTTAGTGTTTGTCTACGTTCCTAAATGTATAGTTATCATAATTCCCCCCCTTCGTTTAAACCTCAGTGGGCAAACTCTGGCTCTGGCAGCCCGACTGCAGTTTCTTGGAGCTGCGGAAGAACATGTCGAAGAGCCTGGCACGCCGATTCTGGAACTTTTGGGGCGTGGTTGGTGTTATAGCAATGTGCTCCACAATGGTGATGCCCCGCTGCAGTTTGGGGCGCAGCGGTCGAGTGGGCGGTGGTGCAACTGCAGTGGGTGGTGGTGTGGCCGGTGGCTGCTCATCGGAGTCCGCTGAACCCCTGGCACCACCGAAATTGATGATAGTGCTGCAGCTGCTGTTGGGCCTCAAGGTCAAGGTCGTGTGCACCGGCACCTGGGAGCCGACCAGGGAGCTCTGTGGGGTGAGGTACCTGCAGCTGTTGCTGCTGTACTGCGACAACTTGCTGCTGTTGCGCTGCAACTGTGCCCCACCTGCAGCAGGTCCCGCGGTTCCGTTGGTCTTCACACTGCTGCTGCAGTTGCGCTGCAGACCGGACGACGAGTCCAGGCCAAACAGCCGCTTGACTCCGCGCCTCACCCGCTTATTCCTGTAGGCGAAAATGAATGGCGAACTGAGATTGGCCAGCAGGATCATGAAGATGGCCAGCTGCGAGGATCCGCCAAAATTGGCAGCCGTCAGCCGCGATTGCAGCAGTACCAGCAGTCCGAAGGGCAGGTACGAGACCACAAACATCACCACCACCAGGATGCTGATGCGGGCGGCTCTCGACTCCTCGCGGTACTTGAACAGCGAACTGGCGTTGCTCAGGCGGTGTCGCAGGGAGCTCATGTAGCTGAGAGCCTTGGGGGAGGCGTGAATGGCGGGAATCTGGAGGGCGTGGCCGTGTTGCTGGTGGCGCGGCGAACTGAAGTGCGGGTGATGTTGCTGGTGGTGATGATGCTGCTGCTGCTGATGTTGCAGATGCAACTGCTGCTGCTGCTGCCGCTGGGCGTGACCCAGAAGATGCGGCGAACCGCACTCCTCACTGAGGGAATCCTGACGGAGTTCCGTGTACTTGTGGAGATTGGGCGAGCTGTGCACCTGACGAATGCCCTGCAGACGATTGGTCTCCCTCAGATCCTGCGACGAAGTGCCCAACAGGGGCAGCTGCCTGGCGGAGTAGTTCCTCTTGATCTCACCACTGGCCGTTTGCAGAGTCAGCATAATATTCTGATTTCTATCAGACAGTGAGTGCTCCTGCACGGGCATCAGCTGAACTCCGGTTCCACTTTCCGCATCTGAGCCACCATCATCGGAGATGGTGGGCAGAAGGACTTTCGCGGCCGAGTCCCTGCGAAGACAGCTGGGCGAACTCCTCGGCTGTTGGCGCTGATCGATTTGCATTTGCAGACCGCCCAAGCCGAGGCTGCTGTTACCGCCATGCGAACTGGCCGAGGATATGGAATGTCGATGAACACACAAGCTATTGGAGAACTGATTGGCCTGGGCCGCCTGCTGGCCAGCCGTCAGATTCAAGGCGCTCTGCAGCAGCGGCGAAGATCCATTCTGTCGCATTCGCAGCCCATTGCCGCGCGCCTCACTGAATATCCTCCAGTACATGCCGCACACGAAGCCGAAGGGCAGCAGGATGATTACGATGAAGTAGACACTGGCGTACACCACTCCGAAAATACTGTTGGTGCTGCTGATGTTCAAGTACGTGACTGCCAGGCGGCGCTGTCTGCTGAACAGTGTGTCCGCCTCGAAGTCCAGGACTCGGAAGGCGGAAAGCGCTCCAAAGAGTATACCCACCACCCAGGTGAGTGCTATGAAGATCCAGGTTTTCACGCCCGAAATGCGACTGTGATAGCGCAGGGGATCCGTGACGGCGCACCAGGTGTCCCCCACCACGAGCAGCACTGCCAGAGCTCCCAGCGCAGCTGTCATGTCTATGGACCAACATCTCAGTTGGACGGGTGGCAAAATGGGAGCCTCCGTGGGTGAACTCTCGAAGGCCGAGAGGTTCTCCTCGTGCGTTTCGGTTTCGGTGATGACAAAGCCACCATCTCCGCGCTCATCGATGGTCAACTCGCGGCAGTAGGTGGCGTTGCACTTGAAGAAGGTCTCCACCGTATCGCCGTTTTCGCTGATGTTCTTTCGCACCACGACGCCATCCTGCTCCACCAGCTGGCCATTGCGACGGAGTATCACCTGATGGTTACCCGGCTTCGAGAAGAATTCCAGGGTCTCGGCGTTGGATGTGGCCACGTCCGCTGACTTGCCCGGCAGTCCCAGGAACAAAGTGGGGGCCAAGATGCAGCAGCCAATGAGATTGATGGCCAGCAGGTTGATCGTGAAGCGATTGGCGGTGGTCCTCAGGCCGGGCGTTATCCAAAAGGCACACAGCGCCAGCAGGTTGATCAGGAACGAGACGAGCAGCAGGGCCAGGATCAGGAGGTCTATGGCCATTCTTTATGCTGTTTTTCGATTACCACACATCACTTTACAGTTGCACAGTTGCACAGTTTCACAGTCACTTATGGCCTTTTATTGAATTTGGCTTTTTCGGTTTTGTTTTGGCTCTGCTTATGACACAAATTTCACTCGGTGTAAATCCGCTGTCTCTCGTCTCTTCACATTTGCAGCCAAAATATTTTCGGTTTTTTTTGTGTTTTCTTGTTGAATATCTTTTTTTTTTTCTGTTCAGTATTGTTGTATGCGGTTTGTTTCTTGCGAACGCTTGCTAATTTACGTGCGAGATTTGTAAAAAAACAATTTCTTTTATTTTGTTTAGCTCTCAAGCAGTTGCTTTTCCACTTGTGTTTATTATAATTTTTCGTGACTCTGACTGACTGACTCTACACTCAATTTTGTTCGCCGTGTATTTATCACGCGCACCGATCGCACGAGCACGATCTTCACTCCGAAGCGTTCCAAGCACAACTGTCGTGAGCGGTCGCCCCAACGCCTCCAAATATACGCGACTGCTCCCCAGCGGGTGCGAGCGAGAGGCGCCGCGGCGGTGCGAGCGAATCGGAGCAACGCCAACGCGAGAACGGGGAGCGAATTGAGCGTTTTGGAGAGCCACGAGAGTTCGATGTTGCTGCTGTTGTTGCTGTTGCTGTTGCTGTTGCTGCCACTGCCGCGATTTGCGATTCCCACGCTCCGACTTTGAAATTATGTTGCTGCAAGTGGCCGCTGCTCTGTTGCCAGCCGGTCTTTATCACTAGTGGTTGTTCTTGTTGCTGCTGCCACTGCTGCTGCTGCTGCTGCTGCTGTTGCTGCTGCTGCTGCAAGTGTTGCTGTTGTTGCTGCTGTTGTCCTAGTTCAGTGCGGCAGCAACACAAATTGTATAATCTGTTTCTTTTTTTGCAATGCCAATTGCCGCTTCACTTTTGCTCTGTATTACATCACTGGCTCAATGTTATTGCTGCTTGTGCGCTGCTGCTACTTGTGCTTTTCCATTTTCCAAGACACATTTTCTTCTGGCTTCTGCACAATTTCCAATGTGCAACACAACGGCGGCCGCGCTCTATTTTCTTAACCATAAAAATTGCATTTTTATTAGGCCGACTGCTGCTGCGAAATAAACAACAACAACAGCTGATGAAATTCCCACCGTTGGGCGCCGCCAGCTGCAAAAAAAAAGAGCGAAAGAGAGGGTCAATACAATTTGGAGCGAGACGGCGCACTTGGGGAGATATGTCCGCAAGATAAGGCACGGCTTTCTTATTGTTGTTTTGATTGTGAAATTAAAAGCAAATAGAAATAAACGCTGGACCAACATGATACAGCAGATTCACTCTACGGCTAACCAAAAACCCGCTCGGCAATGACTCAGAAAACATAATAATTCAACTTGGCAAACTTTTAAATCGGCACGCTCCCGGAATGAACGTATACAAATTGGTTATCGGTAGCTTGGCGATAAGACTTAAGTCCATTTTGTTTCCCCAGGGAACTGTCCAGAAGTTCGTCATTGGTACTAATAGTCAATTACCTTAAATCGGCATTGGAGCCACACCCACTCACCCAATCAGCCCCACACGATCGCCTCGCATGAAGGCTCTTGATTATAGCTAACTGTCTTTTTATAACTACGCATTATCCCCGAAGTCGGTACACAGATCGGACGACGATCAGCCGCTTACAACATGACCGGAGAATGGACTCTAATGAGCTCATCGCAAATTCTGCTCGCCGGTTCCCAGTACTCATAAAAAGTTTAGGGAACCAAGCCAAAAGTCATTGAGGTCTTCTTGGAATATATGCACAATTTACTAAATATTAATATAAAAGCATAAATTTCCGGGAAAAATTCAAAACAAAACCACGAAAAGTTCTGAATAATGTATCTAAAATTTATCGTAATTCTATAGTATTCGGCCACTTTATTTTTGGCAGTGCATTTCATCATTGCTACAGTTCTATGGAACACACGAGCCGAATATTTTTTCTGTGAACACGCGACCGGAGACTGTGAAAAATCAACAGAAAAGCAATTTTCTTCTGGGCATTTTTTTTTGTGTCAGGTCTGAGCGGCGTTTGCATGCCCTACTTACGCCAGAAGATATATATTTATTAATAGCAACGAGTCGTGAAAATGCCAGAAGATGCGAAATGAATGATTGCCGATAAAGATGGCGCGTTTAATTGCTGATTTGCCACAGGAATCATTGCGAGTAGATTTATGTATTTTAATTATGCTATGCCTTAATTAAAATATATATATAGATGAGGTTCTTTATCTGCGTATTATTATTTATAGGAATCAATATGAATGTTGATTTCAAGTGTGTTGGAAGAAGTAATTACACTATCTACAAGTTAACTTTCTCTATCGACTTTTATCGCCCACTAATCCCCTACGAAATCAAACATCCGCCCCTAACACAAAGTCTTATCAATGTGGAGCTCGATCAACGTCCACCAGCCATCGATCATATGGCCACGTTCCCGAACTTTTACATTTAACTAAAACCCATCCGAGCGGCACATCCACATCCATCCATCTACGGCGTGTGACGCTGAGTCAATAAGGCACCCGACTAATTCATATTTACTTTGGGGCCGATCTAAAGATCTTTCTGTGGGCATTATCTATGGCATTTTAAAGTGTGAAAGCGATCTTTTAGCGGCATTTTAGGGGTGTGAATTTAACGCTCGTTTTAACGCTACGCCCTTCGTTAGATACAGCGGGTTTGCGGCGATGTGTATCAAATTAAATCAAGGCGAAGCTCTCATTTTCCAGACTGTTATCTAAGGAAGGAAGTGTGGCTTTGATTATTTATTGATAGTGGAACACAAAAGGCAATTCGCAGTTGATCAAATACGAGTGCAGGTGCTGATAATACCCATATAGGCACTCATTGTTCGCCAATCGCCTTCCAAAAGGGAATCGCAGTAGAATTCACTTTGTTCTCAAATTAAGAGTTTCCGCACGCATGCAGACTCTGGGATTCCTCGAATTTGATTTATTTTATGGTGTAGAATACATCTGCGACTTAAGATCAAAGTCGCATTGCCGACTAGGTTTATATGTAATCTTACTGGGGTTTTGCGCTTTTGTTGTCAATTTAAACTATTCACTGAGTTTGTTATCTTAACAAACCTAATTTTAGTTGATTTTAATAAAAGTGCAACATTGAGAAGTTGGCAAAAATCTTACATAATTACAAGTGACATCACAGAGATAAAAGGCATCGAGTGAATGCCGCATTTTATATTAAATCTATTTAAACACAACTAAGTCATATATCACAGGGCTTATAAGTCATTCTACCCTTAATTTGGCCCTGTTGCAAAGAATATTTTATGGTCAGCGACAATTGCATCGAGATTTGTGTGGACAGGTGTTTGCAGTTCCGTCTGGGGGTGTGCATACCGTACACATACCTCAACTATCCCATTGTGAGTATCTGTGGGGTCGAGTTCCGAGTATACCTAAGTAACCGAGTATCGAAGCTCGGCTGTGTGAGCGCCGTCTGATGATCGGGCTAAGAATTGGCACCGGCTGGCCAATGCGCTCATTGGCATGACTCGGCGGAAAGATAAACTTAAAGCATGAGTAAACGCAAGCGGGAGGGTAGATCGCTACTCTGAAAAAAAAAAAAATACCCGGGAACAAAGTGCCAGTTATATTTATATGTTTACTGCCCCGGCCAATAACTTATTCACCCTGCTGACCAACTGAGGAGGCTGGTCTTTCGACCATCGCTGGGGGACTCACAGAGCACGTGATCTGCTTAATCGAAGAGCATGAATAACATGGAGTCCGAGTCCGAGATAAGGCCAAAACAGAGTGATTCCCAGGCCAGCACAAAGAGTCGATCCATCTGAGCCAGTCTATGTAAAAGCCGGTTTTTTTACCGCTTTTGTTTCGACTTCGGACTTCAGTTCGGGCTCAAATGTGACGTCACTCTTGACGTGGGCTTTTTTGTATGCATTTCGAGTGCTCGGCTCTGAAAAATATTTACATATAGTTTTTGCACTCGCACACGGACTTCAGTCTGCCCCACAAGACAGTGCACGTGTTTATCGATGAAATTAAAGCACTTAAGCCCCATAAGACTATAAAAATTCATATAAATGATATTTAACCCATATTTGTAGCCGAACTGATAATTTCATGTGTCCACTCCAAATTGGGTGCGATTTTCATGATGTGCAGCGCACAGAAAATGATTTCTTTCACTACTCAAGATTAAGTGTGCTTTGTCTGGTGTATTACCATCAGAATGGTGGTAATTAATGGCAATTATAACAAATTTATGAATACTTTATTACACAATTTATACGAAACTAGGTATGCATTTTTGATCTCCTCTAAAGCCAAAAGTTATTGTTTTAATGGTGTGTCGCCTACACGTGTGTGTGCATTCCCCCATTGCCAAAAATGGAAAACTTAATGCGATAGGGAAAGGCCCTGACTGAAGCAAAGCCATTAATTTACCGGACCATATGCAGTCAAGACATATACTTTTGGTCATCATGAAGCCAAGCCGCATGTCCTTGGACTGGTTAAAAGCCCATCAGGTCCGGCTAATAATGAGTTGCCATGTTGCCGGGCCCATTGAGTCATTTGATTGCATTGCCCAAATGGGGAAATTATCTCGAACCAATTTTCGGTTGAGCTATGGGGCTTTTGATTGAGGTGAAGACCTGATAAGAACTTTGTGGCAATGTCAACAAGCTAAGAACATTTTTGGGGTTTTAAGGTGGAGTGCAATTGCAGCAATGCATTCAATGCTTACAACGGACTTTGTCACATTTTCTGATATCTGGCATTGCGGGCTTGCGATATTATTTTATAACTTCCTGTCATATCATATAAAGCGTTTAGAATCCTGAAAGCATTATTATTTTTACTCGCGCTTAACAAAATGAAAACCTAAATACAATCATATTTTTGAAGATACACGAATGCGGCATAAATCAAATTTTCTGTGCCGGCTGCTCGCTTTTCTGGCATTTTAAAATACCATTCGCTATTTTAACACATATAACACATTTTTTGTTGAGTAGAGTGATTTCCGCAATGATGGGCCGGTCCGAGCAAAGGTGCTAATTTGTTTCACACTTAGCCAAAGTTTTGAGTGGCTCCTCCCCTAAGTAGGCAGTTTTATAATAATATTTAGCCCTGGTAAGTCTGCTAATTGACGGCTGAACGGCAGCCCTTTTAGGAAGTGAACAGGTGAGACAGGCGGCATGACGAATGCACTTAAATATATATTATTTGTTGAATAACACGAAATATTGACAGTTTCCGTTCGCTGCCTGATAAGATTACGTTTCGGGCAAACAGCTTTAATAGACAATCAGGGAGTTGAGCTTGGCTTCGGTAAATCCAATTCAATTAGCTTTGACCAACAGATCCCACTTTCCCCGCCCTGATGCGATTATGCCAATATGGGAATACGGGTATATGTGTATGGGTGTACTGATATTCGCCTTCTTTTATCCGCTTATAATTGAATCAAATGCGGCAAAGGGAATGGCTATAACGAAAGCGAAAGCAAAAAAGGCAAATATTGGCAGAACTTTTTATCTGAGCGATGTAACTCAGCTTTCCCTCCGAGTTTTTCCACTTCGTCGAGGTTTTACCCTACATTACGCTGCATCAATGCCCATAAGTATGACAAACTTTCCGCCACACAAAAAAACAACACAGTTTCCATAACAAATTGAAGTAGCGCTCAAAGCAATTGGTTGGAAACTTTTTCATGTATCTGTCCGAACGCATTAATATATTGTTTTTGCGGTTGGCGGAATGCAAATTAAAGAAGAATACGATTTAATTGTGAACATGACCAGCGCAAAAACAAAAAAGCACAGCTCATAAGGCAAACAAACCATTATAGCCAACTCAGTCACTCTCTTTATTAGTTCTAGTAGGAAACTTTTCCATTAACTCGTTAACTCTCTGTGTAACAACAATAGGCCGATGGCAAAACAAGTTAACATCGTTTTCTCCGCCGATGTCGTCTGGCTGTCATCAATTTCAGTGTCTGGCCCCTGGTGACGTTTTATTTCTCGAATGGAAAAATTGATACTGCAAAAAAAACTAAAAACTGAAAACCGTTGAGCTAAAGTCCACATAAATTGGGTATGTAAATGCTGAAATAGTCGCGTGTGGTTAATTCGACGCGACTCTATCTACGCGAAATATAAGTAATAACTGGGCAGCGTAACGGTTTAAATGCTTGGCTAATCTTGACCTCGAATCGAAATCGCTTGTCCGATGTCAAACCGAGTGCAGAATTCAGAATTCAATCAGTATCGATTTCCCAGCAGCAACAGCAGCAGCAGCAAAAGCATTGCTAACAAAGCGCAGACAAATTGCGTTGAATTCAATTAAAAACATATGAATTGGAGGACGCTTGACACCGCTGCATGTTGTATAACTGAAAAACCCTTCTTGAAACTAATACAATCAATTACCAAGTTCTGCTGGCCAGCAGCGTAATTAGTTGGCTCTGTGCACCTCGTCTCAATTACAGCTGGGAAACTTCAACTCCATGCCAAAAGGTGGAGGACTGACTGCATCTTCGAGCCAAGCTGGCCAATCCGTCGGCATTAATAATCCTCTTGTGGCTGCGCCTGAATAATCGAGAAACTTACCCCCACACGACCCTCTATGCCTTCGTTTATAATAATTAGTGGGCTGCTCTGGGTGCTAACACGGTTGGTTCCGATAATTCCGATGGCGATGTGGTAATGCCCCCGTGTGGGACTCGAATTCATGCAAAGCTGGGCCAGTTCAATGCACTTGCGTCAGATTTCAGATTCATAGCCACTCAAACATCAAATTACCCGACGAGCAGTTCATCATAACAAGAGTACAGTGAGTGCTGTGCAGAGCGAACTATTATGTTGCCTCCTTAACTTGCAGCAAGCTTCCAAGCTTTGTGTTAAATGGAACAATAGCTGGGGAAATCTTTCAAGTCCACTACTTCAAGCTTGTTAGCCTTTTTCCCGATTCATTTTAGCGATTGTGTACTTTACTGCCCGAAATGCGACCAAAATGCGCACATGTATGGGCCACACGGCTGTGGCCACCATTAACTGCATATATACCCATGCCACAAAGCTCTTGGCTCGCTTTAGTTTCGTTTCGTCCTGGCTGTTGACATTTCAGTGGTCCTCGAACTTAAATTGAGTTTTGAGGTTTGCCTTTGTCACACAAGTTAATGGATGATGGGCCCCAACTAATTGGCAGTTTTATTTGTCTTATCATGACCCAATTCTTTTCGAAGGCGAGGTCGCCATTGAGAATGAGGCCTACGTTGTTTTCCCTCGTTTTGACATGGCCTTTTTCCCAGCGGAGAGGGAAATGTATTTGGGTTTTCTAGTTGATAATTTATTGAGAGACATGTGGGAAATTCAACTCGAAATAGTTTTCCTCGAATGTCTGTGTTTGGCCTTAGCCCAGACCCGCGACCATGTCAAGAAATCGCCATGATTGACACCTTTTGCGTATGGAACACAAACAAGAGTAGGAAAAGGCATATTGCAATGCCATGTAGTTTTCATGCAAATGTGTCGAATCGAAAAGAGTTATTGAACATTAATTATAAATCCCAATACCATCGATATGTGCGGAAACTAACGAAGTATGTCCTTGCCGATCTGCCGAGGCGGTTCACCTTAGATAAGACAAGCTCTGTGGTTTACTTGGCTGTGTGTTATCACATTCAAATTTCAGTTAATTAGTTATAGTTTTTGATTGATGAGTATGGTGTCAAAGCTGTGCCGAAAATCAAACATAACTGATATTTATATAAAACTAAATGACTTATACGATTATCCATCGAATATTTCTGGAAACTAGCAGGTGTATGATGAAATCTGTTAACATCTCTTAATTTTCCTGCTGCTAAAGGAACATATTACAAATCTTATCTCTTTTACTTTGGCTATCATGTATGTGTCTTGTCACGCAGCTGATAAGTATCTTTTTTATGTGCAAGCATCTTGCCAATGATATCATCATTGTGTTTCCTACCAATAAAATGTTCTAGCCTAGGCTGAATATACAAAAGCAGTTTTTTATATAATATATACATTTAATTTATAAAAAATGTAAACAATGGAAAAGTTTATATCCAAAATCAGTGTAGTATCTTTGACAGCCATTTGGTTTACGACCCTCTCGATGAAAGTGTTTCTGTCTGGCAAATGAGTTGTGCCAGTGACTTTCCACCATAAAGCAATAAAAAGTTTAAGGCCCCAGTATTACCCACAAACCCGAATACAGTCAGTTTGCATTTGCCAGTCATCTTGGATCATTCAGGAACTGATAGCCGAAGGCTGACAGTAATTTGGCGTTCGGTGCATTCGACTTGTCAGATAGCTTTATCTAGATACAAGCGATTCCAGAGCTTATCAGTCAAGTGATAAAGTCAGGCAAAAGGGCCGTAGAATTATGAACTTTAAGTAAATATTTGCCCGACTCTATTTGGTTGCTACTTGTCTAGTCGGAGACTTTGGGGTTCCGCCCTTCACCAAGTCCACACACCCAGCCACGTACCATAATGACCTAGATGTCTGGTGCTAAATCGGGCAGAGATTACGATTTGTGCTTTTAGCAGGGCATTCTCAGAATGCGACAAGAAGGCGTGGCAGGCGTAGTCATTAATTAAACTTACAATTGCTGCACTTAAATCAGCTCTTTTCGTGGCGGAAGGGGGCGGGCTTAAGTGTCCGTGGATTGACAGTGTGGTCTTTTCTTAATTAAAACTCATTTACATTAACGAGTGTGTTCGGCTAACCGAACCGTTTAGTTTTATTGGCCTAAATAATATCGTTCAGTTTAACGCACCAGCGGCACGCTAGGCCATCCACTTCCCCAGCCCCCTGATTTAATACATATACTTATTGTAGGGCAGTACAGCTGGCAGCCGGAGGCCTTTTGTGAAGTGAACTTCATACGAAAAGTAGCACAGGAAAAAATATTTATCTGATTGTATTGTATAAAGAGCATGGTAAATTGCCAGAGTGGAGAAAATCATATTTTGCATTATGTCTATGCATTTCACTATCTACTTAAAGTTACCTATATACCTATGCAACAAAAGTACTCTTTTTTTTTAAATATTAATACATTGATTTGGAATATCAAGAAGGTAACTTTTTTGTTTTGCGGTGTAAGTAATAAATATATTTGTGTAAGCAAGCCAAAATCGAGCAGGTAAATCTGTTAAACAAAAAGTATGTCTATATTTTACGATTTTATAATTGAGCCGCCTGCAGTTGGTGCGACCTCTTGGCGGTTTTACTTCAGCTATTAATAGCTGCCCTCTCGATTCCGAGGAATGATTATGAAAATAAAAAAAAAACCAGCACCACCTCAAGGCCATCGAGTGGCGCAAATCTTGCATGGAAATCGTGTAAAAGAAAAGTTCCAGCCAGATAAGCGGGTTAATGCTCTACGACTCTCTCGGGCTCTCGGCTGTTTCTAGGAAATCTTGCATTTCCCTTGCAAATCAGTTTTATAACAACCGACTTTGTTGCTATATAAACTGGTCAGAAAAATACATACTAAGAGTTTACCCACCGTCAGTTGGCTGGAAACTGTAATTGGAATATGAATTGCATTTTGTTAATGAACATTAATTACGACCAAGTCAATAAAAGCTTGTCATTGGTCCAAAGTTAAATGTTCTGGTAATGGCCAACAACCTATTGGCCAAGAAATGGCCTGTCACATGCATATTCATACGGGGGTATACATTTTGCAATAATTGAAGGACACATTGAATTAATTTAATAATTTTGACGCATTGAGTTCATTTTATTCAACTGAGATTAATATTTTTACAGGTTCACTATTTCTTTTATGTTTACATTTGACCTATAAATGTGGTTAAGCATCTTCCTTAAAGAAAATCGTACGAAATTAATTTTATTTGTTCATTTGCTGTGAAAACAAACATAGAATCAACAGTCGATTCAATTTTATTAGAAATCCGAACTTTACAGCTTACAACTTTTGTAGTTAAATGCATGGAAAAGATCCATTAAGCTGCCCACAAAAAGTATAAAGCCGAAAATAGATGTTGAACTTGTAAGTCGTAAGTGACTTGAACTTGTTTACAGATAGTTACCTCGTTGTATTTGCTGTTATTTTTGGTTTTTTTGGGGGTTTGGTCTGCGGACTCGTTACGCCAAAGTTACTTATTTACACGTGCGGTCTTGCACTTCGTTTGCATCAACTATAAAAACGTTGGCTTCTTGGCAGCAAAACAAGCTGCTAGTTGTTGCAAAAAATCGAAAATAATAATTGCCTTAATTATTGGCGGTGGTTAATTTAATCGCCTTCTGTGGTTGCCACCGGAATGGCGTTTCTAACGAAAGTTGAGGGTTCATTGAACCGCGTTCTAAGCGAGCTGGTTGCCAGTTTGGCTTCAGGTTGCCCACCTGGCGACCCCTCCCCTGATATTTGCCATTGTTGTGGTCACAAAATGCAATCGTGTTGAAAATTGCAAGGTTGCAAAAAAAAATACGGGAAAAATAGCTGGCTTCGTCAAGCCGAAGCTTATATACCCTTGCAGAAGTTTTATATATCGAGTCTGCTGTTAATACCGATCAGAAATGTAGAAATGTATATAATATATTTGGTCGTTCATGTCTCCTTAGTCTGATGTATCATCTGAAAGGGCATACAAAGTGTGAATACCAGCGAGTTACTGACTGAAATGCCGTAGAAAACCAAGTGCTCAACGAAATTATCTTAAACTGCTTGAGTAAAGTACCATAGCTCCGTAGACTTTGACCGATGACGTAGGTAGTAATTTTTTAATGATGCCCTCGGATCAAATATAATTGCTATAGATCCACACTCATGTGTATTCATATACTTTCTGTGGCTCTAATGGACCCTAATGGGTGCTATTTACTCCGGATATTGACAAGGCGGATCCATCCGACTAGAACTTTCGAATGAACCCATTATTAGGTATTTATTAACCCGTTTGAATCCGGGGAACAACCAGAGGAAATGAAGTGCAGAGCACTGAACGAGGGCAAATAAATAGTTTGTTTATATGAATTGCACAATACTTAATAATTGCTCTAGAGGCCTTTGGTCGCAGATGATAACATGCGGGGAATTTATTATTGCATTATAGGCCTAAGGTTCTCTTCTGATTAATGGCTCTGTAGCAAATAAAATGGTTCTTGGTCTTTCTCTTCAGTTAGTTTTAAAAATCGTTTGAAATAAATCGAATTTGTAACGCATTAGTCGCCATTCTCAGTGGAAAATGACTTAAAGTCTCCGATTACTCGAATTCCACCGACTTATTCAGTTCAATTGTTGTTGATACTTTGTTTTCGCTTACATATTTATTTATTTATTTTCTTTTTGTTTGCTGGGCCAATGGTACGTGCCAAAGCATATCGCAAGGGAATTTATATTTCATATTTTTCAATGAAAAACAAATTATATAAAATGGTAAATGGTAAAACGCCAACCAACCGCGGAGCGATGAATATCAAATGTCTTTTCATTCCGGGGAACAAGTGTTTGCATTGTAAATGAACAAAATACGGACAATTGCTGACCAGTGCGACCGGGCCGATAAAGTTAACACCTTTAAGCCAAAGGCGAAAACCCAAACCAACACCAAGGAAGAGTACATGAAGAAGTGAAAAAAAAAAATGAAAAAACAATGCGCAGACAAGATAATCGAACAATTTCGCAAACACGAGTTCCGTCAGTCAACTGACACTTTTTCGTGTCCAATTCAAAACGAGGGAAGAGTTCCATGGTTCTGGGGGTGCCAGGAATGGGAATGGGGCATGCGGTCTGGTGAAAATCGATATGACATCAAGGAATGTTGTATCAGGGACAGTGTGGCACCAAAAACATCCGCATCCGTGATAGATGAGGCCAACATTGACACACAGAAAGTCTCAAAGGTAATGCCAAATCACTTGGCCGTGATTAGAAAGTGGCCAGTGGCTTATCTCGCGTTAAATTCAACCACAACCTAACCGAAAACGTGAGATAAGTTTTTCCGTCGGTTAGTTGGTTATTGGAAGGCAGCCAAAAAACGAAAATACAATTTATTTTTTCTAATGAATGAACTAATACGTTACGTATACAGCGAGTCTTTGAATGAGTTCTCTGTCAAAGGAGGAAATATTGCCTACGCACAGCGTGAGTTAATAGGCAACGCACAGCGCGGCGTATACGTAATATGCGCATTGAAAAAGTTTCATCGAGTTTGCACATTCAAATTCATTCATTTATTTGCCGTAAATCAGATGCTAATAATAGACAAGAAGTGACGTCTTCATGTTTGTGCTATAAATCATGAAAAATGTTTTGTATAAAGATAAAAATTGAGTTTCTTTAAATAAAATGCGGCAGCTCTTCAATGCAAAATTGTCTTCTATTTATTTTGAACGAGTAATGAAAATCTAACCAACGAAGTTAAGTATACGCCTAGACACCTTCTACCAAAATGCTTGAAGTTCACATTTTCGCTTTAAGGAACGTGAGAACGTGAGAACGTCAAACGTGAACTTTATGAAGAAAAACGACTTTCTGGGAACTCACTCCCGTTGACCCATTTTCCAGCTCGTATTTCCGTTTTCCCCCTTTGAGAGCAGGCCAGCATGTGAGTAAGTGTGCTGGCCTAGCCATAAAGTGAAATATACGAAAAAAAGATATTGCCCATATATTGTGTGTGCGTACTAAAACGTCTCTATAGCCACAACATTTTGTTTATCGAACAAACACATAACGTCATTTGGCCCCATGCTCGGACGGAGAACTGAATGGCTGACTTTGTGTGCTCCTCGCATGATTAGCAATTTCAAAAAGTTGACACTTAGCTGACGCATGAGGCGCATGAGGCGCCTCCTTCCACAGATTTTTCCATGTGGCCGAGGTCCAGAGACTAGAGTCAATGCAGCTGATTGGAAAAGCAATTAGAACTGAAGCCATTCGAACGAGGTTGCGATGCAAAGAGGCATTATCGAACGGGAGAAGCGGGATTAAACTGGAAGATTTATGGCACGACCAGCTTGGCCATCAAAATTTATGGCAATGAAAATAAACAATTTTCGCTCTCGAGCAAAAATAAATGGAGGGAAGTGTTAAGTAGCATATAACTAAGCGTTTAATATATATGCGAGGTATAACATGTTTGGCATGTGGATCCCGAGAGCTGCAATCTCGATGGATCCCCTGCCCCCCCGAAAACACCGCAATCGAGTGGCTGGTGGCTTCAAGTGGCTTCAGTTTATGGCACCTCTTGGCTGGCACATTAATATATCATCATAAACAGAGTCCAGCTAGGAAATATGAGCCATTGGCGTCTCCAGTTCTGAGCTCAGCGTTGTAGTGCAGTGAGAGTGGAACGCCATTAAATGTGCAAGCTGAGCGAAAAGATTGCACTTCAAAGGCAGTGCAATTGTTATTTTGACATTTATGGGCAGCGAAGGACCATGAAACTGCTGGTTTGTCTATCTGCGTCATATTGTATGTGGCAAAAAGTGTTGGCCTTTGATAAGAAGTTACTCATATCCCCCCAAGACGTAATCGGCAGAACGTTTATCTTTTAACCCACTGCGGAACAATAATCATGAAATATATCACGCAGTTTGATTGAGTTTAGTGTTGAAACTTTTTTCAAAACTTATGTAGTATAATTTTACAGTATTCAGTATTGAGGCTTAAAGACACTCACCAATTTCCCCAGTGGCAAGCTAACAGAATTAAGCCGGACAATTTATTTTTATTAACTGAGAGACCTTTACCACTTCACTTGAGCAATTACTTTGCCTTCTAGTTCCCCAAACTCGCAGTCCGCATGGCAACAGTAGCGAAAATGGCACGGAAAGCGCTCAACTTGCGGAAAAACTTCAGATCAGAGGCGCTCGGAATGTTTAGCCATTAAAAGCGCAGAAACTCAATAGGCGCCACTTCACAATAGTGCTTGTTCAGAGGTGGAGGGGTTCAATAAATAAGAGGCAGTGCTCGATGCCACCACCTCCAGAGTATGGCAGGCCAATAATAATAGTGCTCCGGCACAAGGGAACCCTTCATTCAGTCTATAATATGTATTTATGAATACCACTCACAATGCCAGCCGTACCGCTTTTCCTGACCAGCAAATTCGACGGCAGGATTTGTGGCCCAAAGTTGATTATTACATCAGAGTGCTAATCAAAAGTTGCAATTTGTGCCGAAACAATGAGGCTTTATGTAACTTTTTTCGGATTCAGCTGTCAGGAGAAATTCAGAAAATTTAGAAGGCAAGAAATCGTATGGGTATGTGAGTATAGTATGTGTGTGCACGTGCCTCCAAAATAACTATGATTTTCGACACAAACTCGCACAAACAAACCGGGCAATATAGTGAGAGAGGCACATATGTGTGAGGAAAACTGATTGAAATTTCGGGCAGAACCAAGCTGGAAGCTGTTATTTTAGCCTTGATGGCTGGGAAATTCGAGGCAAGCCAAAAGTTAAATACGCTATTCTAGCCTTAATACGGATAATAAAGTATAGAATTTGTAAGCCAACAATTTTTACTTTCACCGTTTACTGGATGAAATGAGCTTAAAAATTTTCGGAAAATTAATTTGAAAATAAGAATTAGAAATAAATTTCTAAACGCTACACTAAAATCTAACGAACTAATAACAATTTATTAGAAATTGGCTTTTATTTTCTCAGGTATCATTTACTCTACTCTGCTTTCAATGGGATTAAAATTCATTTATTCAGTTCTTTTGAAAATGGTAATTCATTCAAGGATGCTTTCAGCATAAAATAGCCCAAAGTTAAACACACTAAAGAAGAGATTTTTAAATTCAAATTGAGCACTTCTCAGCTTCGATTAGGGTATCCGTTGGCCTATTGACCTTTTGCGTTATCCTATTCCTACCATTTTCGTTTCCTATTGGGAATTGTTGGCAATTGCTTACCCTTCTGGCAGGATCCCCTCGTTTTCCTTCTCAATGAAATTAGCTTCAGCCGAGCGGATGGCAACGACAATGCGACAATGTCCTTGACATTGCGGGCAGGAAAGCTGCAAAATAAACAGGAAAATAACTATTTAATATTCAGCCCCGGGTAGGAAGATTGGAAAAATATGGAAAATTCGAGTTATCGTCTTGTGCCTGCTCTTGACTTATTAACATTTTATGCGATACAAACAGACAATGGAAACTAACAATAAACAATCATTTTGCTAAGTAGTTGAGTCAATAAAATGGGGGAAATATTTTTCCAGCCCCCATGCAAACAGCAATAATACCCCTATTGTCAGTTGCAGCTTAAGTGTAGATGTATGTTGATATACATTGAATGTCTTGATATTTTTGGGCGTTTCTGGTTCGAAGTTCGAACCCAACTCAATATTCCCTTGGCATATCAATGGTCGAAAGGTGGCAGGTTTCATACGCTCTCATGTGACAAAGAAGTTGGTCAAAGTCACAAAGGTTGCCTGCCATAAATCAATGATTTCGCCCTGAAAAGGACACTGATTACTCGACCTCTGGCATCGAGGGTGGTGCAGTTCAAGTTATGTCAGCTAATGCTCAACAAAAGACCCATTGAACTCTGTGGTGGATGATCAGTTACTCTGCCCAGATTTGTCAAAGGCAAATTGTGAAGTTGTGATGTTCGAATTTCTTACCTGTCGACTTTTGAGAAAGCATTTTGAGTGCCTCCATTTAAGTCGATTAGTGAAATTGTTTGTTGCCCTTTGGCAGCTGACTGAATTTCTGGATGTGTCTGTGTGTGTCTGTCTGCATCAGATGGCAACTCGAATCAATTGAGGCAAACTTCGACGATGCCAAAGTTCAAAAAGTGCCACTCAACGTTGTCCCCTGCCCTTTGCCCTCCGGCTATTCAACGCTGCCAAAATATTTTCAGTCGGCTGACTTGCGTAAGTTTGTGTGCGGAATGAAGATTGACAGCTTAATGTATTTTCGCGCTTATACGATCTCAAACATAGCCGCTGCGCATCCGTCTTTTGTTGACTAATTTTCCGTCTTGTGGCACGCAAATTTCGCATTTCTCGCCGTTAAGTGCAACAATTAGCAAATTAAATACAACTTTCCCATGAGTCCAGCTCACACTCTTTTTACTTTCTAGCAACTCTGACACTAAAAGTCAATTAAGAAAAGTTTCTGCTGTCCGACGGCCCAATTCTTTAATCAAAAGGAAAAACAAGAAATATTCCTAATGAAATATAAATTAAAATGTAAAATTTTCCATTTCAGAGAGAAATGTTTTTTTTCCATTGCTCGTACAGACAAATTTAATCGATTGGTATTATTTAATACCCAGACAGCAAACTTTTCCAGCCAGCTTTCTATTCGTCTTCTTTTAAATGACAAATCAAATCGACTGATATAATTTTTCATTGAGAATAGTGAAGGTCTTTCAGTCCATTGATTTACGGGTGACACAAGGCTCTCAGAAGCTCAGCGAATGCAATAAATTTTAAGTAAGTCAATTGGGGAATTCTTTGGCGATTGCGAAGTTGATTAAATTTTTCGATGTTCTGGAATCATTTTTGATTAGCACGCGGCACAAGCATGGCTTAAAAGTTCAACACGAGCTTAAACCCCAGTCACGCATGTCAAATGATGTTTATATTTCTTGGTTTTACGATGTGCGAAGCTGCGAGGTCCAATAAAAATGGGGCAAGAGTGAAATCACTTGAAAATGGTTTTATATACTCAAACTACAGACAAGACTAGTAATTTAGTCAACTAAAAATTGAATAAGATTAAACAGTAATGTCTAGCATATAGAAATCTTATTAAACCTCTGAGCTCATGTTGTAAATAAAACAAAAAAGTATAGACAAGTATTAAATTAATATATGTAATATAAACGTTAATAAAGCTAAGGAAAGTTAGGTTCCTTTGGTTGGCTTTCTTGGGTTATAATTATAGTGTAGACCAACTTAAGCTGATTGCACAGTTCATACGTACACATATCAATTTCATAAAAGCCCTAATTAGCAAATTGATAAATATTCATATGTATACGCTATCTAGTGATTTATTAGAGTATTGTTGGGTATGCTATTTTCATAAAACCCAGTGATTAGTGATATAGAATGTGCCACATTAAATTATCGCCCCAGTAAAAAATTGTTGAAATATTTAAACTGAAGGTATCTGTAAAGTGTGATTGACGTTCGGGCACTCACTAAACGCCATTATTGCATTACAAACATGACAAGTTTGACAGTTTCAAACAACTTAAATTAAAAACTTTCCATTCCGTCAACAAGTTGCAAGGTAACAAGCTGCGAACAAGTAATTCTAAAAAAAAAACAATTCTTACACCTACGTTCCGTTGACCATTTAACATTGAAAATGATTGTAATGGAAAAATTCGTTCACTAGGTTACCTAAAGAGTACTGAAAAAAAGAATCACAGCTCAGGACCATATTGCCTCTTTATCTCTTTATCTTGCTAAGACACTCATATCCCTTTCGCCAAAAACAAAGCACAAACATTTCAATAAGCCCAAATCACCCTGCTGAAATAAGGACCCAGAAAAAAAGCCGCAAAAACGAAACCAAGTCAAAAGGCCGGCGCTGAGAGGAAAGTCGGGGGCCAGAAGACTGGAAGTGTTAATGGCCTTAATAGCCAAACGTGATGAGCGTCAAGTGGACAAACAAGCCGCACAGTGTGTGCCGGCCAAATAAATCAGCTCGAAGAGGTGAACAAAAAAAAACAGCCCCTCATCGATATTTACTTGCGATCGTGGACGGCGGGAGGGCGGAGGTGCTGAAGGATGCTGGCACGTGGCTAAAAGGAACTTAATACCTCAGGGCGATCTCCGCCGAGGATGCTGCCCAGAAAAGGATTGAATTACTCGGCTGCCGGGTCAGCTGTAGGTTAATGTCCTGCCGTACTTTAACCTCTCCACCAACGAACAAGTTTGAACCCCCGAAAAACTGGGTTAGTGGCACAAAACTATTGAGATAGATGCCTTTGTCTATCGATCATTGGCGTAGTTTCGCTTTTGTGTTGCATTCTTTTTTTGGCACGAATCAATATTGATTACAAATCCAATTATGCACTTTTCGTACATCCATCATACGCAGCGTTGGCCAGCCACTCACAGAGCACAAATAATTTGCATGCAAGGCTGATTGATTGCCCAGTGGCTAAAAGGCAGCTGCATTTTGACCTTAAAAACATTTAAAAGCATTTAAAATGCAATTACTGGGCAGTGGAAAATTCAATTGATGCGCATCCACTCATTTACATATTACATTAACTTCCGCTGCTGGGAAATTGAATTTATTTCGGCTCGCTTAATTTACTTAAATATTGAAAAAAGAAATGTAGGTACATAAACTCAAAGGGCAAACAGCGAAAGCTCTGCGACTATTTACTTTGCATTCGAAAGAGGATGGAAGGGGTTAAGTGTGCAGTTCAATAAACTCGTCCAAATAAATAATATGCAAATAGCGTACATAATATATATGCGATAAATGCAAGCAATTTTGAATCTTGCAAATATCACGCCAAGAATTGCAGTCCCCCCACAACGATTTTTCGTTTTCATATATATTGCGGCGTGTTCTCTGGAGCCTCCGGTGCATTGGCTTTTGGGAATTTCGGGTTGAAGGGCGCTCACTTGAGTTCGGACATGATTTTCTCCTCTTTCCACTCATTTTCCTCATCCCGAACTTGTTATTGTCTGGCGACAATGGATGCGACTTCAGCCGGTGGCGGGTTCAAGGTACACATGCCAATGAATAAGCCTGCCGCGATGGGGGCTTTCCTCTGAAATAATTTTCCAAGATGATTGGCACCCTGTCGCTGGCTGTGTCACTGTAAAGTGTTGTTGCAAAAATTCACTTTAATTATACATATTTATTTTTTCATGTTTCCAGCCACCATAGCTATCTGCTGCGATATTAAGCACTCAGGAGCGAAAACACTTTGCGCCAAAAGTACTAATTGGTAGCCAGTCAAGCGAACAAACCTTTACCCTAGTTCAACACCTTTACCCAAATTCAATGCGTACAGTTGCCGGCAAAAGTGTTGAAACTCAAGGCGAAGTGCGCTGATAGGCTATTGCCCCATATATGAATTAATCCAGCAAATCAAACGCAACTTCGACGATTCGAGCCCAACCCAAAATCAGCCACGCGTCAAAGTTTGCGCTTTTGATGAAAATTCGCGCAAGTTAATTAAATGGGCTATGTGTTGTATATCGGACATGTGATTATTGTGGCCGCGGTTTGTTATTATGGTGGCTATATAACCAATATTAGCGATAAATATTCATAGAGGCCAAGAAAACAGGCAGCGGGCCATAAAATTGTTTGCCCAGCCACTTAACAGGCCAGCGTTTTGATTGTTGTTACTACGCATGTTGCCACATTTTGAGTTACTCTCTCTGTGCTTTTCGTCGCCACTGGTTGGTGCAAAAAATATGGCGGCATTTTTTATGGTTTGCTTTTTTGCCAAAAATAGAATGCGTCAATTAAATGTGTAAATAGCTTTTTCCGCCACCCCCATACGGATTTAATTACCCCACACGAATCAGGCGTGTATCATCGATTGCACGCGTCTCAAATGCAATGTTTATCTGGCCTCTTGGCTACAAAATACATTGAAAAATGGCTACAATTTCCATACGCCACAAACACTTTCCTTCTTGATTGATGGAGCTGGCCTTGAAAAAAATGCGCATTCGCACTGTTGCGCGCACAAACAGCTCAATTCTGTTGCTTAGCCATGCTGGGCAATTGATTTGTCCCCTAAGCATTTTTCATTTTGCATATCATCCTGCAGGATGTCCTGAAAGTTGAGTGGCTCTTAGCCTTGAGCATTGCATTATGTGGGATTACCAGATGTGTTTTTCCGTGTGCAATCGGAATGTCAAAAAGTGAGCCCACATCCACACCAAACTGACATTTGCATTGGTCAACCGATAAGCTAATGTCAATTCAAAGAATTCAAATTTGCACCACAGCTGCGAGTGTGCACATTTTCACATTTGATTAGCTCGGATCGCTGCGGCAGAAAACCCGATTTACGGGGCAATTTTAATATGACAATTTCCCCGGCGAACATCCAATCACGAGGACCAACAAAGACTGCCGCTGACACCGCATCAACTGGAAAAAAGGGCTGACATGAAGCCGCAGGACTCGGTGATGCGATTATACGGAGTCTGGTCTCTGGGCTCTGGGGTCTGGGGATTGGGAAAGCTTTCAACTTTCAGGCGAATCCTGACACTGCACAGTCGACTGAAACAATTTGGTGCGGCACAGAGCAAAAATGTTCGCCAGTGTGGTCAAAAGTCCACAGAAAAGGTATTTGACACAATAAATTGTTTAATAAAAAGTGGGACATTTTTTACTATATATTATAAAATATCAACTTTTTTACATATTTTGTTGCTTATGATGTGGCTTTTACAACTTTCCATACATAAACTCTTTAAAGTTGATTATTTTTAAGGTAGTATGTTTCTAGAGTTACTATTTGTGCATATATATAGTTATGCTTTTTTTCTCCGTGTTACTATGTATTTTTGTCTGGAGCCGCTGATGACAAATGTCAAACGAAGCTCGAGGGCAAACAAAGAATGCAGCACAATTGGGCATCAATCATGCGAAAAATTGATTAGTTCAACTTTTATCACCCCGACCCAATCTGCTGCTCTTCGAAATATTTGTGCGCATTTGACACGCTCCATCGTTATTAACGATCCGGAGAATGGGCCCAGATTATTCCACGACCAAGTGATGCGATGCAACCAGGGTGTTGGATGTCAAAGCGAATCAAAGGCGATGATGAGCAATGAGCTTGGCTTTAAATTTCTGTGTCAATAGATTCGATCTGGCATTCTGTCAACTTAAATCTATAGCATACACTTGAGCGCACGAGGCCAATTGAAACGAGCAAAAGAGAAAAGTCAGGCGCTTGCTGCCATTTCCGTTGCGATTCCGTAAAAATGACAATTTTCATTGCGCTCACGGCAGTTCGTTATATTTTTCGAAGCGGAAATGCACTTGAAAGTGCGCACGGATTTCCGGCTTACAATTACGTCTTAATGATTAAAGCCAAAGTGATTGGTTGAAGGCGTTGAGCGGCGGAAACTGCATTTCCTTTTTGCCATGCTAAATGAATGCAATTAGGCTGAGAATTTCCCCCATCGCAGCTGCTTGAGTTTCGTCCTTACAGTTTACGGCTTTGTTTACATGGGAGCCAAAGAGCTGCAGGATGACAGGCCGACAGCTGCTTGGCCGTATAATTTATGGCCCCGCAATCTGCGGTATCTGATTCCGGCCAAAAATTACTCAGCAAAGTGTGCGTTAAAGTTTTATGTGTCACTCATACGCCATGGTGCACTTTCCGATGCCACACACAGGCGAGCACAGTGAACATTTCGCAAAGTACTCTGTACTCTGTATTCTGTATTCTGTACTCTGTGCTCTGTGCTCTCCGGTCTCTAGTGGGTCTTTCGCTCATGTTTTTAACATTTCTTCTGAAATATGTTTGCTAAAAGTCGACAGGAAATGCACATATCAGAAAGCAAACTTTTACTTCGTTGTTGCGTTTGTTAATTTAGTGGAAAATAGCTTTTTGGACACGGACAACTGAGCACGCAGCTGTGAGATTAGTTCTATGGTTATTTTGGCTTGCCACGTGTCTGTTTAAAATGCTGTAGCCGAGTAGCGGCGAATGAAGTGTGCTTATAATTGCATTAATGTGGTGTGTTTAATACTGCTACCAACTCGCTGAAAACCGTACTCGGACTGAGTCTTACACGAATTAGCCTTAATTACCAGTAACAGGAGCAACTCTCTCCGGTGTCTAGACGTGCAAATTGTTACATTTTGGCGCGTTTGCTTATTACACGGCTGGCATAAACACCTCATTTATCTGTCCATCACTTTGAATTGTGCGCGTTGACAATAGCTAGTGGTGTTACAGACACAATAATAGTAATTTACAAAAAAGAAAGGGGAAAAAGGGATAATGGCGAGCGAAAGAAAGGGAAAAAGAAAGTTGACTGCAAAACACATTTATGATGATCTTTTAGGACTGTGAACTATCGGCAGCTGATAGACAGACATGGAACACAATGCTCATCACTTGCCAACGCTGCGTTGTTACTTTGGAGCCACATTGTAAATTATAACACCCATACGCCGCGTGGTCCCTGCTATCTGTCATTGACAGTCAGACATCGGTAGAACGACCTCCAGCGATTAGTTAGCACGTGTGGGGCGGAGTTCTGAAGAAGAGCTGAAGCTCTGACGAGCGTTTTCCATGTGATTATGCAGCTGCCAGTGGCTGCGGGGGGCGGGGAAATTTACCAACGACGGTAAGTCGAGCATGGTTCACGTGTCCGGGCTTTTTCTCATTTTTAACTGGCTCCTAAAATTCGCTTCCCCGCAGACACGTGAGATGGGATAACACGCTTAGCGTCGTTGACGTACGTACTTGCAAATAAATTGTTTATGTGTTTGCGTTTGGGCCAACACGGCAGGAAAATAAAAAAATACACAAAAAAAAAGCACGGCCATGAAAATTAATGTGCATATTTTCATGACAGCCAACAATTTGCATATCAAGTGCCATTGGCAGTCGGATACTGCAGAAAGGAAAAAAAAATGTCACAGGGAGTGCGTTCTCACTTTACGGAGAAATTGAAAATGCTTTATTGTTTTTCATATGCATATGAATGCTGATTGGCATTCTCAGGACTGGCGCCAAACTTTTGCCGGCCTAGCAAACAAAATCTAATCGAGTTGTGAATGAAAAATAAATAGCGCATAAATTAAATATGATTTTCAGTTCTCCTTTTGACCCCTGACCTGCTTCCCATCTTTAGGCGGAATTTCAGAGCTGGCAAAAGCCAAAAGCACAAAACGTTGAGCTAAGGGTGGCTAAAGGGGAGAGAAAAAAAAGGAAAGTACAACAGTTTCCTGTGGAAACACAAAACAGTTAAAAAACAAAAAACAAAAATAATGCCCGCAGTCATGCACAAATTTTATTGCCTTTATGCCAAGTGGGGTGGCCGAGTTAGGGCTTTCAAGGAGCCCACTTTGCAGCGGGGGAACTTTGTTTATTCGGCATCAGGCAAGAGCAACAAACAAGCCAAGTTCGTCATAACAGGAGCCCTGAGTTTGGCCCCAAAAAACCCAGTCATACCACATCCTCACCAAATTTTAGTTTTGCATTTCTCCGGAATCATTTCCCATTTCCAGCTCTCTCGCTTGACGAAACACAAACTCTGAAATGCCAACGTTACCACTTGAATACTAGAAAAAACATCTACTACACTTTCGCCCTGAAGTGGCCACGTCCTCCGGCGGGAACGAGACAAGTATTTTATTTAAGTAATTATGCATAGATAAAAAGTGAGTCTTGTGAGAAAAACCAGACAGAATACAGAAGACAGAAGTGTTTTACCTTTGTTACCGCAGACGACTCTGACATGGGTGTTGCAAATGTGTGTGGCTAAGAGCTTTATAAGTGTTTATTTACAACGCAGTACTGCAACCTTGGCTTTATATGGGCGCACCTAAGGTGGGAAAGGTGTAAACAGCCACAGTTTCACTTCATACGTAAATATATAAATGTTTAACAGTTTAAAAAAATGCTGAACTCTCTTGGTAGGCAAAAGGGGAGAGTCCTTTTATTTTAATAAAAAATAGTTACCATGCAGAGCTGGTCATGCTTTATTTTTGATGTGAACGAGTAAATATGGCCAGTAGTGACCCCTGGGACTTTGAAGAAGCACGTACTCACACAAATTCAGATCCAAATAGAGGCACTCGCTCCCACATGCCTGCATTTATTTGCCTTTGTGCAGTGCAGCGTGCAAATAAAAAACGAGTAAGAGTAAAGGCATTTACCCCCGAAACAGTGCCAGTGTAATGCTGTTAGAAGCTGGCCTTTCTCGTGGAGGCAGGACCTCCTCCACGAAGCCCTTTCCTTTTCCATTCCCCCTTCGCTGACCCACCTTGCTGCTGTCACCTTCTCGCCGCTCTGAGTGGCAACCCAACCTCAGAAAAAAAACCCTTTAGAGTTCGCCCTCCACGCACTTGCACTGCTGTTGTTTCTGTCGCCATCTTTGTGCAGGGACAAAAGCGTTTTCGTCGAGTGTGACAGTGGCAAATTCCTCCCTTCGTCATCGCCACCCTGAGCTAGGATATTAAAACGGAGAACCAGAGGTCTGCCGGTTTACCTTCGCCGGAATGCCAGACTTGTCCTAGCTGAGCGCTACAAATCCTTTCCTTTTCGGCTTAAGGATAAATATAAGCTGCCCATTAAACCTTTAGTTTAGCACCAGCCACTTCAAAAATATATATACTCGTATATTGCACTAAAATAGTGCTAGCATATAGCTTAAAAGCGGGGTTTCAGTCACAAGAATAAAAGTATGAGAATACCTTTATATTTTGAAATTGCTTAGGCATTTGCTACAGTTTTCTCGCAGTGCGCAGCAACTTTGGCTATGCAAATCTTGCTGATGAACTGAGGACAACTCGCCTTGCGTGAGTAATAAACAATTTGCGCCGGCGAGGTCTAATGCAATTTCTCCTGGCATTGAGCGGGTGTTTGGCGGGTGTCATGAGCTTGCACATAATTGCATTTCGTTGCGAGTCCCATTCCCAGCCTTGGGCAACCAGGGAGCTGGCTCTGGTGCTCCTTCTCCATCCAACAATCCAGGCATCCTGGCATCCGCTGCCCAATCCCCCAGCACTTAATCAAATTGAGCGCTCCAACAAATGTCAGTGAACCTTGAGGAGCTGCGTGGAGTGTTGGCCCTGCAATTATTTGCCACAGTCGTCCACACAGTTGGCACAAGGTTCAAGAACAGCAGCTCGGCATGAACTTGACGATTGTCAGGACATTCGCCTGAGCGCCATAAAAAGGAAATGGAAAAGCCGAGGAAAAACAGTGGGAAAACAGATGGAAAACCAACACGACAACAGCACGTACCAAGTGCTCCGGGTGCCAACTAGTTTAGTGTTGAAAATTGCATGCCCATCTGGGGACAGCAGGCGCAGATCTTCAGCTTAGCCGGAACTGCAGGTGCTCCGGATCAGGTGGCCATAAGATGGCGGGAGAGTTGTTTGGGAATTCCGGGCCAAAGTGGTCGTGTCCACGCTGAAATTTACATTTCCTGTGCCGCTGGTCCAGACCATAAAGTAATTTGTTTAATTCCATTAGTGCGCTCGACTACGTGCCCGGCATTAAAATACCGCACAGCGGCCAATGCCCGTGTGAGTTGGGGTATTTTTTTTCATCTCAGCCGGTGAGCGGTGGTTCACTATACACAAAACCACCATAAACCACCCACCCACCACCCACTGACCGTGGACAGGGAATGATCACGCAGCGGGCACGGGGCTCATTGAAAATTTGTGCCAATTAGAGGCGCCTTGTTTCTGGTCTACAGGCTCCGTGGGGCGTCGTGACATCGTCGGACCACGTGGAGTTTCGAAAATCAAATGTTCTTCTCCCTCTGATACTTTTTTCCCCTCACGGTGATTGAGAGAGAAAATATTGAGAATAAAATATCATCCAACCACAATATTTGCATCAAAATACCTTTCTGATTTCATTAGCCATTACCGTAAGCTAATGGAAAACCAATTGTATCCTACACAACACAAGTTTTGGATGATAAGTATTATACGTATAATAAATAAATAAAAATTATAAAAACTGCATAGTTTTTATTTTCCGTGTATGTACTGGATGTTGGGGCCCAACGTACGTATACATCTAATGAATTTTTAATGCACTTTCGCCTTGCACTTTCCAGCGCACTGTGTTTGCTTAGTTGTCGCGTTCGATTGATGTTAGCAGAGGTGGCAGCCGGCTTTATGGGGTTAAGGGTGGTGGGGTTAAGCGGCGCAGGACAGACGGGCTCGCTGTGATAGGGTTGTTGTGTAAGCCAAAGTGACACAATTGGAATGCGCGTGGACATGTCGCAGGTGCTGCTCGGATTAGCATTGAAAAATAACTCTGCTGTCGGCACGGGAAAAAAGAAAAAGCTGGTTGGAATTGATTGTTTAGAAGGGATAACGAGAAGCCAAGAAAAGGATGCAAGCCAATCATTTATAATGGACACAATTCGCAAGCAGATTGGGCAATTTATGACGCGTTTTCCAGATGATGTATTTAAAGTAACATAGCGCAACATCTGTGATGTTATTGGAAAAACCCCCTAAAACGTGTGTCCTTCGATGTACTTAATGGTATTTTGAAAAGCTTACCTATTATACTTGCTTATACGCGTTATTGTATTGAGTGATGAATTCTAAAGGTAAGCAGCTATCCCGATATCGTTACTTATTCCGCAGTCACAAGTTTATTCAAAGGCATCAGTATTTCATTTCTATTTTTTACTCACATTTTGCAATATTAACGAAATTGTTGGTAATAAAATATAATAAATGACTGAGTTTAATAACTGGTAGTTGGCAATTTGTTGCGCTTGGAACGTGATCTATCCGAGCACTTTCATTAGCCATTCCCCGGCGACACATTAGCCAGCATTATTCATGTCCGATGACTGAGCGAAATCAACAACTCGGCCTGTATGAGTTATGGCCATGAATATATCTTGTGCGCCTGCTCCACTGATCTGCCTCCCTGCCGCCGTTTAATTCGAGTCCGAGTCCGACTTTTTGCATGCCAGCTAATCGCAGGAAATTGTCGGGTTGGCTGCTTTCTTTAATCCACATGCAGTTCGTTCATGTCTTAATTTCCGCAAACGATGCGCTGGTTATATCATCCTGCGGGGTAAATATACCCGCCTAGCGCACAATAATAATACGTGCAACTGGCCATACCCCTTTTTATACCCGTTACTCGTAGAGTAAAAGGGTATACTAGATTCGTTGAAAAGTATGTAACAGGCAGAAGGAAGCGTTTCCGACCATATAAAGTATATATATTCTTGATCAGGATCAATAGCCGAGTCGATATGACCATGTCCGTCTGTCCGTCTGTCCGTCTGTCCGTCTGTCCGTCTGTCCGTCTGTCCGTCTGTCTGTCCGTCCGTATGAACGCTGAGATCTCAGGAACTACAAAAGCTAGAAAGTTGAGATTAAGCATGCAGACTCCAGAGACATAGACGCAGCGCAAGTTTGTCGATTCATGTTGCCACGCCCACTCTAACGCCCACAAACCGCCCAAAACTGCCACGCCCACACTTTTGAAAAATATTTTCATATTTTTTCATTTTTGTATTAGTTTTGTTATTTTCTATCGATTTACCAAAAAACTTTTTGCCACACCCACTCTAACGCCCACAAACCGCCCAAAGCTGCTACGCCCACACTGTTGGAAAATGTTTTGATATTTTTTCATTTTTGTGTTGGTTTTGTAAATTTCTATCGATTTGCCAAAAAACTTTCTGCCACGCCCACTATTACGCCTACAAACCGCCAAAAACTGTGTTTAAGACTCTCCTTCTCCCTTCCACTAGCTGAGTAACGGGTATCAGATAGTCGGGGAACTCGACTATAGCGTTCTCTCTTGTTCTAAATGCGGATATGCTCCCGGTATCCTCAAGGCGACTCTAAGCTGGCATGTGTGTCTGTGTGTGTTTGATAACTATAAAAATTGAATAAAACTGGGTGGAGTCCTGGCGCACAAGCACACATATAAGTTGGGTACACATATGTATACATATATAGTTATATGGTTCACCTGCATTCTTTTCCATTTTGCCGTTCACTCCTTTTGCTACTGCGACTCGGGTATCGATTTTCCAGTTAAACCGCCGCCATTTTTAATGGCTTTCATTACTTGCGCTTGTCTTGACTTGTCCCCTACTTTAACTCCACGCCCCCATTTCCGTTTCCGTTTCCGCATTCGTTAGCCTCACTTTGCCTTTCGCTGCGTGAGTTGATTGAGTAAGAACGGCATCTATTTTTCGCGACCTTCATTCATCACCCAATTTAATTAGGCTTCTCGTAATAAAGTTAATATTCTTGTCACGTTCACATGCATCCTTTAATGGATTTTGAAAGGAAACGGGAAATAGCCGGACAAAGGCGAGTTAATAATGCATGCTGGCCATTTGGCCGTTTGCTTGGCAGGGAAGTAAAATTCTGACATTACGCATACGCCACATGTAACGTTAAACCGCTAACGGGCCACAAAAGACCCGGTAAAATCACAGCAGACATTGCCCCGTTTTCCTGCTGCACTGCAAGAAAGTATATGTTAGATCGCTACATATGTGCGGCTCATTCATAAAAGAAGTATTTTAAAAAAGTTTCCAGGTTGATCAGATATACAGATATTGCAGACGTAGATAGTTTCTATTAACATTAACTCAATAAAACACCATCCAATAAATCAACTGAACACTGGAGTTTTTCCAAGTGGACATGAGTGTTCCAATGTGTTAAGCATGTCCATATAGAACCACCAGCCTAGGGCAAAGCAATCGTGGAAGAGCGTCGCTGAAATCTGACTATGAAGCAGAGGGCATTCCTCATTAAATATTTACACTTTCATAAATGCGTGAGTGCATTCAGAGGTCCTTAAATATTTTATGGCCCTAACGCAACCAGTGAAGGTGAAGGCCCCAAAACAAGAGGCCTCACACAAAAGTGGAAAGGAAAAGAGGGCGGCTGAAAAAAAAAAAAGAAAAGGAAAACCATACAAGCGTGAAAATCGCAGCACCAACAACCAATGCAATGTTTGTCCACGGCGACGTAAGGCGGTTGCCCATCATCTTCATGTTTCTTTTCATATTTTTGGCTCATTAAGAGTCAGACCGAAAAAAGGTGCAGGTCACAAAGAAGTTCAGACTCGTAATTGTTGCGAAGTGACAGTTTGTCACAAAGCCAAAAGACAGAAAGCTCTCAAAATGAGTTGGGGTTTCGGATTTGGGTATCCAGTTGGTCTGAGTTATTATTCAGAAGCTCATCTGGTTCGCTCGTCCTTTTCTTTTCTTTGTCTGTGTCCCGTGGACTTTCGAATTATTTCAGGCAGAAGAATGTTTCAATGTAATTATGTGGGAAATACACTTTGCCATAAGGCATGTGTGGCATACTCGCATTTTAAATCAAGCAGCCACATTGACTTAATTGATGAATGCCCCTTAACCCGCTCTGTAGATAATCTCATTTCCAGATAAAGCATTTAATTGCAGTTTTCCGACTTTGCCATTGTTTTTGCGGCTGATGTAATGGATAAATTTGCATATTGCCCTGGAGCGAATGCGCAACTTTTAGGGCCATTAAATGCACTTTTAATTATTATTATTTCACCCAATGCAAGCTTATCACCTTCTCGCTTGGCCAATTTCACGTTTATAATGTGTTCACTTTCCGCCATTAAACGGAACGAGTAATGGGCCAATAAAAATGCATGCGACAATTTTCGACTAATGTTAACCATAAATCCGTAACGTAACGGACGAAAACAAACAGAAGCCAAGAAGCAAACAGATGGGTGGTGTATTTTCTCGGGCGCTAATTAAAATATACAAGCCACAGTACAGCAGCCACAATGCGTCAAATGTGGCGTATACGTAATGTGTAATTAAACACATGTACACAATATGTATGTAAGTACGGTGAAGAGGGGAAAAGGACTATCCGGGGGGTATTCCCCGTTTTCTCGGTTCGTGCGAACGCCTAATTGAATGTAAGCAACAAGGAGGACAATATAAAAATGTGTCTGGCTCTGCTGATCCTGGTAAATCAGTCGAATTACCCACAATGGCGCTATAAAATTGCACTGTGCTCATGTTTAGTTTGATGCCGCAGCACGTAGCGTTGATGTTTTGTGCGTTTTGGCCCCACCAAAAAAAAAAAAAGAGGCAGCATCAACGCTCAGGAATGCGTAGAAGGCAGTAAGTTAAATTAAAATTTCATGGCTTCCCGTGCCCGTGGATTCGCTTTCATCTCATTGGCTCCTTCTGCTCTTTGGTAATCAAATCAGCGACAGTTTCGTGTGTAAAGGAAATGCCACGGAATCCGGGTGAATAAATCTGCTTCAGCAGATTGTCTGCTTTTCCAGGCGACTTAATGCAGGTAGATCGGATTATCAAGTATACGAATTTCGAGGTAATTGAAGCCATTTAAATTTTATTGCAAGCATTTTATTTGCGTAAAATAATTACTATCACGGGAAACGCATTTGCTGAGCCAAACAAATATTTAAATATTAACGAGTGACAAACATCAAATTTTCACACCAAATGCCAACGTTTATTTTTTGTCATTAAAAGCATCATTATATTTAACTATCCTTATGTCACCGCTTATTACACATTTTTACAACTGAATTGTTATTGATATCCCTCTCCGTAAAAAAATTATTATTTAATAAGTATTTTAGTTAAGAGCATTATTGCGCCATCGATCGCGTGGTGTTAAAATTCAATACAGGGCGTGAGTTGAGTTCGATTAAAAAGTCACAGTTGAACAGAAATTATTAATGAGCAGCCACACATCCCTGTTGCTTTGTATGCATAGTTAACTTTTTATAAATTAAACTTGACACAAAATACATTATTGGCGAATTCCACAGACGACCAACTGGCATAGTTTTTTTAGAGTAATTTAAATTTGCTGCGGCACCAAACTTTCGACAGCCGTGAAAATGAGTCCGCGAAAGTTTCAATGCCGACAGAGGAAATGGTAGTATGGTGGTAGAAAACGAAACTACTCACTCAGTTAATAAATTATTTAGTGTGGGAATTCACTGGGCTTTATCGCGACACTTTCTTAACCAGTTCTAATAATTGATCGTTAGTTAATTGAAATGTTTTGCTTATGCGGCGATGGCTCGATAACTGGCGCACTGATCGATTTTTATGCAAATGACCCAACAAGTCGGCGGCAACTGATTCGAAACTCGGCCAGCGGGAACTTCAAAACTCTGGCCGCAGCGAGTGCAGTGCGTCGAAAGCCGATACCGAACCGAAAGCGCATTCGAATCGCATCGGATCGAGCCGAAGTCGTAGTCCTGGAACGAGGACACGTCTGCTTGCCCTTTTGGCCAGCCCCTCCCGTTCTGTTGGCCTGGTTGCCATATCGACTGTTTGCCTCGGGACTCAAGACTCGAGAATCGAGAATCGGGACGGGACTCGGTCCCCCAACTCAACTCAGACTCGGGCTTCTTGGGCACTCGGCTCGACTGCTGCGTTCAGAGTTCGTTGCGAAACTGTCTGCTTTAGGCCACGTTTTTTTCGCCACTTGGCCTGGCCAACTTCCTGCACACAAGTTCGAGTTGGATGCTCCTTCCGCTGGCCCGAAAGTTGGGTGGTAAACACAACATAAATTGCTTGCTTTTTGGCAGTTTCCGCTTCGGTGATGTAAGTTTTCGACACTTGTTGTTTGTATCTCTGCAGAGCTCTGGTGCAAACTTTTCCCAGCCGGGACATGCTAATGAAAGTGGAAACTTGGAGCCATCTTCAGGGACTTTTGATAAAGAAAACTTTTCAAACTTCGACCAAAACGCATTGATGGCACATTGATTTCCATGCTGACGTTGATTTCCTGGAAGAGACAAAAGACGACTCAACGAGTTCTAGAAGCTTCGATGTCATTCAATGCGGATAGGTACTCACTCTCATATTTCATTTACACGTGGCGTGCCACAGACTGCCGCAACAATAAAGCAAAACACAACCCCCAGAAATCAACACCCATGCCCCAAAGCGTCCCTTTGCAACATGTTCGACTTGACTTGAGTTGCAACTGGCTCGATGTGTCCGCTACATGTTTCAATTGGCGCAACGGAAACTTTCGCCGGTTGGGAGTGTTTGGATTGAAAAGTGGGAGTTTGGGGCGCTTGTGGGTTAGGTAACGCTGGTCTTAATTGGGTTTGCTGGGCTCTGGAAGTGCAACTTGGTTTGTGGCACAATCGGTCGCTATCGCATGTCAGAGTTCATGGCGGTCATTAGCTTTGGGGTTTTAGAGACCCTAAAACGAGGGTGCCCTAAAAAGGTCAGTTGGTCACATTCGCAACGGTATCGGGATCTCGTAAAAGTCTCGATTTCAGCAAAAGCTCGTTTTATCATAACGAAGCTGGGTCAAGCACCTCCTTTCCAGAGATGAAAGTATCGAATTACCCAGCAGCCAGCGCAGTTAAGTTATTAACCCGCGCATCGAACACAAATTTCTGCCCCATCAGCAACAGGAAACTGATTAGTTTTGGTAGCCGAACTTTAGTAGAAAAGTTGAGAGTTTAGGAGGGGGTTAAGGTAAAGGTAAAGAAACCTCCCAGCAAGTAAAGGTAGAGAAAGAATTAAATGAGAACGGAAGAAAACATCTCGGAGGGGAGCCCTACGCAGTAACTCAAGATGGTAGGAAGATCATTACACTGATCAATGAACCCAGAGATCCGGATCCAGACATCAACGTCATCTCTGCTTCCGATCTGTCTGCGCTGGGATCGCTGGATGACAGGTTTTTTTGGCTTCCTGAGGCGTCAATTACACATCGTATATGCTGTATCTCCTGAGAGCAACAGATGTGCCCCTCAAAGATCACTAACCATCTCAGGTTTCGCCAGACAGGGGTTCCTCTTCTTTTTCATCATCTTGTTCTCACTTTTTTCGCACTTAGTGGATGCAACACTTTGTGAAACTAAATTGCAGAACAATGGTAAAGCCATCCGCAAGGATATCAGATGGCAACACGTCCTGCGCACCCAACTCCCCCTCAGATAAGTAAGAATTATTGCTTACTATGCTGGCCACATTGGATGCTCTTATTGTTGTTAATGCCAGCGGCGAAATGTAAACTTCTATTTCCATGGAAACAATTTAAAATGCGTCTGTTTTCGGTTTCGGTTTCAATGACAGAGAAAAGAAAATCCCGCTTTAAGAGGGAAGTTGTTGCCAATTGGAATCAAGTCGAATAGTACGAGATTATACTTTAAATACAGTATATATGTTTTGTATGCAGACAGCGAGGCATTTTGGAAAGAACTTTAACACTACAAGAACTAATATTTGTAATGTTTAAAAAATAATATTGCTTAATTAACTTATGAATTAAAGTGCGGGCAATAAGACCAAATTAACAGCTAATACTAAACAAGCTAATAAAATGCATAATGTAAATAAATATAATAACAAGTTAGGGTAAAAAACTAATTTCAAAACGTAATATACAAGTTTTGTACATAAAATTATAGGAAAATTTTAGAACATGAAACGATAATTATATTTTAAAAGTATTTAGCTGTGGCTATCGAGGGTTATACGTCTTGACTTGGCTAAATGGGCAAGTGGTAACGTCAGAAGCGGGCGGCGCACGCGCTTCAGCCTCATTTGGCATGCGGACCAGATAGCGTGCAAAACACATTATGTTTATGAGGCTACCAGGCGAGTATGTGACTAAGTCGCTGGATCTGGGCGTGCGAACGCCGCCGCCTTATAATGGGCATTACAATCGCTCCAGTGGGTGCGCACTTTCGGCGGATACTTCGTGGCCAGATTGCCAATTCCCTAGATGGCGAATCAGACCATCCCGGGGGAGACCATTGTCCAGGGCCTACGTGATCCACTGGGCATTTGCCATTAGCCGGAAGAGGAAGAACCGAGTGGCCAGTGGCAAGTGCCCAGTGCCCAGTGCCAGTAGGGCGAGCCCTACGAACAGGAAGTCCGATGATCGACGTCGTCGACCGGGTTCAGTGTTCGGCTTTTGTACTTGAAACCCAAATTACGCAGTTCCCAAAATAATACCGCCCAGCCTCCCCAGTGGGTTGATATTTTTGGCTTGAAGCGAAAGTACCGCTAGGCGCTCTTACTGCAAGTGCGCAAGTGGGCCGAAAATCCCGAGAACCCGCCCGTGACGTCACTGCCGGTTCAGCTGGTTTTTGGTTGCACACGAAAAAATAATGTTCAAAGTCAAGATTATGAACTACAATCGTAAAGCGGAGTGTCATTACCTAGAGGGAAATATAAATTACTTACAAATTAGATTAAAGTATACATTTATTTTGCAACTTCTATTAAGAATGCGAATTAAGTTCCCTCAGTGTACTTTACAATCATTTCCTCTCGACTTCTGATGATTAACGCTGAAGGTTCGGAATGATTATACAGGTGTTACATAACAGCTGTACATCATTGATTGACCCCTCAGTTCGATTAGTCTCAGTTTTTTGCCAATTCATTTTAGAGATGTGCCGTTTTGTTTTTGCTTAGTTTAATATTGATATATTATTGGTATAGAACTCTGCTAAATGCATTTCATATAATATATATTTAACACAAAGGTTACTGCTTTATCTATACTAAATATACATCCACTAGATTTTATGAATTTCACGAATGATTTTTAATGAATGATTCCAAATAAGGGTCACTTGCGCGCGGAAAGTTCCCGTCGGTGAATGATTTTAAATGAACCAGTTTCATTTAAATTATGCTCGTTAATCATCTTCAATGGGCGTTTAAAATAATCAATAAAGCTCGCAATTTATTGTGCGAAAACACGATTCAGAAGGAGACAATGACTGCCCCTTCGAATGACATCACACCGCATCTCTGACTTACTTTAAGCACTTCGAATGCGTAAGTCTGAGGAGGTTTTAGCTCTAAAAATAATACGAGTATTACAGTTCTGAGATAATCCGGTTTTCTCTCTGTTGTCTTAAAATATCAAATCGATCAATTGTACGGGACTTGATGATTGTCAAATCAAATCAATTGTGTTAAGTTTAATCATAAATCATCATATCTTAAAATAGTGCCCAAAAGATACAAATTTATTTTTATTATTTCAATTTCTTTGGTTTTTTTGGCGTGGTTTTTTTTTTGGACCTGTGATTTTTTTGTCTTGTGAAAACCGTGTATGACTTTGACTTCCGTAGTACACCCATCTTAACGTCATCCTCGATTTCTTCGATGAACTTGGCAATTTTGTTGATGCTTGTGTAAGTTCCCGGCTGCTTGGTGTTACTGCACATAGGTCCATAGGAGACTATGCCGCAGAGTTCGGTTTTGTAAGTGAGTGGAGCACCTGCATCGTAGAGGCACTTCTTGGAATCCTTCGGATGCGTCACACAGAAGGAGGTGCTCGAAACCTTGACATCAGTGCCTGCGTACTTTTTGCGGCAAGTGTTGAGATCCTCGATGGGCACTATTGCAGTCTTCGTGTCCGAGGTCTGCGATTGTATGTGCATGGAGTCAAAGCCCCAGGCGTAGGCAGTCATTTTCATGCCGGCTTTAATGGGAGTGCTGCAAAGCTTTATGAACTCTGCGTTTTCGCCCCTGATGGGAGTTTCCAGCTTGACAACCGCCACGTCCATGTACAGCTTGTAAGGCTTGAATTGGTTGGGTATGAAAACGTTATCTATTAGTCCAAAGATATTTTCGTGGGTGAACGTGGGCTCCACACTCGCCCCATACAGCTCCATGCGATACGGATAGATGCAGTTTGCCGAGACAATCAGCAGCAGCGGAGCGTAGTAGGATGCTCCGCAAATCGTCGATAGCCTCTCATGGGACACGCGGTACAGCCAGCCACCGAAATTGTTACCCGTGTTCGAGCCTGGTCCCTTCCACCAACGCTTATATTTTGGAGTTCTCCTGGTGATATTGTGCGGATACACCCAGCCCCACGAAAGATGGGGCGACAATTCCGAAGCTAACAACATAACCAATATCATCCGCATCATCGCTCTTTCACTTGGATGCTGGATGTACAAATACAGATTCCAGTCTTAACCTTATATTGTACGCCTCATGTGAACATTTTCATGCCTGTTTGGTAGATAATTCTATTAAAATCGTATTCACCTTGGCTGCCAGTTAACCTTCTTTTAGTGCTTCTATCTATTGATTTCATTTTGTATGTGAAGCATTTTCCAAAACATATCAATGCCTTGAAAGTGTATACCAGCGGCGACTTGAGTTCTGAAAAAAGTAGTGCAATTTTGCACACTTATTTGTTTCAAAATTTACCACGCACACTTCATAGAACGACTTAATTACTTACCTACTCTGCAGTCATCCACTGCAACCAAATGGGACTCCCGAAGAGCTGGCTTCTGGTGAGTTGTCTGCTGGGCAGCTGCCTGTTCCAGAGCAAGGGAAAGGTCTACCCCAGGGACATTTACATGAAGACTCCCAAATTTCGACGAGTCTGGGGCGGTGTGCAATCCAACACAGGGCCCAACTTCGGTGGCTGGCTGCTGCGGATCCTAAACGGTGATGGTAACTTCGCCTGCGGAGCAGCCTACTATGCTCCTATACTCGTGATCACCTCGGCCAACTGCATCTATCCCTATCGGAACAGCCTCGAGGGTGCCACGGTGGAGGGCACCGCGTTCTCCGAATGCGATAGGGAGAACATTGCTGATATCGATACCATTAAGTTTCCCGAGAAATTCGTCTACCAGAAACTGTACATGGATGTGGCGGTAGTGCGTCTAATGGAGCCCATAAAGGGCCGCCTCACTGAGTTCATTCGGCTGTGCACCGTCAAAGTGCAGCCCAAAATGGAGATGGTGGTCTTCGGATGGGGATTCGACAGTGCGGAGGTGCAGATACCCTCATCGGATCCCCGAAATGCTACAGTCACCATTATGTCCCCAAAGGAGTGCCGTAAAAAATTCAAGAGGAACTTAAAGCTATCGAGCACATCGGTCTGTGCCAGACAGCCCAGGAATCCTAGGCAGTGTCTTTACGACGGTGGCAGTCCCTTGATTTACGAAAGAGAGCTCTGCGGCGTCGTGTCCTTCGGATCACATTGCCAGGACACCTCCAGGCCAGGCATGTTCACCAATATCAGAAGGGTGCATCGCTTCATCACTGAAATAGAAGCAGAAATAAATGCCGGTGATATGGGAAGATCAACTAGAGTAGCGAAAAAAGTCACTAGAAAGCCAAACAAAAAATACAATGCAACATCGACAAGAGTAAAGATAAAACGCCTTTATAGAAGTGGATCAGTGGACCCCTTGGAGTGTTGATAGAAATACAAAATAATTTTACAAAAATTAAATGGTTGTTTATTCATTTCCGTAAATAGAAATTATGAGACTTTCTTGTAGATGCCCAAGAAATGATTTCAGTTTACTTGAACTGATGGAAGGAAAAAAAGTCTTTATCTTTTGTTCTCTGCATAAGTCAGTTTTGAAATGCTTTCCCATTACTAATTACCTTATCAAATGAGCGTGAAATTATTCGTTCTACTTCTGGCTGTTTTTGTCCAGCTCTGTGAGATTTTCAGTATGTGTATAGCTCCGACCTTCTACTGAACTACTTTATGTTATGAAATATCTTCCGGTAATCTTTTCAATCGCTCTGCTCCTGGCGGATGTCGGAATTGCAAGCTCTTATTGGTGGAATTCTTCAGCCTCGTACTTGCACGGCAGGCCACCAGTGAAAACAGTGAACAAGAATGGCTTTCGAATGACCGAGGGTGATCATGCGGTCCCCTGGCTGCTCAGGATAATGGATGGTCGAGACTTCGCCTGCGGAGCCTCATACTTAAGTGCTCTTTATGCCCTCACCTCAGCCAACTGCATGCATTATCATAGGTCGCAGTTGGAATGGCTCAGTGTAGAGTTGGTAACGTCGGGCAACTGGCAGGAGACCCAGGATAGTTTGAACGATCTTCCAAGCGCCAAAATTCGCAAAATAATCGTATCAAAGGATTGGCACTGGCCCGGAACTTTTATGGATGTGGCCGTCATTGAACTCAGCAACCGCCTGCGTGGCAGTCGGAATGATTTTGTGACTCTCTGTACCAATCCGCTTAGCACCTACAAAAGCCTTTCAGTTGTCTCGTACGGAGCACGACCCATGGAAAACGTACGAACAGAGGAGATCGAGGTGCTCAACCGGATGATCTGCGATTCGGCATATGGCAATTTTCTCCTGCGCGAATCTGTCGCCTGTGCCAAGGAATTCAAGAGGAGCTCCGACTGCATGTTTAGCCCCGGATGTCCGGTGACTTCTGGCGATCAACTCTGTGGTATCGTGGCCTGGGGTCCTGCCTGCAAGAGACCCGGTTTACCCGGGATCTTCACCGATATCCACCATGTCAGGCGATTCATTCTCAAGGTGACCGGTGAAAAGCACAGGGGCAGCAGCCATTCAAAATCGAAATGGGCATCGAATGACGTACCCGAATGGCACTCGGGCTTCTGGCTGAGTCGATAATTATACTTGTAATAATTATGCAATAAATGAATTTACATTCAGTTTATATCAATATTCTCTTTTGTTCAAACTAATTAATTGCATATTAATGTATTTCGTCAGTTTGGGAATCCCCTAAAATGATTGATTCCAAATTTTGTTTGTTGGGTAACAAACATGCAGCAAACAGCTTTTGCTAGCTAGCAAACAGAGTCATGGTTTAAGTACCAATAAGCAAATACACGCTCCTTTCATAGCAAATACACACACTCTCGGTGGGCATGGCCGTCTATCGAGCACTGCTCGTTGCGCGTATTAGTAATCGATAACTTCAGGATGAATTTTAAACTGGTGGGCGGTCACACAGTTTAGTTGAAACCAAAACACAGCAGTTAACTACGAAAAATCGCGAAAAACACAACTGAAATGGAGACTGTGAGGGAACTGGTTCAATTTATGCAACCAAACCAACGGCTGGACTTAAAAGCAGTAGCCCTCACCCATGTGTTAGGTGTGTTTCAACATAACTGATTTCACACGGCTGCACGTGCGTTTGTTGTGGGCAACTGTGACGTCACCGGTGGCATTTATTTACTTAAAATATTCGTCGTTTTTCAGGATTAACTGGCAGCTCGGAAGGCAAGTCAGCAATACTTTCGCTGGACGAAATGCTAATGGCCATTTTTGGGCTCACATTCGATGCGAATCAAACGGTGGCCAAGGATGCAGTTTTGAGCTTAATAAATTTAACGGCCGAAGAAGAGGCAGCAATCAAAGTTTTCCAACTGGCGAAACAATTGCAACCGGTAAGTGTTTTCATCTAATATAATTAACATAGTTTGATATATATCCTTTCCATCCCCTCCCCAGGCATTCGCCATTGTGGAAGTGGCTGCCAAGGAAATAACCAACGAGCAATCCGATCTGGCGGATCCCTGGAGCATGGTCTTGAGCAACTTAACGCGGGTGGAATCTCTGGTGCACGAGATCCTGGACACGCTGGAGAAGGATGATCAGACGCTGCCCCGCTTGGCAAAGGCATTCGCACAACTGGACTACAACAAAAAGAAGGCCAAGCTGCATTACCTGGCGCCCATCTTCTGCAATCTGACCCAGGTGCCTCGGGGCAGGGAACTGTGCTGCCACCGGAAGTACCAGTTGCTGGAGAAACTACTGCCCTTTGCCTCATTCGAGGGCAGTGTGGTGCGGCGTGGCGGCACCATTGGCATCCTGAAGAACGTCTGCTTCGACACGGTCTACCACGATGTGATCCTAAACGAGCAGAGCAGTATTCTGGTGGCCATCCTGCAGCCGCTGTGCGGTCCGGAGGAGTTCAGCGACGAGGACAACGAACTGTTGCCCATCGAACTGCAGGTAAGATTCATACTTTCAAATTAGCCGTTCATCTTTACAATCGTTGCTTTTCCAGTACCTGCCGGAAAGCAAAACGCGCGAAGAGGATCCCGATTTGCGGAAAATGCTGCTGGAGTGCCTGCTGCAGCTGTGCTCCACGCGTCGCAGCCGTGAGATTCTGCGCTCCAGGGGCGCCTATGAGATCCTGCGCGAGTACCACAAATGGGAGGCCAAGGTGGCCAAGGACAGCGACTGTCTGCTGGCCTGCGAGAATGTGGTGGACATTCTAATCAAGAAAGAGGAGGAGATTGGCCTGGACAACTATAAAACCGAAGTTGAAGTGCCTGCTGAGCAGTCAGAGAAATTCGTCCAGGAAGACGCCGCCTATGTGAAGAGCTTGCTTGATTGAATCAACGCACCTGGGCCGCTTGTAAATATGTGTAGTGTTAGTAAAAGTCGTAGACGATATTGAACTTTCAATATATGTATGCAGTTTTTTATTCAGAAATGCTGATAGTTTAGTTCGTAATGCATCAGTGGCCCAAAAATGTTGCTCTAGAAAAAGTTGTACGCACGCATTCAATTGCAGGGGAAACAGTTTCAATTACAATTTCGATTTTCAATTCAATTTGATTAGTTCGAGTAGCGTCGTTTATCTAGTTTTATCTAATTATCATTAATCCATCGCTCTGCCGCCTCAATTGTATATGTATAAAGTTCTCCTTAAGTGCTAGATACATTTGCATTCAAAAATGTTTGGCATTCGCCTTGCCATGAAACGTTTAATGTACTCTTGTGTTATTTTTACAAACTTTGCTTGGTCGTTCATTGTGTGTTAGAGAGTTGAAGAATTCAATGGCCCTTAGCCGCCGAGGAGCCTTTATAGCCAATAAGGTGCGTATTGTGTTTGCTTTCGATTAGTTTGCGTTTAGTTGCGTGGCAAGCAAGCGATTTCAGCAGAGAGAAAATGCGAATTGCCTGAATTTGATGTGTTACCTCACCCTGTCTGCTATCGAGCAAAAACCGTTGCGTTCTATCAAAACCTCTCCACTTGTTTATACATAGTTTTTTCATTTGATTTTTATTTGCGGAAACCATTGCAAGCTCGCTTAGTCCGAAAAGTGTAGTATCAACATGCGAAATATAAACCATTTAAACTAGCAATCGATGCATATCAATGCCATTGTCGTGGACTCCGACCCTTGCATATAGTATTCGTTTTATTTAGTTTGGTCCTATTGGTTCTCCATATCCATATGAAAATTTAGCTCGACTTTACAATCAAGTATTTGGGCTACGCGTAATTAAGAGAGTTTTCAACTTAGTTGTTAATTAGTGGCTTCACTTTGGTTATATTTTGTTTTGTTAACTTATAACTTTTTCCTGCATAAAAGGGGAATGGACGAAAACTGCGAGTACAAATGGGAGTCTCTAAACCAATACCAAATCATATACTGCTCATGCTCCCAACTCTATCATCTTTAGTTATGTTTGAAATTAAACTTGGCGATAAGGAAGTTTTATGATCGCCGCACGGAGATTACAACACACGAGCGTCTAGAAAAGTGTCGAATTTATTTGTGATTAACAGGCAATAACTGGAAATAGAACGCCTATCTCGCCTCCATGCGACGGGACAGCACCTCGTAGGCGAAGATCTTCACCTCCTCGGAATCGTAGGGAATGTACAGGCAGCCGTGGGACGGATGCACCTTGCCCACGGTCAAGCTGCCGGCATGGTAGCCCCTGCCGGCGTACAAGGTCTCTCCGTCGACATTCTGGCCCACCTTGACGGCGCCGGGTGGCACCTCGCCGTTCTCGGCCGGCAGCCACTCGTAGTTGAGACCGCTCAGGACCTCGTAGTTCTCCAGCTCCACCTCCTGGTTGGCATAGGCCACATAGGCCTTGCCCTTGTTGGGGATAATCTTGGCCGGCAGCATGTCGTTGCAGTAGAAGGCGCGGCCAATGAAGATGGTGTCGCCATCGGAATCGTGGCCAGCCACTACGGCTGCCTGGGGGATTGCTCCGTGGCTGAAGTGAAGCCAAGTGTTACCTGCAAGTCAGCGAAAGTATTCCGCTTAACTGGAGCCTCCAACCGGAAACTGGGAATGCGCCAGTGCTTACCGTCCATATCGATTGAGCTGCTTGAATGTACTAAGCAATTCTAATCGTTATTTCTTGGGGGCTGCTAGGCAACACCTAGAAAACCGATACCTTATCAGGTTATCCGGACATGATAACCAATCTGCCGGTGAATCAACCGCACCAGACTGGCGGTAAGTGGCGGCAAGTTAGTAAAGTAAGTAGTTGGGTGTCTAAATTCAGAAGTCCATATAGCAAGGTATTGTGTCATTTATGACCGGCATTTATGACTTGATTTAGGACTTGACAGAACTTATGTTTAATAGAAATAACTTTTTGGAAATAGTTCAGCCAGTTCCGAGTAAGGCGACTTATCTTTTTGAAAATGTTTAAGTGAAGATGACGTTATTTCACATTAGAATAAAAAGAAGTCAAAAGATAATTTTCCTCCCACTTTGTAGCTCGCAGTTTTCGTTGCTAATTTTACTCACTTATCGAATTACACAACTATTTATAATCTGCCCAAAATTCAGCACTCGTTTAACAAATAGGTAAATTGTTTTTGTATATGTACAATACTCATCTAGAGAGGTGAAAAATGCTTACTTATGCCAAGGTAAAACACATCGTATATAAATCGTAAACCATTCCTGCCTTTCACTAAGCGACAGCGTTTAAAGTCTAGATTCCTTCTTAGGAGCTAAAAATAATTGCAATTAGAATTAGAATTTGAATTTGGTTTGCAGTGTTTCTTTCTTTGATTTTCGCCACTCGAATGCTTAGCATCTAAATAGTTTCCGTTTCCGTTCCGTTCGCGTTCATCAATTATTGTTTGATAGTTGTTAAGTATTCGCTTAAAAATCACATAATTGCTTGATGAATTCCATAATGTTATTGTGTGTAAAAGAGAGAGTGTGTGTGTGTGTGTGTTTTACCGAGCGTGTCCTTGCTGCAGCTGCTCGAGTGCGTTTACATTTGGGTGCGATTGCGATCCTAGACACAGAGAGTTTCGAAGGAAAAGAAAACGAATTCCACGCGCATCCAAGACGACTTAAATGCAGCCATCCTCTCCTGCATCCGCCTGCCTCTCCTGCTCCGGATACTTGGCTTACAGATGCCCACTGTGCTACCTGCTGGCAGCCAGTAGGAACACCACCAGGCTGAGCAGGTGCCTCATCAGCGACTCCAGGTCAGCGGGACTCGCACTCTGCCTCCTGGCCGAGTTGCACGCATCCGCATCGCTGCAGCTCTGCAGGCAGCCGTGCACGTACCTGGGCAATCATCATAGAAAGATACATTTAATAGGGCTTTCACAACTGCTGTTTACAACTCACTTGTCATCGTAGTAGAACTTTCCGCAGTGCGACATTCTTATAATCTCTGTGTCGGTGGTCAGGGTGCCGCTGTCCAGGGCGCAACCCCTCACTGTTATCGTCTCGCCAGTTCCATCTTGAAAAGGCGGGAGATTCAGTGGGTTATCACCATCATGGGCGCCCAGCGAAGGCATTCACTTACCGTAGTAGCCGGCGATCTTGATGCAGGCGGTGGCCGGAAATAGGCCGTCACGCCCCTTCCGGCCGCCCATGCATGGCGACTCCAAGATGGCCGTTGAGTAGTTGTTGTGAAAGGGATCGTCGCAGGCCTTATTCGCTCCGTTGTAGGACACGCACTTGAAGCAGTCTATGCAGTAGCCTGAAAAATCACATTAAAATCACAGAGATATCATTATACATTGAAATTGAAATTAAATCCGGCAAGTGAATTACATGTAATGGATTCCCTCGAAAATCACTTACCACTTCGAATGAAAAGGCCAAGCAGCAGGGCCAAAATGGCGACGGTCTCCATAATTGAACTGCTCACCGCCATCGTCTGGGCACTCACAGCACTCACACGGGATTCGCAGGACTCACAGGTGGACCAATTGCGGACATTCCTCGGTATTCATTTCACTGCGCCATCTGCAAAAGGGCAGAAACATCCAAAGGGATTAAAATTAACAAGCGAATTGAAGGCTCTTAAAAACTTTTTCGATTTTCCACTGAAATCACTGGCTGAGCGCTCGAGAGCTCATAAAAAGTTGAAACGAAACGAATAGCATAAACGAAGGCAATGGTCATAAAAATGATTATCCACAATCCGCAGAAATGCAATTTCTTTTGAGCAAACGACTGGCAGGCAAGAAAAATTAAAGGTAATAAATTGCAGAACGCATTTTTGACACAATACCTCCCCCGTTTTCCGTCTGTTTCTTTTTTGTTTTCTGCTCCATATTTTTATTGCCGAAGTGTAAATAATTGCTTTTCAGTCGATTTTCGTGTCGAGTGCTGGCCATGTGGTCCCCGAAAGTTGTTTTTCACTACCCGCTCCCCACATTTTGTTGCCTGTTTGTTGTTGCCACTTTTAATGGCCACACTTCGATGGCCCAAGGTGTTGTTGGGTCAACTTTTGGGCAGTGTTTTCCTTCGGTTTTTGTTTTATTTCGGGTCCCATCCTTGGGGTCCCTCGAATTATGACAAATGATCCTGACTTACGGACTGAAACTGTAGCTAAGCTCGAGAAACGCAATTTATGACGGCCCAAATGCCAAGAGCGTGTGGCTTAAAGCAATTTTGGGCGTGACCCATTGAGGCTTTAAAGTATACAAAGTGGACAAGTTAGATCCCTGAATATTTCTGACAGCTCTGGCCACCCAATATATTTCTCTTTCACTGGCTGGCAATCAATTGAAGCGAATCTGTCATCGTGACAGATAAATATTATCATTGCATGGCTGGTGGCTGCTGGCCAAACCAAACAGATATAGCCATCTATCCACTGGCGCTTTGGGTGCAGAGGTCATGTCTGTGGATCAATATTTATTTGCAAATTATGGCTCAACCACACACTTTCCGTGTGGCCCACGGGGCGTATGTGCAACATTTCGGGTAGCCGCAAGTGCTGTGCATTAATTATGCGATTTTGAGTGTTCCCGTGTGTGTTTGTGTGCACGTCGCTCGGTGTTTGATTTCCAGTCCAATCTGTCGAACTGAAGTCGCTCAAATGTGTTCGGCTAATGTAATTAAGTTGCCAGAAGTTGCGTACCAAGAAAAGCACAATAAGTTAAGTAAGTAACAGCGCTAATAAACTCTGACTGAACGCGAATGGTGGAGGTGTAGAAACTTATAATGAAATCCCAAGGCTTACAATGGACATCGAACTGGAGTCTACTGCCAAAGCTATAATTGTGTGGCGCATTTTCATCTATTTGCAAATTAGCCACTAAGCAGTCGAACGAGCTGCCAAACACATTTACCCATCCACCATCCAATTTTGCTCTGGCTGGAAGCCAAGTTGGCCGGAAACGGCATTGTGTGCCAGTGTTGACGGAAACGGATGCTGCTCCCCCGCCTCCAACCCCACCACCTTTTTCCCGCCGCTCCTTGTCTTGGCCAAATGAAGTTTACCTTTTGTTCATTGTGTTTGCCAGCTTTCAATATGCATCACTATCCTACCGGTCGAGGTCCCATAACTACTACAAGCTACACAGTCAGAAATTAGTTCGAAAGCTGCGCAGGTAAATTATTTGAAAAAAAAAAGAATATTTTCCTGAAGCACAATAAATTGGTAAAACATATTATTTGTTATGGTGTTAAGTAATATTAAACAATTTTATCATACTAAATGGAATCCGTAGTGTTCTTCTCGGTGGACAAGGGGCATTGTCTCTCACTGCCAGCCACGAGTCGAAGTGGCCATTGTGCCCGTTTAACGACCATCGGAGGTGGAAAAGTGGCAGGAGTAAAAGGGGTGGAGCAGGAACTGATGAAGGAGAAGGAGAAGTAGAAGGAGCAGGAGCCAAAGCAGGAGCGGCTTTTGTGGCCTCTGCAACTTGGCCGTACTTACTTAATTTTGTCGCTTCGACTGGGCCACAATCGAATCAGCCACGAAGGCAGCCAAGCGGACAGCCCGTCAACTTCCGCTGCCAGCTGCTGCCACAAAACTTTTATGACACTGCCAACGGCAGCCAATGAAGAGCTATGCCCGAGCAATTAAAAGCCTTCAACGTAGCCATTCTCCTTGGCAGGACATTAAATTAGTCCGCCCAGCGAAATTGAATGCTACCCAACGCGGATTGTCGGAATTTTTTAATAAAGTTTGTGCAAGCTAATCGCGTATTCATGGACCAACCAGCTTGGCCCCTGGCGCACATTAAAAATGAAAAATGAAGGCAAAGTTATCCCCGAATCTTCTCCCTTGACAAAGTAGCCCTCTCAATTGTAGGCCATTAATTTCATAATCTGCCTGTAAATGGCAACCCAAGGCTGGCTAGGTGGGTGTGGGTACCTCATTAGGCTCTGGGTCAGCTTTGATTGAGCGACAAACACCTAAGGGTGCGTTTTCGGATGGAGGCAGAAAGCAGCCTCTACATATCAGGGGTGCGTATTTTTTTTTTGTCTCAACTCGAAGTGATTTATTATGATTTCGGCTTTGAGTAAGAGCTTGCCATTTGCGACTATGCCATAATCAATCGATGTAGGGGTCGAACATGTTCCGCCCTCACTCGCTGATGAGGGTGCGGAATTTATGCAGATTTTTTGAGGATAAAATGATTTAATATTTTGCAGATAATGTCATGTCATTGCTCGGATGAATGTGAAAGCATGGCCGCTCTTTTAAGGGATATTACGTCTCACGTGCTCTTAAAGAATTCAAATAAATTTTCGCTATTGCTTGAAAAACAAATATTCACAACCAAAGCTGGCAGTTAATAACAATTTAAAATTGCAAAATGCTATTTTACCGACTTCCGTTTTAATGGCCGACCGAAATTTTCATTTCCTGCTAAAGACTTTGTTGCATACTTTTCGGCGCGCACCAGCAAAAGCACACAGACACACACACACACAGAACACACGTGCATCTAAAAGGTGGCTTACCTTTAATTTGCTTGCACCTGGTTCTCTCGTGGGAGAAATTAATTTCACGCATGTGAGGCTATACACACATATCACCGTACCGTCACTCACACACACACTTCGGCACACACAGTCTCGTTTGAGTTGAATTTGCATAACTGCAGCGTTAGTGCAATTTTCTCGCAAATGGCAAACTGCGAATCGCATTGCAAATTTGCAACTGCAGTTAGCTGAAATTGTGCAGTTGCAGTGAATGTCGTAACCATAACTGTAGGGCGAAAAAATGTTCTATCCCAGTTTGTGACAAAACACAGAAATATATATGAATTTGTAATCAGCAGGCAAATTAAAGAAAATCTTTTCGACCCCCCGTCATAAAACGTTAATGTATATTACACCGAAATTTCCAAGAGGGAAAATTCATTTCTGTGTTGCTGTTCCAGGAAATTTCATTAACATTTGTTGACTTGTTTGCATGACTGCGTTTTTGGCTTTATAATAGTCATGCCCCGAAACTACTCAACATGCAAATTGAATCAATTAAGTGGGCAAATATTTGAGAGCGCTGACCAAGATGATGGCGGCATTTAAGTTTTATGCAGCTCGTAGCTCATCATTCCAGGGTACGTGCCTTCAAGGCCAATTAACTTCTAACGACCTCCACTATTTATGGGCCAAAACTCTCTCCGCTAGATCCTTTTAACAAGCCAGCCAAAATGTCCCGTAGGCACGCAAAGCTATGGGAAATTGGTCACCGGAATGAAGGTCGATTTATGGCCGGGTCAAAAAGAGCTTACGATGATATGGGTTCCATATGCGTGTCACAAAGTGCGGCTATTGGCCAATGTCGAGACATTTGCAGTGCAGCTTATGGCCAAGCTCACCGTTAGTTAAGTGTTTAAGTGTTTTTCTGTTTTAAGCTTTTCAATCAATGAAATTCTGACGGCGCCGTCCCGAGCTAAATATATTTTCTGTTCTGTTTTTTGGAGGCATTAAATCGTGTAATCCTGTTATACGTGACCATGAGCACCGCAGATATAAAATGCATGGCGGCAGGAAGTCTGAATGCGAAGCCACAAATGCGGATCGAATCAATTACCAAGGGGATGACAGCAATCAGCTTCATGGAAATGCCTCTATTTGAAAATCGGGCTTAATAGCCAGGATCTATTAGACTCGTGTGCCATTTCAATGGCCTTTAAATCAAGAAACTTATTTAATATTTCCTATTTAAGAACCGCAATTACTGGCAAATACTCAATCCAATACCAGAACTCATCTAAGCAAGACTTGGCCCCATTTTCAGCTTTTTAAGCCTGTGACTGGAGGCCAATAGCCACTTCAAAGGCACTGCTAGAGATAAGAGCAAAAAGCCACAGACTGCATATTCCTAGATGGCGAACTTTTTGAATTTCATGCAAAATAGCTCGGTACTGGGTGCCAATAGCTCGCCACCCCTTCACCACCCCTTCTGTGTTGTTTTCCAGGAAAACTCTGAGTGTGATGGTGTTGTCAGACAATGCGTGCCACCTTCAAAGTCGTTGACATCGATTCGAGCACTATATACACACCCGTTGTGAAAAGTGTGCGTCTATTTCTATGCAGTGTTCAATGACTCTCAACCGCAATTGATTGAGCAGCCACCACCGATGCTCTTCTATATCCTCTGTTATCTGACACTTTTTTTATTGGATCTCGATGATTCCAATGCTCACACGCCTCGGTGGTCAAAGGGAGCAGTCAACAGGTGCAAATCCATTCAGTTGGCTGAGGTTTCTCGGAAGCCCATTTAGTTGACCTTTTCGCAGTTTATAGTCGGGTTGTTTTCGGTAGCTTTAAGTTTGCTCGCTGCCAGCGCAGTTCGCTTAGGCATTTGAATAAACTTATATTTGCCATTTATAATCTCCAAAATTTCTCTATTTAATTAGCGTTGACTGCTCAAGTAAATGATGGAACAACAGCAAAGACGGCCAGTCGTAGTTTATAAGTTAGCAAGCAATCTAAATTTTTAAGCAATTCCATGAATAACAAAGCAGCAATCAACACATTGTGCAAAGCGACCATGGCCAAAAGGGAAAAGTTCTCTATTTGTATCTTCTGCTCTTCGAATTTGCCGGCAACTTCAGTCAAAGAAACTCAATTTAAAGTCGGGTGTGTGTGTTTGCACTGGCATGACTGAATGACATATTGAATAACTGAGTGAGCTGTCTCACGCAGCCCGACGAAAGGGAAAACTTTTAGAGCGAAAAACAGAAAGTAATTCGAGCCAACCAACCAGGCAATTCATTTTATGCAGACACCTCTGGGTTACAGCCATTCCATTCCATTCCTTTCCCGTTGGGATGCCCCACATACCATCGTGTTAAGTCCGGTTAATTAATGCGCCCTTAACCGGAAAAAACAATTCTGCAAATGGGGAAATTTAAACTTTCCACATACATACATACATAGGCGTTGGGGCACTTAAATTGGCTTGTCGACTTGGTATTTTTGTGGTTTTTAGCTCGATGGAAATGGATGCCAGGCTTCTAAGCCACAAACTTTCAGAAACTGTTTCACACATTGTCTGTTTTTTTTAAAAAGTACCCCTGCAGAATTTAATTGAATCATTGTAATAAGAAATAAAGGTAAAAAAGAGCAGCAATCGCCTTATTTGAAATAAAGTTCATACATATATGACACAGGTAGCCACAATGTAGCCTTCGCAAATAAAAAAGAGTTAAAAGCCAAAATGGGACGACATTTTATTTCCTTTTAGGAATTTTACCCAGGCAATTTTCATTGTCATCCGTAGCTTCCTCATGCTTCCTCGTGGTAATTCATTTATTTTTATTATATCAAGTTAATTTACCAAGTAATGTGTGTGTTTGTTTCATATGGATAAAAGTTACGCTTGAAGGGGAATCCTAACTATCACATAAAAGGCTTTCTCATCAGACAAAGTGCATTCAGGGCAACCAACAACTGCAAGCATATTGTGGCAACGAGTTAGTGGAGAAAAAGAACTAACTAACCACAAAGTGCGCCCCTAGAGTTTCTTCGTTTTTTTCTTTTCTACGTTTTTCCAGTTTTATTTGAATGCATATTTATTTTAATTTGAACCAGCCAAGCGGCACAGCAAATTTTTCATTTCTCCCATCCATGTTTGCAACAATAACTTCGAGAATGCCGCAAAGTATGCAACTGCATAGTTGCGAGTTCTCTTCATCAAAGTGGGGAAATCCTTTGCTTTGGAGTTGCCTTTCCTCACAGAAGAAGTCTTTCACAGAAGTAAAATCAAACTTTAAGATTTCTATGGTTGAAATGGTAAGTGAACTTTACATTATTACTAATTAATTTAATATTGTACCAAATACTTGTTAATTAACTTATTTCCTGCTTAAACGTTTACTATATTCATTAGGAGGGCAAACGGAAAATCTTTGTTCTGAATATATTCATAATGAAACTGCGCAAAAAAAACAATTCAATTTCTTTGCGCACGAAAATGCAAAAATAATTAAGGCGTGCTCCGAACAAATAATGAACTTGCTAAACATTTTTTCATTTTGCTCAAGTGAGACAAGGTGAAAACAGCATGAAATTACGAAACGGCGCTGAAAATGTAAAAAGTTGTTGCCATTTAGAAAGAAGTTTTTACTGAAGAACTTGTTCGCAAGAAGTGAGGCAAAGTTTTTCAATAAGCGGGCTTGCCAGCAGCAAGGCAAAGTGAATTCAGTCAAACGCACGATGAACAAGTTAACAAAAAACTACACAAATGTGGCAAGCTTAGCTCGGCCGGAGAAAAAATACGGAGCTCCCTCAAGCAAGTAATCAACAGAAATGGCGGCCAGGACCAACATGCATTATAACTTAAGTCAATAAAAATAATTGAAAATCCACAGCAGCGGAAGTGGGAGTAATGAACCCAACAGTCATATCGACGTCCTTTTCCCGATGGAAGTGAAAGGCAACGCCTTCATTGCTTGTAGTCCACAATATCGAAATAAAATCGAAGTCACCACAAACAAAAGGTATGGGAGTTTGGAGTTTATTGACGCATTGACGGCACGCAATAAAAACAGGGTCGAGGCATAAAAAATCAGCGGAAAACGCAAGGAAAACCGGAAGTTGTCGGCGGCGGAAACTTGAGGCCTCCAGTTGAGCGAAAGGTTTGAAATAAATAAAACATCAGTTGACGTTGTCAGTTTTGCGGGTGAAATAAAAATAAGTATGCTGCAGGCGATTGATGGTTTGACTTCCGATACTAAAGGGGTTACGACATCGAATTTGTACGTATTTTTCAGGACACGATATGTGTGGATTTGCCAACAATCCCTTTCCATGTTTATTTTAAAGCTTGATTGTTTCATCACTTAATTGAAGCGCATACTCCATACGATAGTAAACTATGAGTTAAATGTGCAAATGATCAAAGCCCATTGCTATTGCAATTGGTTGTCATGCTGAAATTAACCGCATTACAAGCAATTTAATACAAACAACATTTATTTCAGCCGCATCATCAAAAATGTGTTAAATTAATAAATTCCATATAATTTTTATACACAAAGCTGTTTTCATATAATTTCAATATTCAGCGCTGTTGTGCCACATAAAAAGCGAGTCGAACAAAAGGCAGGATAATTTTCATTTTTTTTTCTTTTGTGCATGCATTATGCAAAACCCATCAGAGGCGAAACGCACACTTTAGTTAATAAAAGCCAACGCACGGATATTTAATTTTCGTTAAGCAAAGTGAACAAAGGCTGGCGGAGGAAATCCATCCGATGATTGGCATTGTTGTTAAACGGTTCCATAAAAATATGGCTTTAATCGCAATGGAGTGGCCTCATCGCCTCATTTTGTCCGGAAATCGACCTGACCTGCTGTCATTTTTGGCTGACTCTGCTCCTTTTATATTTTTGGAGCACGATCCAGGAATAGACAAGGCAACTTGTGGCAAAAGTTTGCGGCTCCGGCCAAAACCAACCCATTTTCCGGATTTTCACCACCGGATTTTCTAGCCACCGAAGTGGGTCAAACTGCAAACGGCAGGTTTGAAAAAGGTAGGCAATTGGGAGTTCTTGAGTACAAAAAAAAAAAAAACTAGACAGTAGACAAGACTCGAAACGATGCTGACAGCTTAAATCTACATCAATTGATAACTGTCAAACTTAAATTCAACAACCTCATACTTTTCCATCGGTAATTGAAGTTGTTAAAGTACACAATTAAGCAGAGTACATAAATTTTCTTCAGCCTAACAAAATGTTCATTATAAATAATCCATTTGTTTTCATATAGTCCATTTGAAAAATAAAATTAAATAATTTACAGAAACGACCAAGCGGAAAATGGTGGCTACTATGCTAAGTGAGCAGAATAAATTAACAAACATCCAAGTGAAAATAAACAGTTTGGCATAAATATTCAAGGATAAATAAATCAAAGCTAAAGAGAGAAATGCTCATTTAAAGAATGAAAAAATAGTCCATTTATCTTCTCGTTTTCTCAATAGAGAACACAGTAAACTTCATGCAAAATAAGGTTAGAAAGCGAAGCAGAGAAGATATTTATACTGAAACACAAATCATATCCTTCCTAACCGGAAGTTATCTGCAGAGTGCAAATTTGTAACTCATCTTCCTGTTTCCACTTTCTGCCGAGAACTTTTCTTGCCTTTAATTAACGTAGCTGTAGTCGTACTTCACTTAGCTGTTTTCCAGGATACTTGGGTGTAGATCCCATGCCTCGATTGAATTTTGTGTACCTTTTTAACAAACATGGCTAGTGAGGAGCCTATAAGCTTCTTAAATCGCCAGGTGAACAGGCCAGTGAAGGCACTTTCTGCTGTTTACCTGCCAGTTAATTTGCATAATGCTGGGCATTGGACGAGCATGGGCACTTATTTGCCGAACGCTTCTGCCTGGGCACTAGATTTTCCTGTAAAGTCTTCATTTGTCAACAATTTTTCATCCCTAATGAGGCACTTCCACTGCCCACACGCAAATGAGTTCGTTACCGTGAGGGCAGAAAATGAATATCAAATACTTTATTTAAATGTCGGACAACACCGTTCAGTGCGACATTAATGTACGCAACTTAAGACTTCATTTTTTCTTGTCTTATGCCAACCTTTCCTGTTTGGGCGAAGGAAATTTGGTTGTCACCAAGTTAAATTGATGAGCAATAGCTTCTCAACACAAAATACGGGAGTTAGGGAAGTTCTTATTGCTGAAAACTGAGTAAAAATAAGTGTGTTCTGCTACTTTAAAATCTTTAGCCATGATTAAAAAAAAAATCTGCAATAAGTGCGTAAACGTGTATTAAAAGTGTTTCTTGCAAGGAGCTATTACTGGCAGTCAAAAAAACAGTGAAGGGATAAAGCGAAGAATAAAAGGGTCTGAAACTGACGATTGGGTGGCACTTGTAGACATTGATTGGGTGAAAATCGATAGCATTACAAGGAAACTGGGTCGCCGACGGGAAGACCCAACTTGTAATCGAAAAGCTTATACCACATTCTCAATATTCAATTACCAGTGTCCGGCAAAGGTCCCACCATCCACGCAGTTGGCCAATTCCACTGTCCGGGGTGAGAATGCTAGACAGGCCAAACGATGGGTTTGTGGAGGTCCTTTGGTCCCGTCTGCTTCTGGTCTCTTTGTTGTCCTTGCTGGCACGCACAATTACGCGGAAAATAGCGAAACTGCAGGCGGCGTGAGCGAAAAAGGGCAACGGGAAAAACGACAGGGCGTATACGTGATGTTTGCCTTGGGGCCAAAAGTCGGCGAAATCGAGGATTTTCAGATGAGAGCTTTATCGATGCGGGTCAGTCACTGAAATCTATCGAATTTCATGCTTTCAACTGATTTTAATACAGAGAGAATACACATAGTATGAATTGAAATCCCTTTTTACTTAAAAATATAGTAACTGTGTTAAACTATAAAACGTATACAGCAATAAAAGTGTTAAGTGTAAAATCATGTACCAAATATATATAAAGATAAAACAAATATACAGACATAAGTGCGTGTTTTTCTATTTTTATTTCCCATTTTCAGCTGAAATAACGTGGCAGCAAAGATTAGTGCTCGTTGATTTTTATTTGCCCAAATTAAGTTTATCTAAAAACACTTTTATCAAAAAAAGAGAAATACGTGTGTAGCGCAAACGTCGCGTGTGACCAAGGACAATATAAGCCGACGACTTCAGCGTCTCATGCATGTTTTGTGTGAAACCAATAGCAATAAATTTTCCTAGGCAAGCACGAAGTTCTTATTTACACTCTCTACACAGAGAGAAAGAAAAAAACAAATGAGAAAAGGGAGAACAACACCACCCTGGTATTTTGCTGGCTTTATGAAATTCAAATTTTATTACAGGCAAGATGAACCCTGGAATTGAGTTTCAGTTTGAAATAAAACAAAACAAAATTATATGCATGAGTTTTTCTTCAAGAATATGCAAACAAGTTTACAGCTTAGCCGTCGGCATTTTGAAACATGGCCTTTCATATCAAAATGAAGAAAAAACTTGAATGCAAAATGTCAACTTTCGATTTCATTAAGTTGACTCAATTTAAATTTGAAAGCAAACAAAATTGTTTTTTACACTCCTGTAATGCTATGCCCTTTCTAATGCTTAATATTTTCTTATAAATTTTTTTTTAAAAACGAGTTTGTCAATTTCTTGCAAATGCAAAAACGATCTGAAAAATGAAATTCAATTGCTATCGTTTTCTAATGTCACACCTTCTCCATAATTTTTGGAATGGGTTTCTACACATGCCATCAGTACGTTTTTCTCGTATTAAATTTCGTTTTAATTGCAAAATTCTTGTTTGGAATTTTAATCCATGGTGAATGGTTTCGCAACCCAAAAACCTTTCATATGGAAAAGCTGTTATAAATAAGCTTTTACTACTTGTTATAGATTCGGCTGCTTTGATTAATTGTTGATGTCACTAATGATTTTATGTCACCGGCTGATGTTTGACTGCCGAAAAAACGTCATTTGATTTAATGGCTTTCCAATTCCAAAGTTTTTAAGTTGTTTTTCAACGTGTGTGTGTGTTGCTCTATTTATGCGTCGTTAAATGCATACACATCAGAATGCAAATTGAAATCTAAATAAAAAGCCAAACTTTTCTTGTTTCAAAATGTGAGCTACAAGCCGACAAGCAAAAACAAGCGAATTTGGCAGGGAGTCGAATACAAAATACACAAAATGTTGAAAATGTTGTTAATGCTTTGTGCTGTCATTTCAGTTGAACATTTCAACAAATTTGGTTTTTATGACAGCCAAATGTGTGCGTAATTATTCCTGTCGAATGTCGGAATGGACGCTAAGGGACCTTGGTCAGACTTGGCAGGAAAATTGCCCCGAACAATTATTATGATGGCTGATAAGCCTCACGCACACTCTCAGACACTCTCACCCACTCGCCCACAAACACACGTGCACTCGCTCGTGTGTAGTAAAAGAGTGGAGTTGGAATTTGCTTTGCTACGTGACTACTGGTAATTTTCGTGCACATTGCGTATACGTAATGTGACGCCGGTCCCAACTAAATGGCCCTGCCGCCATACTAACGCACGACATTTGCAAGGGCTTTGGTGCCCCTTCAGGTTTCATGCACAGCGAGAAAAACTCAAGTCAATCCAAAACTTATTTAGTGTAAAAATGTTCGGAGTTCAAAGTAAGAAGTAAAAATACTTTTTTGTAATAATTTATTGAATTTACTAAGCTCCCTCGTTGTTTTTGTAGATTGAATGTATTTATTAAATCACCTTTTTTTCTCGGTGTAGGTTTTTGTGCGCTTTTTTTCCTTACCCCTCTTATTGTCGCCTTTGCCCTCGTTATTTCGCCATTTATGCGACTACCTTTTCGTCCCACCCTTTTCCACTGGTACCATAATGTTGCCTGCTTTTCCACGCAATTTTGTTGAGTCTTTCGGTTTCTTTTATTGTTTTATTTTTATTGTTTATTACCGCATTATTTCTTTTTTTTGTTTTTCGTGTGCGTTCATGCACTTTCCCTCATTTTTGGCACCAAGTGCACTGTCAAAGGTAAACAAGAGCTGAGAAAATTTTGCTGATACATTGTCAGCTTATTAAATATGCCAACGGACGGAACAAGGGCTGGTAAATACAAGTATATTGAAAATACATATATACTGAGTGAAGGCGGTGATAATCCTGGGAACTTGGGTTAATTGATTTTCGTAAAAGTTTGAAAACCAAATTACAAGGAGTAATCAGAAATTCTTTTAATGGATCCAAACAACTTTGCTTAGATGAAAAGCATGATTACTGACTTCACAAGAATATTTTCGCTTGTGTTCCAACGTGGCAAAGCTTAACCTAATTAAATAATTCCTGGCACGTTTCGAATCTGAATCAATTTTATTTAATTACACACTTATGTACAATCTCAGAGAATGCTTTAGATATTTTTGGCACTGGGCATCATCAATTTCCCAAGGTCTTAGCCGGATAAGCAATCTTTCGCTTATGGTGATTAAATCACATAATTGATGAGCATGCTCCAATGTTATACGCCGTCTGGTTTTTTCCAGATGAAACAACAATAAGTGTTTGAATCCACATCGTCTTTAAACCACATACAAGAGCGTGAAATTCATGAAAAAAACTGTTGATTATAATGGGGGAAAAGCCACTTGACTTATTTCTTTTTCAAGCATCTCATTAAAATGCTTTTCCTTTAAATATAGGGCTTACAAATTAGTTTTATTCTGAGATTGGGCTTATAAATTTTGATTATAAAAACTTCGTTGAGATGTTCGCAAAAACACATGAGACAAAAAGTTCGGGTACCTGATGTTATGCGTATAAATTTAAATATTTCGCAAAATAAGTTGGGAGATGCACAAAATCTAAAACTTTTTACTTAAGAACTCATACCATTTAACTATGTATATTTCAGCCGATTTGCTATTACTTAAGAAACACTTTGCAATCTGAAGCTGATATTTATAAATCCGTTTTTTTCACACCCACGTGTCGCTTTGAAGTTCGTTACGTAGTTTTAAAAGTATATGTTTTTTTCAATATTCAGTTGCGAACTGTTACGGTGCGAATCGGATGAAAGCCGCATGAGAACTGAATTTTTATCGGACAGACAGCGGCGTCGACTGCGATGCCGAATAAGTCGGACAATTTTGGAGTCTGCGCAGGAAATACGCCGTGAAAATGAAAACAAACTTAACCCGTAGAATGGTTTTGTGCCTGAAATTACAGTCAAGGGAAAACACAAAAACTGCCAGTACATTTTAGATTAGTAAATTTGCATTTAAACTTGCCAAAAAAAAATAATATATTAAATATTGATAAAAAAAAATATAATGATTAAATTTAATTTTTCCAAGGAATATTTTTTAGGTTTCTAATATCAAGTCGAAAAATTATTTATCTCTGAATTTTCCTGTACTCAAAATCTGGGCAGAATGTTTATCTTCAGGCTAGGTGTTTTGACTCACTTATTGGCCAATGGAAAAACCGCTTAGTATATACAATCTCAGGTACTTCACAGCGGCAAAATATTCATTTCAATGGAATATACTTCTGAACTTAATTGAGTGCACTGCTTACAAATTTATTTTTCGTGCATTGCTTAGCCTGGAATTTGTTCTGTATTTTCTTTGTTTTCGCTCTTCTATTTTTAAATTTCGCTGTTTACATTGCGGTGAGTACAGCCAGAGCAACAGCAATGCAATGGATCGTTTAATGATACCAAGAAAGGTAAAACATTGTACATATATCTAATACTACAGATGCAACGAAGGGCATTAAAATAAACTGCTGCCAATTTAGCATAGATAGCCTTCCTAAGCTTTTTATGCAAAACTCTTGAGCTAAATAGGGAGTTTTCTGCCATCCCTGCTAATTTGATTGTCATCTGCTGAATTATTCATTGGCTTACTGTCGACTCTTTAAGTTTTGTTGTTGAATGGCGAACTATATTAACTGTATTTGTTACAAAATTATGCCTGAAATGCTCATTAATTAAAAAATAACACTAAGATACTTAGGGGAATCCCAAGATCTGGAATATACATGGAATAAGACCCGAAAACGGCACATCCACACCCATTATCTGTTATCAATTACCCAATAAATCACGATGGCCAGGTGATTGTATTGCGTGCTCTCGAGAAGATTCAGTGAATCTCAAATTTGCAGCGACTAATTGGTACAAATATAAGGACTAATATATGTATGGCTTAGAACACAGAAATGCCGAGCAGCCTAGAAAAACATTAGCATCGAGATTCTGATGAGATAACAAAATAAATAGACTTGTTTGCTGCCTGAAATTTAATGGAAACTCGCAATGTAAATAAGTTCTTTATTCGGTTGAACTTGTACATATATGCTTCACTCTGCAGTTTATTTGGCTTGCTTGGGTTTCTAACGAGTCCATTTAATCCGGCTACTTGAATGCAAACAAAGAAATAATGCTTTGCTGGCAACTTTACAACAGTGTGAAGTGGTAAAGTGGTTCGCCAGGCTCATTAATTTTACTCAGCCGGAGATGAATAATGAGTTGGTTTTCAGGGGGCCACTCAGACATAAAATATAAAACTCGTACGTGGTCAAGCCAACAATCTGCATTTTAAGCCGCAAAAAGCTCACTTTTCCCTGTGTGCGAAAATGTGGCAGGACATTTTTAGTTGCTCGTGGTGTCCGTTCCGTCCTGTCCTGATTGCTGCCTTCTGGCAGCAGCATTTTCTTTTTATTTTTGTTTCAGTCCAAAATAAGAACAGAAGCTGCTGAAATTCATTCAAACTTGTCTGGGTGACTTTCTCCTCTGTGATTCTGTCTCCTTTGCGTCTCGGCCAGCGCCCTTCTCTCCTGCCAATTACAAAAGTTGGAAATTGTTGCAGTTCTCGTTTTTGTTGCATTGTTTGTTTATGTCTCCGGTGCATTTTGTACGTATTCTTTTCTCCCTGACCATTTTTGCTTTCCTTTGGAACTTGAACCTATAAAGGCAGAGTTTTCGGTGCCTTATAGTGTGGGTTGAATGCAATTTAAAAAGGACTGCAAATAAATTGGAAATATATTTAAAACAAACATTTCACAAATGTCTTTATCATTTCATTGTAATGCAAAATGTTTAAGAATTATTTTCTTCGTTTCCTAACAACACAAATTCCTCTTTTCTATCTCTCGTTTTTCTGTATATTGGGTGAATCATATTGCTAAATCAGCGAAAGCAATTTGATTCTGCTTTTAATTGGCTCTCCTTACATTCCATTGTTGGTATTTTTTGCGTGTTTTGAGTGCCTCTTATATGAACTCACCCCATTCACTTTTGTTCTCTACATGATCTCTTTACTGTTCCAGTTTTATTTTGATTATAATCTTGATGTATTTATTTACCAAATCGATAAAATCTTCATTCTTATTAAACAAAAGGAAAAGAGTTGCCGCTATCCAAATTATTTGGAAAAATCTTAAATGCGAACGCGATGTTTCAGTCGGCTGCGTAAAGATAAAAGAAAAATGTCCTTTTGGGAAAATTAAAAAATAAAGATAATTAAATGCAGGTCTCTAGTGGCTTTCTGTGCGGTTTCCGCCACGTTGGACTTACTGCACTTGGTTTGATGAGTAATCCCTGCCAGTCTGCAACCAACATTTATTCCCTGTTGGCTGTCATTTTCCACGGACGTGGCCAAGTCTGCCGCAATGAGAAAACATTAAAGTATAATGTCCGCTGACATATATTTCGCTTATTTTTCCGCATCTTAAGATTTACTCGGTACCGAACCGATTGTTGAAATAATAAAGAGAAGTTATTGGCGCAGTGCGCCTTAAATGGTGAATCTCCTCGTAAAGTGTCCGTGCGAGTTGAGATATGTGTCAGTTATTCCGATAATAAAAGACACAATCGAGCAGCTTTAGTCATTCACTCCAGAGAATCCTTGTACGTGAGGCGATTACCATAATTAGATAATCCTGCTCAGCTCAACAAAATTCAAAACTCATCGCTCGAAACAACACCTTCGTATAAGCTGACAGGAAGTGTGTGCCAGGTGTGTTTCCAGTGCTTAAATATTTACACAATGAAAACGATGCCCTCAGAAAACCGCAGTTCCTCCCCTCTGTAACCCTTAAAAAATCCCACAGGTGACAGGATGCAAACTTTGTCTTAGCAGTCACACATCAAGCTTAAACATCAACATCAACTTTCGGTGTTGGCCCACCGTTTTCCCGTTGGGCACTTAAACACCTACTTAAGTGCTCAGGCAGAATTTTGACAAATTCCTCGTAAAATTTTAATTTCATCAAGCATATGCAGGGCTAAAGTTAAAAATTTTCCAGTAAAAGCTAATCGCTTTCTGATCTGAATATTTAATATACTCCATATCATTTAATGTAATCCACTTACATGTTTAGAAGAAAATGTGCCCCCTTTCAAATTGTATTAGTTTTCAGTTTAGTTATTTGTTGCTCTGCACTTATTAAATTCAATGAGGCTATAATATTTATACCTAATCAACCATTTTTATTAACGGATCTATTGATATATGAAGCGTTTACTTTTCATATATCAACAATGTGCTGACAACAAGAACGGAGTTCTAATGAAATATTTTTCCACAATATTTAAACTCATTCCCATATGAAGTTCTTACTAGTTTTCAGCGCAGCCAGCCATTAAATCCCGTTCCGACATTTTCCTAGTTTCCCAGAGATTTCCCCGAGGCATCGGGCTGTTTTCAGCGTCGCCTGTTTGAGTATCCGAGTGGAGGAGAGTGGGTCAGACAACAGAGGGTAAACAAAATTGTTTTGTTATGGCTCGGAGTTGGATATAAAAAACTTAAAAAGCGGCACAGACAAACAAACCGATAATCATCTCCAGTGTCCCGTTTTTTGCATAGCCATAAAAACTTTTATTTATTTTTTCACATAATGTAGACCGTATCAGAACTTTAAAGTTTTAAACAAAAGTTTAATCATTGCCAAAACGTATTGGCCGTATTGCAGATAAGCTTAGTTAAGTGAGACATGCCAAAATTTGAAGCAACTTTTGCAAACCGTGCTGCATTTGAATGCTGCACCAAATATGCATGACATGGAAATTAAAAGTAAATATCTGAGCCTTGTGAGAACTATTTGCATGTCCAACTGTTGAATTTAAATATTCACTCCACTCTGCAATTCATACATCTCATACATACAGCATGAACAAGTATAAAGTTTATGGCCAGTTTTTTTTTTTGTGTTTCCATTGAGGAGACATTTTAGCTGACCACGGGTAAATGAGGGAGAGTTTAGTACCAGTGAATTGCCCCAACAATTATTAAAATGGCTGTCAGAAGTCGCCCATATGCACACACCGCAGAATATACTGAATATTTGGGAATATACACACTGACTAACTGACTGAGTGTGTGGGGAGGGTTGAATTTACTTTTGCTACGTGACTATTCGTAATTTTTTCTGTTCACGCTGCGTATACGTAATGCGAGGCGAACTAACCCATGGCATTTGCCACTGCCTTGGCCCCTTGGAAAGTCCTCCCGCCTGGATCTTTTGCCCCTCGTCCTGGCTCTCCCCTCCATTGTCATTGCTTGTATGCTAATGTCACCCGTCTGTTCTTGGGGCTCTTTTCGCATTCTCATATTCATTATTATGCTTTTTATTATTTCTTTGTTTTTGTGCTCCCAAGCACACTTTTTCTTTCTATCACGAATAACATCTGGTCTTACACAGAGGATAAACAGATGAATTAGCCGCAGAAAATTACATGTGACAACCCGCAGCTGAGTTTGAAAACGAGCTTGACATCCTGAGGAGAATTTTAAGTTGCCTTCCAAGCTGTTCAAGGACTATTTCCCACTTGTGGTTATACTATAAGCTCAAAAATTAAGCTAACAAAGTTGTTCTTTACATTTTATTAAACGTAAATTCAACCAAAGTTTTTACCAAAGTAAATATGTATATCCTTTCATGCAGAGCTTCAGGTGATAAATTGACATTATTGATCTGTGTGTGATTGGAAATGAAAACCTTTCACGGCAGTCACAAATCGAATCTTCCAAAGGCTTTATGCTTATTGTCGATTTTTTTCTGATTTCGTTCCTTCTGTGCGATGAATGGCAGGATTGAGGCCTTTGAGCCTGACATTCAGCTTTTGGTTTGCCAGAGGATTTCATAAAGGTTTTTGAAAGGCATCTAAGCTAAGCCCATTTGGCATTGTTTGCTTGCACAACAAGTTGGCATCGAGGTACATTTGATTTGATAACGAAAGAAAATGATTTAATAGAAATGCAAAAATATAAATCCCAATTTTCGGTCCACACTCTTGCTGCGTCTTACATTAGTACATGGGGTCATAAACATTAAAAAGTTTTTTTCTTAAAAATACTAGAAGTTTCTGAAGCAAGAAAAACGAGTAAGATTCACGATAAATGTGAAATGCACCACGTTCTTTGTATACATTTGATTACTTTGTAAACATTTGAATGTATAGATAAATCGCTGCACTTGCATTTCGGTGTTTTTGAGAAGGAATTGGCAGGTAATACCTTTGTGTAGTTTTATTTACTTCACTTGCCAGGCATTTCTGTGGGACAAAAAGGCCAAAATGCTTAGCACGTGATGTCAAAGCCCGCAACTGAGTGGTTTACTCCACCCGCACTCCCAATGCGGAATCGCTCATACGCAGTGTGCACCCGACTGACTATCTGTTTGCTCGACTGCCGGTCAGTTTGGCCGCTTGTCAGTTTTCCCGGACTGCCTCCATTGCAATTTCCCCATCCGGCGGACTTGTCTTTCATTTCCGTGATGCGCTTTTCGCCTACGTAATTGTGCGTGCAAACGACAATGGCTAAAACCCGCTCTAAGTCGGCCTAAAAGAGCCGCTGCATGCAGTTCACCCCCTGACCTATTTGAACACTTCCTCCACACCGCACATCACTTAATTGCAAGTTTCCCTTGCGAGAACAGGCGGGGAAATTGACACACAAATGACCCGTGGTCTTCTCTGGACTTGAAGATAGAACGGATTATCAGTCAAGCGAGAGTATTGCTTGAATACATTTAATTTCTGGCAATATAAATTGTTAGTCTCTATCTAACCCCAGTTGAAAAGATCTCTGTACAAATCAATGTCTGCGTTTCGACATTTATTCGTGCTCCTAATCAACTCGCAGATGCATCACCTACAGAATCCCACTTGATTGCTTTTCACCGAAGCCATTCGATTTCAGCCAAATCCACTGTCGATTCTACATTCTACAGCCAGTGCACTTTTTCCGCTGACGGCCAATCTAACGCACGTCCTGGTCATAAAGTGCACTGCGCACTAAGCCAATTTCAGAACGTTTATAATTGAAAGACACCACCGGCAGTAAGGGATAAAAATAAGCGATAGAACAAGCTGAGCGAAGAGATTAAAGCGAGACATATTTAAGGAAAGTTATTTAAACACTTAAAATGACTCTATGCATACGAAAACATTAAATGTTGCTTGTAATTCTATGGACTGCGCGTTCTTAATCTACTTAGTATAATTTGTCAGTATGTAAGGTATACTTTGGAATGCCGCATTGCATCAGCAACACAATTTCCTAAGTTTTTCCGCAGCTTCGCTTTTTGTGGCCATTACCGCAGCCTGAGCATTGGAACTTTCTCGAAAAAAAAATGAGAAAACAACATTTCTTCCAGCTGCTGGGAAGGATAACATGTTCTTTAAACTTTCTTTTTATATAAAGGTGGTAAAAACTAAATTTATAGTAAAGTAGTCGTTGCTATGACTATTGCTTTACTTGAATGGAGTTATTAAGTACGCCCTCTCGCTTTTGGCAGCAAAAAAGGCGGAAACGATATACAATTTCACTAGTGGCGGAAACGGAAGTTGACGCCATTCTCAGCCCAGTAATGTTTACCTTTTACTCCATCTGTTTGCCAGCTCTCAATATTCAGTATTGTCCCATTATATTTGGTCTTTGTCGCTGACATCTTAACGGAAGTTGAAAGGCCAAGCATTGTCCTTGCATAACGTCCATCAATGTGGAGTGGAAGAAGCTTCTCTTTGTCATTTCCTAGTTAACATTGTGGCTTTTGTGTGGCAGATCTACAATGAAATCCGCAGATGCACACAGAGCCGACTCGTCATTTCTGTCAGATTCACTAAGCTTTGCCACAGCAACATACTCAGATATTTAGGACCAATGATTAAATCCAGGAATTCTTGTCTTTGTTGACAGGAAGATTTGTAATTTAATTATAAATGCACCGTTCAAATTCACAAACAAGAGAGAACGCTGTAGTCGAGTTTCTCGACTATCTGATACCCGTTACTCAGCGGGGTGCTACCGCACCAAAAACTGTCAGTGTGGAAATTTCTCCTTTGCACTTCCACTAGCTGAGTAACGGGTATCAGATAGTCTGGGAACTCGACTATAGCGTACTCTCTTGTTTTTTATCAATTTCTATGCGGGGTGCGAAGTCCGGGGTCCGGGGTACGGGGTGCGGGGTGCGGGGTGCGGGGTCCGTGGTGCGGGGTCCGTGGTCCGGGGTGCGTGGTCCGGGGTACGGGGTGCGGGGTGCGGGGTCCGTGGTGCGGGGTCCGTGGTCCGGGGTGCGTGGTCCGGGGTACGGGGTGCGGGGTCCGGGGTGCGGGGTCCGTGATGCGGGGTGCGGGGTGCGGGGTACGGGGTGCGTGGTCCGGGGTGCGGGGTCCGTGGTCCGGGGTGCGGGGTGCGGGGTACGGGGTGCGTGGTCCGGGGTGCGTGGTCCGGGGTCCGGGGTCCGAGGTCCGGGGTGCGGGGTCCGCGGTGCGGGGTCCGCGGTGCGGGGTCCGCGGTGCGGGGTCCGAGGTGCGGGGTGCGTGGTCCGGGGTCCGGGGTGCGCGGTCCGTGGTCCGGGGTGCGGGGTACGGTGTGCGGGGTCCGGGGTGCGGGGTCAGGGGTGTGGGGTCCCGGGTGCGTGGTGCTGCGTGCGTGGTCCGGGGTCCGGGGTGCGGGGTCCGGGGTGCGGGGTGCTGGGTGCGGAGTTCATATGATTAAATACATGTTTTTTGGCAAAACGATAGAAATTTACAAGACCAATACAAAAATGAAAAAAATATCAAAACATTTTTCAAAAGTGTGGGCGTGGCAGTTTTGGGCGGTTTGTGGGCGTTAGAGTGGGCGTGGCAACATGAATCGACAAACTTGCGCTGCTTATATGTCTCTGGAGTCTGTATGCTTAATCTCAACTTTCTAGCTTTTGTAGTTCCTGAGATCTCGACGTTCATACGGACAGACAGACGGACAGACGGACAGACGGACGGACAGACGGACGGACAGACGGACATGGCCAGATCAACTCGGCTATTGATCCTGATCAAGAATATATATACTTTATATGGTCGGAAACGCTTCCTTCTGCCTGTTACATACTTTTCAACGAATCTAGTATACCCTTTTACTCTACGAGTAACGGGTATAATAAATTCAATGGGGATTTTTTAGATTACCTAGTAACACATTTTAAACTCATGCTGCCTGAATAGGGCTTTTTAAGGACAATTACGTTTAAGGGTCCATTACAATTTATAATACATCCCATTTTTTGCAGACACGCAAATCAATAGGGAAGGGGGTCATCCTAGTTGTTTGGATCCTTTTTCCATAGTGGAAACTTTTTGTGAGTGGTGTGCGGGGATTTCTTAAAAAAATCGGATATTTTTATTCGGCGTTTTCGCCATAACTTGGCCAAAAATGACCGCACAGCTAAAATAAAGACTGTCTTGTGCTGCTAATAAATATAGCTAACTATGTCTATCCCTACTTTTTCGGTTTAAGAAAAAAAAAAATTTGAAAAATTTACCATCATCAAAATTTGCGAAAAATGGCCAAAAATTAGCGATTCAATGTATGTACATGGATCGATAAGGAATTTTGTTACGAATTCAACGAGGTGTGGCATTCCAGTTTTGGACAATTATTTTCAATGCTATCTAAAAAAAACAGTTTATTTTTTATCAAAAAATCGAAAAAAAAATGTTTGTCAGAAATCGGATATTTTTAGTCGGCATTTTCGACATAACTTGACAAAAAATGGCCTCACAGCTAAAATAAAGACTGTTTTGTGCTGCTAATAAATATGGCTAACTATGTCTATCCCTAATTTTTCGGTTTTCGTAATAAAAAAATTGGTCAAATTTTTGCATTTTTGATAAGGGGTACCATCATCAAAATTTGCCAAAAATGCCAAAAAATTACATTTTCCTTTTTTTTTAAATTTTTTTAAACTTTTACATTTTTTATTTAATTTTATTTTTTATTTCGCAATTTCGACCAATATTCCAGAATATTTTAAAATTTCTAGTTAGCGTTTCCACTGCCTAAGTAACGGGTATCTGTTAGTCGGGTAACTTGACTACAAGATTCCCTCTTGTTTTACTTACATTACTTAAGTCATTTTGTGTAGGTTGTAAAGTGCCCTTCATGAAGCCCGTAATTTATTACTTGTTAAGGGAAGTACGAATGCCTGTATTGTCGTTCTTCTTCACTTCGCTGTATTTTGAGTATTTCGCATCTTTAAGAACAAGGATGTTAAACTTTTACGCATTTCGGGCTTCACCAACTGCCAACCACTTGAGTCTCGCTTATGCGACCACAAAAAGTTACGCGCGTTAAATTTCACAGCTTCGCTGCTTTAAAGCTTGTGGGGTTTGTTTTAAATTTTTCAGTCCTGGCTCATTTTAAATACGCACTAAACTGGTGCAATAATTCATGATTTGCTTCATTGTAGATTCTGCATTAGTGTCGGTTGTACGCATATATGATTTCAGCCACCTAATCAAAAATGCGGCAAATTAATAAATTTCACATTAATTCAATTTACAAGCTTTTGTGGCTTACCAAAATGTATTTTTAAAATGCAAGTTAAACAAAAGCTGGTTGCTTGTTTATGTTTTGTGTACGCATAATATAAAATCCATTTTAGTTAACACAGGCCACCGCATAATTTTCATGTTGTTATGCAAAAAGTGAAAAAAGCCAAAAGATGACAAAGCAACAACCGCTGAGATACATTATTATTAAAAAGAGAGTCTATAGAAAAATTGTCATATATACGAGATGGCTTTAATTGAAAATAATTTAAGAATTTTGTATATATCTATAGATATATTTTTAGTAAGACCTACACATATTGACCTTCTTTGTAACTTGTAATGACTTGTTTAATTAAAGAAAAAAAGAAAAATATAACAACAGAAATAGGAATTTGTATAAAATACTACAAAAAATGTATCTACGTTTTCCTCCGTGCATTTGTCCTGATCCCCGAAGTTGACTGAATCTGCTGTCATTTCTAGCAGACTGTGCACCTTTCAGGTCCTTTCTCCAGGGGCTTCGACTTGTGGCATAAAGTTTGCGACCACAGCAAAAGTGAAGCCTGCCTGAATAGTGCCCACTCTCCATTTCGTCCTAGTTCTCTATTCTCCGCACCTGGAACTCCTGGCGCTCCTGGCAAAGTTTGATTAAAAGGCCAACAGAGCAACTCAAGTTGCAACGGAGCTCGCCCGTCTGGGTCAGAGCCCAATTCAAAAGTTGGGTGAGGTGGGAGATTGGGTTTATTTCGGGCACGTAGTCGGATGAGGGAATTTGCAATTTGAGTGCAGTGGCTGATTCAACTGCAGGTGAATGGAATGTAAATGTGGTTCGCACTGGGAATCGGCTGTGTACGAGGTAATATAGGGCTTTCAATATGGCCTTTCGCTAGTCGATTTCCAATTTGAATACCTGGACGCGCTAATGGATAAGTTCGTTTTATTTCAACCATTTTTTTTTTTGCCACTACATTTGCTACAAATTTTAAAACTAATTTGAACGAAAGTACCTTTCACTGAATTAATGTAATGAATTTATAGTGCATGTATTCTTCATTTGCCCAGAGGCAACTTTTTATTTTATAGTAAAAGGTCAGATAGGGAGAAACACCGAAGTGAAAAGTAAAATCGTGTTGCTCATGTCGCCCTTTGGGCATTTCATGTGTAATGTTGGGTAAATTAAATGTAAATTACTGATTAAAATACAACACCATCACTTTGTTCGTTATTAAAAAAATATAATTTTTTTGGGAAAAATATATTGATATATATACATAGTATATACATAGTATACATTGCATTTAGCAAGAATTTTGTCATTGGTGACAATGTTTTTATTACTATTCGTTCTGCTATTTCGGAGCTGTTATTCTGTCAATACTTTGTTGTTTGTCAAAATATTTTTAAAAAATCTGCAAGTTTTTATTGAAGCTGGCTGAAAATCCAAGCCTAACCTAAATACTGCGTCACATATTCGCCTGCCACTTCTAGGAACGTGATCAAATTCATGGCAGGTCAAGTGGAAAAGCGAATGCAGAGGAAGGCGGGCCAAACCCAAATTCATAAAGCAAGCCCAAAACCGTCTGGCCATCCCAGGCTGACCGTAAAAACTTTCTGCTGAAGGCAAAGCAAAACAAAACTGTGGCAAAAACATAAAACACAGCAAAGAGGCATAAACAAACAGAGCGCAAAAGCGTAAAGCGTACAAGGCAACAGCAAAATTTCCAACTTTTGTAATCGAGACCCCTTGATGGTGACAGGACTAAAGACCAAAGCTTTCCAAGCTCCAGTGTGGGAGTTGTGGAAAAAAATAAACAAAAATATAAATATTTTACTTGTAGTTCCTCGGTGCAAACACCAACAAACTACAGCAAGCTAACGCAAACTAGCCGAAAAACAAGCAACAGCTGCCAAATGGGAAACAATCAAGCCCAGAGCAGAACCACTAAAATATCCTGTGAAATTGCTTCCCAGACACTTTGCCCAATCCCTGGCTCGCAGTAGTTTCGGTTGGAGACTTTTGACTCATAGTAGACTCATGCCAGCTCCTCTGGCATCATTATTCATTTTCGGTTGAGTAAAATTAATGAGCTGGCCAAGCTCAAGTGGTGGCTTCTTCTCTCTCATTTTGGAGTGCTCAAACGGAATGAACTCGTTAGTTGACCTTAAATGGAGCTCGAGTAACAACAAACTGGGACTAGTTTCCCGGCAACGCAGGTCATAATTGAATGAAATGCGAACCAAGTTATGGCCATTACTGGATTTTAAGGAATCGAAAGGGTCAAGCCCCGCACTTGTTGTCATTGATTGGGTGCAAATCGATTCCTTGTCATGGAAACTGGGTCACGATGAGCAAACAAACAGTAAAGCCCAGACAGCACAGAAAAGTTGAAACCACTTTTACCCATTCAGTTGCGTCTGTTTCCAGCTCAGGCCATTCAACCCTCCAGAAGTCGACGAGCAATTTATGTGCCGTGTCTAATACTTCTGTGTATACTATAGCTTTCGTTTGGTTCAACTACCTTTGTTGTCGCATCTACAAGTGAGAGTTAAATAAGAACAACAGTGAATATAAAACAAGGTAGGGAATCTACTACTTTTTATTTGTTGTATCTGCTTGCACATTGATCTTATAGGATGTCGCATGTTATTGATTAAATGCTTTCTGAGTGCTTTACAAGCAAATCATCGAATGATCCCCTAAACGCACTTCTATGAATCTTGACTCGACTGAAGTCCTTCATGTGGAGCATGTCAATTGCATCATTAATAATGACAATGCGGCAGATGGCCAGTGGCCATTTCGCTCATATATCACGAAACGTGCCCAAGGATCCTGTGTGTGTACGTCTTTGAGTAATGGTTGGAACATGCAGGACGAAAGTCGTATGGTGAAGTGGAAACTGGTGTTTTACTAAAATAATTGTATCACTAGCCTCTCGATATTCGACCATTTGGTAGTGGCCTAAGAATAACCCTTGAAAATGTGCACTTCATCTGAAAAAAGCTTTTATTACATTTCGTGAATGTCTTAAAATTTATAAATGTTTTTCACTTTATTTTACCATGTCATATGACAATAGTAAGGGTTAGATAAATACCTTGAAAAGTGGATCTTTCCGGATTGTTGCAAAACGCCGCCAAGAATGTAAAATTGAAGTGCAGCTGGTTAAATTCAGACGTGGAATACTAATATATTTTTGCCGGCCGCGAAATGTATGCATACGTTTTCAAGAGTGGAAAACGAGAGTTTGTTGCGTATACGCCACGTGGTCGTAGGGAATACGTAAGCCACAAACTCTGCCAGCACATGCATGTCTTCAATGCAGCCAAAGCCATAAATTTTCCCAGCCAGCATGTCGAAATTCTATTTTATTTCCACCTCAAAACGAGACAGATGAAGTATGTGAGAAAGAAAAACGAATTTATTTGTATTTAGTCCATAGAAAATGATAAAACATGCTCGCCTTTTTCCATATACGTCTAATCACGCCAGGAAACATGTAGAGACATCCATATCAACTTTAATTGGGTTTCACCACCAAAAAAGTAACATATCACCCGCAAACTGTAGCGTCATCATTACCGACTCGAGCCATTTTCCTGCTGCTTTCAGGCGCAAGTCAGGATCTGAAAAAGTGGCCAAGATGTTGCAAGTATTCTGTAAATCAGTTAAGTTTCTTGCCACACCTCTGCTACATCATACTGGCAAATGATGATGTCACGGTATGTTTCCCCGTCTGGGTTATGTGTTCACTTATGCGAGTACTTGACATTTTCCGCGTCCCCGACTATCAGATGCCATTCCACAACCGACAGATGTCTGCGAATATAAAATGGTTGAAGGCGAGAAAAGTGTGAAACTGTGCACATGGTCATTTGGCATGGGGATGTCAGCAATATGGGAGACATGGCAAACAACTGGAGCATGAACATTGCACGGTTGAAATTGGCAGAAATACTTTTACAAGATATTGTACAAAATAACTAATAGCTTTGAAAAGTATTTAATGGAAAAATGGGACATTTTCTCATTTAAATTTCGCTAAATTAAATTTTTGCTATAAGTTTGACATATTTACTTCTTTTGACATGTCTATGTCTGAATTTCTGGCGTTATCAATAGGGCGGGCAAATTGCTTCAGCAGTTTAGAAATGTGCCAGCTGGAACGAAGCCAAACAAGAACCTCTTTCAACAGAATCCGGGGCAATTTCAGCTGCTATGTGCGGTATCCTGTTGCCAGATGCTGGCACAATCATAACGAGTAATAAAAGTCTAGCTCTGAATTCACTTGGGCCTCAGCTTGGAATAATGAGACATCAGAATGGATATTTTATGCCAGGCGTGATAAATCACGTGCTAACGGAAACATTTCAAAAAGGTATAATTTAACACTTCATTTTTATTGCCACTTCTCGTTTTTGCTCAAAAGAGGAAATAATAGTTTCATTTAGTCGAACTTTTTTTTGTTATTGATCACATTGTAGTTGGCTTGTGTAACTTTGCCTATAATTTGTTTGCACAACAAATTGATATACTCTTAATTACTCTAAAACTGAACATAACATGGATACACCGCTTTACTGAAAACATTCAACTAATTAAGAGTTGCAGTTACAAAGTTTGGATTTGTTCTCTGAAGGTTTTAAAAGTTTACTTCTTCAGATGCCTGACAAACTTTCCGTTCGAAAATAAAGTGCAATTGGTGAGCTCAAATTGCTATTGAATACGAGTATAGCAATCCGGAAAAGGGGCATCTTATGTGAGTTATTAATAACTATCGATTTTGGTTCGTTGGTTTTGTGGCAGGTGGCAAAGTGACATTAATTCATATCAGCGTATTGAATTGTGGTCTTATCAGTTTTTAGTTGCTGATACTAATGCAAAACACACAAACCACAACGCAGTCCACGAGCAGAGGATATTTTAAATTTTAATTTAACAAATAATAATTAAATCAAGTACGTAAATTTAGTCACGAAACATAATTTCAAACACACTACTTATCCCAGTAAGTGAGTGCGAGGCCATTAACATAATTAGATAAGCCCTTTTGGATTAAAAAAACAAAAAATGTTAAACAGAGAGCTTGACAGCACTTTTCAGATAAGCTTTTCAGCAGCTTGTGCAAAAGTAAGTAAAAGGGATACACAATGTCAGGGTAAATATGCAAAATGATAACCAGGACCACAGGAAACGGCGTATCTCAACCACAGGCTTTCTGGAAACATGAGGCAAACTTTATCCTAACACGCTCGCACATCACATCACCGCAGCCCCAAGTTGTCTCCATCCTCTGGGCACTAAACACCTACTTAAGTGCTTAGACATAATTTTCGAAAATTCTCTGTGAATTTTTAATTCCTCACGCACACACGTGGCTGAGAATATTTGAGCAAGGGCATTAATTAGCTTAAGCTTACACGATGCCATTTGGGAATAGCCAAGAAATCCACATGTGGTAAGTGCATAAAATTAATTGGATTGTTTGGTTAGCATGAGTGTGCGCTGCTCTCACCTTTAAATTTAGAACTAAACACCTTGCTGTCGGAAAATGTTTCATTTTGTTTGCATTGCTGAAAATTAAGTGTGCAGGTGCTTATTTAACTTTTAGTTTTCCCATCTCCCAAGGCAGAACCCTAAATTACAGAAATCATTATATGGCCAACCATTAGCTATGCAAAGAAATATGAAAAGTTCTGATAAACTGAAACCTCTTTAAATTATTGTGTGCTGGAAGCTATTCAGTAATGTCCAGATTTGAGATTATTTTGAAAAATTATGTTTGCTTAGGAACTCCTGGCAGCAGTGTTCCAAGCATTTAATTATGATGGGAACAATACAGAATGAAACAAAGCTTCTGTGGGGAACCATTTTATTATCACATTTTGTGCTTTGTCATGGCTGTTGTCTTGACAATAGAGTGGGAGGGCTACTCGACTTTTCCTTATCTGATAATAAAAAGAAGCCACAAAATTAAATAAGTCGAACAGAAGTTATACTTCAACCTGAAGTAAGATGTAAGATGTTTGCTGAGACTGAGAACAATGTAAACCATTTTTGCTTGCCTGTCAACGGCGTCCTCAGTGTTTTGTATTTAGGAGGATGAAATATGCGCAGACATCCAAATGTGTCAGTAAGGAAAAGTTAATTAGTTTCAGCAAAAGAAATTTTTCCAGATTGTTATATAAATAAAAATTTTACAAGCCTCGTAGCCAGATAATTTTACATATTATACAAGGTATTATAGTTTTGACTGCTGGTTGTCCAAATTTAACAAAGTGAATAAGCACGCCACAGCATTTAATGGCAAACATTTGCGCAACAAACACTTTCCCCCCAGTTTTCCATTTTCCGTCTCGACTTGCTGCTGCGGGCAATGTCAAATTGTCAGACAAACATGAGGAGTGGTGGGAGACTGAGTGCACAATGTCACAGGGCCGACGGGGCGTATAATCAATTTGCTGATGTGATAACAAAACAAACTTGAATCTGTATAACAACCAACAAGTCACACAAGCCAAATATCCCGATTGAAATCAACAAATATCATCTCGATTGCAAAATCATTAGCTGATAAAGTGACAGGCGAATTATTTTATGAGCACATTCACTTTATAAAAGGAAATCAGATATAAGCATTGACAAAGAAAATCACAAAGCCACCAAGATCCAATCAAACAAAATGTGGCAAGCGACCATTGAATGGTTATGTGAAATGGAAACGGAAAATACTGATAAAATTACTTTGTCCTTTCAACCAAAAGTAACCCAAGACTACTATATACGTATATCGTTACATGATTTCCTTGCTTGTCAAAGAAGGTTGGCTTATTTTAAAAAAGGATTTCATTGTGAAAGTGTACAAGCTTATTGTCCTTTTCCTTTGGCCATCCCTCTGGCAGCAATTGAATTTAAGTGTTTTCACCTTGCTTTTGCTAGTTGTGTCGCAAATTGACATTTTTGATTTGCCTCTGACTTAATGTGAAAACCCCCAAAGTGGCTTTAGTTTTTTTTTAAATCTGTGTACCACTAGTTCTGTTTGGATTATTTTAAAAATGGTTTATCACAGGTCGCTTAAAAGCCATATCAAAGGCGTTTATAGGAAATGGGTTTAAAGGAAATGGGTTTATCAAACAATCAGCCCAAAAATGCAAAAGGGTTAGCCACCTGGTCCCAAATGAATTTTGAAAGAGCCGCGGCGCCCTAAATTAATTTAAAATTCGGCAGAAACATGTATATTTGCTTTAGACCCAAGGGCACAGAACGCCAGATAAAAAGGATTTAGATTGCCCAAATTAAAGCGTATAGAAAATCTGGATTTTAATTAAAACGGGTCGAACATTATCTTGGTATCACATCAAGTTCAATTATTGTTATCCACAGCAACTTTAAATACAAGAAAAACAAACTTTGATGGACATTCAAACGGGAGCCACATTCCTAATTAATTGGTTGATTTCCACGTGAATCTGACCTTTATTTGGCATTTATTATCTGCTGGCTTCCTTTATAAATAAATTATATGAATCCTCATTTAGAGTCCTGAATGCTTTGGTATTTGTTTCGAAAAAGTTGGGGGTCCTTCTGGGACCTTTTAGGCACTTTTATTAGTTCTGATTAATTTATTTCAATCATGTTTGCTTTGAATTCTGATTAAATTCGTAAAATATTGTTTCCGCGTTTTAATGTGAAAGATTTTTAAGAAACCTAAACGCCTTTATGTATTCTTGCTTAAAATCCAAAACATAAATAATTTCAATCAAGTTGAGAAATCAACTGCATCCGTCTTTTCATTTTCAGGCCAATTACTCAATCACTTGAATTGATCTGCCTGAATAAAAACATTTTGTGTTTTGCTATAGCGCTTATGAAAAACTTTTTTAGCCACCAGTTGCCTATGTGGTTGATAGCAGAATGTTTATAAAACAATACAAATTGACTTGCAAAAAAATGTGTACAGGAAAAGTTTCAACAATATTGTAAGAAGCTTCTTAAATAGTTTGTTGCATTTGTTGGCTGCATTTGTTGTTTTAGGCTAACTTAGAATTTCATTTTATCGCATACAGTTTTTACTCTTTGGGCTGAATTGATATTCAGTGTCGTAATTACTTTTTGCTGGTAAACATTTTCGCATGCCGCATTGCTCTCACAATTTGATTACAAAACTTTCGACCAGCTTTTTATGGCAATTTAATTATCACACTGCGAACATTGTAAGCCCGTCTGTTGCAAGTGCAATTTCCGTTCTAAATTTTTGCCAAAATAGCGGAAAACTTTCGTTCGTGTCCCTCATGCCCAAACTGCGTTTTCCTTTTATGGGTTTTCTTTGTTGTAAAGTTTACCCAGGCAAAAGAAGTATAATGTTTACCATGTCTATTGGGCATAGTCTTGTGTGCCCTTTAAATTTAAAGAGCATTTGCCATGTTTTAGTTATATTACCAAAAAGAATCAGTATACTATTCCTTCTGCTTTTAATCATTTTACTGCCTTAAGTGTTCTTGGGACTTTGCTTAAAAAAAGAACTGCGAACAGGTGAACTTGAAGGAAAGCCCACTCAACTTTCGCTTCGTTGAATCCACGACTTAGAAAGCACATTTAATTGTTATGTTTTCCTGGGTGGTTTACTTAGCTCTTCTGCCTGTTGGTCAAGTAAATTAATGGATTCCCATTCCCTTCAGCTCATTCCCAGCATTTTCCCATCGCGATGGGCTGCCTGTTGATGTTCGTTTCCCCCACTTTGTTGCCTTTCCTGGTTCAGCTGCGGTTTTCAGCTAATTGACAAAAAAAGTATAAAACCATTGGAGAATGTGGGGCGTGTTGGTGGCTGTGGAACTTTCATTTTAATTAATTAAATGACGTTGGCAAATATTTGTGCCTTCTGCTTAAGAGACTTTGTACATTGTGCAACAGGATCTCTATTAAACCAGATACATTTTATACAAATTGTGTTTTTTCTTCCACACGAAACATTATCATAATTTAATCTACTTAACTTCAGATGATTAAATAAGAAAAAATATATTCAAGTACAACTAACTCAAGAGTTTTTCCAACCCAATTCACCCAAGCCTATAAGTGCAGCTGTCAGCTCGAATAAATATATTTCATGCTAAGCAAATACAATTGGTTTAAGCCGAGCTCTGTAGCCATTTCATGCCATTTTGACAGTCGCCTGGCAGAATGCAAATCCAATAGTTTCAAGCTCTCAGGCAAGCAAATGCCAAAAGATGCACCGAGTAAAGGGCTGCTATATTGCCAGAAATTAAATGCTTTTCAACAGCATATCTGGTGGTGGAGGGGAGGAGAGGGAAATTTATGCACGGCAGGACCTGGGGCTATACTTAGCAAGGACAATTTACGGCACAGTCATTCTTTGCCCCGGCAACTGTATATTATATTTAGCAGCCACAATATTGCCCTGGTTGAACGGTCTGCCGTTAAGCCAATGAAGCGGAAAGCAGCTGCACTTCCGACCAAGATTTTGTGGCCATGGTATTTCCCTCTAATCTCAGCGTCCACTTCACGGTTAAGCTATTTGAATTTTAAAATAATTGCTCAGTCATATTTCATGAATCAAAAATAATTCGCATTTATGGTCATTGCACTGAAAATGGTAACGTTTTGCAGGATGGCGTAGTTAAGATTGTCTTCTAATTCACATCAAAGGGATAAGGAGAAGTACACTTTATGCATTTCTGAAAATATCTTCTTTAAAACTCTCTTAAAGAACTCAAAACACTCCATCCCATGCATAACTCAAGTTATGCATATTTATTTATATTTACTGGGATATGTCTTTAGAGTAAAGGCAAATAGAAAGCAAATTACAATCTTCTCAAAAAGAATTAGTATTTATTTTTTGTCATGATATTTACATTACTACAAAAGGGAACAGATTGCCTTGTTCTGATTTTTCAGCTCCATTCCTTAAATTTCCGTAAAAAATTTAAGTCTTTTTATGTATTCTGGCAAACCGAGTGACATGAAAAATGACGACTCGTTGTGTATGTTACTGATGATGAACAAAACACATCCTCCGGCGGAAGCAATCTGCACAATTCAAATTTGTAAGTCGGCTTCGAGCTTCCTTTTTCCACCGCCATTTCCCTGATTTCCCAAGCACAACAAATTATGCGAACCCTTTTCGTGCTGTTTTTCATTATTCTTCGTTATAGTCTGGCGAAAATTTCCTACATTCAATGGGAAATATTTATGGAGACCACAGGTCAGTTGAGGAATACACTTCTTTCACCTAACAACCGTATTTGTCAACAATTTTTCATACCTAATGAGCTTCCCATGGCTTTGCCAAATGAGATAGCGCTGTACATTTACAATTTCGTTGCCAAATCTACAATATTTTTCATTGCTAAATAAATGTTGGTAATTTAGCTGTCGTTTTACCTTGTCCTTGTAGCAACTGCCGGATAAAGCGCAGAGTAGGAAATTAAGTTGTCACCAAGTCAAATCGCTTTATATCCGCTTTCACTCCGGAACGAAAGACTGCGTCTCGACCTGGCTCCACTTTCGTTTACCCACCCCTTCAATTTCAATTATAAACACTCTGCAAATGGCTTACAGACTTAAGCTTTATGGCCAGAACGTGACGGGAATTGGCGACAAACGGAAGTGGCTGCTTGACAGACCTGGCAAAAAGATAATGACAGTCAATTAAAGTCCCGCTTAGCGTGGGGCTTTTGTTGCAAGCTCATTATGCTACTTTTACTGTAACCGTTTCCATCTCTACTACATCTAAATTTTCTTTTAGAATATAATGAGCTTTTATTGTAACTTATAAATAATACAAATTTGCGATTGCAATAAGTATTTAACTCATTTAAGAAACTATTCAATTCTTTTGTAGTCTTCTGTAGCAGAAAGGTATTGGTTTTTCTGAAGAAACAACAATGTCAAGCAAACACGCCTTGCTTTATTTCTTTGAAGCAAACACTACCATCTTATCACACAGAAATATCTTGGCTTTACCTCCTTTTCTGTTTGTTTGCTCTGCCAGTGCTGCTTGTGGATTTTTCCAAGGGGTTGTGAAAGGAAGATGCCGGGGAAAAGTCTCCTGCCAACTGAGCAACAACTTTGGCCTTCCTGGCATGTATATGTTTGCTGTTCGCCAAGGAAAGTAAAGGTTTTTTTTAGCAGGACCAACATTGCAGCAGCATCGACACCGTTGTAATCCTGTTACGTTTTATGTGAGGCGCACTAACCCCATTGCCCTGAATAAGTGTTAACAGCCTCACTTATCTAGACTGCAGCTCATTTTCCACTTTCCACTTTCTCGTGCTGTATTTCCCGCCGTTCCTTTATCAGCACCTTTTTTGCAAAATATATTACTTTGCTCCATTTTGAGTTTCCCGTTTGTCCTCTGGTCCGACAAATTGAATTGATGTCCTGCATCTACAATTTTACGCCCTCCGGCGGGGCTATGGCCCAGAAAACCGGTGCGCTACATATCTCTGAGATACAAAACAAACAAGCAGATATACTAAAGTCAAGTGCCTCGAATATCGGATACCTTTTGCTCAGCTAATCAATGATGAAAAGGCGGACACATGGGCGAACAGTCAAACTACATGTGCAACCTGGAGTAAACCAGTAATCCGGATCAGAAAAATAATTTAGAAAACGCTTTTTCCTAGTTACCAATGCATATTTATCGTAACTACCATTTCATACATGTAAAGGGTATTAAAAGCGATATAAGTATCTTCAACCAACTGCCTATCTTCCAAAAAGGGGCAAATATTGACCGGCCTTGGATTAGCATACTTCTATCCAAGTTTCGGCTTCCCCATTACGGTCCACTTAATAGTCACATGTGATCTTATTAGCCGTCTCTTGAGTCTTTCCATTAGGCAAACATTGTGCCAGTAGTTGGACAGAAAACAATGGACTCGGCATTCAATGGCAAAAATCATCGATTAACCCAGAACAACGCGTAGTAAGTTTTTATTGTATTGGACGCCCGAGAGAAAAGTCGCAAAGGGGAGAAAATACCTTCAGGGTAGACAGGAAAATGGGAAAACCTATTACCAAAGCAAACAGAGTCAACGAAAAGTTCAAATGGGAAACCTGTAGCTGCACTGAAAAATTAAAAGAAATGATAAAGGAAACTGAACCTATTACGCATTACACGTCTTTGAAATTGGTTGCGTTAATCCGTTTAAGTTAGGGCTCTCAGTAAGTTCTTTAAGGGCTTTAAAAGTTTCTTTAAATAATGAACTGCGATGGCACTACTTGGTCTAGAAATGGAATTTCCGAACTCTACTGCAATCGCGCATTGACAAACGATTCGTGACTCTGTAGTTGCCTTTGAAGTGTTGCCATATTTCTTGGCCACTGCATGCTGGCCATGTCAATTGCGTCATTAATAATGGCAATGTGCCAGATGGACTTCTGGCATCTGGCCCACTTGATGGCCAGCAGCTGTAATTCCGAGGCCTTGTCTCCGGTCATATATTTCAATACGTGACGGACAAGAAGACAGGATTCCTATTGCAGAGTGTCTAAGCTCTTGAGTAATGGCCCGTACAATTGACTACCGAAAGATTTGCAGACAATGAACTCAACATACGATTTTATTCCGAGTAAGGAATTTCGATTTTTTCCTGCTGAGTGCAGGTATTTAATACATTAATGTAACCGATTTAAAGATATATTTTCTGTAATACTAAGATTCTAAGACTGTACCTTATAGAACCACAAGTAAACTAGAAAGTACTTTAAAATTCCAAGCAGCTGAGGGAATCCCCAACTATCGAGACTTCTGTTGGGCTATAAAATAGTTGTGGCCTACTTCTTGACGTTCCCATTAACGTGGATCTACCATATTTAAATATTTAAAATACCATTTACCATGGGGAGCAAACGAGCCGAGGCGTCTGAATAATTCATCATGCGACAATAACAATGGCAAGGATGTGCCCGGGGTATCCTGTCGGCTAAAGTGCTTTGCATATTCCTTGGGCGAGGATATCGAAGGAAAGGTCCTAAGCCACACCAGGAGTACACGAATATAGCGAGATGTGCCGGGATCACTATAAGGCGCCATCACATATGTAAATTAAAGTGCAGCTGGGCGGATTCGGGAAGCCAGTGAATGCTAATTTTCGGTTCGCCCGCCAGCTTAAGGCGCCGCAATGTATGCACACATTTTCATACATTTTCATCAAACGGATAAATCGCGTTTGTTGCGCATACGCCGCGTGGTCCCAAAGAAGCGTAAGCCGCCGACTGCGGCTTCTCGTACTAGGTGAGTGTTCGAGGCAAAAGCCATAAATTTCCCTAGCCTAGCACAACGAAATTCTAATTTACTTCCTCCGCAAAAAAGAAATCGTGGGCAGAAGTGAAATGAAGCGAGGAAAGCCTTTGCAGGAAAATAACTAGAAAAAACATCCGCAATCCACTGACTGTTGTTGCTTTAAAAAAATTGGAATTTCACTTATAACATTGAATAGGTGAAAAAGCAGGCTTATAAAAAGTTCAGGAATTTTTAAAAATGAAAAAATCGTAAAGTGAGTTCCTAAAAATATATGCTCTTTCTTTGTAAATAAGTTCCAATCGTCACCCCAATACACAACGTAATTTAAGAAGCGTACGAAACCGTCACAACCTGTTGTATCCATTTGACTTAGCATCTGTCATTCCCAATATAAAATCGGCACGAATGAATCAATTGAAATTCGTTGTATGAAGAAAACCACTAGAAATCCCATCTATACAATTCAATTTGTTATGTGGCAGTCCCAAAAGGCTCTCATATTCAATCTGACGCCGATCAATGATGTCAATTTCTCACCTGAGTGGCGCAAACAATGTGGAAACATGGAAATCCAATTGCTGCCAAGACACAAACTCGCACATTCAGCATGAAAATCCTTTTTAAGGACGAGGCGGGCAAAATGCGGAATCCGTCAGCCTCACCTGCCATTTGCCCTCAGCCTGGTTTTTCTTTGCCTTTCGTTTCAATTTCGAAATCTATTTTGTTTCATGAAAGGGGGGGGATGGTGGGGGAAAAGCTGGAAAATTGTTTTGCACTTTGAAGCGCTTGCCATCAATCCTCAAATGGCTGGCTGTTAAAATGATAAACACGTTTTTGGTCTGGTTCGTAATACCTTGGCAAGGCGATGCCTGTTGTGTTGTGGCAAGTCCAATGAAACTTGGCGAATGCGGCAAGGGTTTTGCGGTTAAATGGGTTGCAATGTTTCTATTTTCAATTTAAATTAACCCATATAATTGAAAACCCCAATTTAGTCCAAAGCATTGTGAGTGTATAAAAGAATTTAGTTACCAATGCCACTTTGGCTCTTTGTATATACATCAAAACCATGAGGACAGCCGATTCAAAAACAGTAGACTAATGCAATATTAGCTGACTTTTTTCCGCAAATATAAGATATTTTAGATATGGAACTTCAGCATTTATATTGTATTTTGCAGCGCATGGCACTGCAGTCAAGTCAAAGATAAAGAGAACTCAAATCAGATGACATGGCAGAACATAAACAGGATGCGTTAACCAAGTGACACAGCCTGGCCCAAAGAAACTGGCCAGACGGACAGACTGACGCAGTGACACAGTGACAGACTGACGCAATGACAGCCGCACAGAACAACAAACATTCTCTGCATTCCTTCAAGCCATCTTGACACTGAGAAATGTGGCATTGTGGGTGCTCAGTGCTTTCTACCCAGGCTGCGTGACTGCTCGCTTTGCTTTTTCAGGCAGCAACATCATCATTACGGCACAGAAAAAAGCCACAGCTGTTTCGTGGCACAAGGATCCGCGGGCCACGAGCCAGGAGGCATGAGCCACAAGCCATCGTGGCAGGAACTGGAGCTTCTTGTGCCGGAGCGATTGAGCTGAAATGTGGCAAATCAGCGCTGCACCCTGCCACACCTTCTTCTTTCGGTTCCCGTGGTTAATGATGATGAGGGCGACAGGTAGTGGCGCTGATGGTAATGTTTGTCGGGTTGTCACCAGCTAGTTGGCATTTTCCCAGCTATCAAATAAATGGGGTTTTGGGTGACAAAAGTTCCCGAGTCATTCCTTAAAACAACCCGATTTAAGAGCATATTTGTACTTTTATATACCCTAAATGTCCTTTAATTTTGGATATGGGTTGATTGCTCCAATCAGTCGGAAATGTCGGAGCCATTTTTTTTGCATTGTTTAACCAGTTGTGATGACCGAACAAAAATAAATTAAGTTCGTAATGCTGTCGAAACATATATATATTTTAGTGGACATTTCCGACATTTCATGCCGTGGTTTGTGGGAACATTTTTTGCTGCCGCTGGTGGCATCAAATATGCATGGGAAATAACGATACGGTGTTAAACTGAAAGCATGCAAATTTAATTGCAAATAGAAACCAGAGCAAATACAGTCCCGAATCGGAAAGCAAAAACATGCGGATGATGGCAATCAAAATGCACATCATGTTGTCATTTGAAAACATTTCAGCAAATTCGCTTGTTATGACAGCTAAGTGTGCGAGTAATTACTTTCATAAATACACATTTTTTGCTTGGTCATTTCGTTAATTGAAATCAAAAAGTAATTTATAAATTCTTTGCTTACATTAAATACTCATTCTATATTAATCAACTTAATTTTAATCTTTCATTTATTACAATTAAGGCACATTAAAATAAAAACGTAGATAATAAATTATACCCAATTTATTTGCCTTTTTAATTAAATTTCTTTGAATAATTGACTTAATACGAATAAATAGTAATAAAATCAAAAATAAATGAAGTGGTCACACCCACGTGTCACGAACTCGTAAAATGGTAAAGAATTTTTGTGGGTGAGTTTCTTCACGTAGTGATTCCTTAGAAAGCCGCATAAATACTAAGAGTCTCATCGGGTCTATGGATTGTATGGTCTGTTGCTTCGTTAGCAGCGCTGCCGACTGAATTGAATCGAATCCTGAGTTTGCGCAGAAGATAGCAAAAATAAACCACAACACCTTTAACCCGATTACGATGCCTTCGATTTTCAGTAAATATGTTTAAAAGTAAAAATATAGGAAAAAAAATTAAATAAATTAACTTAAGGTATAAGGTATTAAGTATAACTGCTGGTATTAGTATTTTATAGTCGTTCAACTTAAATGAAAAAAACGGAAGAAATCACATATTAATCATCTTGCAGTTATATTCAATTCAGCCTGGTAACAAAAATTAGTGTTATGCTGCCACAGGAATATGTTATTCCCAGCCCGTGACAGGCATGTGTCGCCACATCCGTATCCAAGGACATGTGTGACTTCAGACTTGGACTGACATATGTCTGTGGCATTACGACCACGGACAGTACGAGGACAAAGCGGGCTCTGAACATGTCAAGTGGATGGTGACAGGAGCACAACCAACTTTGGTTGTCATCATCATTAACAACAGGCGACAACCGACAACCCAACAACCCAACAACGAAACAACTCGACAAAGGTGGGGCTTTCGTCTGTGAACCACACAGATTTCAGGCGATAGTGTTCTGGAATGTCTATCGCCCCGATCCATAACAGCTGCCTTTGCTGCGGGTGCTCCCTGAATGGCAAATGCTCCAATGCTCCAAGGACCCGGCTCCCCCGACGATAATGTCCTTGTTTCTTGGCCCGGCACTTGCTCACATTGCTCAGTGTCAAGACAGCTCGAAGGAATGCACATAGTACATGATGGGGCCTGTTTGCTGCGCTCTGTGACTGTCGACTGAATCCTTAAATTTATGCCAGCTTGTACGGAAATTTTAACAATTTAGCTTTCAGACCTCACAACTGTTATTGCTGTTAATGGTCCAAAACATCATATAATGTAACAACATTTGAACAACTGGTGAGTTATGCTTGCCAAGATAAAGCAAACAATTGTCGAAACTTGGTAAACTTATGTGGGTCAGGCCACTTCCTACACGAAGTACTATCTTCATCTAAGGTACCAATCAGTCCTTGGCTTTTATCATTAATTTATATATCAAATATATAATATTAATATTCTACAAATAATCGTAGATAATTTTATAGCCCCTCCACTTCTCGTGCCTTTCGAGTTATTTTACGAGAAATGCGTGTTTTCACCTCTCTGCTTTTGTGCAGGTGAGAAATCGTCATCATTGATCAGTGTCAGATTGAATATGAGAACCTTTTGGTCCTGACACATAACAAATTGGGTTTTACTTTAACCTACAGGCAGACCCAGGTTACAGGTGATTGAACATCCTTGTTGGCAGCATTTTAATGTTTTTAAAGTCCTTTATCATCGGCAATTAAGTGGCTGAAGATGTAAGCCGAGTAAACTGGCGATTAGGAAAAATCCAAATAAGATGGGCTCCAGTCCATTACAAATCAAAATCACAATGCCCGAAAATGACTGCTGGAGTGGGACTGGAATGTCCTTGCTGTCTGGCGGAGCTCTTTGTCATCAGCCTCGTGGGACTTAACGAGCACGTCCTTGCTCTTTGAGGTCAGGGACCCTAATCTCCTTTATGCTCAGCGGCAATCTCAAGTTTGTTCTTCCTCCGCGGAGGTTAACAACGTGAAAATTAATTTAGCTTATTTTCATGTGGTTCCAGCTTGTCGTTTGCCTCCGGACCGAGTTTTTATTGTTGTCCCGGGACAATGAGTACATAAAATTAAATGAATAATTAATGAAGTTCTGATATATTAATCTGTGTTTGTACGGTAATAATATAATAAATCACCGACTTCTGACTTTGGTTTTAACCAAAAATTTAAATGCCTTTAAATTTCGAGTATTCTAGTATTTCAAGACATTTTTTTCGCCAGACAGAGGGCTAAGAATTTAAGGAATATCCCATTTGTCGAACTGAATTATTCAGTTGAGCAACTCCACCCAAACGAAGGAACCCAACTGGCCTTTGCCGAAAGGTAAACGATATTTTAAATATTAAAATGGTTTAATGCTAGTTCCAATCAAAAGACCCATCCTTAGCATTCGCTGTTGCCAGCTGGATTTAAGCCAAGAGCGACAGAACATATTTCCATTTCCATTCAACCGTTTCTGCCACAATTACAGGCACATTGTGCGATGTCTTTTGGCCAGATGTTACCACAATCACGAGGCACAATAAAAGTCCGGCCAGAATCTACTCGGAATAATGAGGCATTACAATGGATTCACTTTTTTGAGAGGCTTCGCCTTATTGGCTGCTGACAGGATATTTGCTGAAGGACCCTGTTTGGCGCTTCATTTGTATTCCAGACAGTGAGAAGTTTGACAATTTCGCAGAAAATCGAGCTCAAGTTATGTTCGTTCGCATCTAATTTAAATCAATTCATGTCCTTTTCTGTGGCAACAATTGTATGTATATTCAATGCAAAGCTTCTAATAATGGTCACAGATTTCTGTGACCCGGAGTTTCGATCTAAAGACTGAGAACCTACAAAGGATATTGCTATTTCAGTAATACCATTAAATGATAAATTAATTTATGCGCATTCTTTAAATATACCAAATGTTCAAGACAACAGATATAAGAAAAATATAAACAGATATGGCCTTGACTCGAACGTCGTGAACCCTTGTCAAGAAGGCGAAAGACGAAGGAGGCGACTCAGCTGATGCCATCAATTGTTTAGTGCTTAATCATTGTGCCTCTTGTCGAGAGAGAAAATGCGTATAATGTGCAGATTATCAAAGTCGAGTAACTAATATATCAATTCAAGTCGGTCGAAAAGAGCGCCATTGACAGTCAATGTAAATACTTGCACTTAAAAAAACCAACTACATAGAGACATTATTTAAAAAAAAATAAAGATATCAAGGGGAACAACAATTTCTAATATATTATTAAATTAATCAATTTATTCTCATGCCTAATCTGAAAATATAGACCAGCAACAAGCAAAGGCGAACATATCCGCAGGGACAGAACAGCTATTCAATTATGTTTCTGATTTTGACAAATATTTATGCGACCTCTTGCCGGAATATTTTTCGCCCATATTAAACCTGCAATCCCGCATAGCTCCCAGATAGCCCAGCCAGAAATTCCAGCACCCGCAGTGCGCCAGTTTTCCTCGAGGCACTCGGTTGTTGACAGCGGCGTCTGTTTGAACATCCAAGTGGAGTGGGTCAGACAACGGACTCCAAAGGATGTTACTTTGCTTTGGCTCTGGGTTGGCCGAAATGAACGTGGAGAATGCAGCGTCATCGCATTTGCCTCGAACTTAAATTCAAAACGTAAATCATATAACATCTTACATTTTTCAAAATTTATGTAAATTGAAAATTATGCACCTCTGCAAATTTACGCTTATTTGTTTTTATTTTTGTCGCTTTTAAAATAAAGCCTATTTTTGGGCAAATTAAACATAATACGAGTATGCAAACAACCTCGTAACCACTCTCATCGCTCCAATTTTCAATTGCTGCAGGCCAAAACAAATTGAAACATAAACAGAGTCCAACGGAGTACTTTTTTCCTTTTTCTAGAAAAGCTCGCTTTATTTCGTGTCACATATATTTATAAGCATATACTTAAGACTTAAAAGAGAAACTCTGCTAAAGAAAAATTATTTTCTATAGTATGTTTGCCATTTCCACACTCAATGTCATGCGCGACATGAAAATATTTTCCGCTCAACAAAATGGAAAATGCTGCCTTTTGATGAAAATGTGGTTACACCTTGGGGTTGGTCACATCTTACGGTAGCAAATTTGCATTCAGCGCCAGGCTTTTCGCGAATTGTTTCAACTTTATTTTGCATATTTAATTACAGCCTTCAGGTAAATGATTTTCATTTGTTCGCGCAGAAACTTAACAAATTTCAGCACGAGGAATCACTTTCAGCCTTCTGTTGAGACAGTGTCAAGCACTCGGAACTAATTCCGGAAAATCCTCTTTCATCTCGGGGGATTTATATTTGCACCTCATTTGTATGCGAGTTGAATAAAGATTCAAAATTTAACAGCACTTTGCTTTTACTTTCCATTATTGGGTGGCTCTGGGCAATCGTACTCTGTAGTGATCGATTTAATCCTGAACTCAGGACGCACTTGAAAAGGGCAAAGTTCCTATAGCTTCTACACTTTCCAAGCGCAAATCGCTACATTATCTATCTCAAAGTTTTGCCAAAAAAATATTCCATAACACATCATCATCGTAAGATGGTGTAAGGTGTAAGGAGCTCTTTACCGTTTCGCATAAAATTTGCCAAATGTCGGGGCATTAAAATGTAATTAGGATGCCAGCAGCACAATCACGAAGTGCCAGTAAGTGCCACAAATATTTATGGCTGATGCATGTCCAAAGCAGACTCAAGGGTTCAGTAAACTGGAGTGAAATATCCTTTCTCCTCAGCCATTATTAACGACCACATAAGCCGCTTCACTTAGCAGCAGGCATTTAATGTCGCATTTACCTGTCGGGAACAACTGCGTCTGACTGACTAATTGGCCAAATTAAATGCTAAATCAGTTAAGTACTCTTAATTAAAACATTTAATTATGAGTTGTCCGCAATTACATGCAGTAAATATCATAATTTTGCCGATGCTAAAGATAACATTATTTATATCACTTAAACAACTTTTCTTACACATTATTTTATTTTCATCAAATGCTGCGAAAGTGAAACCGATGTACAAACAAATTAGGCTCCGCACCTATTTTATTTTTGCCAGCACTGTCCAATTTCGTTTTCAATCAAACCGCTTATCTGCTGGTCGGTTTTCCTGATTTTCCATTTCCTCAAATGCTCGTTGCTAATTTCCTGAATGCGCTTTTCGCCCGTCTAATTTTGCGTGGAAAAGTCAATAGACAAAGCCCGCAATAAAAGGGCCTAAAACAGACAGTAAACCATGGTCAATACCCATCGAAGCTACAACAGGTAATGGCAGCACATTGGAAGGGTAGGAAAGAGTTCACATTTTAAAGTTCAACCATTTGCACAGAACTTTTGTAATTTAATATCATACAAACTAAAATGATAGCGAATCTGATTATTTTTTCAAAAAAATAGGTTTCTTCTTTTAATTAAAGAGTTGACCAAGTAGAGTGTTAGGCAAATACATCTCGATGTCTTTCCTTCAGCTTTCAGACCTGTGTCAGCAACCGCACTTTGCTGATGAAGGGCTTAAAAGGTATGGATGTTGGTCCTGTTTTGGGCAAAACACCATCAAAAAAAAGGCTGCATTTGCATCGGGAAATTAATGAAAAGGAGCCGAGCGACGAGTCAACAAAGGACCTACAAGGGTTAACGCCACCTGGGCCCAAATGAAAACAGGACGGATTTGGGCACGTGTTCGTGAGTTGTGGCTACCGTAAACATGCAGCCGAAATCCCTAATTTAAAATACGGCAAGTAAATATTAGCTTTGGGCCTTCATGTCAGCAATACGGAGTTCAAAAAATGGAGGCAGAGTTTCGGATTCGAAGGCTTTAAGCTTTTTACTGAGCTAAATTCTTAATCACGTTTCATTCAATAGTAGGATTATTAAATTTGAATTAATTATTATTCAAATGCTGGTTAAATCGTTTATTAATTGGACACTGAACCTGTATAACTTTGTAACTTTAAACTGCGCCATTACATGAAATTCTCTTTAAAATTGTAGTGATTTTTAGAGTTTAAGCAATATATTCAAGTTTTATATTCAAAAGCAACAGGCACCCAATTCTTACAAATCTCAATAAGAGAAGGCTATAACCATGAATTAGCCATAAATTAATTCGAGCAGCCACACTGCATGTTCCATGTCGAAATGCCAACAGTCGAAATGGCAAATATGGACACTCGGGACGAATTAAAACAGGAAATTACCATTTATATTGCATTATGTCCACACCAGAGGCAAAGCGTTCGAGCGGATAGCAAAATTTGTTGATTGCCCCAGAGTCCGACGATGGTATTGACCAATTTTCCACACGTCCGCCTATTAATTTAGTCAAATGTTCGCCAATTAGATAAACGAGTGAGATTGGATATGCTGTTAATCACCCAAAATCTCGTCAAGCAAATCATATGTGTTTGATCATGTGCTCACTGAGCTTTAGCATTTATTAGCCACCGCAGGCAGTCATAAATAATTCAAAAGTAATCCCATACACGCATTTTTTATGGAGTTAATAAATATAACCATTAAAAGCACCGAAAATATGCGTACGTGTCTGCGGAAAATCCCTTTCTCTGGGTTGCAAAATACTCAAAGGACTCTCTGCATTAGCCGAGTTTAAAACTCAACAATAAAACGAAAACAATATCCGCAGAGGGTATCAGAATGTTTTGCTTTTGATTTATGAGCTTGGAGTCGGATGGTGCAATTTGCTGACTCTGCTTAAATGTGATATCCTAAAGGACGCCAACAAGATAAAAGCCACATGAATTTCGCAAAATCTTAAAAGGTTTTTGTGCAAAAATTAGATTAAAAGTGGTGACAACCCTTTTTGCTTCTTAGGATTATAAAAGCTTCGCTTGAAGTCTTCAAAGATATTTTTGTTTTTGAAGCAAAATCAATTTCATAGTAGAGTGCCGAGCTTATGCCAATCACTCAATCAGCCAGTTTGCCTAAGCCAAACAATACGCTTTTTTTGTTGCCCTCTCAATCAACGTTTTTGTGGATCAAAATGTGCTTTGATGTGGCCGTCAGTGACAAAAACTTTCGCCCAACGCATCTCCAAAATCTTATCTTTCCGTTCGACCTTCTGACAGGTGACTGTCATTTCGACAGCTGAAAGGGTAAGATTGTTTTCAAAAAGTTGAATTTAATTTGTGGTAGGATGTTCAAGTCTAAAATGTAGGCCAGTCCTAATCACTGAAGAACCATAGGTTAGTATTTCAATCATGTATGGTTCTGTTCGCAACGTGGGGACAAATTTCGTTTAACTTTATTCGAAATCGATACAAGCAGCAGTTTCCTCATCTAATATTTTATTTATTTCAAACCTTTTACACAGTCTCGATACTCAAGGAGGCCTCCTTCAACTTTGACTTTCTCTGCCACAGCTCTCTTCGCCATTTTATGACTTCGTTTTTTATTGCCAGCCATTACTTGAATATTCCGGTAGCCTGGTTAGTGCCAGCTCCGATTTCACTTCGATTCTCTGGCGTAGAAATCGATGAAGGAGCCAGCGGCTTGCCTGTTGTTTCAGCCAGACAAGGACATTTCCGAACTCGGAGCCTTGGGCTCTGGGCTCTGGACTCAGGGTTCAATGCTCGCCATTAACCGCTGCCAGTCTCAGGCGGCATGGCATTAATGTTTTTCAATTATTTTTATTGGCTTATCATAAATTATAACGCCCTCCTGGCCTAGGAGGCCATATTTTGCGAGCACTTACCGCCTTGACGTGTACTTTGCCAAGTCACTTTGACTTGAAATGCCTCGCAAACTCGCGAAAATTCAGCAGACATATGTTTGGCCAATTTCCCCGAAATCAGGAGAAAACTTTCTGCGAAAGTTTCAGTTTTGTGTGGCCCATTTATTATAATGTAAAGCAGAACTGACTGTAATTTGGTTATGCAGAAACACTTTAAAATAATTCACCCATTTACTTACTGTGACAAATTGAAAAGTCTTTCGTTATCCATTACACTTTAATGCAATTAGTCGCAACATACCGCAACTTGGGTGAAAAAGTTTCGCTTTCTGTGCGCATTTAATTATCGCGCCAGAATCCTTTTGCATTCTTTTCAAGGACTTCTCCTGTTGCAAGTGCAATTTCCGTGCTAAATATTTGCACACAAAAGCAGGAAACTTTCTTACAACATTTCTGCTCCCTTTGCAGGTTTTTCTTTACTGGAGCAAGTTTTTCCCTTCCTGTAAGCGAAACATTTTTAAAGCAACTACTAAGCCGGAACGCCTTACTACCTTTCATTAAACCTTTGACTGGCCAGTTCCTGAGACCTCACTGGCCGCTTTTAATTTTTATTTTTCCAACCAAGTTTACAACTTCTCAGGTTTTGTTGCATTCTTCGAGGGCTTCGAGCACTTTTGCAAATAAGCCGTGCAAACAATGCAAAAAAGAACAAGCCAGTGCAAGGAAAAGTTTAACAACTATAAGAGAAATAGTTTAGCTGCTGAGTTGTTTTATAAAAATTTTCTTTATTCGGTCTATGAGGCTCTCAATAAGTTTATGATAAACGTATACTGATAATTGTTCAAGTAGAATTCAATATCCCTCATAATAAAAGACAAAATGAAATCGTCGATGGTCAACGAAGCATGTGAGGAAAAAAATGATTCACTACATAGAAAAATTTGCAATGTAAAATAGCTGGCCCTGATTGCACAGTTCATGGAGCATGGCATTATATGAGCCATTCACTCGACGTCGCCTTCTCACGTCATGAGATTCCTAATTAGATCAGCTATGGAAGATAGGGCGGAAACTCAGTGAGCTGCTTTGCATGCAATGAAAAGATACAGACGTTTACCCCTCTGCTTTTTAAGTGCAACATTTCCAGTCTTATCTTTAAGTTACTCCACTTGACTGGCATCCGTTTTACCAGTTTTTTAGAGCAGCAGCTAACAAACAACAGGTATGAAACTTGGGCTTAAAGAACGTTTAAGATTGACTTGAAAAGCTACCAGTGAAATGAAGGTATACCAGCACAGTAATGCCCTTAGATTGACTTTATTTTTGTTTTGTACTGATTTTCAATTTCCAATTACCAATTCACCTGCGATTTTTCGCTAGGGTTCCATTTCATTATTTTCCGTATTTTCGAAAACAATTAGCTCGAAAATTGCAGGCACCAAGCGCGTAATTGGATTGTTTTGTGGCTGACAGCGTGTATTGCGAATTCGAGCTCCAAAATGTCGCATTGTTGACCTATGACCACAGGCACGGGCAACGCCGTAATTTGAATAGGTGGGCGAATGGCATCAACAGACATCCCGGTCCGCTCCCGCAGAAATATTCCGCCGCAAATACGCCAAATCTTGCCCACTCCAGCACTCTACCATTCCAGTCTGTTCAGGCTGGCTTAAATATCAGTCGAAAGAAGGTAAAGTTAAACTTTTCGCTTGTAAATATTTCCTATTTAAAGTACGCATTTATTAAATAATTCCGTTCAAAGGGTCAGATATTTGCGCAGATTCCATAAAACAAGTGGGAATGCTACAATTGTGGGCAATTGTAAATCTCCAATAATAGAATACCACGAACCTTTAATGACAAACATTAGCTCCCGCCTACGATTTAAATATTTAATTAAGCTTATTGCCCATACGCCACGTGGCCATGGCTGCACATACAAATACGTACGTACGAGTTTGTGACCAGACAAAGTGGGTTAACTTTATGGCCGGGTTAAGGAACCTATAAAACGCAACGGTTGCTAGGCGGGAGCTTTGTCTATGCTTCTATTTTTACAAAGAGGGAGGTCAGCAATTACCCGGCCAGCGGTCATTAAAAACAATCCTCAGCGGAGCACGCAAAGCCATTGGTATTAGCCGCTTGCTGGGTCTCGGTTCCCATGTGAACTAAAATATGCCTCTGCGTGACATTGCTTATTTTGGTAGCAGAGGAAGCTTAATTTTGGTTTAACCTTAGCTAGCTGATATTCAAGTATTCGATATTAGGATTAAAGGCGGATCTACAGACATAGTTAGCTGTGCGGTCATTTTTGGCCAAGATATGGCGAAAACGCCGATTGAAAATATCCGATTCTTTACAAAAACTGTTTTTTAAAATTTTTGATAAAAAATAATCCGTTTTTTTTCGATAGCAGTAAAAATAGTTGTCCAAAAGTGAAATGCCATACGTCGTTGAAATCGTAACAAAATTCCCTATCGATACATGTACATACATTGAAATGGTAATTTTTGGCCATTTTTGCCAATTTTGATGATGGTACCCCTTATCAAAAATGCAAAAATTTGTAAAATTTATTTTTTTCGAAAACCAAAAAAGTAGGGATAGACATAGTTAGCTATGTTTATTGGCAGCACAAAACAGTCTTTATTTTAGCAGTGCGGTAATTTTTTTTGCCAAGTTATGGAGAAAACGCCGATTAAAAATATCAGATTTTTTCCCCAAAATGTTTTTTTTTCGATTTTTTGATAAAAATGATAGTTAAAGGCTGCAAACACTACCTTACGAAGTCCGTTATAAGTCGTAAAGCTAAAACGTTAAGCAAGCCTTCGCTTACGATTTGAAAAGTAGCGCCACTGTTCTCTACATGTAAAAAAAGTCTGGTCTAAAGTAAAATTGTAAATGGTTATGAAAACCTAGGCAATATATACATACAAAATGATTGTTATAAAAAAATAAATTATTCATTTTAATAATTTATTATTTAATTTATTTAATTTAATTAATTTTTTTCATTTTTTCAATTTTATTCCCACAAAAAAGCTCTAAATCCTAAGGTACAGAAGGTGATTGATATAAAAAGTATTCGCTCAAGGCTTTCTGAAGCTTTTAGCTTGGCGCGAAACTTAAATAACCGAAATACATAACAGCCACAAATAGTCAACAAAATTCAATTTTATTTTAAAGAGGAATCCTATCTTTTCAAAATCTTAGCTTATAAAATAGTAATTTTAAGTGCATACAACAAATATTTTTTAGAAATAACCCATTGAGACAGTAGGGAACACCTTAGCTACTTTACAAACTATCACATGAGAACTTAACCTAATGGCTTGTGCGACAACTAAATAATAAATAACGATTTTATTGCTAAATTTATGAGCTCAAGGGAGTGATCGGTATGCGCCAAGCATCCTTGATCATATCCGCCGCCTTTTCTGCGACCATGATCACAATGGCATTTGTGTGACCAGCTGGGACATTGGGTAACACCGAAGCATCCACAACACGCAATCCACGGATACCGTGGATCCGCAGTTGGGCATCCACCACTGAGGTATTATCCGTTGCAGGACCCATTTTGCAGGTGCCCGATTGATGCTGCAAACTGGAACCATACCTTCTTAAGCAGCATTTCCAGTACTCCTCGCTGGCGAACTTAAGGTGCTCACAGCCCGGAAATGGGCGGTCATGGAAACGAGTGCCCATCTTGACCATAGGCTTCGATCTGGAAAGCTTGAGAATCTGAAAATGATAAAAAAATTAATTATGTTTCGAATTAAAGATGATTAATCCTACCATTTCGATTCCCTCGATCATGGCTCTCACATCGTCGGGATGCTGCATGAAATTGGGCTCCATTCGGGGCCAGTGAAAGGGATTGCGACTACGCAGGGATATTCTGCCCCGACTTTTGGGACGCAGTAGCACTGGAACCAGGCCAAAGGTCTCCTTGTTCTGCAGATCTCCAAACATGTAGTCGTAAAACTCGTCGGTGATGCCCAGCAAATTTCGCATGGTGCCAAAGCGATCTCCACTTAAGGATCCGGCTCCTAGGACCAGTTCCATATCAGGATAGTCCTTCGCTTTTGGGTTAAATATATGCAAATTAGTTTAGATTATAGCAAATTCATGCATTTGGGTTATGATTAACACTTACCAAATTTTGAGCTGGGAGTTCGCACAAAAGCGAAAGCCTCAGCTCCACCTGGAATGGTATAGGGTCCCTGTCCAGCGAAGATGTACCTGAATATGTCCGAGGGGTTCAGCAGTCGAGCATCGTTTACCGTCGAATCATTGACCACAAACACAATACCATTAAGTGTTATGTGATCCTGCAAGTTGTAACCAACTGGCAGATCCTGCATTACTGTTATATTGTGCTCTCCAAGGTGCTCCGCTGGTCCGATTCCGGATAACATGAGAAGCTGGGGACTGGCAATGGTGCCAGCGGAGAGAATCACCTCTTTTCTGGCCCGCACGACGAAACGCTGTCGTTGCTTAACAAACTCCACTCCAGTGGCAGTTTTGGTGATCGGATCGATAATCAGTCGAGTGACCCAACTTTTCATGGAGATATGAAGGTTCTTTCGATGCACAACTGGCTGTATGAAAGCCTTGCTCGTACTGCACCGCCTGCCATTCCGGATGGTGGCCTGCGACCTGGCAAATCCAATGAGGTGCTCTCCATTTGGATCCGTAATTTCGTAGCCCATTTCCCTGCCTGATTTCAGAAAAGCCTTCAAGAGTTGCGACCTGTAGTCCGTATACTGCACATCCAACTGGCCATTGCGTCCATGATAGGGAGATTTATACAGCTCCGGGATGCCAATCCTCTCCGATTTTCGAAAGTAGGGCAGCAATTCGTCGTAGGACCAACCCGAGTTGTTGGCCGCTGCCCACTCATCATAATCCCTTCGATGACCACGTGTATATAACATAAAGTTGATCAGACTGGTGCCACCCACGCCACGCCCCTTGGGCCAATTGCAAACGCCTCCCTTTAATCCTTGACAGGCGTGCTCCGTGGGCTCCGCCTTGTAGCCCCAATTATACCGAGTCATTTGGGTGAGAGCCGCTGTCAGAGGAACGTCACTGATGAATGTCTCCTGATCCCCGGCCTCCAGGAGCAGAACGCTCGCCGAGGATATCTCGCTCAGCCGATTGGCCATCACACATCCAGCGCTTCCGGCGCCCACGATGATGAAGTCATATTCCGGCAGGAATCGTGTGGTGTCCGGGATCCTATTGTGCAGCAGGGAAGTCTCTAAATCACGAGCCAAGTCAACAAGAAGTTGGGACCTGGTGACTTGAAAAGACCACAGGCAAAAAAGCAGCACTCCACAGACTCTCATATTGGCTTAAACTGTAAGGTTAAATATTGCGTTAAAAATAAAAACTAAATAACAAATTGTTTACGATTGCATGTGGGTAATCTATATTATTCTTCAGGAAAACAAATTTTAGTGACAACCTTGTTAAAAATAATCGTTATTTCTTGCCTGTTGTTAAAATGTCAAAAGCGCAGTTTTTTAACAACTTTTTGCATTGCTGTGAAATAATTTATTTAACTAAACAGTTTATGACTTTTTTAATAAAAACTAAAACTTCCTACTCGAAATATTTCCATTAGCGTTCGGAAAAAAGAAAGTAAGAACATTCTGAGAGAATTAGCATTTCCGTGCGAGTGGCAGCGACCTTGAGAACGATTTCACTTTTTTTCTTTTGCATGTTCTGAGCCCTATTCATACCCAAATGCACTTCGATACATCCTGAACGTGTTTTGAGCTCAAGTTCAACAGGTTTTGGGGTTACAAGACAACGAAATCAAAAGTGCCAATAAAAATAATGACTTTGCAAAAGGAGCGAAATTAAGTTAATGCTAGCTAACCGGTTCGTGGTCAAAACAAAACTAAAATGAAGAAGAAACCAAATCAAAGCAAACATTGCAAATAAAATCAAAATAAATCGATCGCGAAGACACAGCAAATATTTAAGCGTTGACCCATAAACCGCAAAAATGTTGCTCAAAAAATCCTCAAAAAAGGTTGAAATTAAATTACTTTAAGTTGTGGGCGCCAAATGTTTTTTTATGCAAATTATCTCGATTTGGGAATTTTCGAAGCGCCAACAAAAATTGCACAAATGTTAATAAATCATTTCAATTAACCTCAATAAAGCCGGCAAGTAGTTGAATGAGACGATACAGTAGCCAAGTTGAAAACTGGTTCATCGATCGCTTAAAATAAACCAAAATAATGAGATTCCGCGGCTACGTCTTTGTTCAGTTAAGTTCTATATCTTGGCCATGGCCTTGTGGTCGGATTCACTCGATCGGTTACGACGATTGCAGAACTACTTAAAGCCGGTTTCACTTTAGACACGCCTTCCGAAGGGCGTTGTATTCATTAAGGTTCTGGCTATCAGCACCATGCCAATCAATGTGGGTCATTAAGCCGAACTTAATTGGCTGAGACGAACAGGCTAAAGATCTTGATAACTATAACATGAAATTTGTTAAATCTGATTTGAAAAATAATTATGTTTATAAGCAATTAAGTTGACCATTAGGAGGGATTAGCACATTGCGGATGGGTTGCTCAAGAAATATCTCAAAATAAAATCAAGCTAATTAAAGTGATATTGTACTACAAGAAACTTTTAAACTTAACTTTAGAAATACAAATTACTATGCAATATACGGGTATATTTATATTTGAGAAACGAAAACTGAAACCAAAGGTGCACAATATTTTCCACTTAAGTCTGCAACACAGATGCATTTCATTAGCCGAAAACCGCAAAACTACATTTTTTGTCAGACAAGTTCTCACTAAAAACCACTTGCTAAATGCCTATAGAGTTCACGTCAGTAGACCAGATTTAAACACACATACACGCACGTTACAGCACAGATTGTCACAAATTCTCTTATGAAATTCTAAACAAGTTTGCCAATGCAAAATTCATGCAAATTGAATGGCGATAGAATGCACTTACGAAATGCTCTGTATAAAAATGGGCCACTAAAATTCACAGATATTCCGGATCGATTCACCGATTCACGAATTTACAAATGAATGCGCATGCGCGCCCGCTGATGTCCGGCGCTTAAATGAAACGTTGCTGCTCGGCCTGCAACGTTGAAGCCTATGCGAGATCAAAAAAAAACTAAAAAAAAAAAAGTTTTAAAAACTCAGTTAACAACACAGGTAGCTGCCGGGCTAGTCGGTCAACGCGCTACGTTCGAGCGATCACGAAAGAAAGATACAAGATAGATTTCAGCGCCGGTCCACGATGGACCATTTATTTTCAAGTTCATCGGGTGAACTTGCCAATTTTTTGTCCATTTTACGAGCTATTTTTGGGGAATTTGCTGCATGTTGATTAGCACCACGCTGATCGAAAGATCGTACACCTAATAATGCTGGACAAGTCGATGATCAGCGATTTGTCGCCGACTTATTAGCGCGTTGGTGCGAAAGATCAAGTAGGTGAATTAAAGTGCTTCCGCTGTTTACGGTTTTCGATCTTTGAATATATTTTAACCACAATAATGGTACGAGTCATTGGACTGCCATTGGTGAAGTTCAATGTCAAGATTTGAATAAGTGAGACGCTTTTCCGGCTGCGCTAGCGACCTTACAAGATCGTCTTGGTTACATGGGTCTGCTGATCATTAAGATGGCATTCAGCGGATTACAAACGCTTGACCCAGACTCATTTGCATACGAACAACAGCCAAATCGTGTCTTTAATGGGCAACTGAACACATTTTTGGCGTCTAGCTCGCCCGATTTCGCAGTTACTTTCACAATACATTTTTTATCTAATTTTTGGCGATTTCGGTGAATCGTAAAATCAGTGACCTTGAGTACAATACATGTGTTTCTTTTTATAGCTACAATCCCAGCATATCGGCTTGAATGCATTTTGCATTGCTTTATTTGATATTTGCCCAGCTTTTATGCATATTCATTTGGCATGACTCGGCAAGTGTAAAATGGCCAGGCTCATTCATTTCTATGGAGTTCAAACACGTACTCCACAAAGTGCTCAACTACTCAAATGGTGACCTGATAATTGATTATGGATCAGGAAACAATGAGTCTTGCTAATTAAATTTTAACTGCTATACAAAGGTATACATGGATAATCGCTGAACTGGAATTTCCCAAAAATTATTGCTTTGGGCAGAAAGTGAGACTGCAAGTATTATATAAAATTTTTATTAAATTGGATAAAACTATATGACTGGATTATCCATGCCTAGGTGCTGCACAGTTCTCAAAAGAACCTTCTCATAATTAACACAGAACATATAAAATGTTTGCTAACGAATTCACATTTTCCATACTTGATTTGCAAATTAGCAAACTCAAATAGTTTCCAATGCCAACGTTTAGTGTAAAAATTGGCTCAAACAAACAAGTAACACAAGTGCATTATTCCCCAGCTAAACTGCTGCCAGTGCGTGAGTTATTTATAGGCCAACTACTTCAAGTGACTCACTACTAATACTATACATTTTAATCGCTTGGACAAACACTCCCCAATCGCACTTGATAAACGACCTTGCAAAGGCAACCAGCTCAGAAATCTGAGTTGATACAAAAACGCCTGCGATTTAACGCTCGGCAGCCAAAGACAACAAACGGTGGCTGCTCAGACTGATATCAAATAATACAAATTACCAAATACGAAACCGTATCACGGCATCAAAATAAACCAAATCAACAGTTTCTGCACCGCTTGCCGGGTGGGTAATAAAAACTCTTCAGTGTCAAGTGGGCCGGGTCGCCCAGCACTTGGGCCCCATAAATCACGTGTCTCAAACAGATGAAGACGTGACCGGAGTGCGTAAAAAACCCAATAAAACAATATAATGCCTGTAAACTAACAATAATAATAGCCGCGATGATGGAGCACCCACAATGCCATAAACGCAGCACGATGATTGACCAACGTCACCGGGCGGTTTGGTAAAATTATGATTTCGCATCTGAGGGCTGTAACTGAGACGAGTGCTTCGAGTGTCAAGAGTGCGGTTAAAAATAAAATTTAAGTGCTGAGTGGAGACGGAGACTTGGTCGACGTGCAGACAAGGGTGTACCACCATCATCATCAAAATCTAAACCCAAAATGACACTCAAAAGGTCTTAGCCAGGCTAAAGAGGACCGACTTAATTGAATGAACTTGAAACAATTGCTGAATAATTTTCTGTCTATTGAGTGGATATGCATTACAGCCCACAATTGATGGGGAGTTCCGAAAATCTTTAATTTGGATTACGAAAAAGTTATCACGGAAATGTATACAGTTTTTATAAAGGGAAAAAGAAAAACTAAATATTTTGTGCCTTTAGGGTATGAACCTTTAAGTAAATTTCAAAGGGCTTGTGTGATCTTTCTTAATATAACCTTAGACTTTTTCAGCGTTTTTCAGAACATCCATACCTTCGTGACCGACTGGATGACAGACTCCATGTCAAATCTGTGCAGCCGAGACGGTCTTTGAACACTTTGATTGGGTGTTATTGACACGGCCAAAGTACACACATAGCCATGACTTGTTTATTTTATGTCGCACTGCGTATCAGTCAAGAAACCCCAAAGAGAAATAAGATGAAATATTTTTAATTGGTCACTAATTTTATTGATGAATTCTTTTGTGGTGAGTTGGATGATTTGTTCCTTTAAGTAGGTGGAATATGACGGAGGGGTTTATTAAAAGTTTTAGAATTGAAAAGATTTGCTTTTAGTTGGTATTTTGGTTTTGCTTTGATTTGTGTTGCTTTGTAGCGTTTTGATAGTTTCGATATACTTAGGCATATTCATTGAAATATATCGGTTAATTTAATAATACCGAAAATAATTTACGTATTTTTTTTTCAAACCAATTGCTTTGCATATCAATTAATTCTCACTAGATCTATTTGTTGCAAAAAGCGAAAAGCGTCGAAGGGTTCCATTGATTATGCTGTGGTTTTCTAGATATATGTATTAGATAGATTTATTATAAATTAATTCTTGAGTGTAGAAACTGTAAAACATAAAACTTTCTTATCGACTACAGATACACTTTTGGACTTTTTGGATTCGTATAAATATTTTCTTTTTTGTAAATGTTATCATAGCGATTTCTTCATTATTTGTATATTTAAATTGTTAAACTTTGATGAATATGTTTGTAAATTTAATCAGTACAAATTTTTTTCAAAACTAAGCCCACTTAAAATGGGATTTCTGGACGTGTAAAACTTGTATTGTGGACATATATGAAAATACGTTAACAGAAGGAACTTATTCGATTATGGTTATAATAAATTAAAGTATAGGTATAATAATTTATTTCTTTTACTTGCATAACGCATATAAACGCCAAAATGGTAACAAGGAATTTTGAAATGATAGGCAGAGAAGCATTTACAACTTAATACATAATGTATATTCAAGCTATTCCGATTTTACATACATTTTCCATGTAATTTACATGCTCAGCCCATAAGCTGGCAACATTTCTTGAATGTTGCCTGAAATGTTGCCGCAACATGTATACGAAAAATCTGTAGCAACGGATTACAAACGCTCTGGGCGAATACATTTAAAATCAAATACAATTCGCTATGACTTAAAATAGGTTGTCAAATAAAATTCTTATCACGTCCAGAAATGGGGCTAAATTGTTTTGATTTTTCCAGATCAATTTAGTGGCGCAGCAGCATGTTGCAGACCTTGGCATCGGCCTTTGGCGAAATTTTTTCCCGGAATTGGCGATTTTCCGGATTGGCCAGCACCGAGGCAATGAACTCCGAGGTCTCCAGCTGCAGTTCGGCCAATCGCTTTTGCAACAGCTTGTTGCGTTGCACCAGCTTGATAGTCTTGATGGCAATGGACAACAGGCCCTCGCTATTCTGGTGGTACAAGTGCTGCTCCTTAATGGGATCCTGACTGTACTCGTACCCACTGTCGCCATCGCGCTCATCCTCCACCTGGAGCGGCACCTCCCGATCACAGTTTTTGGCCCTGGCCGATCGGTTTTGCTTGCTATTATACCCGCTAGCCGTCGTCGGCTGTAATACTGTCTTGATGTTATCGCTGCTGGAATGTGGCTGTTGCTGCAGATCCTGAATCCTGGCATCCGAGTAGCTCTCCTCGTCCAGCTGCATCCTCTGCTCGGAGTCCATCTCCACCTCCGTTTCCACGCCGCTGCTCGTGTCTGTGGAGAAGGAGGATACGCGGGCAAGGATGTGAGGCATCCTGCGCTGCAATCGCGCCTGGCGACGGCGACTCATCGAGTTCATCGAACCTTTGGCCACTGCAAGTATAAAACAGAGGGAAAAAGAAACTTAGTTAAGTCGGGAACAAAGAAAATCTTAGACAGCTGCACAGTGAATAATGTGAGCTTTGTCTAAAAATATGTAATAATTAAACCAATGATAAACTTTAATTATAATATTATTTCAGTGTATACTCAGTAGCTCAGAGCTCGTAAGCAAGTTTAAGTAATTTAATAACATGACCTCGTTTTGATACATTGTATACAAAATGCTGCGCGTAAGCGAAATACAATAATTGTAACCCATTTAATGAAATTTAAAATTAAACTCATTTCCTGATTTAGAAAAAATAAAAATAAAAGCACAGCGATTTTCCTAGCCCACGGTGCAGTTGTGTGGTCAAGTGCTAAGTTAATCAGTCGATGTCTACAACATTGTCTGTGTGCCAGTGGGCATGTGTCTCTGTGTGGGTTTCTGTATGTAAATGCGGTCATCGCGTGTGGGCAAAAAACGTGACCAGCACCAGGGTTAAGCGTTCCGGCGACGACAACGCTTTTCGCACCAATTAGCAGTCGCAACGCTTTTGCAACGCTCATTGCAAACATCAGCTGTTGGAAGTCACGGAAAACGAAACACAACCAAAAATATAGCGCTAAATGTGCCTTACATATAGAAAACAAACTTAGCAAAATGAAATGTAGGTCATTCAAATGAAAAAATTTCTGAAATATAGAAATGTTATGCCCGAAGAATATTTTAATACATTCATTAGCTGGCTTTACACAATTTAGTAATTCATCATTAAAGATTCTCTAATGAATATGTCAAGGATAACGTATACACTGCTTTTAGATTATTTTTCTGCGTGTACTTATATCTGTGTGTAAGCTCATATTTCCTGCGCACAACGATTGGAAATAGACTGTGTGTCTATGGTCAGGGTCATGACGCATCTTTTAGAAGTTAACGCTGCACATGGCACTGCACCCGAGGAATCGTTCAAATGGGAACGGAGTCGTTCTCCGGTTCTCCGGCAAAACAGAGCTTACGCGATAACGACACCTGGCCCCAGTGCAGCGAAACGTGAGAGTGGCTGCGTGAGGTGCCACAACCCAACTAATGACGCCCTCGTGAAAGGTGAAAGCTAAAAGGAAATGAGGGAAAGTCGATGACGTTTTATGTGAAGAGGGCTAAGACATATACAGGCACTTTCAGCGCGTAAATCATTTTACTTCCAGCAACGTATAATTTATTTGTATTGTTTTTATAACAAGACATCTTACTATATCTTTCTTCTTACTCATTTTTTCGCAACAATTTTGTGATAACAATAATTTGACTTAACAATTAATAAATATTTTTCATTTCTTCAAACATGTGAATTGCTTTCTTAATGATCAACTACTAATTGACACCGTCTTTAAGTTTTATTCCTGATTTCCGGAACTCGTCGGATAGTCTAACTGTCCAAGCCATGGAAGCTAGAAACGCGGCTGGATTATCCAGCGAATTAGTGCGTGGTATTTCGAAAAGAGCCATATTCCTATCCAGTTCCTTGTGCAGCTCACTCATTAGAGTCTCAATATCCTTTACCTCGTCAATGAACTCAGCGATTTCGCGTTTTAGAAGAGTTTTGGTAACATAAGCAGCATTATATTTAAGGAATCGGGCGGTATGAACTTGGTCTGTTTTTAATGCCTCCCGTCTGGACATCTTGGCTTCGAGTAAGTAATTATAACGCTCCTTGCACACATTCATTTCCTTGGCAACTTCGCCGAACCAAACTATATATTTTTCGGTTTTCGAATTTAGATCTATAAGATTGCCTTCCATGCAGCGAATACTTTTCCGCATTTGGAAGATGACTTCGCGGAGCTTTCTATACCTGCATATAACTTCATCTATTTGTTGTTGGATGCGATTGTGGGCCTGACGAAGACTCCTTGCTTCCAGTAACTCATTGCCGCACAGCGGTTGGTGTTTCCGATTTACATTGGCTTCAACGTAATTTTCCTGATTTTCTCTCTGTTTGCATCTAACTTGACACTCGGTCAGGGCTTCCGTTTCTTGTCCTGCAGATTCCTCACTGACCTGTTCGCTACTCTTTTTAAGTTGACGTTTCCTAATCGCCATTTGCATTTGCTCAATCTGTCGAATCAAACAATCAATTTCATGTGCCATTTTCTCTGGTCTATCATCGGACTGCTCTGAACGCTCAAGTTCAATATCCACTTCCTCCTCACCTCCATCGGATGAGAAACTGACCTTCTCATCAACGTCGAAAATCTCTAAAACACTTTTTCCACATTTCGATGTTCGGGGGATGAGATCGATTTCATTTAATTGCAACTTGGCACATGCAGCAATTTCCTCTAAACTCTTAACTACCTCGAGTTCCATGACTAAGCAAAAACCCTGTTTCTGTTTTGTACTTTAATTTTTCAGTGAGTGAATTCAAAAGTCTATCAACCTACTATGTTTAAAACTTAATACACCATTGGAAAAATAAATTGTTCTCGAAAAAGTTCTTCTGTTTTAGTGGAACTTCCAATTTTACTGATAGCTATTAACCTATTTGAAAACTACAACGTTTAGGCGGTATAAAACTCGTATCTCAGCACTTAAAAAGTACTGGAGTTCTCGCCGCGCGTTTGCACGTGCCTCGCTTTGTTCTCGGTGAATTAGTCACCGGTGATGCTTGATGCTTGAAAATAAAATTTTAAATACCTTCAGTGAAGGCAGAGGGCGAGGCCATTGGCCAACATTCCAACCCTCCCGCGGGCCACGCCCATTTCGCAGGCCGCCTCCCCAGGGAGGGCAGACGAGATGGGGGATTTTGAATTTGTAGCGTCATGAGGCTTGCACGTGGCCTCGTCACACCCATTTTTATTTAAGGCTTGTGTCGGTGTATTTCTTTCGGTTTATTTTTATGTGTTGCTGCAAATTAGCAGGCAGCAACGAGCACAAATAAAAAGGCAGCAACAACAGCGGTGCTTTCAATGAATTCACTTTGGAAATGGCACCAATAAAGTCAGCAGCAAAGAGAAAAAAATAGCTAACTTGGCTAAAAGCAGGCGAAGCGAATGTGCAAAACATGTAAATAAAGCCCCGGCAAAAGTGGCACAGCAGCAAAAACAACACTGGAGGTTATGACACACACTTATGTGGAAGCCCCCCTGGGCCGACGCCCCTGGCTACGTGCGCTTGTGAAATATTTCTTGGAAAAAATCTAGGTAAATGTTCGGGCAATTTCACTTGGCTAATGAGTATGTGGGATGTGGAAAATGTTCTAAGAGAATCTTCTAAGGAAGTAGTAATTATGCGTGCCAAAAGTGACTTAACTAAATAACTGGATTTCGTTATCAGAAAGATTTAAATTTCTTTCCAATCTTTGCTCTAATTTTGGGCTTGGACAAGTGTTGTTGAAATTAAATCTTAAGTAAATCTTGATATATTTAAAATCGGCTTGAACTGAAATGTTCCGTTTTAAGATACTTGATAAACTGTTTTGCCTGTTACTCGAAACCCATCCCATTCCACTGAGCCCATATCCATTTCGGTGGCAGTCATGCGGCATTAGATCGCTTATATAAATGTGTCAGCCAGATTTGCGAGCCGAGTCTGTCTTACCCAACGACCAACGGCGGCGGAAGAGCAGCTGGAGCCAATTGCTGACGCAAATTGTTGTGGCATAACACCGAACTCGCGTGCCTTCCATGGAGCAACATTGGCAGTATCAGCATCAATGAAACGCCGGAGACCAACACGTGAAGAACCCGATGCGAACCCAATTGCGAACCCATCGCCAAACGCCCATTGCCCATGGCACGTGCATTCGAGCATTCCAGTTCGCTCTAGTCGAGTCACACATATGCATGGTTATATGGCAATGAGGAAGTGGGAAACGAGGACAGAGCTCTGAGAACGGAGGTGGGTGGCCGAGTTTACATAAATTAATTAAACATGACCGAGTAACGTGAGCAGCTCGGCAACTGGCAACTGGCAACTGGCGACTGGGAAATGGACTTGTAACAGTCGCCACACCAACGACATCAGCAAATCAGCAGGGGATTCTGACTATAAGGGGTGTACCAAAAAAAAAAAAAGTAAAGTAAAAAAGAGACAAGGCGGATATTGCAATGAATGTGTAAGGCTAAGTTACGTATACGCCGCGTGCGCCCACCACAACCTATTGACACTGAGCCAAATTGGTTGAAGCTTTCACATGTAATTACTTATAAATTAAAGGATTCAAGTAGGCTTAAAGTAATTGAAATTTAAGTGTAATACAGTTATATGCAACTTATGAAGTTTAATAATCGGCAGCTATTTCCCTCACCGCATTTCACTGAGCAATCCCAGTGTTTACTTACCATGGTTGAGCACTGAACTGGCTTGTGTGGCGGCAGCTGCAGATGTGGAGCCCACGGACGAGGATGAGGACGAGGATGATGATGAGGACGAGGACGAGGAGGAGGCCGAGGATGCGGTGGATGCGGTAGATGCGGCTGTGGATGCTGATGAAATGGCGGCTGTGGCCACGCCATGATGTCGCCGCGTTTCGCGCAGCTGCTTCTTCTCCGAGCATATGGTGGGCGCCATTTTCTTGAGTCTTCTTTTATTTGGCAGCGTGTATTCACACTGAAAGCAAATGGAAGTAAAAGCACAAATTAATTAGCCGCCGCATTGATTAATTGATATAACGTTTTAGTCCGTAATTAAGCTGCCGATCTGCACGCGCCGCACAGTAAACAAATAAAAATTCAGTATTCGAATACCGAATGCAGAGAAACGAATTCTTTCGGGTTCGTTTAACTTTGAGCAATCTGAATTGTATCTGCCGCAGTGCAGTGCGATACTGAAAACATGTTGTGTATATTAAGCAAAGGCAGGATATGACGCGGTCATAAATTCGTTTATACTTGGTCATCGATAAGAACTGGAACCGAAAACATGATCGCACAATTATGTGCGTAGGGTGCGTAGGAAATTCCAAAAGATAAGGAGAAGTCTTCTTATGAACCCGTTGATGATTTATAAATTTTATAAGTTTAAACTGAACACCTTCCACTTCTACGCGTTTCTATTAATCACCAACAATTGTTTATTCAATCCTCGCTAAATCCAGTTCACAGAATAATCGTTTTTCATCCAGATCAGATTTGCTTATACATTAAAACTACATAAATCATCCAAGCCACACAAAGGCTCAAAGCTCAGAACCCAAGTCCACGTTGTTCCCATCGCCAAGTTAACATTTTGCAGCAGTCTGGATATCGGAGCGAAATTTAAGACGAAGCACCAGCCAGCTGAAGCTCATTAGTGGGACTCCAAATCCTGGCTAAAGACCAGCCATGGGCAAAGGTAAACAAACTCACTTGAAGTGGGTTTTGCGGGGGTGGCAGAATATTCCGGGGCGGAATATTGATGGGCAGGCATTCCGGCGGGCACGCAAATTTGCTCAAGTGCCGGGAGATGAGAGGAGATGAGTGGAGATGAGCCCCGCCTGTCGGCAGTCAAATTCAAATTGAAAAACGCCCCGAAAACGAGCGGCTGTTGGCGGCACGTGTATCTCTTGAGTGTAATTACATTTGGTAAAAGCGCTCGCGACGATGATGAAATGCTTGTGGCCCATGATGGCATTTTACCAACCTGTCCCCAAGCCCTTTTTGCCCCCCGTCCGCCATGCAAAGTACTTGTGGGTGGCTAAGAAGATTTTCAGACCACCCCCAACCACTCCAACTACTTACGCCACTGACTGTCGGTTTCAGGTCGATGTCAATGCGCCAATATGCGCTGAAATTGCTTTTCATTATTTATGCCTTATCCGTCATCCGATAGTTAAAGTCTGAGATGGCTGATCTGAGGCGATTGCTTAGTTCACTTTGAGAAAAAATAGTAACTATACTTGTAATACTTATAAATTATTATATTATTATTATAAATATTAACGACTAATGACAATAATTAGTGAGTAACCTGAACTCAATTAAAGATTGTCATTTAGATGCGAAATGCTAATACCTATGGTAAACTTATTTTCTCGGTGCCCATTTGTCCCTTGAGCGGAGCCCGGAAAATGTCTGTAACAAAAGACCAAAATGTGCGTAACAAATACTAAGCCTCAACGAATTGCCCCAGTGGCAAATTTAATGCGGCGCGTGCGGGCCTGAAGCGCAAAATAGGGAGGCAAAATCGTGAGTGTGAGTAGGTCCTAGGGAAAAAGGACATCTTCCTGTGGGAAGCGCCATGAGACAGGAAAATGTACAGTGCTTAAAGCTTAAACAAGATTTAAGGCTTAAAGGGCGATTGTGCATAAATTTCAGACACGTTTCTCCAGAGACACCTGTAGCTCGACCACCTGCCAGCTGGAGGTCAAGTCAATCAAACAACTTTGATGAGATTTACCGCTGCGTGCCTACAAATTAGCCAATAATTGTTCAACATGACACGCCACAAAAAACGCCAGGAAGAACGCAAAACACAAAAATAAATACCAAAACACACGCACAGTCTGTCAGCTGTCAAAGCAAAGAGAAGTGAAGACAAAACAATGGAATCTGCTTATGCCAATGACTTTTCACACGCCACCAGAACGGAAGGGAAATTTGATTTTCTCTCCTTTTACTGCTGGGGTATCTTATTGTTCCTTTATGTTTTGGAAATTGTCGTGGCTTTGTTGTGACCGGCGGGCTACATCACAGTCACAAGAGCCACCCGAATATTGTCAACGTGTAACCGACACAAAAATTAGAGTTCAAGGCACTCGTTTTTTTTTTATATTTTTATATATGTATTTTACAGGAACGTGTGCGCCCGTCTGCAAAGGCGTTGCCATTTTGAAATTTATTTGTCATGCGTAACGCTAAGCGCTGCGGGCTCTACAATGCCCTCATTGTTCGCTTTCATCGGAGCACACATGGGTACACGGGCAAAAATATGTAAGTAACTCATTAGTTATGGCAATACAAATATAAGTTCTATCCCTTTAAGCAGCAAAATCAATAAATTTCGCTGTTAGTAATGACATATAAGCTCAAGGCATTAAATAAAAATTCTAAAGCTAATGAAACTATTTTTTTCCTGTACATGAATACTTATAAGCACTTGCACATATGTGGTTGTCTTTTGTGTGCTGGCTGGGTAAGCGGTTTAAGTTGCACTGGGGTCTCGTTTTACTAAATGTTCAGTGCCATCATCTTCCAATGGCTGCATTCGCCAAGAGGGTCTTGAAATATTGATAACCCAAATGATCCGGCTTTTATTTACGAGGAAAGTGCTCAAGGCAGCTTTGATTAAAACGGCACGACGCTGGTGCAGATAATATTTGTAATATGTCATGCGGGGCGTATACTTAATATTAAGTAGTGCTGGTACCTGGCATTTAATTTCGCTTTCTTTTCTAATTGCAAAGCCGCACGTGTACATCTGTTGTTCTAATCTCCCAAGGGGAATTCCGTACATTTTTGACCCTATCTCACAACTTTACACGCGCGGCACATTTTAAAGACGCCGCGAGCAAACAGAAATCTCATCTATATACACGAATAAAACTTTCCGTAGCATGTTTACTTTATGACTGTGTCTTACATTTATTGTTTACACGAACCACGTTTGTTTAAGATTTGCGTATTTATTATCTTCTACTCTTTCTCTATTTTTCAAAATGGTACAATCGCTATTTTAGGAAATGTAAGGCAATGATAAATAGGCAAAAGTGTAGTAAATAAAAGTATAATAATAAATAATTAAATTAAAGGTTTCACATATTACAAACAAAATATTACATTTTTTTAGAGTATTTCCCGTTCTGTTAGCTTCAGTTTTATTGCCAGTGCAAAACCGCTGATGTTTGCCCATTGGCAAGTCATCAAAGTGCTAATTTTTTCTTCTTATCTCAGCACATGCGCCTAAAAGCCAGACAGCAACAGTCACAACAGAAACTATACAAACTAAAAATGAACCAAAAAAAAACTATCAAAATGCGTCATAATTGTATTCAGATACTGTTGAACTTGGGATAAACGGGCCAACTGTAGGCATGCGGCTTTTTAAGGGGCAAATAAGTGACAGGTTTTGTTAACACTTCTTCTGCATTTCGTTAACGTGGTCTAAACGAACAACAAGAAATTAGCGGTCTCAATAAGTAGATGATGAAATTTCGGTAACCCAATTGAAGCCGGCGAAAATGGCAATAAAAAGTGCCGATGGCAAACAATTAAATGAGGCACACGTGCGCCAAATTATGACTTCTCGATAACAAAAATTCAATATCACGCAAGAAATGGCTGACATAAAACAAAGACCCGGAACCACTCAAACACATTGGACCCAGAAATAGAGACGGACATTGTCTGGCTTCCATTCGCAATCCCGGGTAGAGTTCCACTCAAGACCAGTACATAATCATTTGCAAATCTTCAGCTAATCTCACCGCATTTAATTATAAGAACCATCCATCATTGGGCAATGTGTGTTCTTAAAAATACCGGCTAGTGATGAAACCTTGTTGGAATTTAAAATACAAATTCGGTAGCCGTGAATTGATAAGCCTGTAAACAAACTCTAAAATTGGAACTCTATTAAAATTACTAAAAAACAAGAGTTCCACTTAAAAATTGATCGTTTTTTTAAACCTATTTGGCGCAAATGGACATTAATGCCTTTTGTTTTCTGCTTCGCCTTTGAGACCGACTTAAATTAATCAAAAGCCTTATTAGCTAAACGTCTGAGTGCCTAGAGCATTCATAAAAGTTTTATTGTTAAGCCCACATGTCGAAACAAGATCTCCCGAAGACATAAAACATGAATGTGATTGATACAGGTCGTGCGTCACTTCGCTCACAAAATAATAGAACGCCATGGATTTTTGCATATCGAAAACCCGGAATGATGATTCAAATTATAGATGTCTATCGGTATATTTTCGATTTTATTTTTCACCTTTTATTGGCCTCCATTGTGACGGCTAATTGGATCGTAGGTAAAGGAGAGACACAAAGCTCGTTCATTGTATTATTCGGTTTTGCTTGAATTAATGATTTGCGAACATAAATTTCGTCTTTCAAGAGTGTTTGACGGTTTGACATTTTGTCAGCAATAATAATGTTTGGCTTGTTTCATTGGCACGTCATAAAAATGTTAAGCGCGGCAATTAACAATAATTAATGACTTATGGTGGCACGTGTGGCTCATTCTGCCAGGCAACAGGGCGTATACTTCTTGTCGGCAAAAAAAACTGAATTAAAATCTATTTTTTGATGAATAAAATGTATTTATAGATTTACAATTTAATTATGTTTTTAGCTTAGTCACGCTCTACTCAATATGTCAAGCATACAAAGTGTTTATTAAAAAAACTCAATTAACTTTATTAAAAATAATCCATATTTTGCAACTAAGAACGAGCTAATATCAGTATAATACTATTAAATATAATAATTATATATTATAGTTGCAATAAATTATAATCTGACAATAAATCATGTTGGATCGCTAATTAAACTATTTAGTTATCAACTTTCCTAAAATCTGTTGCCAGCACTTAATTGTTATCTTAGATAAAATTCAAAAATCAAATAACATTACTCAATTACGCTTTCCTGGAATCTCGAAGCGCACGAGCATGAGATTGTGATCAAAATAAATTTAGCGCTCGTGGCGCAAAATCTTTTTCGGTAGTGAGTCAGTCAGAAATCAACTTTTTTGAAGATAAGTGACTAGCATGACCCCAAGTTGGCATACAAAGAGTGCCCGAAACAGTTCACTGAATGTAGTCGGCAGAAGGGGCATCCCCAAGAAACAATAGACAGGGGACAACCAGAAGCGGCGCGTGTTGGCCAACCCCCACCGAAACTTTTGGCCAGACTTTGTTTAATTTATGTTTGCCTAGTCGCTGTCTTTACGCTTTGAATGGCAGTGAAATATAATTCGCTAATGTGGTCATAAAACGAGCGGAAAATAAATGGCGGAACGGGCGAAGTAAAGACAATAGATGCCAACCGACATTGAGCGCATATTGCTTGTCTCAGCCGCACGTGTGGCTCATTTATTGGATATATATATATATTGTACATATACATAGTATATTGGGGATGGGCAGCGTCGGTTTACTTTGCCCGAATCGAGTGCTTCCTCATACAAATAGTGGCGCGTGCACTCATTTACGTTAACATTAATGTATATTTATTAAGGCGTCGTATGTCTGTCGTTATTGGGTCAGCAATTAGTTATATCGCCCGGTAACGAATCAAGTGTTTGCCAGTGAGTAGTTGGCCAAGTGCAAACAGCTGTTGTGGGGCAGTTCAAGAGTCCACTTTGTTTCATAGCTACCACACCGTAAAAATAGGCAAAGTGCTACACTAAATTAAACTGTTGAATTAAATAGTTCGCAGTCTGTTATTCTTGTATTCCGTTGCTAACAAAATAAAATTGCGTATACGTCCTGGAGTATGTAAATATATAGGAATTGGTGAATCCAAACGTATGTATCTTACTCTATAATTTTGCCCCACAGAATCCCAACAAAACCGATTGGTCTATAAATAAATTGCGTTCCGACCGGAAGAGGGTAATTTATGGCGTGGGATTTAAATAAATCTCTATGGATCCCACAGTGTGATCCTCTTAATAAGCCATTAGCCGAATTAATTATACCATAGGAAATTAGGCAATTAGGAAATTTTTATTGTTATACCTACGTCTCATGTTTCACATTGGGCATTCATGAGCGCCGACAGAAGCCTATAGTATTTTCAGACGATACACTTTAAAATAATGCCCCGCACACGTGCGACCAAAAAACCCAGACGGCTGCCTAACGACTTGACCAAAAGCCAAGCGAAAAGAGAAATAATATTGTATTTGCCTGCATAAATTAAAACACAGAGAAAAAACCAGCAAGCACACTGGAAAACAAAGAAGACTTTGTCATTCAGTCGCAGTCAACGCGACAGAGAACCGAGAAGCCGGCTGCGGTAGCCCACTTCGCGATAATTTCAGAGACACGAGCCCCACGACAAGGCAAAGGCGAACAAAAACTAACATAGTGCCACAGACTTGTGATCCGCACGGAAAAATAACAGGGAATATTTAAAAAAATTAAATATTGAATTTTAATCAATGAAACAATTATATAAATTCAATTTGTAATTTTTGTGCGCGAAAGTTAAAAAATAAAAGACAAGACATCGTAATTTAATGGTAAATATTTTCAACAGAATCCTTAGTTCTTACTTGCCTTGTCATTTTTCCTAAGTGTATTTAGGCTAGTGTGCGGAAAGATAGATAAAGCCGCTCTCCCGTTAATCGGAAACACAAGCCACGAGAGAGCGCCATAAAAACAATGGACACAGACGGCACACCAACACAAACAGACGGAGAAAAGCTCACATGCCGTTAATGAACTTTTATGCTATATCACTATCTCCCTCCCTCCCACACGCCCAGTGGCCTAGAGAAAACGCTCGAGTGGCCGTGTTTGTATGTGTCTGTGTGTGTTGCTCTTGTTCTTCTGCCTTTTTTTTGCTGCTATTATTTATTATTTTTTTGTGTGTATTTTTTTATTGAATTAACGACGCACGTGTTGCGCCGTCCGAGCTGCGCGCGCTCTCTTTTCTCCTCATTTGGGGCCAAAGCTGACGATCGAAATACCAGCTTTACATATATATTTTGTTGTCTTTTTTTTTATTTCGTTGCCTCCACCCGGGTTGTTGCTTGTTTATATTTATATGTATATCGGATGGGGCTAATATTTTTTCCAATTTTTTTACTGCTTTGTTTGTTGCTGTAATGCGGAACGCGCGCGCTCGAGCGAAAATGATAAATCTACGATTATGGGCGTCATGGGGTGTCATGAATGGAGCGGCCCCCCAAAACACGCGCAAGAGTTGTCTATCGCAGATATAGATATGCTCGGTACCTGTCTAATGTCCACCTATGTCTGCCTATAGCAATTTCCGGTTAGAAATGCGCCCTCCATGTATAGGTTCAATGGTGGCAATGAACCGAAGACTGAATACCCAGAACTTTAGTTCTTTTTGTTGCACTATTTCTTGTCCTAGTAAAGTTAAACTTAAATAAACTAACAGACTTAGGATTATGTCGTGTACAAAAGTTAAGCAAATGCTCAATGTGAGTAAAAAAATAAATAAACAAACAACTGTCGGTTGTGGAAATCGCAGCATGATTCACTTTAGCTGAGCCATCGCTTCTTTTTAGTACGCCGTAAAAAGCAGCTGCAAAAGCGGCCCAGAAAATACCCCTTCTTTTCTATTCTTTCATATAGCAGACAAAGGTCTATGATTACTCAGTGTTCCTTTTAAGAATATTTCACACGACTTGACCGTAGTCTTAATGGCTGAACTAAAACCAAAAACATTTACGTAAAGGAAGGAAGTACTTTTTATCTTGGTTCTTGGAATGCGCCAGCACCGAAACAAATAAAGGGCTAACACATCAACATGTTAAAGTTTTGTTTTCTTTAGGTTCCACTTTGTTGCCCTTGCGAAAATTGAGTTCGTCTGGCAATATATGTAAACATGGGAGTCCCTGAAGTCCAAACAATTCGAACTTTATGCTCTTTATATCCCGCGAGTATTTGGGGCATAAAATACACAGACATGAAAAGAGCATTCAATTTTTATTGAAACGTTTAAGATATGAGCGGAATTTAAATCTGGTTAGCATAAGGTTGTTTCGTAACTTGTAAACCACTTTAAGTACGAGCTTTAAATGTCACAGTTAGTGAGCTTAAGAAATCAATATTGCGCATACGCCATGTGGTCCGCCGAAATGCAGATGCAAGCGCAGCAAGGGTAGCCGAAATGCCAAAGGACACGCCGCCATGAGTCATGTGATAAGGCCCATGGATCCTGACCTAAATTCGTCCTTCAGAAGGTGAGGCACGAAGCTCGAAAAAATCTCGCCTACACGAGGAAAGGACGGAAGGCCAAGGGGGATGCAAAAAAAAACACGGAGAACAGGAGGACAGCCACTCTAGTTGGCAGGAGAGCTTTCAGCATCGGAAGTCGGCTGTCAAGTGCAATTTTCATCTTCTTTTTTTTTGTATTATTATTTAGCATCGCACGTGTGGCACACAAAAAGCCAATGCTAATGCCGGGAGATTTATGGCAAACCTTTTCGCGCGACCTTCCGACTTACCCAGACTCTGCGGGAATGATGTTGATGTCGTGTTTCTTCCGCTCTAGATACACTTAATTTAATGCAGCCTCATTGGTAATAATGAACATTATCTTTTCTCTTTATTTTCTGTATATTTTCTGTATTTTTTCGTATTTGTTTTCACACGCTTTTAATCTATTCTAGGTAAGGGAACGTGTGTGTGCAAATTCGCAGACGCCAATGGCAACACGCGCGCCAAACAAAACTTTCGCTTTCGTTGCGCGTGTGGCGGTCACACCACCACAGCTACACTCACTCACACACACAGTGGCACACACGCGCGCTGTCAAACAACAAACACGGATATGCGAATACGCGAGTGCGATTGCGACTGCGACTGCGAGTGCGAAATACGTAAATGCTCGTGTTCAGCGCGAAATACAAAGCTCCCGTAGCTTTTCCACTTTTCTGACCAAACTGCGAGACGAACACCTCGACCGCCCAAAGCAGAATGAACGCCGTCCGACGAACGAGCGTCGTTTTAATGGCAGCTCAGCAGGCACTCACTGCGCACCCCACAAAAGTGGCCAAATGATTTAGTGAAATATTAGTGAAATTAAAAAAAAAAGACACAACAATTATTTTGGTTATATTATAACTTAAATAAATGTTGCGCAATTTTAAGCACTGTATTAAATTAGTTTTAAAAGAGCGTTCTAAGTTCAGCCTGATAAGCAACTAAATAAATGGTTGACTTTGCTCGCAGAGTAATCACTAATTTACTATCGCTGACCTTATCTGCAAAAAGCGGCTCAACTCATTTATTTGCACACACTCATGCCCACGCATCCATCAAAGTAAAATTATTTATAGACCCAGTGAAAAACTGTTGACACACATTCGCATTCAAAAGTCGCCAACGCATCTCAATCAATCGAAATATGTTGCCGCAACTTTGTTGCCAGCAACACGGCCCGAAAATGGGAAATCCCAGGGGGGTTGTGGGCTTTGTGTTTGGTTCGGGTTTGTTTTGGTCGTGCCTTTCTGGTTGCCTAAATCCGCACCCTCGGGCCAGGCCCCACCACCTCCCACTTCCGCCCCACTCCCCCCATCCCAATAGAAGGCAATTTTGTCGCACGTGTCGGAAATTTTGTTACGGCCGATTGCTTTTGCTTCCTCTCCCTCTGCGATGGCAGTGTGTTTCAATGAGTTGTGTTTGCACTGACGGGTTGCTATATACACGCAGATACAGGAGTGATTCTTAAGCCATAAAAAATGGATATATCGAAAATTGTAAGCTAAGTGTGCATTTAATAAATAAACACCCAATGCTTTGGTTTCTTTAAAATAATATGATTCTGGTAAAGGCAAAACCCTGTCTTTTATTCTTAATTTTTGTTGTATTTTTAACACAGGAAATGAAAGCCTTGTATACGTTATTACGTTTCCCTTCATGAGGTCCTGCTGTACAGTGTGCATATATTTTTGCCGCTCGAGGACCCACTGTCTTGGAAGATACATAGATTTTCCGAGCGACCTTTCGCGCTGTTTTCGTAATGAAAAGGCAATTCAATGGCCTTTGGCTGTTGCCGGCGCCGCCTGCGCCTGCGACACTAACGGTAAACGGGGAGCAATGGCTGACTTCCGGTTTGGCTTTAATCGTCTGCTGCCGTCGTAAATGGCAGCAAAATCCGAGCAGCGAACAATAAAAGAGAAATTAGCATAACACATGAGACAACGACAACGGCAACGACATCGCTCGTTGGTGGCGGCTCCCCTTGCGGAACCTCTTTCCCCTCGATTTCACCATGTTCTTTATGTGTGATTTTAATGGGCTCGTGGGTGTCTGGGCCATGGTCACTTTTCTATTTCAATTGCCGACACGTGTACGCCGCGTAAAACAAAACAAGGAACAAGACCATAAAGGCATCACGCACATGTCTGGCCATTTGCATTTTACCCGCCCCTGAATTTCTGCACCCAAAGTGCCATTTAATTGCCATAAAGTGTCGGGGCGTGGTCAGTCTTTTGCGTCAATGCAAGAGTTCCATAAACTTGGTCGTTATTATTTCGTGGGCTGTCCAACCTATCAAGACGTCCGTTAAATAAAAGTGCGTAATCAAATCTAACGAATTTAGCTCGAACAACACGCGGTGCTCACACGGTACTTCTACTGATTAGGAATAGACGAAAATAAACTCTACCAAAATAGCATAAACATCAAAAACAATACCATCTTGCCGTCTATCTAAAGTCCAACAATAAATTGTTTCTTTGGTTGATAATGGGAGGTTTATTTCACAAAAACCTACATACATATGTTGTTATTCACTTTAATTCAAAATCAATTTTTATTTCTGACTTATGGTACTACATATGAGTAGTACTTGAACAATACATAGGTTGAAATTTAATTATGTTAATAATCGTAAATTGAACATTTTAACATTTCAACATTTTAACGTTCAGTGTAAGCATTTGGGCTTGCCAAAAATAATACGTATTTGTTTTGTATTTGACTGGGAATTTCTTAGGAACACAATTACTCGGCAGAAAAGCGGTTATCAATTGATACGGCGGTCAGCAATGAGATGCTTTATTTTTAGGCATTTCAGAGAATCGAATTTGCAAATGCCTTGACCGTTAATGTGTGTGGGTTGGGTATCTGTGTGTGTGTGTATGCAAGCGTGTTCGCTGCGTTTGTGTGGGTAACAATAACAATAACAGTAACATGCGCCGACCGCTCGGTACTCATGGTGTTTGGTTTTTTATTTAGTTTTTTGCCGGTTTTTTCTCCCGGCATGTGTCAGATTTACAATACCCTTCAAGAAAGTACTTACAATTTGTCAACGCAATTACAAAAATTTATTTAATTTTGATGTGTTTTTAAATTGGATATAATAAAACATTTAAAGGTCTTAAGAACTTAATTTAGATTAAAATTAAGTAGGTGGCCTTTGTTACATAATAGAGTATATAAAAATCAGTGCTCCGAAAGCATTGTGCTTTCCAGTTATTTAACTCCCTGGTGCCTTTTATAATTATTTTTATTCTCCGTAGTTGACTTTTGTTTTCTCCCCACACATGCCCAATGTCAAGGCCCCTTCGATACAAACGCGAGAAGTCGCCAAAAATACGCCTGTGAGTAAATTTGCATACAAATATTTGCATTATACATATATAGTCGCTGCTCCAAATGCAGGGTGGGAAATGGCGAACACAAAAGGCAGCCACGCGCCTTTTTTATGGGGCGCAATACGCAGGAACACAAGCCGATAGCCCCCAGCGGATCAACATACAAAAATATATACGTATAATACCCACTGATACCGACCATTTGATAACATTTTGGCAGCGAAAAACAATGTACGCACCTGCCGCAAAACACCTGGCAACAAAACCGGTTTAATGGGAAATTCCCATTGGGAATATTAAATTATATTTTCATTCATATTTTCAGTTAACGGACATATTGTCAGGCTCCAGCCACACACTAATTGCATATCTGTAAATGCAAAACAATGTGTGTGCAAGCGGAAGCCACTTCATATTTATTTACTTATTTTATTTATTTGGGGACAAATGTTATATAACATTAACAACGATAACATTTTTTTGATAGTTAAATATAACTTCATATTTGTTTAACACTGTTTTACTAATTAGTTATGATTGTATTTATACAAGATGATAAACCCGCAAATGCGTCAAAGGAAACAATATACATATATAAAAATAAAACAACTTTTAATAACAAATAGTGTTAAAAGACTCATAGGCTTATCTTTCAGTATAAGTATATACATTTATAAAAAGAAACCCATAAAACGATTGAATATATATAATTCGAATTTGTTCTGCATTCAAAAGTCGCGGGTCCAAGCAGTTTTATTTATTTGTGGCGAACTGCTTATGCTAAAGTATTCGACAAAAGCTTTTAGCGAGAACGCTTTGTAGTCGAACACTGCTTCCCCAGCTAGCAAGCAGTCTGGCGCGGGAAGTTTAAAATATTTTAGAAGAATATCAATAGATGAAACCTTATTTATCAATAGCTAAATGTTATTCAAGTAGAATTGGAATCATATAAAGTTAAAAATTATTTAAAGACTAAGAAATAATATAGATTTATTTACAAAATAATTTAAATGGTATACTAACAATATCTTTTCGTTTATTACAAACTCAAGCTGATCATGTTGAAATTAGTTCTTAAATCAGCTGCAATCACCTTGTTAAATTCTAATTACCAGATCAGTAAAACCACATGATTGCCATTTGCCGCCGGCCCGTATAAAAGTCAATTGCTAAATTAAAACATTTCAATAAGTAATGCTAACAACATGAAATCTGAGACCAGCTGAAGTCATTAAACTGCCTCATCGCCCCGGCGAAAATCCGAGTATCCAGCCGCGTCTGAACACCCAACAAACATCAATTTCGCCGCCAGCGATGATCGAAGGAGGGCGGGATCAAAAAGGGAGGGGCATCCCAGGGAAGCCGATCGCAGACAACAGCAATGTGAAAAACTAATCAAAGCAGAACTCATTAAGCATAGTAAAAAATTATGCTATTGTAATAAAATGGTTAAGGCGAAGCCGAAATCGCGCTGGCAATCGAATTAAACGGCCGATGGCCAAAAGGCAAACAAATTGCAGGGAAATCCCGGCCCAGCGCATCGGGCTGCAAGTTAGTTTTCATCGATAGCGAATTTATTATGCAAAGCAGAAGCGGTGAAAGATCAAAGCGCAGCGATAGCAGATAACACGCTTGGCTGTCCGTTCGCCAGCCTCCAATGCACTGAAAGAAGTTTTCAGTTTTAACTTTGACTAAGGGAAAAGGTTTTGGTAAAAGGTATATTTAACTGTTTAGTCAGATATAGTTTTCATTTGTTTAAATCCATCATATTATGTGTGCCCATTTAACTGTTGATAATTTTGTTTTACAAAGAAAAGATAAATTTTAAATTTTTATGCAAATTAAGTTTTCAGTGCTAGGGGTTGGGGATGACCCCCGCGATCGCAGTGCGACTAGGCAGGCGGCCCTTTTTTGCCGCACAAATAGATTAGTTTCACATGGCCATGGAGCTGGGGTTTCAGGGCGCCATAATGCACACAGAGGGCCGCCAGGCGCTGGCCGCCGCAGAAGTTATGAAAAATTAATAATAATGTCGAATCGATTGATTTCAGAGTGGGCCGCAGCAAGCACCACCGCACCACCAAGCCACCGAGCCACCATGGCAAGAGCACCACCTAGACGGCTGGTCGTCGTCACCACCATCGTCGTCGTCGTCGTCGTCATCGTTGAAAGCCGGCCTCCGAGGATTGAGGATCTGAGGATTGTCTTGGCCAAGTCCCAAGATCCAGGCAACCCCGGGGCGTCTGCCCGGGTATCTTGTTCTCGCTCTCTTTGGGTGTGTGTGGAACTGTAACTAAATAAGAGGAATGAGATACTAGAGTCTTAACGAATCACTGCATACCCTTTCCTTACTTTTATTTTAAAACTGAAATGTTTAATTACAGAAATATAATGTGTATTACAGAAATTACAAATGTTTTCTCCACGATTTCTACAAAACACCAAAAGTTGTTGATTAGTTTTTAAGTACCTACGCAATTTTGCAATCTTAAACTTTAAACCCTGAAAACATTCAATAAAATTATATTCACCAGCTTTAATTATTTTTAACATTCAATACCATTTTTTTTTAAATTTTGTAATAAAAATTCTAGTTATAGGAAATTCGTTTTTGTAAGTCAACCATTACCGCGAAGAGCTTTATATACCCTTGCCCATCCGCATTGCCATAAAAAGTGAAATATTTTCTGTAAGCTCACTTAGCGCCTCGAGCCAAAGTCGTACATTTTCATCACCAGGCCGGGAACAGGATCAGTCTCCTGGGCGAAGACACAAACAGGCAGTTCATAAGCCAGGTTCTGGCCAAGTTGTGGCCAAGTTGTCGTCGCCGTCGTCTGGCGGCTGCAAACGTTTTATGGTCTGCGCCCTGGTCAAGTGATGCATTTTTCATGACCAGTTTGTACGATTTCCTTTCCGCAAACGCATCGAGCATTTTCATGTAATTCAATTCTGAATTTTCCCGCTTTGCGCTCCTTTGTTTTTATTTTCTTGTGGGCGATCATTGGCCCGAGCCCGATGTGTTTACAATTCTATTGGCCCTGTGTTGGAATGGGATATTGGTTTCGAAATCCGAATCGGCTGTGGGGGATATTGAGGACCCAAGACACCGCTGCGTTAACATGACTTGAGTCTAATGAAATACGACATTTGACTCGTGCTGGGGTCTGGCTTACGTTTTATAGGCGTGGGACTGCTCTGGGCCAAAATAGTCAGGAGACACAAAGGAAGGCTCTAATGGGATACAAGCAATGTGGAGCAACAGTCTAGCACGGGAAGAAAATGTTTTAATTAATCTATCTATAAGGCATACATATATTTCTTTAAAAGGAATATACTATATTTACAGATACTGATACTATTTTTCAGATACTGATATAAATTATAAATTACTGACTGCAATTGGAATTTTTCTTATAAATAATATACATATATTAGCTTTGCTTGTGAAAATCATATCATCATTAAGAAATACAATAAAATGATTAAGCATTTTATTTAACCTTTTACTTCATTAATGCTAGAATAAGTTGTACATATATTTCTTTAAGTAGTTTTAGGAAATGGGTATTCTTCTACATTCCCGGTACTTCCAGCAATTATTTGGTCAGATCATTGCCGATCGGTTAAATCAAAAGTCCCGAATGCAGCGCGTGCCTGACTGACTGACTTCCGCCATGCATGGCCATGTCGAGTGTTTGACCCAAAACATTTCGATGCGGGATAGAACATTGTGTTACCTTTTCACCTAGTTAATATTCAAGCCGTCTTCCGATAGTCCCGACGTGTTTGAGTCACCAAAAGTGCAACTGAATGACTCGTTCCTGAGCCACGCGACCGCCAAGAGTTCAAAGAGCAGGCCGAAGGTCTTAACTACGAGTTGATATATGTCTAACCCAATGACTCATCACAGCTGGTTAGCTTTTCTTTTTGTGAATCTCTGTGGATTATACAAAGTTATTTTACTTCCAAATATTTAGTTTCCTTGGGAAACATAGTTGCAGGATTTGTATTTTTCCCACCTTAGCACATATGCAAATATCACCCATTAAAATTAATGAACAAATTAAGGCAATAAATTATGCCAAAATATCAATAAACTGTTCCCAATTCGGCGTGGCTGGCAATTAATATAATAATTTGTATTCAATTGTCGGACTCTTGCTGTCTTACACCTCCACAAATCGATTGGAACGAACATTTTTGGCTAATCGAATATTCATTGCATATAACGCACGACTTGTTTATGCTTTGATTGGTTAAATGGTAATTTCCCTACAAGTTCCATAGCCAAAATTCTTAGCCACCAAGTAAGAAAAGCAAAGAAGAAAGACACGAGTCCTGTTCCCAAGTCATTGACAGCAATTTGATGTTAAGTATGTCTGCCAATGATTTCGAAAGTCGTGATTTATTCGACTATTTAGGCCAGACATTTCCAGAAAACACAAACAAAGTAACAAATTAAATTAAAGTAAATACTGTTCGTATTTGAATTATTCATTACAATATTCTGGAAGAGGGACCACATTTAGCAATCTACATAATTTGTCAACCAAAGTGTTGATAGTATTTAAAAACTAATAGCAAGAAATACATATCTTTCACCCATCGTGATTAAAACGTCCTACATTTTCCATTATAATCCATCTACATTTCCAGACCAAAGTCGTTTAGCTAATCGAATGCCATTAAGCGAAATAGTCTACGACTAAGTTACGCTCACACACAAGCGCGTAAAAAAAGAAATATCAAGAAAAATCGGTTAAAATCTGATTGCGATTGGCTCGCACAGCTTAAGCCGCCTTTTGTGTTGACCACAAACTACGAAAGTCAAGCCAAAGCAAAGCGAAAGAGGGAAAAAAATTGTAAATAGTTTTTAAACAAGCATAGCCACAGGCAACCAATCAACGAGCAGCTCAACACACACTCACGAACTCAAGTATGTGTTAGCCAAATAAATGAGCAGAGTTGCCAGCACATCCTAAAGTTGGCCAAAGTGTTGGCCCAAGCTGACTAAGCCTACGACTTAACTGGAAATTATGTAAAATATTCACTGATTATATCTGTATTTCCCCCATTGCGAGTCAAGTTCGGTTTGTTTTATTATAGTATTTATCGGCCTTAATTGATTTATGGCTAATTTGAATAGATTTACAGCTGAGTGGGCAACGAAAACCGGCAAGAGCGCCCCGCTGTGTGTTTGATTGTTTACCTGTTGTTGGTGTTGAAAGAGGCGTCTACAAAATGATCGCTTCGCTGCTTGTATTGGTCAGTTGGCCAAGTCGTTGAGAGTGTGCGTTAACTTGTTTGTGAGCAGCGGAGCATGATGAGGCGGCGTACACTGAACCGAAAGTGGAGGCATTTAAAAAAATATAAATTGTGTAATCCTAACTGGTAGTAATTAAAAGCTAAAAGTAACTACAAAGTCCTCAATTAAGATTATTGATATCAACATCATAAAAAAACATTCTAGACATGGTAATACAAAATATAAAACGAAATCATATAAATGTTTAACTAAAATATAAAAAAAGTTAAAATTCAATGCGTTTCCAGCCTTCTAGCTTTAATTCGACATACATTTAGAGGTATCTAATTTATTAAACTTATGAACTTAACGGGATTAAATAGTATACAACTATTGTAGCGGTGTATGATCGGCATTCTCATTGGACGAGCACTCCGCTTGGCACCAACACACGAGCAGTGGCGAACAGGGACATGCAGAGCCCGGCTTGGGATGTTGGCCAGATCGGCAGACTGGCTGAAACTGAACGAAAGCCACCTTACCTGTTTCGAAATCAAGTTTGCCGCTTCTGTGTCGCTCCGGTGATCCGCACAGAAAGGTGCACGCGCGCATTCAACACGGTTGTGTGGCCCTCGATCCGAGGTTCTTGTGTGATTTTGTGGATTTATACGATCGGAAACGGAACGGAACGGATTTGCTTCAGCCCCAAAGACCCAGAGGTGCTGAGCCATAAAGCCGTCGGTATTTTAGTAAATTGTGATCGCCAATTGCCCATTGCCAATTGGCTTTGCTATCGTCGGGCCTTAAGTTAATACTCAACGCGATATGTTGTGCGTCATTCGGTCCATTTGATTTGCAAATTATAGCCGAGTCTTTCTCGAAAAGAAACCCCATAAATCTTGATTTAATCAAAGTGATGAATATGCAACGATTCTATGAAAATACCTATGTAAAAGGCCAATGTAAAGATTAGGCAATAATCAAAGCAAATAGTGTGCAATAGAAACCCCACATGGAATCTAATGATATAAGTAAATAGTCTTACACATATCTAAATAAATCAAATAAATACAAGTTATTGATAAAGTGTCAAACATTGTGGCGGAACGAAGTGAATTATTAAATAATCATTTATGCCAAATGCTATTGGAGCTAGCTCTATAACCAAATGGATATCGCAAATTGAATCTTTCGAGCAGAGAGGTAAGTTGAGATCAAGGTCCATGCCCAAACCCCCACCCGCACCCAAAAATCGTAATTTACCAATTTCATTATTAACTTTGATAGAAATCAATGACAACAAAATACTTAAAAAGCGAGCAAAACCAAAGCTGTTACCCCAAAAAAAATCTAATGCACACAGTCAAAGTCGCGCACAATGAGATATATCTGTGGAGTTCTTCATTTCATTCAATGACTTTTGGTGGTCCCTATTCAAGCAACTCCAAACAAATTCAAGCATCGACTCGATGACACTCCAAACGTCAACTCGAACAAATTTTTTTTATCTCCGTCGTTTCTGCTTGTTTCCCTTCTCGGTGATAAGTTCACTTGACAATGAGTTGCAGCAAAGACCCAAAAAGCCAGGCCAAGACGCCGGCCCCGCAGACGGTAGTGAATACTCGAGATGGAAATTTGAAATTCACTCAACAAAACTAATTTCAATTGTTGCACTTTTCGGCCGGGGGGCCAGCAGAACCCAGAAGAGATTTTTAAGATTTTTCTTGGCGCCATCACAAGTGCCCTGGAAATGGTCCGAGTTTGCTTTGAGTTATAGGAAAAGTGATAGTGGCATGATTCTGTTTTAGCCAGATAACATTTGGCCAGGAAAAGTGGCACCAGTTGGGTATACAAATATTTGTTAAAAGATGTAGGTCACAGCACAGTTTGTATGAATATAAAGGATTTAGAAATTCAACTACCTCAGCTTGAATTTAAAGTCAAATAATAGTATTGGACTTACATTTAAAACACATTACTAACTATAATTAATAGTACATTTTCGATGCAAATGATAAAGCAATGATACATTTTATATATTTATTAATTTGTTCAGTATGAAAAGTTTACCTTGATAAAAGTAACGAAGTAATAAAGCATTACTGTGAATTCAGATTGACACAATTTTGTTTACACAAAGACATTCAGATTTCCCTTTTTAAGAAAACATTTACAGGCCTCGGTCGCTTCTTGGAAAGCCAAATCTTAAATTGATTGATCATTATTTAAGACTTAACGAGTTTCAAATGTGATCAACACAGATCCTAGCCCATCGAGTGTTTAGTATTTGTGTTGTAAGACATTTCATTAACCCCTAGTTACTTATCCGCCATCGGAGAGCGAAACGCCGAGCAAATGCTATAAATCATTTTCAACTCCTTATGCAATCAAAGTGGCCAAATAAAAAATACGTCAAAAGCGCCAACTCATCGGAGGGCATTGGGGATACTCCGAGCTGCGAGCTGTGAGCACAGCGAGCAATTGTTCAAATGGGCAATAACAATACAAATCAGTTCCTTCAAAATATGCTTTTTGTGCCGCACACAATTCAAACAATATCTTGAACTATTTCCAACGTATGGAATATACAAACCTAATCAACAATTGTTGTTCCATTTCATTAGCAAATCGAATGGGTAGAGTCTGCAGACTTTCATTAAGATCCACATATTGATTGATATTATCATTATTTTCCATTGTGATTCGCTTAAGGTTTTGGCCAAATATCCGTGACAATAAGAGACTCAGTGCTGAAAACGCCTTGTCATTTCTGCTTTTAGAATTGGTAACAAATATTTGCAAACGTGCGATCGACGAAATGTATGCGGATAATAAACGTGGCCTAGACAAGGTGACGGCAGCGACCCCGCCCACCCACGCCCTCCAGCAGCAGCAGCAACATCCGCACCAACAGCAGCAGCAACAGCATCTGCAGCATGTCCTGCAACTGCAGCAGCAACAGCAGCAACACCTTCAGCAGCAGCATCACTTGCAGCACCAGATGCATACGCATCATAACTTCCAGCAGCATGAGACGCCAGCAACAGTGTCGCAACAGCAGCACATGCAACAGCAGCAGCAGCAATCGCAGACGACACACCAGCAACATGCAACACAGCAACAGCAGCAGCAACAGCAACAACAGCAGCAACAGACAGCCGGCATGTTTACAAGGTAAGTTCTTAGCGCCAACATTCAGGCTTATCTCCGTTTTCACACAGCCACGCATCACAAAACAGCGCAAACATGCAAACTTTTAATTTCAATTTGTTTCGCACGCTTCGATATTTGTCAATTCGAATTTGAAATACGGTGCCAAGTTCGCATTTGGCGACAGCGAACCTCCTTTCGGCCCATTTGCTGCCTGGGCCAAGATTCAGACTCCTTTCCATTTCTTCGTCGCTGTTTTCCTCCTGGATTTTCACTGCTTTTGTTTCTGGTTGGTTCTTCCTCTGCTAGTGCACAGCAAGAAAATGAATTATTTTGAATTTACATTATTAAAGAATTAATAGATTAGAGAAGGCTACCTAATCGTTAGTTACTTTATATTATAGATGGTTTAAATAATTGCCTTCAAATAAGTTGCTTTGCTACTTGAATTAGACTTAATTGGCAACTATTTCTAAAAAAAAAAACCTTTTTTCTCTGTGTAGTGATGCTGCTGCTCCTGCTGCCGGTTTTAATGGCCTCTTGTATTGGCAACTTGTAGTTCGCAGTTATCTGGTCCTCGTAATCTCTCCGGTCGGTCTGCGTACCCGTACCCACAGCGCCAATTCGCGAGGAGCTAAAAAACGCGCAAAATTCACTGCCAGCTAAACTGAGCTGAACTGAACTGAGCCGAAGATGCTGTGCCATTTTATTTAGCTCCAATTAATTAGTGCTTCAAATGTTTTGCCATAAGTTAAACCCGCACAGTGCGATTGACATTACCACGTTGGCAATCGGACGTCCACGAAGACGACGACGACTACGACGACTACGACGACGATGGGGCACCAAAAAAGGCGTCTCCACACCAGGAACGTCTCCACACAGAATCCCATGGAATCGACGACAAAGTCGGGGAGATGCCAGTTAAGTTAGCCACATCTCCTGGCTGCCGTTGCTTCTGAAATGTGTAAAACTCACGTGTGGTGTTGTTGATGGCTCGTTCTTTGTCTGTTGAGATTTTTCCCCCTTTTTTTTCTTCGCTTTTAGTTGGCAAATATCCTGCCTTTGTGTGGGAGATTCTTGGGTAGGTGTTGCCCTGCTCATGCGTTTTTTTTTCTTCTTTGGGTGGGTGTCATTTTGCAAACTGTGCCGGATGCGGTACTTCCATTAAAATTAGAGCATTTTGTAGTAGCAACTCGGATGGACCATTAAACGTACGGAGCTAGTTGAATAATTATTTTGAAGCGTTTTTTAAGGACCAACTAATTAGTGAAAATGTTGTGGTATTGCTACCCCTGCAAAAGCTAAATACATTTTTCACTTACTTGAATGTGATTTCTCTAAATAACAGATTAATGCTCTTCATTACTGGCTTAAATCAGTTCATTCATCTGAATTTTACGTGACCCATGGAACTATCAATTAGCACGTGGATTTGTTGGAATTCCCAGCCATCGAAAACTAAGCTTCAAACTTTTTTCCATCCAAAAAAAAAAAAGTTCATTGTTCGCGCGCCGAAGCACGCGCTTCTTCACATTCACAGGCATAGGTTTGTAAAATTTGTGGTTTTTGGAGTAGTAGTAAAATCGGGCGGATTTCTATAAATATTTTCCATGCTCGAACGAGAAATGCCAACAACACGCCGCGCACTGAAACAAACAACCGTTAAACAACGAAAACTATATCAATATGCTCTAAATAATAAATGGCACTAATTAAAACGAAGAAAACCTGGCGTTTGTTGTTTTTAACACATCCAGCCGTAGAGTCAACAAACCTGGCCCCACTCGAGCCACACCACAAAAAAACTAAACTAAAAAAAAAACTAAACTACAAATCGAAGAAAAGGTAAAAGGAAGCCGAGGAAAAGTTCAGATTCACAGTCAAAGCCAAAGATACATTTGTGAAGTGCATTTGTCGGATGCTTCCTGAGTGAACTGAGTGAAACTAACCGAAACCGTTGCGTACGGATTCTGTTTGAGTTTGTGCTCGTATTTGCTTTCGGGCCTGCGCCGTTGGTGTTAATTTTGGTAATTAGCATGCCGCGGACATTTGGCTAAGATACAATTTCGTTCGGGTATCTGTAACACACTGCACGGGGTCTAGCTCTGGTAGCAATTTTATGCTGCTAATTTCATTAACACATTTCACGAGAAAAGCGATCAGCCGAGCGAACGGAGCTATTTGCCCAACTCGGCTATCGGTGCAGTAAATGCTGCACTAGATCTCAGTATGCACAATGCACTGCGAAAGATTCTATGAAACTGATCAGAGATATTTAAGCTATACATATGAAAATCTATATAAATTTATACTGATTTATCGCTGATTATTTAAATACCTTGCAACTAGTATCAATAGTAGTTGCCAAACCTACTGGTATTATCCTAACTAATAATATTTGTGTATTTCGAAGCGAGTTTCCCCGAATTGGTTTTCTCGCAGTGCCCGACTTCCGTTATCGTCAAATTGTTTAGATCAATATTTGGTGACGCGAGTCAAAATCGATTTCGGTATGCAGCCCAATGACCAAGCATTATCTGTCGGATTTGAATCCAAAGCCATACGAAACGCTGAGCAAATAAGTGCGCCACCTTTGCCGCGGGTTCAGGCCAAGATCGATGGAGTTGCCCTGGGGCTTACCAAATTATTTAGTTGCGGCATCCCTGTGCTAATTGCCTGACGGTAAAGTGCAACGGCAGCAAACCATCAATCCCGAGAGTTCCAAGCCGATGAGCCATTCCATTCCATACCATTCCATACCATACTATACCATACCATACCATACCAGACGAGACCAGACCAGACCAGAGCTGAGACCATACCGTAGTTGGGGTAATTTCTGGCCAAGCCACCGCCGGGCACAAAGTATACAGAGTGATCCAGCGATCGATCCAAGAACCAAGTCATGGGAAAATTTCCGTACACACACAATTTGGGGCTTGGCTTACGGGCGGAGGAAGAAAAAACTCAGTTTCGCACGCAAATTAAGATAATCGAAAGCAAATGCACCAACGGTAGCCGCTCTCCATGGTTAGGCTCAGACTACAAAAAAAAAATCAAAAAAAATCCGAAAAACGAGAAAAAAAAAACCTAAAGAAGAAAATCAGCAAAAAGAAACGGGTTTAGTACCCGGTAGCAACAAATCATAAAAATATGAAAAATTATGCGGCGGCGTCGGAGGAGATTCGCAACTCTCAACTCGCAGCGCCCGCAAATGACGATGTCCAAGAGCCAATCATCGAAGTGTGCTTTTGGCAGTCCATCATTAAATTGTGGCTAAGATTCCAATCAAACATACAAGAGCATCAGCAGAGCATCGAACGGCAGACGGTAGCAGCTTGATTTCATTTCTTTTCAGGCATTGAAATCTCAGCTGCGGTCCGTCTGTGGTTTATTTTCGGTGTGGTTTGCTGCTGCACGGTGGTGCCCCATTATGGGGCAGAGTGTGATGTGGCATGGATCGGTGGTGGTGTGGTGTGGTTCGCATTTTTGAAATATATGCGTCAAAATAAACACAGTAGCTGCCCGCCAGACTTCTTTATGAGCTTTTGAGAGCAGTAAATTATATGGCTGCGATTTACGGACACACAGGCTCGTAAGTAAGCTAATTGATTGAGATAATTGAAGGATATTTGTATCTTTCTGTGTTTCATCTTTAAAGCAAAGTGGATTACTGGGAAGTGCAAATGTAGGCAAGCTAGATTTTGAAATAACGTTTTCTTGGCTTCACAATACGTTTTAATAATAATTTTATCTATTTCTTATGTGGCAACATTACAATTTTGAATTGCCTCACAGAGCGGAGTTTTACAATCTTTACGTCGTAATTTTGAAACCATTTTATAACCATAAAACCCGAGTGTAGACCGCATAACACTTTATGCTCACCCAGGGCCACTTTTACCTATTGGCCTGGCCATATAATTTGGCCAAAGGCCACTGAGCTGCCCATGGTTATTAGATGGTTTGCCTTTTTGTCCGGCTCCTTTTTTTCTGTGCTAAACGTCGCCCCGATGCTAATCTGTAGGTGTGCGTTTGGCAAAAGGTATCGATTACTGCGCCACCGACTTACGCAGAGCACAATGAGGCACCCGCAAAAGTCCTGCAGACAAAACAAGTGTTTGCAGATGCAAGCTGAACAAAAAAATTCCAAGAAATCCTCGAAAGCGAATCCCAAATGGAATGGAAAGCATTGTGCGGCGCCTGGGCAATTAATTTGCCTGCATCCCGAATACAAACCAACAAAAACAATAAAAAACAACAGAAAACAAAAATAACGCTGTGTGGGTTCAGTTTGGGTTTAGGGTTACGCGAAGCTCCAACTTTGGAGCTGCCCGGCGAACTGCCCATCAGTTTGAGAGGTCTGGCATTCATTATACGCCGTTTTGCACTATTTTTTTTTGTTTTTTTTGTGCGCGCCCAGAGATCTGGACAGAATGGCGAAAAGGGCGGCGACGAAGCGGAGCGGCCAGAAATCATTAGAGCTGCCCGCAAGCTCAATAGCCTGGCCGAACTATATCGTGGGAATATGGCAAATAAACTCGCCCAAATTACACACACACACACACACACACACACAGCGCTAGGAGAAAATCAAGAAGAAAATGGAGGGTGGGGAGTGGGGGGTGTTCGTAGGGAGTTATCTAGTCTGCGACCAGACAATTCGCACAAGTCAAGTCAGCCGAGGAGAAGACAAGACGCTCCGGGAAAAAGTGCAATAAAAATTTGCGCAAATTTCGTGTTTCTCTTGGCCTGCAATTGGTATTGACTGACTGACTGGCTGGTTGGTTGGTTGGTTGGTTAGTCTGTGGCTAGTGGACTGCGCCGGGATCGGGATCGGGATCGGATTTGGGATCCTACAACCCGACTGACGCCCCTGATGCATATTAAAACTCGCCTTTGGATTGATACGTGCACCGTGAAAAAACTAGGCTTATCATAAAAAGCAGATGCAATGATTTCAGATCGATCTTTAATGATCCTTTTATCTCCTAATGGTCACTTCAACTTGGAAGAAAGAAAGCTATCATTTTTATTTTAATTAGTAAAATAGAATATTAACTTAATATATCCTTGAACTTGCACTCTTTTCTTTCGGTGCAGTCCTAGCGGGTGGAGTTCAGCTTGGGGTGGCTTGAGAAGTTCAGTGGTCCTGTGATTTATTCACTGCCCACATTTTTACGATGGCGCTCTGAGGGCCTGGACCCTCCATAAAAATCAGTCGAAAAGGCAGGATCTCAGCCAGATGCCTCCATAGATGCGCATTTAAAATCCATTTAAGTTAATAGTTTGGCATTATGTTACCCGCTTGGTTTATGTGCTAATTAGTGAGGGTTGGCGATTGGCATTGAGATCACTGGAATTGGAATCGAAAGAATCTGAGCCAACAAGATTTGTGCCTAATTTCTGTGGAGCACGTTAAGTTTTCCGTCGCCAGTCCAATGTACCCAATGTATTTTTATCTAGTCAGAAGGCCGAGGACCAGAATTCAGGCTGGACCAGACTTGATTAAGATCTCCTTCACTGCGCCAAAGGATCCCCAGTGGCAGATTAAGCATGTGGCTCCAGGGATTTCAGCCACCGGTATCCAGCGATGAGAGCCACCAACACAGTGGCCACTGGATGAACCCACAACGCCTCGCTAAGAATCGTGTTTATGCTTTTAATTAGCAACAACAACTTGTACAGTAGTTGCAACAACAGCGAAACGGCCAACAAGTTGGTGCTACTTAGTGCAGATTTCAAGGTAGCGATAGATATATTAAGAAATGTTGACATGTCTCGCTCACTCAGATAAATTTTGATGTAGATTACAGCCGGCAGTTGGGCTTCCCATCCTCCAACCTCCATCCACTAACATCCTCCACCCGCAACAGCTTTATATATATGATATATCTCTCCCTGGCCATTAACACGTTTTTTGGATTTTTATTTTCCTCACAATTTACTTTGTTTTTTTTTTGGTTTGGCGTTTCGGCCATGCATTACGAAAGGCTGATGGCATTATCATATTATCGCCTGCACCACTGGCATCTTGTTTATGATAAATATTTGAGAAACTTATTAATTATGCCACAAATAGCCAGCCAGATAGCAGATCGCAGAAGCCTTTGACATTTTTAAGTAGCTAATTGGGAGAGGAACCTTACCAACTGGATGTGTGGGAGGATCTGTGTGGATGACCAAAGTTGGTCATCAAGCTACCAGATACCAATCAACAGGGGGTCAAGAAAACAGCAGCAGAATAAAAATGGCATATGTTTTATGGTATAATATAAACTTTCGGTATAAACGACATGTTAAGTTTGGTAATTAATCACTCGTACTATAGTTATCTAGATTTATTATAAACGAATAATTTCCTCAAAGAAATAGAGTTTCGGCATTTTTTAGATAGTTTATTCTCTGGTTGACCCTTCACCGCGGCCCACACAAACCGACCGCCCAGCTGAAAGACCCAAACATATATGTCAGTTGGAGCAGAAGTGAGCGACTCGCAATCGCAGCATTTAAATCAATATTCATTTTAATTGTACAAATCACCTTGACTTAAATGCGCGCCAGTTCGCCAGTTTGCCAGTTGGCCAGTGAGTGAGTGCGAGCCACTCGACCACTCAATTTCGATTCTGGGCCCTGGCTAAAATCTGTTCTATTATGGTCTACTCCGATTGCGAGTGGTCAAGAGTGAATGAATAGGCCTGAAGCATGAATATATTTCAAAAGCCAGAAGGCGAACGAAGCGTTCGATTTGGTCTTGGATTCTGTTTCATTTTGAGATCTCTTTTTTTTTTTCTTCTTGGTTTTGTTTTATTGCATGCCTCTGAAGCGGTTGCATGCAACTCACAGTCACACGGACGCAGTGAGATTGTTTTAAATGTTAACATGGCCATTTAGAGGCAATAACAGCGGCAAAATGGCAGACAAGTCGAACGAGGAAAGCCAAAAAGGCGCGGGCACTTGCTGTTATTACAACAATATTACCAATATTTATCATACAAAAAAATGCTTGCAAAATAATCGCCAACAACAACAGCAACAATGGCCCGGCAAAACAGAAAACGTCAGCATAAATAAAAAATACTCATACGCCGCATGCGCCGCAGCCGCCGACGCCGACTGCATAAAAAGACAAATTTATGATTTATGATTTCAACCTTGTAAATAATATGCTCACAAAAGTACACACACGGACAGTTTCTGTTTCTCAGTTTCTGCTAAACGCTTTGCCCGCTTGCTGCCCAAAAGCAGCAACAAAAACAACATTGTGCTGACCAACCTACTTGCACAATTTTTCCGCACAAGGCACGGGCAAGTGTGCCCCACATCAACCACCGACCAGCCAGCCAGCCAACCAACCACTGCACCACCATCGCTGCAGCCAAAACCACCGCCACATACCGCTGCTCGTATGATTTTTAAATGCGCGATGAGTTATTTATGCACCGGGCATCGCGCGGCGGTACTTGCGAGCCATCCTTAACCCATTGTGGTCAGCGGATCAAAAGGCAAATAAAGTGGTCTTGACTGAATAAGTACTGATTGGGCTGGCGATTGAAATTGCGTGAAATGTGGTGATCTTATGATGATTAATTTGGTAAACTTTATGTGAAATAAATGTAATTAAAATGTGTGAAATTCGTAACAAATTGTCGTAATTGATTATTTTTTTAAACTCCTAATTACCTTTTTATTAGCCACGTTTTCTGAGACACCTAATCAAGTTCCGTATTATAAAAAATATCAAGTATAATATGTTAGCTAGCTTTTTTATGTTGTCAGTACGAGTTACCTGCCACTTTGTGCAGGGCAATAAAATGCAATTCCCAAATGGCCATAACCACTGCGCAATGGGTTAAGAAGCCCAAGAGCGATACGGAGACACACTTGGAATGGAAACACACACACGCCCGAGTGTTGGGCTGTGAAAACACATGCCCGGTCAGGAGTGCCGGATAGTTGTGCTCCATTCGGTCTGTCCACGTCTGCACACTTATTAAGCCGTAGCTGTGAACGAGCCCATATATTCTAATTGTTTAACCATATCCATTTCCATTGCATCTATACATTGCAGATTCGATGCTAACAAATCGACGAAGGGCGCCTCGAAGATGCGACGCGATCTCATAAATGCGGAGATAGCCAATCTGAGGGATCTCCTGCCGCTGCCCCAATCGACGCGCCAGCGCCTCTCGCAACTGCAACTGATGGCCCTCGTGTGTGTCTATGTGCGGAAAGCCAACTACTTCCAGCAAGGTAAGTTTGGTTGCAGCCAATGCCGCCTCCCCGGATCCAAAGCCAAAACCCCAACAAAAAATGCATATATGCATGCTGATAATTGGCTGCACGCTGATTGAATATGCATGAGTCATGAGCAGATGGAGATTGCGGCTGTGACTCTGTGATTGTGACTCTGTGCAGCCGCAAAGATTGAGACTGCCGAGTGCAGGACCCACCGCCGTTGCACTTCAAAACTGCAATTGCCAAAATGTCATGCACTTGGCGAAAATATGTTGAGTGCTCCCCTAAGCCGTATGTCCACAAAGTAACTACCACAGAAAGTTCTTGATCGGGTAGTAAGCAATTGATTAGCACATTAGCACGTAGCTCTTACACTCTTTCATATGATTTCAATTTGCACAAACGAAATGTAAACGCTATTTAAGCACTGTTTGAACTGATAAACTAAAGAAATTAATCAAAGTTAGTGATTTGGGAGAGTCTAAACTTAAGCACTATCCATTTAAAGTGCATTTGAGATGTCACGATAAGTTTTTCTACCTATGATTCCTAATCGAAAGCTTCCCAGTATTTTTGTTCAGTGCAACGCGGACTTTCATTTAAGTCGAAATGTAAAACCGCTAGGCGCATGGCTGCGCTTCGGTTTAAACCAACATCATTCATATGTCGAGTGTCCCTCTATCATGCCCCCAAATGCCCGGCTGAAATTGTTTTTGGCCAAGTAATTGCCGCACCGTCTAGGCACGCACCCAGTTCCAGGCGGGCCAAAATTGCTCGGGGCCCCTTTTTGAATCCCCTTTGGATCCGCTGATCCTCCAATCCCCCAGAAGCCTACGGACCCATTCCGATCGGTCCCCAGAGGTCCCATCCTCCTTTAATGCGCATGCGCGCAGGTCAACGCAAGCGCAACCGAACAAGATCGTTCGCTCTTTACTTACCTATTTGCGCTGCTATTTTTTTTTCATTTCGGTTTTGTTTCTGTGCTTTTTGTTGTTTTTGGTTTTTTTGTGGATAATTACGAAAATTGTTTTTCAAATTAGCGTTGTGCGGTACATAGGCCCATAGATAACACACCAGACTGGGGGTAAGTCTTAACTCTCGGCTCGCATCTGAGTGCGCAGACAGAAACGAAACGAAACGGAACGAAAAGTTGGTGGAAACCCATGTGAAACTGTTGCAGATCCGTGGCATACCAGCATCCTGGCACCATACTAAACTGCACTATACTATCTCATCGACGAACTCCTCCAACTGCAAACAGCAAACTGCCAACTGCAAACTGCAAGTCGAGCCAGGCAATTTCACAATTGCAATGGTAACAACGAGCGTCTGCCTGGCATTGCTATAAATATTGCGATAAATCAAAATGTGCGATTTATGTGTTCTACAAATTGCAAAAAATTAAACTTAAGTACTGCTCTTTTCTTTTCCAACCCCATCCCTCAATTCACTCCTCCGCATCCCCACATCCCCACATCCCTACATTCCCATAAGTGTGAGAAATAGTCGGCGTTCTGTGGATCTCGTATCTTTTGGTTATTTGGGTGTGCTTTCGCTTCTGCTGCTCTTATTGTTGTTGTTGTTCATTGTCATTGCACCGTTTAAAAGCATTTATAATCACAAATTGTGTTAATATTGGCACGCCATCGAAATCGCTTTGTATCTTTGTATCGCCAAGTTCAATGGATTCGCTTGCTCTCCGTCTGAGCTGTGTAGATATGTGGGTGGGTGTGGCTGCTGAGATAGTCGCGATTAATGAAATACATATTTATAAAACGAAATTGAGTTTTCAATACAATGGAGATTCTTTCCGTTCTTCGTTTGTATGCAAGATCTTGAGCCCGGCGGCTTCGATCTCAGATCGAAGACCGTATAATTGGCTAGCATTTAGTAGTGTCGTGTTTGCTAACGAATTTCGCGCAAAACGCCATAAAACTGTGAAGTGGTCGCATACTAAAAATAGATTTCGGTTGTGGTGCAAGTTGTTTAAATTCACAATACATCTATATGTTAATATATCTCCTGAAAAATCCCAAATAAGTTCAAGCCACTTCACAGACCCCTTTTCCCTATGGCCTTACATTGAGTTCTGTTCAGCGAGGTAAATATCGCTTACGATAAAGCAACATTCCCTTGCCCTTGTATATTGTATATTGTAGCAAAGTGGAAAATCATTGAGCTGGCTGCCACTCCCCTTTTATTTTTATTTCGGCTGATTCAGGCACGCTGACGACAGACTTCTTGGCAAAACGGATTTCTGAGTATTTTGCCCGGATAGTGGATAATATTAAAGCCCAGCGAAAATCTGACTGCATTCATGGCCTTTCCGTTCAAGTTCAATGAAATTACCAGTTGCGGTTGCTGCTGTTGCAGTTGCTGCTGCTGCTGCTGCTGCTGCTGCAGTTTGTTGGTGCGGCTGCTGCGAGTGCTGCTGTTGCCGTGGTGATTGTAGCCTGATGCTGATTTTGTGGCTGTTTCTCTTCGGATTTTGTTTTGTTTGCCAGGTGCGGGAGTATCTCGTAGTGTTTTAAAAATAATTGATCTTGATGCTGCCTGCAGTGCAGCTGCAAAACAGCAATTGCACTCGGCGATCGCAGCCTGATGTTGCTGTTGCTGTTTCTGTTGCTGTTGCCACTATCTGCTGTTGTTGCTATTGTTGCTGTTCGCTCTTAGTGACAATGACACATTTTCCTTTTTGTGATTCACTTGTTTTCGTTAGGCGGCAAACATCGTTTGCTCATTGTATGTAGAATATAATCAATGAATTAACAATCAAATGCATCTAACAATCGCCGTCACAAGTTAGAGAGGTATCGAGTCTATTATTAACAGATAGTTTTTTAATTAGCCAGGCTTTTGCATACAAATTACCGCCATGGGAAAATACTCATATCCACTTAGTGAATATTTTTCAATACCATACTAATACTTCGCATACGGATGTCTTGATCCGGCAGGGCGCGCCTCCGCGCAAAACACAGAAAAGGTCAATTAACTTAATTAGCGTTATTTTCATGAAACCGTTTACTCTGCCCCTCTCGTTGCAGTTTTCAAACGTCACAATGCGATGCATCATCTCCATCATCAGACAGCAACTCCAAATATTGGCTTCTCAAAGGTAAGAAAGCAAAACTATAATAATTGCATATTTAGTTTAATAATAATTTAGTTTGCTGCTCACTTCCTAGGAAATATTCTGCACAATTCATATTCAATCAGAGCGTAATTAGGCAACCGATCAGCGCGATCTGCGTTCATTTACCATATAGCCTCGGCAATTTTCAAACCCGATGACATTTCGATTAGGCTCCCAGGGAACCGAGAGAAACAACTCAATTTAAGCCAATGCGCGGTGACAACTCAACCGAAAGTTCCCGGGAAAACAACTCTATTAATGGCACAAAAGCTGGCCATATCATAAGTCAGAAATCGTTTTGCTCGCCGCCACTTGCTGCGCCAAAAGCGAGAAGAGGAAATCAGCCAAAAGCCAGCGGGCCAAACAATAAATGCCCGGGAAAAGCCACAGATTTACAGGAGCAGTCACCAGACAAAAACCAAAACCAAAACCAAAAAAAAAACAGAAGACAGAAGACAGTAGTCAGTCAAGCTGCCTGGCACTGACTGCTCCAGTCGGGCGAGATTGATCTACATACCTGTGCACACTCGTGACTGAATTAAATACTATAACCACAGTAGGAGTACTACTCATACTCCCCTTTTCGGCTCTCATCGGTGTTTGTCAACGTGGGCTTAGGCCAGGCTTTTGGGCTAACAATTTATTAGTGCTCAGACGCGAAAATGAATTTGCATTTCCGACACAAGATTCAATTTATGCTTTTTCAACTAGGGGGTGTTGGAAAAGAGGTAGCTTGCCAGCATGATAAGGTGTTTAAATGAGTGCATATTCAAGTAGATTGGTACTTATATTATAAGTTGATATATGTAGCTTGCTTTCGGATTAAGAACATTCTTAAAAACATTACCATTCACCCTGTATTCACATACGTATTTGTATTGCAGGCACTCTCCGGCTTTTTGATGATGCTCACACAAAATGGCAAATTGCTTTATATATCGGATAATGCAGCGGAGTACTTGGGCCATTCCATGGTAAGAAACTTTGCGAAAGTTGCGGATTGTTTTTGGGCTGGTTTTCTGTTTCTGTTTCGGGGGCCGAAATTGTTACAATCGTTGATACAAATCTCTGACAAGCGACAACAGGCAAACGACGATGCCTGTCGTCGTCAGAGCATGTCATAGTCTCCTAACAGCAGCAACAGCAGCAACATCAGCAGCAGCAACATTAGCAGCAGCAACATAAGCGCAGCAGCAACATGAGCGCAGCAGCAGCATCAGCAGCAGCGGCAACAGCAAACATATTTGTTGCACTTTTTGTGCTGTACTAGTTGCTGATGTTGTTGCTGCTCCCGTTGACAAGTTAGCAACTGTCTAAAGACCTAAAGAGACCCGATTCATTGAGCTTATATAAGTCTTGGTTGGTTCCTTAAAACAGCCACAGCTCGATGTTTGCCGTGTTGCCCGTGTTTCAAGCTTTGTTTATTGCACGTTTATGCCGCTTAAATAGCAAGGTTATACATGTGCAAATACATACATATACATATACATATATATTTATACATATATATATTTTTACATGCGACTCTATTTACTTGGCCTTTCACTTTGCATTTGAACCGACGGTTTAAATAAATCTAGCCGACCGAAGCACATGTGACATATCTCCGTTCTACACATAACAGCACCGACATTGACAAAGGTACCAGAGATTAGGCGACCAGGTGATTGTCGGCTCTTCGAAGCCGAAGTCGAAGTCGAAATAGTCGAGTGCCAGTGCCAGTGCAACGGGGCGTATGTGTAATGTCTGAGCCCCACCAAAATTATGCCATAAATCAGAGCCTGGCCTGTGATCCCAGGAATGGGATATGTTCGTAGCTGAAAGAAAAACTTGATCAGCTTCATATCAAAAGGAAACGCTCCACTTGTTTTTTCTCGGCCAGACAACCTTTCATATCAACTATAGTAAATGTTGCACTTCTCCCACTCCGCAAGTCAAAATGCAGACAAGAACAAGCCAAAGGCAAGACAGCAGAACCAAAAAAAAAAAAAATACAAAAATTTCAGGAAAAAAACATAGGTAAGCCAATTGGCAACCATGACATTTGACAGCCTTTTGGCCTTTGTGCCGAGCCTTATCAGGAGTTCGGAGGAGTTGAGGGAGTGGAGAACTGGGAGACACCCACCGGCAGCGAAACTAAATGGTCAGTGAAGTTCATAAATTCACTCGTATGCCATGTGTTGGCATAATTACGGGCACAATAAAAACGGAATTGGTGTGCACATGGACAGGCCCAAAAGTGGCTTGCCCAACCTTTTAATTTGTGGCAAGGCTCGGAGTTAGTTAGTGGCGGCAAAAACTGAAAAAAAAAACGGCAGCAGCAGTAGCAGTAGCAGCGGCAGCAACAACTACCAACAGCCAAGTTAATTAACAAACTGCCAAAAATGTCAATAGATCTTGGCAACATTGTGGCTGTTGTTGCTGCTCCTGCTCCCGCTGCTGCAGTTGCTTTTACCATTGCCGATGTTTCTGCTGTTGTTGGGCATCATAATTTGAATTCGATTTTTGCATATTGCCATAACAAGTTGCCATTGTCATGTGTCATGTAGCGACAATGGCCATAAATAAATTACAACCACATCGGCTTGCCATTATAAATTGCTCGATCGCTCGATCGCTCTCTCCTTCGCTGTGGCCATAATTGTCAACAATAATAAAAGCTCATGACATAAACGGCCAGCAGGCAACTGGCCACAAACAGTAAAGCCCCACAAAACGGCGATGAGCATGCGAATTCCGTCTGACACATCATTACCAATTTTCAACAATAGAATTCAGTTTGAATGGAAAGCAATGGATTGTATTAAATACAGAGCGTTCTATTTATTAATAGTTTATAATTTGTGTTGAATTAATTACTTAAATAATTAGCCTTGTCATTGTGGCATCTTGGTCAAGTACCAGGCGCTGTTATTTTCAGAGCAGTGTAAACCCGTGTTAACCATGTCCCCTTTGCCATTCACGTTACAGGAGGATCTGCTGATACACGGTGACTCCGTTTACGATATCATTGACAAACAGGATCACGCAAACATCCAGGCCGAGCTGAATAGGAACGTGCCACCGCAGCCGGGTGGCTCGAGTCAGGCGAGCAGCGGTGGTGGTGCTGGTGGTGCCGGCGACTCAACGTCCAGCAATGGAAGTGCCGCTGGTGCCGGTGGTGCTGGTGGTGCTGGTGGCGCCTCCAGTCTCGAGGGCGAGCATCGCATGTTCCTCTGTCGCATGAATGTTAGCCGCAATGCGCGACGGCAAATGCGTTTCGGCGATCAGAAGGTGAGTGTCAATGCACTGAAAAGAAAAGCATATAAAAGGTAGAATAATATAGAATTTTAATACAGTTCTGAACTCTGGCTATTATTATATTGATTTGTACAACAAGAAAATGGGTTCTCTACCCATGTTTTCTTCATTAAATATATTTTTTGTGAATTTGAAAGTATTTAAAAGCTCCCGCATTTTTCCACCGTGCATTCTTGCGTGGATGAGTAAGCGCGTGTGAGTCTCTGACAGAAATTGATGAATGAATCACCTGGGAAGCGTGTTGCGTGTAACACTTTACCACACTGCAGGCTCCTCCGCTCCAATCCGCCGCTCAACATCGACATCTTGCTCTGCCATGAATTATGCATGAGGGCAGGGAAATGGAGATGGAGTTGCAGTTGAAGTTGCAAGCTTGAAGTTTCGAGTAGAACTCGTAGCATGCGTTTGAGCCGGCGGCCAACTGGTCATACATCTTGCCAACGAGCCTGAGTTTTCCATAAGCTGACAAACGATGACAGTTGATGGGAAACGGGTGGGTGCTGGTGGCATTGCTGGCACTGGTGCTGCAAAGAGACCCCATCCCACCTGGTTTCTTAGCTGCTCTGATTGGCCGCCTCCCTGCGCCATGATGATGATGATGATGAAGATGATGATGTGAATAAAACGAGGCGGCCATATGAAGTTGTCTTCCCAGCCATCTCAGCCGCAGGTTGAACAAGACAAGACCAAATCTGTCAACGTGTTGAGCGAAGCGTTGGCTGTGGCAGCAACTCTTACCCGTTTTGGTCATGGATGTTCATGGATGCTCTGTGGGATCTGCTACTGTGCACCATGTGGTGGGCGGTCGCTTCACTTTTATTCATATCTTCGCCGATCCGGGCCGCGTCCATTTTTTCCTCGCCTTTGCGCAGATGTGCAGTGAGCAAAATTATGGAGATAAGCTCAGGCGTTGACAGTTGGCTGAAAACGTTTTTAATTAAGTTGAGTGTTGGCTGTTTAATGAGGTGCAGGAAGTGCTGGCTGTGAGATTTCGCAGGGCTAGCTGTGAGATTTTTTGTGGACACACGTGTGATACGTTGGCTCAGGAAAGGCCATTCGCAATAAGGAAGAAAGATTACAAGTTACATTTAGTGGTATAACAAGCACCTGGGAACTAATGTTGAAAAATAAAACTAATGGAGGCTAACGACAGCAATCACTAAGACTGAAAACCATTTAAAAATATCTAAAACCAGAATATTTCAAGTGACCTGAGAGTTTTGAATGGGCAATCCATTCCCAGCCTTGCACAGAACATACTCAAGTGCCTAATCTAATCCTAAGCACACTCGACGCTTTAGACCCACATGAACTGAACTGGCGATAACCCGCAAAGTCAGGCCCAGAGTCGCGGAAAATGCAAGCACATTCACTCCCAGGCCGGCACTCGTTAATATGCAATAAAAATGGACCAATAAATAATTATGAATGAGGTCAGGCATAGTTCAGAGCTAGTAACCAGTGTGCCAGACGGCCATACCCCATAGACAAAAGGCCCAAAACCCAAAAAAAAAGAGATGGAAATATAAAAAAAAAACAAAAGCCAGGGAAAAAGAGAAGAGACGACGCCGGCAGTGGCGCCTGGTCCCAGTCTAAGGTCGTCTCATTTACCAAAAACCAAAAAAAGAATTGAAGAAAAACAAACCCCACAAACGACTGTGGCGTCTGCGTCATCCGACGGGTTTTTTTTTTGGGGGATCGCGAGGCTGTTTTTTTTTTTTTTGGTATCAGGATCGTTGGGCTGGCTGCATTTGCATTTAAGCAGAAGAAGCTGCGACGGCGGTCCAAAAGCCTCGAAAATGCAATTGCAGTTGGGTCGAAATAAATGCAGGCACGTTTTAATTGGGAGACAATGGCTCCAAGTCGACGAGCCTGAGACTGCCTGGTGGGTTTTTTTTTTTTTTTTTTTGTGGAGGAGTTGGCATACAAACATTTCTGTGATTGCCTTTTTTAAATTATGGAATCAGAGTAAAATGTCTATGAGAGAGACGATGGCATGCCGGTCCAAAAATGGCCAAAGTAGGTACTCCCAGCTGGCCCCACGTTGGGCGCCAATTTTCGTGGGAGCCGATGTCGAAACAAGGGGGCACAATTGGAGAACAAAGCTAAACGCGTTGCATCTGTGTATTTGCAGGTTGTCCTGGTCCAGGGTCACTATTTGTCATTCCTGCCGCTCTGCAGTCGCAACGAGCCCGTCTTTTTGGCCACCTGCACTCCGATTGCCATGCCCGAAACCAGGGAGTGTGTGGTGCAAGGTGCCACCAACGTCTTCACCACCATCCATTCGATGGACATGAAAATAGCCCATATCGATAAAAAGTGAGTAGCGGCGATAAGTGGGAATGGAGAGTTCGTATTAACGTTGAATTATTTTTATTGCTCTTTTATTGCTTTCAGTGGCGAGTTTCATTTGGGCTATGATAAGTCGACTCTGCAGGGCACATCCTGGTACAATCTGATCCACAGCGATAATCTGACGGAGGCGCAAAAAAAGCACAGCTTAAGTAAGTGGCTATTTCACACACTTTTAGCTACTAAACATTTTAGTCTTAATAATTTATTGCAAATGGTGAATAAAACTGCCTATAAGCCATAAGAAAAGCAATATAGTTGCTATTAATACAAAATACATATTTAATTAATCTATAATACAGCTTAATTTATTCAAAACAATTCATAAGACATAGGCTTCGGTAAAACCTTCCTATGGCGTGGATTTTTCCAATGGAAGTCTAATAAACGTATTTAAACAAATCTTACTTTAAACCAGTTAAACCACAAAACCCCTAAGACGAATAAAAACTTTTTTTAAGTCGTCTGCTATTTCTTATACCCAAATTCTAAACGTATATATCTGTTTCATTTTTTTAAAGTTATCCAATCGGAACAAGATCGCAGTTGTATTCTTCTAGTACGAATGCAGAGATCCAGTGGAGAATACACGTGGGTACACGTGGTTTTACAAGTGCGAGATAGTCCCGACTCCACGCAACAACCTGTTATCGTGTGCACAAACCAAGTACTCAAGTAAGTTTAAGAATCTGTAACACAAATTATAAAAGTATTTAAAAGATCTGTTTAAAAGTAAAAGTATAATTTAGAAATATTTATCAGAAGACAACCAATATGTATTTATTCTATTTTTGCAGTGATCGAGAGGCCTCAATAATGCTGGCCAACTCCTGGCTGTATCACTACTATACCGTCCAGTCGAAGATCCAGTTCGGCATGCCGCTGGACAGTGGAGTCCGTATCACACCGGGAACTCCGTCCAGCGGCTACTACAGTCCCCACTCATCCCATCCACCGGCCACTCCAGGTGGCGCAACACCCAATTTGGGCATAGCCAGTAGCTTTGGCACCCACCACACCCATTCACACCACTCGCACCACCCGCACCACCACCATCATCATCACCATCCGGCGACAGCTTACCACCACCATCCGCATATGGGAACTTATGGTGGAGTCTATCATGCGAAGGCAGCCATCGAGCTTAAGGAGGATCAACCGCTGTTTTGTTTTCAGGAGCCCGTCGACTACAGCCAAGTGAATAGCCACGTAAATCCTCCGAATGCCACAAGTACTCCCAATCCGCCTACCTCCAAATCGACCACGCCCCCGCCGCCGAAGAAGAGGGCTCGCAAGCTGGAACCACTCTACTTACACGCCGAACGTTCTCCGGCGGCGGCGATAACACCGGAACCGGATTGCTATGCCATCCATACTCATCCGGCTGCTGCGTATGCCACCTCATCGGTGGTCAGCAGTGATGCTTCAGTTATATATGCCACCATAGTGCCGACGAGACCGAGGCTGCCCAATAAATCACTGCCTCCGGATCCGGCGGATTTTATAGAGCAATGGAACCCCAGTCCACCCTGGTCGGAATCGGCGCAAAAGGCATCGTTGGATAGCTTTGGATCCTCCCACGAGCTGAGTCCCTGCATCACGACCACGCCCCCCACGCCCACGAGTGCCACACCGCATCAAAGTGGCTTGGGCAGCACCCAGACCATAGGACCTGCATTTAGTTTTGAATGGATGTCGGATCCTTTGGTACCGGTCACGTACCAGCAGTGGCCACCAACCGGTGACCATCATCAGCATCTTTCGCAGCACTTGAGCCAGAGTCAAAGCCACCAAAATCCCCTCCAGCAGCAGCAGCAGCATCAGCAGCAGCACGAGCAGCTTCTACTTGGACAACAGCCGCATCTCCACCAGCAGCACCAGCACTTAGCACTTCATCATGGACGTGGGGAGCACTCCCTGGAGGGGGAAAGTCAGGGGGTGGTGGTGGTGCCACCGATACCCATTTCGATACCGATACCAACGGCCACGGGCCATGGGGATGCCGGCGAACCGGTTGAGGATAGAGGTTAGTATTAAGTGTGTATTGATTTAATTTTTTTTTTAAGTTTCTGGCACGATTTCCAAAAAACTGCGGCCAATTGGCACTCGATCGCTAAGTAATTAAGGCCGCCAAAACAAAGCCGAGAACTAGTAAAAGGCATCTTAATTATTGATAAGCTATAGGCTTCCGCCAAGCACATGCCACGCTTATGCTAATGCCTCCTCCGCCCTTCATCACATATATATCAATCAATATGTATGTATGTATGTATATTGCAGATCCCAAAAATTAGTGACCGACCAGCAAAGCTTGGAAATACCCAGTGATCAGAGATCGGGTATCGGAGATGGGAGATGGGATATTTGCCATGGCGGCCAGGTGATAATCACACTTAAATTAATTGCCACTTGTCATCTTAGCGTTTAAATTATTTTTATCTAACGAAGGAAACACAACACACAACACATTCGTTTCTCGATATAACAGCTAATTTAAGCGATTCCCGCATAGCCCTTTTGTTTTCCAATTTCCCATTTTGTATGTGCAATCTTGAAGAAAAACAAAAACACTTAAAAATAAGTATGAGTCTATGAAAATAGCGCTTGGAAATTAGTTTTTAGTTTTGCGATTGGCCCGCAAAATGTCGAAACAGAAGCGAAAATACACATAGGCCATGCCAAGAGAGCTCTATTAGTTGTAGCGTTTTTAACAGCGTCATTTTTATGGCGCGTGCTTAAAGTTTTTTACGATTATTCGTATTTCTGTATCGCGTTCCAGTAACTCTGCAGATATTTTAAATCTAGGTTAATTATATTATTTTATTTATTAAACACTTATTTATACACCTATTTATTACTGTTCTTTCGTATTTTGCCTATTGAATAAACAAACTTGTAAAGTATATGCGTTTGAAGGAAATTCCAGAAGTTGTTTCATTTCAGTGGGAGTATAGAAGAATAAATTATGTCATAAAAGGGGACTATAAAACCTGCACAAAATGAATGCTTTCTTAATGGGCAATTATATAATTTCTATTGCCAATAAACTTTTAAGCTCTATAAATTCCTATTAAGTCGTAAACGTTTAGGTATTTTGCGACTTATTTGAATGAAATTTTGCAATTTGCATTTGTGCATTTTGAAAACAAAAGGCGCCCACCAAAAATGGAGATTTATTTAGAGTGCCATTAGCCCATTAGGCTTTTAATGAGCCTGACTTGACCTAGATCCCCACACATATCATAAACAAAGCGAATATCTCAGCAATGTGTCTTTAGATCACTGATCATAACATGATTACCATAATGACGCGATGGGAAAATGTCATGATTTTCCTGTGTCCTCCATTAATGCCTTGCACTCTGAACCACCAGCCGAATTCGAATCATTCGCTTTCGCCCGAAAAACCAGCGAAAAGAAAAAAATAGAAAATTTAGGCCCGAAAGCCACTCCCCCCACATCAATGCTCCAAGTTTGGGTAGCATTCATAGACATTTTCAATTTCAAAGTACTATACTCGTACGGGAGGCAGCACTTCATGGTGACGACGAACCGCCGTTGAAGCCCCCTGAAACCCATGAAATGCATGGAACTCATGAAACCTCGATGAAACCTCGGCGACGACGCAGAACAGACGCCAGACAGTTGGATTTCACACACAGGCCCACTCAAGAGTCGCCCGTTGAGAAGGCTGGCTCCTTTTTTCGGCTGCGGCTGTGGCTGCTGTTGCCAAGATCTTTTGGTGATATCCAACAAATATTGTAAGTAGAATGGCCAACAAAATAAGCAACCAAAACACAAAAATACAACAAAAAAAAAAGGAAAAATACAAAGCAAACAAAAAGGCGAGAGAGCAGTGAAAAACCTAAGCTAAACGGATCGGAACGGAACGCTGACGATGTAGACGCCGCAGCTGGCGCGATTGAATGACTCCTCGTCGTCGTCCGTTGTCGGTTGTCTGAGATACTGACTGGCTATGTGACTGGCTAGCTGGATATGGAGGAAGGCACTTGGAGAAAGAGCCAACCCAATCGGGCCTAAAATACAAAAAAAAAAGTGATCTCTACAGAATATATTTTAACATTTACAACATTTTAGTCTTGTGTGCTAAATAGGTATCTACATATATGTGTATATCTATTGGGTTTTAAAAAAATGTGTATAATAGGTATATGTTTTACGCATGCTCTATAAATTTCTCCCAGTGCAGAAGTGAAGCTGCAGATGGAGACCTGGGACTGGACGACGACGACACACTTCCAGGCGACGACGTCGGCCAACAGCAGCATTCTCAGAAATATTGGTGTAGGTCACAGTCGCAGATAACATATAGCACTTGGGCGAGGGGTGAGTTGCCACGGAGGGGGGATGGGGTGTGTGCCGCAGTCCTGGCCTCATTGTATGCAAATGTGCCACGATCACCACCCGCCCAGGCCGGACTCGATGATCCTCCCGTCCGATGCTCCCCAAATCCATCGGCCACTACTGCTCTTCATGGGTGCCAGAATCGTTTTGTGCTCACAAGTTACTCGAATTCGAATTCGCGTTCGCGTTTTCTGTATTTCAGCTTCAACTGTTTTATTTTTTATACGATTTTTTTTTTTGCTTTTTGAGTTGTGCGATTTTTGGCATTTTTGCATTTCCTTTGTCCTAGCCAGAGATGCTTATGTAAGCGACAACCGCAGAGGAGACGACGACTCCTGGCTGAGGCTGCAGGAGCAGCACGAGGACTGTTACATATTTCCCCTCAGGCCTTCATATTAGCAAAAAGACTAAGTCACACAAAAACGATGCAAGAGTATACAAATATACATACCCTTATTAAAGTCCTGTAATTAGTTTATTGCTTCCTCCTTAATACGCATGGTAAAGTATCTAAGAATTCTACGTTCTTTTAACATATGCCCAGCTTTCTGGAATAACCTCTTTTACTATGCTTCTATATAAGAAAATAAAAAATGTTAGTGTTGTATAAACTAAGTTACCCGAATATGAAGAGTATTTCAAAAGGTAAACAACGCAAAGAAATTTATAAATAAACGTCGACGACAATGGGAATGCTGGGCGCACAAAACCAAACATTTCAACAGGAACAACATGTAATTTTTGTACCGTCCGACCTCCTCCGGTTACCCCAGCTCCACCAGGCTGCAGCCAGCTCCTCCTGCTCTTTAAGCCTCCCACAATCCTGGCCATATGCAATGCCTTGGCCGGGGTCACGACACTTTTTGTGGCAGCAGCAGCATCAGCAGCAGCAGCAACAGTCGCAGCAGCAACATAAACAGTCGCAGGAGCTCAGAGACCGAGTCAAATAGTGGGAGAAGTATGGCAAAAAGTCCCTCCCGAAGGCCCCAGGCTTTTGGCTTATTGTCTTGGGCCCAAAACAGTTGGCCCGGCTGGATAGCTTGGACAATTCGAAGACCCTGGAACTGAACCCGAACCCGAACCCGAACCCAAAACCCAGTCCCAGTCTCAGTCCCAGTCCAAGTCGCAGTCGCAATCCAAAATCCAAAAGCCAAAAGCAAACCCGAGGCGACTGCCTGGCGTCAAGAGAATGCGTTGAGCTTGTTGCCTTTTGGCTTTGATTTCGCATTGTGGAACTTTTCCTAGGAAAAAATGTTACATGAAATTAATAAATAGGCAAATAAATGTTAAACAGCTGCTGTTTTGTACGTGTTCTGTTGCACGCGCACGGTAGCCATTGTGCTGCACACAGGGTGGTGCCCCGAGTGCTGCTCAGAGTGGTGCTGGTGGTGCAGACTGTTGTGGTGCTGCTGATTCTGGTGGCGATGATGTTGCCCCAGGTATTTGCATAACACCACGGCAAGCTTAAGGATTTCCCAAACCTCAGGCCCTCAAAGATCCATTTTCTATGCATCTTTCCCAGGCCCTAACCATTTACTTTCCGCAAACTTGAAACCACCTACTAAGCAGGCCCTCGAGGAGATTTCGGTGATTTCGTTGCTTTCGCTCTGCCACTGCATGCCAAATCATTTTTATGCAGTTCACAGCAATTGCCAGCGGAACTAATGCCCCAGCTCTTAAAAGCCAAATATATTCCACTCCGCCCTCACCAAGGGCTATGGATGAAAGTTGTAACTTAGGAAAGGAGCCAGGGAGAAGAGTTGACCATTGGGATGTATTATATACTATTAATATTTATATGTGTTGATATATTAATTATTTTTATATTTAGCTAAGCCTACAATACTTTCTCCACTTCTTTAAATCTCTTCTACACAAAATGTAAGCCACAATTGTATTCCAATGCAACTCGTACTTAAGCCATTCACTACACACTCTTGCCATCGTTTGAATTTCAAATGTTAGGAGGCGGCTTTTGGTGCTATATTAATATGTAAGCCGCACCAAAGCCAAACAGCAAACACAATAATTCGTCTATAATTTATACACAATTGTGGGTAAAATGTGTACAAGCATAATTTACACATAAACAAGCCACAAATCCAATCAGCCAATGCAGCAAACAAGGCTTAGAAGGGGATAAAGAAGTAGGAGCAGCAGCAGTAGGAAAAACCAGCTAGAAATGAAGAGGACCAGGTGACTGAGAAATTGATCAACGATGTGGCGGGACATAAACTAAAAGCTTATTTAACATTAATTTCGCCACGAAAATCACAGAGCAATTTTAAACATCGGTTACATGCGCTTGTTGGGCGCGGGGGGGGGACATCGGTTTTCCACGGGGGATTCCGACGATCCGTTGGAAGCTGCAGTCAACATGCGAAGCTCTGTTTTTCCCCATGCCCCACACACCTGCCCATCGGAGTCCAGTGTAATCTAAGCTGCCATTAAACAAAATACAAGAAAAAACTTACGAAAACATATGCTACATATTACCTCTGCGGGAAGGTGATGCATCTGGAGATGGGGCGAGGTGACGGAAGTAGAGAAGCGAGCTGCACCATGGGCTTAATGAGTTCGCAAAGTGAGTTCTTTTTTAAAAGAATCTTCTGATAGCATCTTGAAGTTGCAAGTAGGTGAAGTAAGGTATTTGATATTTGGGATGGCAGTGAAGATTTGTTCTTAAATAAAAATCACAAATAAATAAATAATATTTAGTTTAATCTTTATAATCCCTTAAATATTTCCCTAATAACACCCATTGTTCATCGACCTGCCGTGCAGTTTGGAGTTCGGCTCTTTGGCAGACAGCCGGGCCAGTCTTTAGTGGGAGACCCGTGCGCCGCAGCAACATCTCTCCAAGCTGAGCAATTGCACCTGCCTGGGCCAGATCTCCGCTCCTTGAAACCCACTCTGCTCTGCTCTGCTCTGCTCTGCTCTGGTTTGGTTTTGGTTTTGGTTTTAGTTTTGGATTTGGCTGGCTTTTGGGGCCGCTCCAGTGGGATGGCTATGGTGGATGGCTGGCTGGCAAGCGTACTCCGGCAAGCGAGGTACAAAGATTTAGAGCGACATTAGAGCAGTCAATCCATCATGACTGAACATTACCATAAATTACACAGAAATAATTGATTATTACGAGAAGACGGAGCCGAAAGACGGGGCCAACTTTTGCACATGCAACGGCTCCCACCGCAGCCGCTCTATTCTCATATGTGTGTGTGTGTGTGTGGCTTTCCTGTCCGTGTTAGCCATTACACTGGGCCAGACCTCAACTGGGTATCTTTCGATGCTCTACGCAGTTCGGACAGCAAACCGATTTAGTTTAAATTACGCTGGGAAGATGCGCGCCGACCTGGTCAACGGAAAGGTAACTCCCCAGTCAAGTCCTCCACTCAGTGGCAAATTAGCGAACTCTGGGGAAGGCTAAAATTCCTGACTGTGCACCGAAAAAAAATAGGTCAAAACAATCACGATTATATTTAAACTAATATTAATCTAACTATAAAATCTAGTTTTCTTATTATTATTTTAAAAAATTTATAAAGTATCATAGAATACATGTATATACTCTAGCATCACCAAAAACATCTATTCTTTTCTTTCTGTGTAGCTTAACTGCAATTCTTTTCAGAGTCTACTAAGCACTTTGAACTCGCAGAAATTGCAGTTAACATGGAGGGTTTTCCAGACTTATTACGCTCGCTGAATAATTGCAGAATGAAAGCGCTTTGGACGGCGAAATTTAATCAAAGTAAACAAGCAAATATTTGCCAATACTTCAACTGAAGTGATCTATCAGCTGAAATACGAAAAAAAAATGTTAGCTTCACCGTTTGCCAGTTTGGTTCGTTTTCCATTTGGGCACCTAGACAAATTACCAGCTATTTGCTTGATGTTTAAATGAAGTTTGAGTCGAGCTTGAAAGAGTTTCAAATTTAATTGGTACGCCTTTTGAAAAGGGGATTGACCTAAAATCAATAACTTACCTAACTAAGCTTTACTAAGCTATTATAATATTAGCTATTTAAAGATAGATATTTATTGTGCTAGTCCACAAAATAACAATTCAAAACCCAACCGCAATCCAAGGTTATTTACCCTTAACAACAAAGTGAAATTTCCCAATTTAAACGAACGCCAATGCCAAAGCTTTTTGTATTGTGCCGCCTTATAAATAGCCACTCTATAATGAGCTTAACAATCGTATGCAAAACAAACCGATGATATCTGTAAATGAAATCGGAAAAGCAAAAATAGAGATACAGATACGAGGACCATTGACGAAGCAACGATGAAACTTTGAATGATTGCGAAACGGCGATAATAGGAGTAAAAAAAGGAAAAGGATATTCGGCCTGTCGACTTGTCAATCTGCGATCGCATTGACACTTGAAGTTTATTATCCGCTGACATTTCAATTCTGATTGAAAATGGTATGCGGACGACTATGCGGATGGTTCGAAGACAAAAGCCCAACTTTCGATGGGAATCTGCTGCGCCTGATGGCTGATATTGATTGATCGTTGAATTTTTATTGAGTGATTGATACAAAAGGGAAATATAAGTGAGCCAAGCCAAAACAATCGTTTCAATTACAATAGGCTCCCAACTGTAGAAACTGGATGTGTAATTCGAAGAAGTTCAAAACCCCAATACCCCCTACATCTAGATGAAGCAGCGCCCTCAAAAATATTATTAGGCAATGAAATATGGAGTTTCCAAGGTGTTTGCACGCTCGGCTTCAAATCGACTTCGACTTCCACTTCCACTTCGACTTCAACTTTGTCTGGAGTTCAACTTTGGCTCTCCTTTAGCTAAACAGAAAAAAAAGTAATGTTCGCCTGCCGTTTCTCGGCTTCTTATCAAGATGCTTTCAATGTTTCGTTTAGGATTTTCATTTGTAGCATTTAGCTGCTCTATAAAACAAAAAAAAAAAAGCGCAGGCGACTCCTCTTCTGGCAATGTCAGTGCTATACGGCTGTGCACATAAAAATATATATAAACTTGTGGCCCGCTTTAGCCGACACTCGTAAATTACAATAAATTATGTTGAAACTGATTATTCCATACAATTTATGGGGCCCTTTTAAGTGGGCGTGTGCACTTTTATTTTATTGTGAATGATGATGTAAATGATGCTGGCATCGAGCCGAGCTCAAACTTTGGATGCCTGGCATTACGTTGGAGTTGAGCTCGGGTCAAATTGTTTTCGGGTGGCTGATGGGTTAATGAGGTTCAAGTTCTTGTTGAGCGGCCAAGTGCACGTAATGGCTCCTAAGATTGTGCAGCAAAAGAAGCTGATTTTGGTGGCTTTTTTTCCACTTCGCTTCGAGTTTTTATTTTTATTTATTTTTTTTTTTGGCAAATTTGTGAATGCACTTTTGGCAAAGGGAACGGTTGTGGGAGTGTGTTAACTGCGGCAACAACGAGCTCAGCCTATCAAGGGCCTCAAATCAGCGACTGAGCCAACAACATTCGACTTATAAAACACACACATCATCCCCACCCCCATTATCATCATCGGCAGGAGCCGGCGGATCGGGAATAGCCTTGGCAGCGGCGTAGCAAAAAATTTAATTAAGAAAATCAAGTCACAGGCCCAAAAAAAAAAAACTTAAGTAAAGTAAAGCTGCGTTGCGACAACAACAGCGAAGACGCGCTCCAGCTTTCATATCTGATTGAAAAGCGCAAAGAGCAAGGAGGAGACCCGCAGACACAGCCAGCCAGCCAAAAAAAAAATCGAGGGGAACAGCAAAACTGAGCTGAAAACGAGTGCAGCGCAAAAATTTGATGCGATTTGGATCAGTGCGACACAATGAGGAGGCCAATGAGGCAGGGACCACCAAAAGAGGCAGGAGACACAGGGCCATGTAGCGCAGGCATCCCAGTTTCTCTCCTCCACGCAGAGAAATCAGATCACTGGCCAGTTGACACTAGCAGATCTCCATAGTTATATAATTAAATTAAAATCTATATACGCAAGCTAATACACAATACTGTGGCATACAATATATACTACAATACTCATCAGCTTATTAACATAATTTTAGTTAGTCAGAAAAAGTGGGCTATGGCAAGGTTTTTTCTACCTAACTGACTTTTGATTTATAATATTAGGAAAAGGAATTTAGAATTTTAAATCAATTAAACAATTAACTCCCGGTACTACCTAAACACCTGCGTTTTAAACATTGCAAACACAATTTTAAGTATTCAATTTTTCTTAGTGTCGCTTGGCTGTTGTTTGGTTTTGTCAACGAACGGATTTCAATGATTATTCATTGGGCATGGCAGCCACAAGCCCGCACACAAGCACACTTGTCTGTGGCAAACAATTTCAGCAATTAGAATATCAAGCTATGCAGATCTTTTTCTCTTGTCTCAGCGATCCGCGGGCGATGCCAGCAATTGACATTGACTCAAAGGAGATCAAAATGCGCTTGCACACCCAGCCGCAACGAAGATCTGTGTGGCGCTTTAATGACATTTCTGAGGAACAACAACAACAAGAAGAACAACAACAATTGCTGCAGCAACCACAGCAACTACGGCAAAGACAACCCCAACCCCCCTTTCCACCCCTCCCTCCATTCAACTCCAATTTAGCCTGTGTGTGGCAGGCCGAAACGAAAGACTTAGGACACAAACTTGCAAATTAAAGAACATTAATTTTCGCCCAACTCGCGCACAGAGCGCAACAGAGAGATCCTTAACCGAAAACCAGACCGGGAGTTCCACCATTCCGTAGCTCCTGCCGCTGATTGATTACACCGGCCAGCAGGGCACAAAAAAAGCCAGTCAGCTCCACAGCCTTTTGGCCTGGGAAAAAATCATAATAATAATGATACATAATAAAAATGGAAAACTTCTAGACGCCATATAAATCAGAGCAAATATGAATTGCTGTTTGTGTCTGGCTCTACTGACTGTTTATTTGTTTGTTACTCGCTTTTTGTTCTTTTCACTGCAGTGGTTGTTGTTTTTGTTTGGTGCCGGAGTACTCGAGGCTTTTGTCAATTGCTATGGCACAGTGGCCAGAGCTTGGGAAATGGGGGAAAGTTTACAGAATTTATTTTATAAAATTGTTGTATTGTTTAACGAAATTTTATTCCTCAATATGAATACAAACTTTTCATATATTTATTTTTAGTTAAAATGTCTAAACTTAAAGTGTTTATATTGATGGCACATTAGGGTACCTCATCAAACAGCTACTAATAAAAATTTAAAAATAAGAAATGTGGTTTCGAATAAATACACGATTGTGTGACCCACTGTATTCAATTGAACTGCCTGCATTTCGGCATTGTTCCGCAGCCCTGCTCTTGTAATTCCGTCTGGCTCCTAGCGAGCTTTTGTGATCGCTGCTGCAGTTGCAGTTGCACAGGGAGTCGATTCTGCATCGCTCCTCACATTGCACACGATGCGGAGAGATCCGAGACACAAGGCTCAAGCCTCGGGACCAGACCAACCAGGCCAGACTCAGTTGTCGCCGTTTTGGCCCATTGTCTGTGTGGGAAAAAGCCCCGCAACTTCAAAAAAAAAAAAAAACCAAATAAAAGGAAAACCAAAAAGACAATGTATGCTAACCGATAGTTTTCAATGCCAAATGGTTTATGCATTCGACGGCTCATGGCAATCATAAAGCGAAAATACTTTGGCCGGACAATGCTTAAACGCCGCATAAATTCACTTTAAGCATCTCCCGGGAATCGGATAAGCATATGCGGCCAGTTTAACCCACATCTTGGAGTACGATTTGGTCCCGTCTCCAGAGCCGACGACTGCAACGACTGCAACTCCATTGGTGCCAATCATTATATTTTAACAGCTTGTTTGCTCGCTTGTTTTACAAATTGAAATCGCCAACGAAAATGTTACAATAAATTTAAATAAACACAAGCATTTTGCCGACAACGGCGATTGGGGCGAATACTTGGTGCCGTTTGTTGCGCCTGCCCGTCCGTCCTGCCTGGTTTCATTTCACTCGATACAGCGCGCTGTATCCCGAACCTAATCGCTGCGTTTAATTTACTTAAATTATACTAATGATCTTCAGCTGCCCCGGGTCCCAAGAGCAGAGCAGTCACAGTCACAGTCGCAGTCTCAGTCTCAGTCGCAGCCTCTCGAGGCAAGTCGGAGTCATTTGTTTTGGCTCGTTTATGGGGTAAGGCGGCTCAATTGATTTGGCCAAAGCAGCCGCCAAAGAGAGCCGACAACCGGAGACCGGAGCCCGGCGACCGGAGTAACCAAGAGATGTCCAGCTTCAAGTACCAAGCCAAAGACCAATCCGATACCCGGCTAGTGCGAATCCGAGTGTTGCGAGTGTCGCTAGATATGGCCTGACATTTAGATGAAGTGTCTGTGAATCTGAGCCGAGTCGGCGGCCTCTCGATTTCCAGCTGCGTTGGCCCGGCCAAGCTGCTCTTTTGGCCATCTAAATGTCGTCGTGTAATTCCATTCATAAACAAAACTTTAATTTTATTGCACACTGTAAGAAAAAGTCACATAAAATAGTACAACTATATTAAATTTATGAATGCAATTGGCGATCCATTTCTAAGCGTTTCTTTATTTGCATACCCAGTTTTTCTAGGATGTAAATCTAATAGAAAATTAAAACTTTCTGTGTACCTTCGAGTTGACATAGTCTGCCTCTTGGATAATGTGAAGGCGTTGGCTTCGTTTGGCTGGCAGTTGGATTCAGCCGGCTGCTGCATCAAAAACGATTATCATAGACCTCGAAATGGCTCAATTAGTTCTCCATGGAGCCCCGAGAATTGAGAATTGAGCTGCCTGCGGCTTCTCTGTGCGAAAGTTTATTGATTGGCATTGCATACCTGTTGAGTTGCAGTTGCTGCATAGCTCAAAGTTGTTTTTTTGTGGCAGAGAAACTTTATGTGCATTTTTTCGGTGCTTTGGGATTGAGCACAGAAGGAGCATTTCATTGGCCCCCACTCACTTTCGGCATACCGAGGACACTAAAGACCAAATCCATGGGAGCCAAGTGTGCCACCTAGGCATGCCATTGACACCCATGCGATTGTTGTTAATTAATTAAAAAGAAACACTCATAGGCGATTGCGTTGACAAGATAAAAATGGTCGAGCACACACAGATTCAGGCAAATAAAATAATACACATAAAAATGGCAAACGCTCGACTCCCCAACAGAATGCAATAAATTGTGACAAAAAAAAATGTCGGCTTCAAAATCTATATATTGGCTGCAACTTCAAGGTGCGACATTGACCCTGGTGCCACTATATTTGCTTTTGTGTTTCTCTACTTCGACTGTGTGTGGCACAAATCTAAAAAAAAAAAACACAGCTGAAAAAAAAATATAACGTTATCGGTGCAACTACAATAATGCATTGCATTTAAAAGTGCATAAAATGTTTATTGGAGTTGGAGTTTTCGGTTTTCCACGCCACGACAAATGAACTACACTGAACTACAAAATTTGCACAATGTCGTGGAAGTTTTTTAAGCTTCAAACTGCATATTTAAGTCTAAAATGAATTATTATTTTACATTTATTGAAGGGTTCAAAATTGTTTGTACTATGTAATTCATTTAAGAACTTCCACTTTTACTAATTAAATTATATTTTTGAGCACTTCTACACTTTTTTTAAGTTTTCATTTAATTGTATAACTTTTAACTTGCTGTCCACTGCAATCAGGCAGTCAGGGCCAAACTTAACCTTGCTAAAGCAGTTATTCTTGCCGTTGCAGTTGCAGTTGCAGTTGTGTGTTGCTGTTGCCGCCGATGTTGCTGCTGTTGTTGTTGCAGCTGCAGGCCATGGCACTTGCAACAACAGCAACTATATAGAACACAGCTGTGCAAAGCAAAATAAAACCAAAAAAAAAATCAAAAAACAATAAAAGAACAAATTATAGCCAAGTATTGGTACTTGAGGTAAAAACAAAAAACCAAAACGTAGAAACAATTATTGCCATTAGAAAATTGGAAATATTTTCCGCTGTTGTACGACTTTGCTATATTTTTTTTCTCACGGCTCGGGAAAAAGGCTTTCCTTTCACCAAAACCAAAAGGCAGAGGAAGAGGCAAAGAAAACGCGAAAGGAAAAATCATCTGTGGCATTGGCCAATTGGTTTGTCAATAAGCACAATTGAAATCAGCGATCATCTACGTAATTAGCCAGCAGCGGTATAAGAACCACCAAGTGGTGCTAAAACGCGAGAGGGCGAGAAGAAATGTAATTTGTTTTCACACAACATAATCAACATGATAACCCCAACCGAAAACGTCTTTAGATTGAGTCTAATGATGATAAACGCTTTTACTGTGAGGTAACTACAGACTCCTGACACCGACGCAAGTCTCTCCTTTTGCTGGCCAACTCCTGGCCTGCCAGACCCGCCAGATACTTTTGCTGGCAACACCACCACCACCAGCGAAAAGATACAGATACGACGACCGAGGACGTTGCGGAGGGTGTACGAATGGCTGGCTGGGCCAATAATAAGTCAACATTCCAAGGCGTGTTAAGAGATGCTCGATTAAATGCCTCAATTGTGGCTCATATTGAACACCAACGGGCAACGGGCATCGGGCAATGGGCGATGGGCGATGGGCAACACACAGTCTGAGCCAAAAGTCGACGATCAGGCCAACATCGACACCACACACCACCTGTCCGCAAAAGAAAAAAAAAAGTACAAAAAGATCGGGAAGAAGCAGCGGCAGCAAATAGCACGCCCCCACCAACGGTCAACTTGCAAGTCGGTGGTGCAGTTGGTGGTGCAGTTGATGGTGCTGGTGGTGTTGCAGTTGGTGGTGGTGCTGGTATTGTCTGCCTGACTTTTAGCACTGCTGCACCGCCGTTGCCGAGCGACTGGGCGAAATCGTTTAGTGTCGTACCTAACTAAGGAAACGTATTTTCAATATCGAAATTATTATTATTAGCTGACAGCAAATCGCAGTTTTCAACTGACTTTCCGCAGTTGTGGCCGTTTGCCGGCTCATGTTGTAATAAATGGACAGAGCCCAGATCGCCATACCTCTCTGTATGCCATACACTTTGTTGTATATGCTGTGCGGAGTGCTAATCAAAACAAAAGGGTTCCCTAAATGCAGCCAGGTTTATCGGGTCAATTGCAAAATTGGTTAAATGCGAATTGCAATGCCTTGCATCGATATGTTTTTAAATAGCCCAAAAGAGTGAAGAGTAATTTTATAAAACATGTTCACACATTGAAAAATATGATTGCAAAATTCCTGAATAAGTAGCAGCTTTGAAGTAGTAATTATTGTTAATTGCACGCTAATCAAATTATAACATTTTCAAGCTGTTTCTCTTGTGTATATAATAACATGAACTATAACAAGAAATATTTTACAGAAATGTTGCTTTACAATTATTAACTTTTAAGCTTGCTTATTATGTCACTTAAGATAGAAATAGCCTTGTTTTCTAACTTTTTTGTTTATTAAACATGATTAAATACCCTTTAAGGGTATCCACGTAATCGCTATTCCCAGAACTCACCGAGCGGCACTCGCTGGCATCAATTTTGCGCTCGTCCCTCGCTATCGGAGACTTTGGGGCCGGCTTCTAAAGGTGAGAAACTGGCCATATTGCTGGCGGGCGTAAGGCTGCACCCTGGTAACACACACACTGCACACAACACACACACACACACCCATCAGCGGCGGGACCACAGAGCCAGGTCGGCACAATTATATGGCATTTTGCGAGGAAACTTTCAATAAAAATAATCATAAGCAAATGAAATTTATGCACAACTAAGCAGGTGTTTAGTGACGAGTCAAGCGCACCGGTCAAGCGATTGTGATTCCAATGTTGGCCAAAAGGTGAAAAGCGACGACCCGCGAGACTCCCTCCGGAGCTGAATGGTGGAAATTCGTAACAGTTGTCGATTCATCAAACAAGATAATCCAACTTATAAATGGCCCAGCGTCTAACAAGGTGAGCTGTGTGATAAGCAACACGTTGCCATTGTGGCAATCGAATTACCGATCTTCCAATTAACTTACCAATAATGCGGCGTGGACCCTTTAATTTCAATATTTCCAATACTGCCAACTCACGCACTATCCACTGCTGCTGCAACCGAGCACAATAGACACATTTTGTTAGCAACAACGGGGGGCTAATCAACTTCAAACGAGAACAATTGCGCCGAACTCCGTTTTTGACAGGATCGATGGGAATTGCAAGTGGTTGGATGGGTTGCTTAGCTTGGTTAAGGGTATAAGGGGAATAAATAGTAGAAGCCCACCTCCGTGCAAAATGATTCAAGCCTATAATAAGTACAAAGGGTACTCAGATGGGTTAACTGATATCTCTGTGGAAAATTCAAATTCAAATTCGTTTCAATTGTTACAAAATATGAGGAATATTTGCATTTTACTTAGAGAAACCAACAAGGCGGCGGTGTAATAATTATTGAATCCAAAAAAAAGCAAGCTCATTTAATGAAATTCATTTGAAATCTAGTTTTAAATTGCGTGTCACAGCACATTGGTTTAATCTCAAATCTCAAAAATGTAAATTCAATTGCACGGAAAAGGTCATAAGGCAAGACTCTAATAATAAACAATGAATATTTATAATAAACTAATCGGGTGCCGCCCAAATCAGCAAATCGGAGGTGTATATGTTAAAAAGCAATAGAGTGTCTTATTCTTTTTGTTTTTCAGTTAATACCACATCGTTAGCTAATCAGGGAGGAGGAGCAACAAATTCCGTATTCGCAGATCAAAGCGAGCTGCGAGCACTTTGAAGATGGCAAAAACTGAATGACTACCGAGAACCCACTGCCATCGATGCAAAATGATTGAATTCAATATGGGGCTGGCACTTAACATCCATCAAAACACTAAACGAGGAGTATTTAGAATGGCAACCAGTTGTTGCCGGTTGCATGTTGTTGCCGGTTGACATATGAGCAGCAGCAACATCAGTTGCACCAGCAACAGCAAACAGCAGCAGCAACAGCAGCAGCAGCAACTGCGGCAGCCGCAACAAAGAAGAAAGGAACTTTTGCCGCCACACCAAAGTCCGGTGTTTTTCGATGAGAGCGGCTACTACACAGAAATCCTGGGCCAGAACACTGGGCAGACCTAACAAGCAGCAGCAGCAGAAGCGGCAGCAGAAGAAGCGGCCCAGAATTATGTAACAACCGCACTGGCAGTGGCCTGCAAATTTGCAAGTCAAGAGTCACTGGAGATGTCACTCTGCGCGGATGGACAACTCGGCGGACAGCTGAGCAAAGCGGCCGCCGCCTGGATTTTTCTTCGTTCATTCGATTCGATTCCAGCGCTGTTCGTCCGTTTGGTTGTTGAACTTAATCCCAGCATGATGGTGCAACATTCGGCGAGGGTCCGTTGTCCTGGCAAGGTTGTTATGGCCGCACACCGACACTTGTTTGTTTGTTTGTTGTGGCAAACACACACAGCGCAGGATTTCAACTGGATTAAACAGTAATACAGTAAGCAAGCACTCACTAGCCAGCCGCCCATCAACATCTGCCCTCCGAGAAAACCACCGAAGATGATCTCACGACGCGACAAATTGCTGCAGCAGCCGTGGGAGCAACTGCGGTACGCCCAGCACCGCGAGAAGGTCATGTCCGCCCGCCCAGCCATCGACACCCACTCGCCGCGCGCCCACGAGCACGTGCAGCGCAAGTGGAAGAAGCAGCAAGTGGAGCGGGAGCGCCAGCAGCAGATCGAGCGGGAGAACCTGAGACTCCTCCAGAAACTGGGCGACATAATGCGCACCAAGCGCATCAACAACCTCTGGCTGCAGCCGCGGCCCAAGTGAGTAGCCTTCTCTATGCTGCACGAAGTCAAAATGATTGTTATTCGTTTATCATTAAATACGGGATTGGATTTAGGAATGAATGCAAATTTTAACTGCTTTTATTAACAGACTAAGTACTTATTACCGATTTATTAGTCGGTAATCTCCAAAAAACGAACCTTTTCTCATTTTGCCTTATACTTTCACCTTAGCAACATATTTATAATTCAAATTAGTAACAGCTTTTATTGATTTATAATTCAAATTAGCAAAAGCTTTAATGATCTATTGATCAAAGCCATATACATTTGTTTTCCCAGAGAAAATGCGTTTTATAAATAAACTCCTTGTTCAACAACTGCTCACCTGATTCTTTCAGTTTTCTCAACCGCGAGAAGCTCTTTGCCACCCGCCCGTACTCCAGCCTGCCGGAAGTGGTCACCATTTACGGAAAACAACCGCCGGGACCACTCATCTATGGCATGCTGCCCAAACCGAATGTTGTGGGTCGTTGTCCCACCTGCAGCGGCAATCCGGAGCGCACCGAGGTGGCCATTCCCGAGCAGCGAACACCCTGGGCGCCCGAGAGAAAGTCCTGGAACCGAAAGAGCCAGGAGCAAGTGAAGTTGCATCGATGCTACCACTGCGGATCTGTAAAGACCAGCGAACGCAAGTACTTCGAGGAATTCTCGTACTCGTACTCCTACGACGAATGATGAAGCTCGTGGTTCGTGGGTCAAATAAAAGTAAATTCAAGTTTATTCATCAGGCCTTGGGTATATTTGGTGGCAAAGTGGCGAAGGTGAGGAAGCCCGTGTGACCGGGCAGGGTTTGCGGATTACTGGAGGTCAGGTACTTCTTCACCTCCTTTGGCGCCTTGCTCTCCTCGGCATTTGCTGCCGTCGTCGTCGTCGTCTCATCGGTTTTGGGCAATTTAAGGAACTCAAGATCGATGACGGGCAGCGTGCGAGTCTTCACCACGTTCTCCTGCTGCAGCACCTCCAAGGAAACAATCTCGTTGAAGCCCAGCTTGGTTAGCTCTTGAATGCTGCGCTGCGACTGCTCAATGCAGGGCGAAAACGAACAGAAACGACCTCCTGCGAAAAAAGGAAAGGGGAAATCAGGTTTACTCATTTTTCGCGATATTTCGCTTGCCTTCAATAATAATTACTCTATTATAGCTTCTAAAGATTTGAATATATTGGTGGCTAAGCTTTCCCTAACTTTTTTGGTACTTGATTTGCCTGACATTTTATGTGTGTGCCTCCAATACAGTAGCACCCTAGGTTCGGTGCAAACCCGCTGTACATTGGAAGCTTCCATCCGCCTAATGACAAACTCGCCCGGTCAGCCTGCCTTGGCCGCATCAAGTGTCAAAAGCGGGCTCATTCAATGTCAAACACGGTGAAATGGCAGCCGGACTGACTAGCTGACTGCATCTCTGGCTCACTGGATGGATAACTGACTGACCGACCGACAGTGTTGGGATATTCAAAGCGCTTTGGTACCTTTCCCCAATTAGGTACAATCAAAGAACCTATTTCCCGCTTTATCTAACTAAAGAAGTAAATGCCTGTTTACTTAAAATTGTTTTAAAAATAGTAGTACTACTTGGTAAGTACTACTTGGTAAAGCCCTCTAACTGGTACTAAACTTAAAACCATGCAAAACTAAACGATTCTATCTAGGTACAGTTTATTGCTTGTGTAAATGTACCAGGCCAGCCCAGTTAACCCAACATATCCGCCTGATTGCCGGATTGCCCGCAAAAGGGCGCTGACAACTAGTTGTCAACGCGATGTTGGCCACTCACCGGACAGCTTCAACGCCTTGAAGGCGTGCGGCACTGCGAGATCGGGCGCGGGCAGATCCAAGAAGACCGCATCGGCCTTTCCATCCAGCTCCGCGCCAAAGCCCAGATTGCAAACGTCCCGGTGATAGACGGTGACGAAGTCGGCGATACCATGTCGCCGGAACTCGTCGCGTGCCTGATCCGCTCGAGCTTCGTGGAAATCGAAGGTGTGCAGGTGGCCAGTGGGCTTCAGTGCTCTTAGAAAGTAGTGCGACAGTGAACCCGATCCTGTGCCCGACTCAACGACCACGGCACCAGGTCGGACCTCCAGCTGATGGATAATCATACTGATATCCGGCGTATAAATAATCTGCGTGCGGTGGGGCAGCGTTTGTGTCCAAAGTTCCGGCGTTGGCTGCAGGACGTGAGCCCAGCCCTTGGAGAGCTCCACTTTACTGCCATACTCCACGCCGATGATATCTGGAATAGGGATTAGGGTTAGTAGGGTCCATTAACTCAATAGCTTTAACTTACTTTCCACTTTTAGCGATCCATAATTGGTCTGGAAAATATGCGGTATTGTTTCGCCTTTTTTATTGACTATTTCGGGCACCGCTTCGATGGCATGCATGGAACTGACACTCAAGTAGAGGATGACCACATCTCCCTTTTCTATGTGGGTCTTGGGTTTCAGAAAACTCATGTTTTTCGTTTCAAACTGAAAGAACTCTTTTTTATTTACAAAATAGCCGCGTGCTTAAGCAATAGAGATGGGAGTTTGATAATCAACAGGCTATCGATAAGTTTTAGTGGAGTGGCGGGTCAGGGCTGCACAAACTCTAATAATTCATCATTTTACTTTTTGGAAGTTAACAAATTAAAAAGTCTACTAGCACAAATAAATATCTGGTCTTAGTACTAATTAATATGTATTTTATTAGTTAAATGTTGTAAAGGAAATTGTTTTGAAATTATCGATAGCAATTATTGTCATCGATTTTTCTTGCATCTCCAGATTCTCTTCTTCCTTCTTTTGATTTCCGGAGAGGTTTGTGTTTTAATTTTAATGAATATTTTGATTGCAAAAAGCGCTTTAGTGGCGTGAAATGTGATGCAAAACTCGCCCACTATGTAGTGGCAACGCACTTTTGATGTTCCGTCTTTGTTCTGTGATATTTTCCATGAATTCCTTGGGACTGGTGTTTATTCCGGGTGGCCAATTGGATTTAGAAGCTTTAAAATGGTCCAACGCTTGACTCTGAGGCGACGTCTGTCGTACAACACCCGCTCCAACAAGAGGCGCATGTGAGTAGCAGGTCATATACAGGATATCCAAGATTACTAAGGCCTCTTACATTTGTTTACAGTGTGCGCACTCCCGGAGGTCGTCTGGTGTACCAGTACGTGAAGAAGAACCCCACTGTGCCACGCTGTGGTCAGTGCAAGGAGAAGCTCCACGGAATCACGCCCTCCCGGCCCAGCGAGCGTCCCAGGATGTCCAAGCGCTTGAAGACCGTCTCCCGGACCTACGGAGGTGTCCTTTGCCACAGCTGTCTGCGGGATAGGATCGTTCGTGCCTTCCTCATCGAGGAGCAGAAGATCGTCAAGTCTCTGAAGAGCCAGCGTGAGGCTTTGGTCAAGCCCGTCAAGAAGGTTGTGGAGAAGAAGCCGGTGAAGGCCGCCGCCAAGAAGCCGACGGGAAAGACAGCCGGAAAGCCAGGTGCCAAGGCCGTTGGCAAGAAGCCCGCACCCAGGGGCGCTCCTAAGGGAGTCGTCAAGTCCAAGAAGTAATCACTTACTAAAAGGATTTGTTTGGAGCAATGATATTGGACACCTTTTTTTGTAATAAAGAAACTACAAAATAGAGAGGTTACTTAGTTTTAATTGGTAGTTGATATCCCATTGTTGTAAGTTCCTAAAACTTAATTTATAATAATATGTACTTAAAAATGAAGTAATCACATTTTTAAATATTAGAATTCACCAACCAGCTGTTTGCGAGATAAACAACCTTTAGTTGCTTCTTCTTCAAAAATTGCCATTCACTTTTTTCAATGACATGCGAGCATTTTCAGATTGGTTAAAACTTTTATGATGCCACAAATTGCAAATAAACCAAATGAATCGTAAGTTTAACTATTTAATAAAGAAATCGATATACACTTAGTTACATTTTTCTCAATAGCATAATAAGAGTGCCGTTCGAGACGCCACGGTTGGCCGAGATCGCCTACAAAGTCCTCAGTGTCGACAAGGAGCCGCGCCGGAATTTCGTGCAGAAAACGTTGAGCCTGGAAAACGATATCCTGGTTGTGAGTTTCCAGGCGGATCAAGTCAAGAGCCTGCGCACTGCCATCACCTCCTTCTTCGAGGGCCTGCTCCTCTGCCAGGACACCATCAAGCAGTTCGCAGACTCAAAGGAAGATAAGCTAATCCCCGAAGGCAACGACAATGCCGGAACACACTCCGGCTCCGACTCCGCATAGGGCGGTCTATGGTTTCGCCTTCTATATGCTGTTTACCGTCCTCTTCCTCGTCTACGTGAGTTGGGCCCTGCTCCCAGTGGAGTTTGGCCTGCACTCGTATTTGCCGGACAAGTATTTCGCCGTATTTGTGCCCTTCCTGGTGATGGTCTTCGCCTGGTTCTTTGCCTTCCTCATCTACCCTGCCATAAATCTTTCAATGACAGTAGATGTAGATTCCATTGCCTCGGTGGTGGATCCCAAGCTAGTGCTGCCCAAGGGCACAGAGTTCACCTCCTGGTCGCAGTTGCAAAAGGGCAAGGACATCAAGGATTCGACTTCGAAGAAGGCTTCTCCAGTTAACTGCAACCTGTGCAGGACTTTCCACCAACCCGTGACGCGTGCACCTATTGCACCACTGCGTTTTCTGGACCTCCAGGAAGTAAATACAGCGTATTACAACTAAAAAACTAACAGGCTTCTTTTTAATAATCCCTACGAAATTCACTTTCTTCGCACGGTGGTCCAGCCATCTTCTGGTTCCACAAACTCCTCAGCCTGCTGCTTTCGTGCCTGCGATCGAGTCATCCGCCCACTGCCACTGGGAGTGTCCTCGTCTCCCTGGCCCATTTGATCATCGTCCTCCTCGTCACTGTCGTCCATGTCCTCATCGGAAGACGAGTCCCCATCGATGGGCGTGTAAGTTATCTTAACATCCGGACGCAGCCACTCCTTGCCAGCGGGAAGTTTACTCAGTTCAGCCTCTATTTGTGGATACTGATTCTGCTGGGCCAACAACTTGTAGCGCAGCAGATTCCGGCAGATCTCCGGAATGGAGTCGTCGTCGCAGAGGGTGTTAAACTCCTGGTCCATCAGCTCCTCCAGAACCTCCTGCAGCTCGCCCTGCGTGATATTTTCATTGGACACACAGTACTGGTAGGTGTAGTCCATGATTTCTATGGCCACCTACAAACGGGCACTCGGATTAGGTTAGAAAATAAGACTATTTTGGGGTATTTGAGCAGCCACCTGTTGGCCATTGCGTCCGCCCATGCCATGCTCCACCGCCAGCCGGAGATCCTGCCAGTGGTTGAAGATCTTCTCTACAATCACCCGAAAATTCTTTTGGAATTCAGTTTGTTGTGTGGCTGCCATCGCATGCTTTTATGATATCGATAACGATTGGACGTGCGTATCAAAATAATGCCATTCACATCGAGTAAAAACAATTGAAACAGTGGTGAAAAACGTTGAAAGTAGTGGTGCACTGACATTCTCAAGGATTCGCAGAATTTGCGCCAAAATCTGCAAAATAATAAACAAATAAATAAAACCATGTCGGATGTTGAAGACGTGCCCGAAACGCAGCTGGAAATCGATGACACCGAAGGCGCAGAACTGGAGGATGAGGATGATGACGACATGGAACAGATTACAGCGCAAAAGGTAAGGTAAATCCAAATGGAGCTCTTGAAAACACCAACAAATCACTTGCTAATTTGGCTAGGTTCTGGAAATCCTAGAAACCGCCTGGATAAATGAAATGTGTGCGCCGGAGATCCTGCCCAGTCAGGCGGACATGCTGGAGCTGATGGTCTCCCAGGTGGCCCACATGGAGGAGCAGATGCGCGACCTGGACAAGAACGATTTCCGCGCGGTGGTGCACTCCATGGAATTGGAGAGGGTGCGCTACATAATGGCCAGTTATCTGCGTTGCCGCCTGCAGAAAATCGAAACCTTCACGCAGCACATCCTCAACCAGGAGGCGGGTCGTGAGCCGGACGACAAACGTCTGTCTCCCGAGGAGACCAAGTTCGCCCAAGAGTTTGCGAGTAATGTGGATGAGTACTTCCACAAGGTAGCCACCCAGTACATGCCCAATCAGCAGAGAGGAGAGGCGGAGCAGAGGATTGTGACCCCCAATTTGATGAGCCATGTCTTCCTCAAGGCAAATGTGGCGGGTAATAATCCTTTACCATTTAATTATGATAACCGCTAAGCTCCTTTTTTGCTTTTCAGTGCCCGCTGTGATCGTGGGCGTCGATGATGAGGAGGTGGACATGGCGGCAGGCTCCCAGCACATTATTCCCTACCAACTAGTGGCCGACTTGATACAAAACAATCAAGCGCAGCTCATTTAATAGACTTATTTAGCAGGTAGTATACATGGTAATAAAAAGAATGAAAATCAAACGATGAAAGACTACAAAGGGTATACCCCAGCTCAAGCACTGTAGAGCTTCTGTCTTAAAAAGAAGTAGTTCAAAAATATATTAAATAATTAATTTAATACTTCTGATATGCAACCGGAAGTAAACTGCACAAAGTGCCATTCAAATTGGTACGCTTCGCGCTAAAGGCGGCGCCAGTGTTGGTCAATGCGCGCCCGCGAACAGCTGCGCTTGTGCGTGACGTCACAGGGTGTTACGTTTCCAGTGGAAAACAGTGGTGAGGTGTACTGCAGGCGGCACTCCATACACACGCACACACACCACGCCACCAATTAGCCCCCAGTTCAGTCGTCAATGTGGCGGGCTTTGGCACGAACGACGTGGAGAGCAGCTGCCAACGATTGCGGGTCACCAGGATTCCGTTTTGCACCAACAACGCTGACGCAGCAGCAATTGCGACATTCCAAGGCCAGCAAAAGGTACACCACCAACACAACCACCTCCACAGCCCCACCACACAAAATCAGAATCGGAATCATGAGTGTGGAGAAGCCAAAGGTTGTCTTCGTCTTGGGCGGTCCCGGGGCCGGCAAGGGCACCCAGTGCTCTCGGATTGTGGATCGCTTCCAGTTCACCCACCTCTCGGCGGGAGATCTGCTGCGCGAGGAGCGTTCGCGTGAGGGCTCCGAATTTGGTAACCTCATCGAGGACTACATACGCAATGGCAAAATTGTGCCCGTAGAGGTCACGTGTTCGCTGCTGGAGAACGCCATGAAGGCGTCGGGCAAGTCGCGGTTCCTCATCGACGGCTTCCCACGCAACCAGGATAATCTCGATGGCTGGAATCGCCAGATGTCCGAGAAGGTGGACTTCCAGTTTGTGCTGTTCTTCGACTGCGGCGAGGATGTGTGCGTGCAGCGGTGTCTGGGCCGCGGGCAGAGTGGCTCCGGACGGACGGACGATAATCTGGACAGCCTGAAGAAGCGCATCTCGACCTACAACAACGACTCGCTGCCCATCATCAAGTTCTTCGAGGGCGCCGGCCAGGTGAAGCGGATCGATGCAAGTCCCGATGCCGAACAGGTGTTTGGGGAGGTGGAGAAGATATTGGTGGCCAGCGGCTTCTAGATTTCGTGTTCTTATTCCGGTTATGTGTGTAGTGCTATCCTTACCATTCAATTGTACCCCCCAAAAATATATACGCTTGTTAATAGTAATGCATAAGGTAAAAAGTACCTCCACCCCGATAAGATACCAGATACACACATGAAGTATACCCAATTAAGGAATGGAAAGTGGTACACTCATACTTTGTAATATGGTAAATGGTAGACCAAAAGTAATGCTTGAATTATATGTTATCTAAAGCAATTGAATTGAGTTTGAAGAAAACTATCTAAAGTTAAGGAACGTTGAAGCGCAATAAACAATAAATGGAAATCACCTGTTCACATTAAGACATTTAAAACAAGTTTGCTTATTTATACAAGTGCTATGTGCTCTCTTTAATATGAGTACCTGAAGCAGTAGTTCGTTTTATGCAGATAAAGACACTTTTTTACAAAACACAAAATTTGTAGTTTAAGCTGAAAATATGTATATGCTAATTAACTAAAGATTTTGGAAATTCCTTTGCTTAATTTTATTGAAGACAGGCATGAAATGTTTAAATATTTTAAAATACCGAATATTGCATAGCTCTAAAGTAACAAGTATTGCGAATTTGTTGTAGCTAGACTGTGCGATTTCAGCACCACCTAGTTAATTCCATTATAGCTTGTAAATGGTATTTACTCATCGATTTTTCAAACACGCAGCGAACGAAAATCACAAGCATTCTCTTTAATATAACATTCGCTTCTGGGAGATACAAACGGGTGGTGGCTCTTACTTAAGATGGATAGGCAGTGGAGTTTAGGATCGGCTCAATCCTTGCGCAGCTTATCCAGGCGCGCCTGCAGATCCGCATCGGCATCCGACATGGGTGATGAGGCACCACTGCCACCCGGAGCTCCCGGACCACCAGCGCCGCCTCCACCAGCTCCTCCTCCGCCGGCAGCTCCACCACCGCCAATGCCACCAGCGGCCACAGCCTGTGCTTTCTGGGCGCCAGCGCCGCCAGCTATGGAAAGGGAACCGGAGGCAGAGGGAAGGTCACCCAGCTGTTCGCCCAATTGCAGACCCAGTTCGTCTAGCACCTGGGACACAACAGCATCCGTCTCCTCCTCGTCGCCCTCATCCTCCATGGCGTCATCGATAGCATCGTTGATCATCTCCTCCTTCATGTCCATCATTTCCGACTGCTTCTCGAAGTCCTGCAGGATCTTCTGGATTTGCGGGAGATTCAGCTGGCGGTTCATGTTCTGCATGGCCTTTGTAACACCTGAACAACGAGCATAATCAGTTGATAAGCCGATGAATCAGCTGCGTATCCAATGTTTACCTTTCATGGCCTGTGCCATTGTGTTCTGTGACTTGAGTGTCTGGATTTTGAGGGACACCGCCTGGATGTTCGCCTTCATCAGCATGAACTTCTTGGCATACCGCCGGGTGCGCACCAGATCCTTGGCCATGATCTTGACGGCATCCATTTGACCGTCCTTGGCCATCTTCTTGATATCCGCGATGATCTTCTTCTCCTGCTGCTCCATTTTCATCCGCTCGCGGTCCAGATCTCGCATCGCTTTGTTCAGCGCCCGCTGATTCTTGCGCAGCATCTCATCGGGGCTGATCTTCTTGCCGAATAGCCAGTCCATGTTTAAGCAGTTCTTAACTTTAAGATTCAATTACAAAGTATGACGGAGTTTCCTAAAGATTACTCATCAACCAAAACAAAAAGCGCAGGGTGTGTGCGATTGTGAGGTGGCCAGGCGTGTTGACGCTTGCGTGCGAATAGCGTAAATGTGAAGAAGAAGCTTTGCCGGTGCACTTATGTTAGAAGTGTTTACACTGCAACAAAATGCATACGCAACAGGTGGCAAGTATATTTATATTTAACAAAATAAGTGACTATGTAAATCCATCTATGTAAATAGTAAATACAAATAAATATTTTGTTTGTTGATTTCTAACAGATTTTTTACATTGTTGTTCATATTTTAAGGTTGAGTTCGAACACTTACCTTACCTACTACGAAAATCCAAACAGTAAACACGAATTCATCTAATTTATTACTTTCTAAGAAGATATCTTCGACATAGTCTTTTATATTTTAAAATTGAGGTTGAATAAAACTTTTCAAAAGTTTTAATTCTTATTCATACTTACTAAGATAATCCTAAGACTGAATACAAAAAAATCGGAATGTTGATTTTCAACAGTTCATTTTATTTAATTTTTAGTACGCATTAACTTTTGTAAGGTTTTTATTATTATATTTAGCTATCTTTTAACTAAATTTAACTAAATAAATATGTTGTAACTTTTATGATATGTTATATTAGTAAGCCGCAGTGAAAACATGACATTTTCCAATGTATCAGCAACCTTAGAATCGTTCGTCGTGAATGGCTCTGCCGTCAGCTGCAGTTTACATTCCAATCAAAACCATGAAGGAGTTCGATGATTTTAATTTCAGCGTTGAGAAATGTAAGTTTTTCTAAGTTTTCTAAGTCTAAATCAGTATATTAATAAGTACATCTCTGGCAGATACCAAGGACCTGACACGAGAATGTGTGGGTGGCAGCGATTTGCAGCAGCGAAAAAAGGAAATCGAGGCCTACAACGAAACTACGGCCGCAACGCTCAAGCAAACATGCAAAAAGAACTATATGGAGTTTATACAGACGGCCAAGGAGATATCACGTAGTCTACGCCCCCCAATATCTAAATACGCTTGTTAATGTGTTCCCATTGCAGATCTCGAGTCGGAAATGTACCAACTATCGCACATTCTGATTGAACAGCGCAATATTCTGGCCACCATGACGGATGGCAAGACCTCCAGTCACCTGAAGGCAGAGAGTTTGGAGGCGGAGAGCACTGCGGCGACGGATGATCTGGAGAATAGCCATGCCACGCGGGCGGTCAAGGAAATGGTCCAGGGCTTCAATGGCAATCTGGAGGGAAAGACCTTCCTCAACGAGGGAGCCCTGATTGAGTTGGACGGCAATGATTACCGACCCATCCAGAGGGTCTTCTTTTTCCTCTTCAACGATGTACTGATTGTCTGCAAAGTGAAGCATGATAAGTAGGGTTTTCCTTAAGTGAAGCTTTAGCAAAAACTAATGTGTAATTTTTTCAAGGCGCTTGGATTTCCTCACCGAGTACGACCCCAAGAAAATAGCCGTGATCAACATCAAAGACTTGGATGGCGTCAAGAATGCCATTAATATAATCACTCCAGATGGTTCCAAGATCTACCAAAGTATCACGGCTGCTGGGAAAACCGAGTGGATCGAGAAGTTGGAAGAGGCCTTTCGCTTTGACCAGCAAAAGAAACCAAAGAAGGGTCAGGCGCCACAGCCTCCAACTCGGGCCAAACAGCAGTCTAAATCTTCGACGCCGGAGAAGGAAACCACACCCCAGAGTCCTGGAGAGCCAAAATCCTTGGAGGACGAAACACCCGAGTGGCTTAGCACGGCCAGTGAAGAGATTCAGACCTTGGTGGCCCAGCGGCATTTCGAGGATGCCCAGGAGCTGATAAAGCGAACCCAGGAATTTTTGCGAAACGACAACAGGAAGAAGGTTCCACAGGCGGACGCCATTGAAACCAAGGTGAAGCAGCAGGAGCAGAAGCTGATCAGTGTGCTGCTCAAGGAGCTGTCCAACAGTCACAATAGGAATCTGCAGATCGCGCTGAGAGCCGCCAAGAGGCCCCTGAAGATCCTTGTAGAGATGGGTCGCTATCGCCAGGCGAGTGCCACTCTGCTGAAGGTCTGCGCCGTCAGTTTGCGGGTGGCGCAACGGGAGGCGCGCAGGAATAATGCGGATATATCGGAACTCTTTTTCTGTGATCTGACGCAGGTGGCCTGTGATTTTCTCACCGCCTTTGAGAAGCAACCGGCGTGCGTCAGTGGTAAGCTACAGCCATATTTCCGTCTGGATTTGAGTATAACTAGAATCTAATTCTTGCAGCGCTCGTGGTTTGGTGCAATGCGGAGCTGCAATACTTTGCCAGCCAACTGATCAAGCATTACCTGACCAAGGGAACTTCCCTGGAGTCAGTGGCCAAGTGTGTGGAGCGAGTGCGCAAGCCCTCGACGAAGCTTACCGAGATTGGGCTGGATATCAGTTATCATTTGGAAGGTCTTTTGCGCACTACACTGGAGTCGCTGATAGAGGAATCCAAGGAGCGACTGCTGGACTCCGTGGGTCGCACTGAGGAGAGCTGGCAGCCGTACAATTTGCAGACCAAGTCAAATCTAAAGCGTCTGCTCCTGGAGCTCGATGTGTTGGGTATCGATGTGCGAGCCCAGGCGACGGGCGACACCTGGATAAATCTCACCCAGTCGACAGTGGTTTTCATCAGACACTTCCTGCAGCTCACCGAGTACTGTGGTTGTCTGGCCAAGTGCGAAACGCTACTGCAAAGCCTGGAACTTCTTCTAAAAGAGCTGTTCATTGCCCAGCATTCGTTGAAACCGCCCAGCGACATGGCCGTGGATGTAAGTTAGACAACCGCTTAAATGTAATCCTTTTCAAGCATGTCATTTTACAGCCCAACTTTGTGATGAAGAACAAAGTTTTTCTGGTGGACAACCTGCTGCCCATCGCCATCGACAAGTTCCGACAGATTTCTGGGCGCCAATGCGAGGGACTGCGGGAGTTGCACACGAAAATGTCCCGCCAGCAAGGTGCACCATTGCCGCGCCAGCGAAGCGTATACACCACAGATGTGTTTTAGATGCAATCCGAGGGGATTTATTTTCGATTACATATAATTTTTTATTTTTTCGTTTTGCTTCAATTATTTATAATATAATTATATACATATATAACCACAATAATAATAATATTTGTAAAATTAAAAATCGAAGCGTGTGCTGCACTCTATCTCTTGCTTATTACAATTTCGCCGCTCGCATTATATATATAATTGTAAATATATATAAATCGATTCGTTTTTTGTTGTTTTCATATATACTCTAAACACTAAACAATTTAGCTGTGTTTTACTTTTCGGTTTCGGTTGTTGACGCCGCTCTTTTGGGCTCTTAGCTGCTCAAAATATAGGATTTTACACTTGGTTCTGAAGAGTTGAGTTTGATTCACACAGATAATTCCTCGATTTCCTCATTACACATTCCTCATTCAAATTACATACAAGCAAAGCCGACTGCTCTGAGCTCTAACTGACCCCCAATGCGAGTGAGTGTTTCGAAAGTGGTTTCCGTGTTTAATTTATAATGTAAAACTCTTAACTAAAATGCTTACTAAGTATATTCATTTATAATTATATATATATATATACCTTCTTTTATGCAAATGTGTTTTTCGTGTATGTGTGTGGAGGTGTTTGTGTGTGTGTGGAGGGGCGTTGGGAGGTAAGGAAACTGACAACTTAAAATTACATTTGTTGTTGCATTCGCTGTCTGACTCGTCAGCTAAATTACAAAAACCGTTCACATAAAACAAACTAAAAGCACTCGCATCGTATTTAACTCATTTTGCTCAGCTGGTAATCATAATCTCAACGCTCCTGCAATTGCAATGACTATTCCACTTATCCTCCTATTTGTTTTTTTTTTATGTTTAGATGAACGTAGGTAGGTATCGCCGACTGTTTCTGTTTAATGTTTATGTTTTTGTTTCTGGTTTCATTTTGTTAATTTTACAACATACTCGTTTCTGTTGCTCGCATGCATTATCATTTTATTTCGCTCTGGTTCTCATTTTACTTGAATTCTTTTTTACTTGCAATTTGTGTGTTGTTCAACTTGTTGGTTTGTTTTTATTTATTGGACTTAGCTTAGGCTTAGTAGCTACAAGTACGCTTAAAATTTTAGTTTTTTCCTTTTTGTATATATATTATAGAATTTTCATTTTTGCTTCGCTTTTTGATGCGTTGCTACTGCTGCCTTTCTGCTTTTTGCTTTATCTTTTAACTGCCGATGCTGCTGCTGTGGTTTTTCTGTTGTTATTTGCATGATTTCGAACATTTTGTTTGTTGTAGTTAATTGTTTTTCTTTTGTTGTTGTAATAAAAACTATACGAGCTTATTACAAAATGAAAAAACTGCATGGTTTTGTGGATTTAATAAATAACTTCGTAGACAGTAGCCTTCTTATCGCCCGAACCCGTCACAATGTATTTGTCGTCAGTTGATATGTCGCAGCTAAGTACGGATGATGTTTCCTTCGACTGAAAAATGGTCAGTATTTTAATGAGGGGAATTCATTAAATAATTCATGATATAAGCTTACCTGGAATATGCTGGCACCGTAGGGTGTTCGCCATGCGTTAAGCAGGTTGTCTTTGCCGGTGGAAACGAACCATTTGCCGCAGGCGGCAAAGCGCAGCGACAGAACGCAGCTCTCGTGCAGATGCAGTTGATACTTGTCCGGTTTCGATGCGTGCAGCACCTCCACATGCGAGTTCTCCATTCCCACAGCCAGCCAGTCGCCTAACGAATAATAGAAAGTGTTATTTCGGTATTTCCACATGATTATGTCATAGGGAAGTTGGCTTACCTGTGGGACAGTAGCCGAGCGAGAATATTTGAGAGCTAAAGTCGTGCTGTTGCAGCTGGCGACCCTCGCGCAGATCCCAGGAGCGCACCGTGTTGTCCAAGCCGCCCGTCCACAGCCTGGAGCCATCCGGACTGATGTCGATGCATGAGGCGCCGTCGGTATGGCCTTGGAACTGGCGCACCAGGATCTCGTTGTGCAGGTCCCACACGGCGATGTTGCCATCGCTGCAGCACGAGAAGCACACCTTCGAGTCAGGGCTAATGGCCAGAGCGTAGCAGGCGGGCGCCGCCGATGTTAGCTCCGCCTTTATGCGAGGCGTCGGACTGGCCAGGTCCCAGATGGACAGGTTAGACGCCTCACCGCCCACGATCAGCGTACGGCCGTCGGGCAGCAGCTTCACCGAGCGGATGTAGTTGTCGCGCTGCAGACAATCCAGCTGGCTGACTGGATTCTTGTTGCCCGGTTGCGAGATGTCCCATACCTTGACGCAGCCCTTGCCGCCCGTGTACACGTACTTTGTGGGATTAGAGATGGTTACCGCACAGACGACCTCTCCATGCGACAGTGTGTTGATCTGACGGGCGTGCCGCGGAATTCCAACGCCCACCAGCGCATCCGGCGGGAACGGCACCGGTTGTAGACTACCCTCGCCGTTCATATGGAAAGAGTATGCACTGCAACGGGTAAAAGGAGTTTTGATATATTAATGTAACCATTTGGTGTCTCTGTAGATCTCTATCTATCTATATTGAAGCTAGCTTATGGAAACTGCACTCTATTTACTTCTTTTTTTGCGCTAATGGCTGATGCGCTTTTCTTTTCATTTCGTTCTAAATTAAAAAGGTACCATTAGCGATCAATCGCGCCACGTTCGTGCAAAGAGCGATAGAAATTAACTGACCCACGATCAGCAATACACTGAAATGATAAGCTCTTATCACTGCCAGTTTATACATTTTACATCTACAATCGGTAGCACCTTGTAATTGCATCAGTTGCATTGGATTACTTCAAGTACCGAATAACAATAAACGGTACAATTCCTATAGTCTACTTTTCGGACCATACATTCCGAGGTAAACAAAAAACTTACGGCTTTCCACCCGTTAGGGCCGAGGGATGTGGAATGCCATTGGTTCGCACATGGGCGTGCGGATCGTACGGCATTGGTGGCGGTCGTCCATAGGCTGGATCTGACGGTGGACGCTGGTAGGGATCGGCCGGCCTCTGATACGGTGCACCCGGATATCCGGCTGGCGGTGGTCCCTGCGGCATCATTTGTTTAGGATTAACGCCTGGCGCCGGTGCAGCGGCGTTCGGTGTCGGTGTGCGTGCCTTGGCGCCCGGTGTACCCGGCTTTTCCATCTAAATAAATGAGATTCCATTAGCTTCTGCACTATCTGGGTTTTGGTAATTGTGTGGGCTCACATCTTTTGTCTTGAGGCTGGGTGTGGAACGTGAAGAACTGGAGCCGGAGCGTGAGGGCGGCCGTTCCTGCTTGATGCCACTACTGCTTGGCTTTTCCAGGCGCTCGCCATTCAAGCTTTCCCGATCGCGCACCTCCATTGACACGTGCTCGCCGTTGGGACGCGGTGAGTGGGATTCCTGCAAGGCACATGTATGCATTTAGTATTGTTTTTGTATTTCATGATTAATGTAATAGCAAAGGTGTGGTTTTGTTTATTTTTTTAATTTTTTTTTGGGGAAATTTGGGAATGGTTGCATTGAATCTGGGCCGACACTCAACTCACCATTTCATTTGCAACATCTACGACTAAATCTTGATCGCTTTTCTCGCCTTCATCCTCCTGAAAATAATTTTGAAAAAAACACAAAAACAATATAAATCAAAATTCATACAAAAACCCACAACGAACAACAGCAATAACAACAACCACAATAGATATAGTTAGTAGCTAAATTTTAGGCCCTGTTCTGGTTTTCACATAATTTATTATGGTAAAGTAAAGTAAAGAAAAGTAAAAACGATTTAGTTTACTTTTAGTTTGTCAATGAAATCAAAGAAATGAAACTAGTTAAATCTACTTTTGAAATATAATATTTAAAATAAAGTAAACCAGTAAAGTAAAGTAAAGTAAAGAAAAGTAAAAACGATTTAGTTTACTTTTAGTTTGTCAATGAAATCAAAGAAATGAAACTAGTTAAATCTACTTTTGAAATATAATATTTAAAATAAAGTAAACCAGTTTAACTATAAAATATCTTTAATTTACATTTACACTTTTCATAATTATTAGTTCTTACTAAAGGTTAGTTTTGTAGAATGATAAAGACATCTAATTTAAACGAAAATCTATAATTTGAGATACACCTTAAGCCAACTACGAGAAATTGAAAACCGGAACAGGCACCATTAAATCGTTTGGTTTTTTTTTGGTCTCTTATAAATTAGCAATTTAGGTTTTGTTTAGCATGATTTTGGGTTAGAGTGTTAGCAGAATTAGACAACAACAATGGGCAAACTACGGAATTGATTTTCTGGTGAGTTGAGAGACAGCAACAGCTCAGATGAGATGAGATGACAGTAATCGTTTATGGCAATATAACCGCACACGCGGTATGATGTATGATACTACCAGTGTATAATGCTAACACCGAAAAAAGCTCGATATACTCACTTGCAGTTTCTCATCTTTTCGACGCTTCGAGTCGTTCTCGATGTCCAGTGGCGAGCGTGTGCGATACTTCTCACGATCGGCGGGCGAAACCGAATTGCGCTGCAACATCAGCATGAAAATGAGCTTCAAATATGCAGTATTATGATCTAGGGTCTGGTACTCACCAATCGCTCCTCGGCGGCTGCTGGCCCCTCTAGACCCGTGGGCTTGATGTCCGGCCTGTGGTGTTCGGGCGGTTTGTTCAGCAGACCTGGTCCGTGTGGCAGGCCCATGGTGGCGCCCAGGGCGCCAAATGGATTCAGTGCGCCCATCGGCTGCGGTGGTCCGCCTGGCACCTGCTGGGCGTGGATCTGTTGCTGCAATGGAACCATGAGATCGTATGAAATCGGGCGTGGGCGTTGCTGGGTTTCGGAATGAACATCGTGCTCAGTGGGATAATGAAAGCATTGGAATGTGTGTATGTGTGTAAACACAACAACAACATTAACACTAAATGGTATTTGCCTAAACGTATTTTTATTTCGTATTAAAGTAATAGCCAGTTGACTGAAGAGTATATGGAAATTCAATCTTTTTCTTGTTATCAATAATTGAATTTAAGCTACATTTATATATCAGTTCAAGTGTGTGTATATCAGGAAGAAAAAGCTTGCTACTTGTCCATTTTAATATTTCGATTCATAAGCAAAGACCATCTGGGGTTAATAAAAAAAAAACAGCAACAACAATTGGCGGCGTTTGAAGCGTTATTGAAATAATATAAACGTTGACAGACAATCAGAAAAGGAAGAGGAGGTAGTGAGGCACTGGAGCAGTAGTTGCAGTTGTGGCAGTGGCACATTCGGCGGATGCAGCGGCAGACGGCAACAGTAAACAAACAATAAGAAATTAACTTGCAACGAAACAAACTTACTAAAAGTTGCTGAATTCCATGTTGCTGCTGATGCTGCACAACGTTGTTTGGATTGGATTGGTCGAATGCGAAATCATAACAAATTAGGAAGTAGAATAACAAACTCAAATCAAATGTTGCCCAAGGAACAAACTTAACTGAAACGAGATCCCCGCTAAACGGCTGCCACTTTTAGGAATAATCTTCAGTTTAAGTACTCTAAGAATAAGCCCCCAAATATTCTGTTTACTAATAATGTTTCTTGTATAGAGTTTTGACATTTTAAAAAATACCCTACAAACTTAATATGGTTTAAATTTCTCTCCCATTTTAATGTGGCATCCGCGTACCCAATCGACCATGACGCTATTCGTGTCTAGCTGAGAATGGCTGAACCGTACTGCTGCTGCCGCGGAATCCATCATCCGTCCTCGATCGACTTACCCCAATGATCAGGTTGAGCTCCTGCATGGTCACCTGCTTCGCCCGCTCCACCGCCTGCAGCACTTGCTGCTGGTGGTCGGCCTGAAGGAATGGAAGTAGCTGGTTGATCAGTGTGTTCAGCCGCTTGGCGATCTCCGTCTGCTTGTGCATCTCCACGTTAAGGCCATAGGACATCTCGTAGTACTGAAAAGTGTGGAGGGCAAGACGGAACATTAGCTGGAGATCTCGATAATTTGCGGATCATGACGACTTACCATAACATAATGGCGCTGCATCTCCGTCTTCTCGTTCGACAGCTTCTCGCACTCCAATTTGATGCTGGAATTCACAGGAAAAGTGATCAACGGGCAAATTAGTTGGGCGACGGAAGCGAACTGAATTCAAGAACGCAAGGAAGCGGCGATTGTGGAGCATGGAGTTGCGGCTGAGGCGGCGCAGGTTAATCCTATGACAGCGGCGCATATGGCGCGCCAAACCGGTTTGCTCAGCTTTTTGTTTTACTTTTCGCAAAACGCAGACGCAGCATCCACATCCACACTCACACACTCGCACAGTTCCATACGATGGCGGTTAAGGCGAAGGCTTAAAATGTGATTTCTTTGGGGCATGTTATTGTAGAAGGTTCTAATAGGTTTAACCTCAACTTGATTCTGCCGACTAATGTCTCTAAATGGCTATTGCTTAACCCATTAAAACTGGGTTACTCGAAAGTGTGAACAAATTTACTTTTGTCTGAGTTATAGTTGCGTACTACTATAAAATTTGGACTATAATATCCTATATCTCTTAGTGCCAAAATGATATTTGTTTTAAATTGGGGACTTTGTTGTAATAGCAACTAAAATGTGGGAAATTATTTAAATACGTATTTTGGGTATCTGATGAAAAGGATTTTGAATGTCATGATTGAGGCAAATCTTTGCTATAACTTTAGCCTTCTCTTTACAATTTGATAAGCCTTGTATATCCCTAGCAAATATGATGCGAGTAATGTTTACAAGGCAAACATTATAAAGTATGCCACCAGATACTTGCCTGTGGTACTGCGCCTGCAGGAAGTTGAACTCCTCCTTGATGCGCTCCAGTGTGTCGGCGATGGTGAACTTGATTGGACCCTGAGGTGGTGGTCCCTATTTGGACGTGAATAGTAAATAGGTGAGGTGGTTGGTGTTCCATGCGTGGGCGGCACATGGCATGAAGTGTGGTGGGGTGAGGGTTGAGAGAGAGAGACATAAACACAATTAGCACGGATTCCGGGGTCAGAGGTGGGACCCACTTGCGGGTGAACTTACCCCGGCGGCGGGGTGGCGCACCGGTGAGGGATACATGTTGTTGTTAGGCTGGTATGTTGCCGGCTAGAGCAAGAGCGATAGTTCCGAGGTGGACACCGATTTCCCGGAGCGGAAGTCCTGCTGCTCCTCCTGCTTCGTTCGCCGCTTCCTTCCGGTTATCCCTGAGCACTCCACTCCTGCACAGAAACTCCTCGCAAAACGTGCACTATTATCTGCTTCCCAGCGTTTTATGGCTCTTGTTTTTTCTTCCTAGCTATTCTTTTTCTTCTATTTTTTTTTTGATATAATATTTTTTCGATGGCAGTTGATCCGCTAAATTAGTTTTCTCCGCAGACGGAACCGGCACTTAGTGGCACTCCATGTCCGGACTACTTCGCATTTTGCATATCCTGCGAATGGAATTTTACAACAACATACATATTTGCTTAGTTATGCTTTTTCATATTTTTGCACCATTTTTTTCGATACGTTCGCACGCACGTACATACACGCACACACACAGGCGCGCGGAGCCAGCGAGACACACGCACACTGGCGCACGAAACGGGAGCGAGGGTACGAGTGTGAGTGTTTACCGCCGAAAAATCAAGCGCACAGTTGCATGTGGCCCCTGAAATTGTTACGCAAAATCACTGTTCGATTTTCGGGGGCCGCTGTACGCACTAATCGGATTGTTCAGTTAAGCGGGGCGGTATTAATCCAATGAAAATAAGACACTTTTCGTTCGTAAAGGCAGCACACTCCGCACAAACAACATGCGAACATATACAGACAGACTGCAATTAAACAGGGTTGCCATGCCGTTTGAAACGCGCACAGCAGCAGAAGCACTGTTTGCACTTTTCTTTGAAGTACATTGTTTGCTATTTTTGAGCTAATCCGCATAGAATTCACTTGCTAAGCGCTTTTCAATATTATTCAGTTGTACAGCCAATTTATTTTTTATGATTTGCCCTGTAGGCGGCAACTCTGTTCGGCGATACGGGCACATACATAGAAACCAGCGAGTGGCCAAATCACACACACACACACACAATCACACGCGCGCAGCGCAAAAGAAAAATTATACTGTGTCCTATACAAAAAATAAACAAAAGCAATTAAAAAAAGCGAGATAATGGCAGTACCAGTTTTATGCCCCGGATTAGCACGTTTTATCGCAAGATATTTCTATGTTATGCACTTAAATCTCTGGTCCATTTTTTACAGTTTCATCGTTTTCGCCACCGAAAAGTGGGTAAATTATTTTTTGTAACTTTTCGCCCGTATAAAATTGCCTGTTTCTGCCGACCGACCGCGAAGTGTCTGACATTCGTGTATGTGTTGGGCAGCTTTGGCGGCGGCGCTCTCTCGCTCTCTCACACGCACACACACACACGCAGCGGTTCTCTCTCTCCGGCTCTACTACACGCGCACTCGCTGTACAAACGCGGCTTGTAAATGGCGTTCTCGCCTCAAATATTTTTGCAACAATTTCTGCACGCAGATTTTCACCTCGGTAGCACTTGGTATCCTCGCCGATTGGGGCAGCTGGCAATTGGGTGGCTTTTGGGGCATCGGCACGGCCCGTTTCTATTTATAATTTCCTATTTTCCTATCCGCGACACACAGACCGCGTCGGTCTCAGGTATGCAATTTGCGCTATCGCCTATCGATGTGCCGATGGGCTGTTATCGCGGGCCACTCGCTTCGGCGGCGCAGTGTTGCATGCGCCAGTGTTGGAAAGTGCGGGCGTTGCACGTGTAATCGAACTAGCTACACTCTGCGAAATAATAGTGCTAATGATTTATATAATGATATGATATGATATCAATTAATTATATAATTAAAATGTAATATATATAATAAGGAACGATTGCAGACCATCTTATTTAATAGTTATGAGTAAAGAAGTAATTTTAAGGCTCAAACTTAAAAAAAAGAAGCGAAAACAAATTCTGAATATTTAAGTAACCTAGTTATATAAATGTTCTTTATGTGTAGTTGGCGCACATTTTCAAATAAATAAATCATTATCATGAAATTTAGTCTGATTTGCGGATTTTAATCTTGTTAACCGTTACGGAAACCATTTCGAACAATTAAATATTCAAACTTAGTTTTTCAATTCATTTTAGTTTCATATAAATGAAATATATTAAAATTATTATTTTTAGTAAACTAAAATAAATTTCAATATAATTAATTTGCCAAATAATGGGATTGTATATTGAAATTAAATATCAATATTAAATGACATTTCCTAATTGGTATTACCAACAAGGATTCCAATTGCCACCAACTAAGATACTGTAAATTCTTTCCCATTTCCCACATCCCAAAAAAGAAAATTGTTTTGATATTCGTTTAAATTGGTTTATATTTGTTATAATTGTTTTGCTAATTGCTTTTTTCATTTTGCTATTTTGTTGCCATCACAGTTGGGCTATCACAGATGCGTTGTTGGTTGGTTCTCCCATTCCCACTTCACCTTCACCTTCTTGCCACTTAACCCCTTTTCATTTTACCAGGGGCGCCACAAAGGCTGCTGCATGGGCTGTGGCGAGGGGGCGGGGCTGTCGCAGTCGCTGTGATATCCGGAGGAGGCGGGGCTGAGCGGAGCCTTGTCCATTGAGGAGCAGTCCATTGAGTTCTGGAGGAAGTCGGTGGCGGACTGTGCTTCGTGGAACTGCTGCAGGTTCTTGTAGACGCGTCCCAGGTGAGTCATCACCGATTTGCCCAGGTCGACGCTCATGCCAGGTGTGGAGGCCATGACACGTGACACCTCGTTGACGGCATTCATGTAGCCATTCTTGAAGCTGTCCAGGGGGAGGGATTGCTCTTCCCGGGCCACCTTCTTTGTTGTCTTTTGCTGGCGCATGAAGATCACAGCTGACTCGAGCATCTCGGCCTTGTCCATGCGCAGGATGCCATCATCACCGCGCAGCTCGGCGACAAGTGTTTTCAGGTTGTCCAGGCACTTGTTCATGCGGGCACGTCGCTGGCGTTCCAGCATTGGCTTCTTCACCTTCTGGTAGATCTGGGTCTTGGTGGTGTATTCCATTTTTGTGTTTTGGTAGAGTAGGTTACGTAGTTTTAAAAATTTTTGAAAAATTTTGTATTCGGCTTGTTGTTGCCTGCTCGACGGCGTAATCGTGAGTGATATTCTGCTCAGCGAGGTCCCGTCCTTTTATACCGCTCCCTGGTCCCTGAAATCCACCCTCTGATACGCACCTTTCCTGCCCTCTCTTTCGCTCGCATGGCTGAGCCCAGCTAGTGCCGTCTCTTTCGCAAGGAACAGCTGCAACTTCGTAGGACGGAGGACAATCCTTGTGGCTCGTGGCGTGGGAACCGAGCTGAAAGTAAGTTTCTCACACAATTTTTTCTCGTTTGTTTTCCCTTTTGGCCACATGCTTCGCTCCGCTCCGCTTCTCATTTTTTTTTTTCGAGTTTAAGGATCAGGGCACATTTTTGCAGCTGTCGCTGTTTTTGGCTGCTCGCATTGCTTTCTGGGCCGGTGTTATTATCCTTAATGCATACTTCACTGCCTCATCCTGTCGTATTTGGAATGAGAACGTTCATATATGGGTACATGGCATCGCAGGATGATGAGCAGGGGCAGGGGAGCCGATCTGGTTGTGCGTGGGCTGCGCTGGCATTGTTATCCTGCCGTGCCATCTACTCGCTTATTGTTTCATCAATGCCAGCAGACGATGATTGTATAAGCCCCTACTCCTACTCCTACTCCGACCTCCGAACTGCGAACTCCGAGATCTCCTCTTTCCGTTCCCACACTGCCCCGTCGACGAGTGTTTATTGGACACAATTAGTGGATGTGGCATATTGGCTTCGTGCCGGGTCGCCTTGCTTGTTCGATCGTTCCATCGTTTGGGCTGTCTGATCTCGGTTTTTGGGTGGTTGGCAGGGGGACGTGGGTCAAACGGGCGCAGAAAGTGTGCCCCGCGTGCCACACTCGTGGCTGAGGTTGAGTACTCAATGCCCAGGGTGAGGTGATGTGGGCCTTGTGCCGGAATGCCTACCTATGGGATGCACGTACTTGACTCCCTGCAACCCTTTAATTGGTAATTAGTAATTTTTCACCGGTTAATTGATGTTCACTTTTCGAATAGTTAGCTGTCATATTATATTTGCTTCCGATGGTTGATTGAATATGTGACTCATCCTAATAAGTAGTAATATATTATTTGATTGTTAAGTTATCAAAGGATTTAAAGGTCATTTGATTCGAACTTCCAATGATACAAAATTTTTTTCTGTAGTTATTCAATGGGAGATTATAATAATTTAACGTATATTTAAAAACTCATTCCGAATTAGCTAATATTATGTAGTTTTAGTTTGCAAATCTTCTGTTATGCATGCGCTTAAGTGAAAGTGTATTAGGATTCTGTTGAAATCATTTTACTTTCTAATTAATGTTTTTTAACCCAAAAAATATAACAAAATAATTTTTTTTTCTAATAGGAAACTAATGGACCTCTGACTTTGATGCCTACCTATGGGATTTGTGTCCCTCCCTTACAAACGCCTAAGGTATGGTACTTCCTCACTTAATAATTGAGATGTATATCTCCCTTACAAATCTTGAGAGCTCTTAATATTGATATTTTATGGGTGGAAAATAACGTCATTGATTATTGTAATGGGGAGGGATGCTCTCACTTCTTACAGCATTTGGGGTGTCATAGGTCAATAATGTAATAGGAGTTTAGGATTGAATACTTATGAATTTACGTACTGCTCTTGCACCCCAAATAGGTGTTGCAATATGATTGATTAATTGCAAAAGGAAACATATAGAGGGATTAAATATAATAGGGTATATTGTGCGGTATGTTATCTAAACGTGTGCTGGAAATTACATCGTTCTTGACCATTCTTATAGGCCTTTTACTGGTGGACATATTATAAGGCGGCTTTTGAGGTTTCGAACAATGTATTGTGTTGTGATATAGGGAGTCAAGTGCCTTCGTTTGATAAACGGGTTCCTTAAATATAATATTAATAAATACATTGTTCGAATGCAAAGTACCATCCCCGTAAAAATATGGTATAGTTTCATTTTATATTATTAAATGCACGCTTTACGGCTAAGTGCACATTATTGGATCATGTTTAACTATTATATTTAACTCGTTATTGAAACTTGTTATTAGTAAAGGTCATTTAAGATAATGATGGGTTTTAAGATAATGTTCATAATTTATGGGAAGCCCATTCTTTTACACGTGTATGCAATTAGATAGTGCATAATTTTATTAAATTGGACCTTAAAATTTATGTATATCACTTTATATATATGATCAATGAACTAATTTTGAGGACTTATAGAATCTTCTTCCCATTGGAATTTCAAGACAAATATTCAAGTTCGAGTTTGCCTATTGGATAGTGCTGTAAAAATGAGACTCCCCAAATAATAAGATGGTTGTTTGATTTCGTTTCATATTTTGATTTGTATTTATACCCGTTACTCGTAGAGTAAAAGGGTATACTAGATTCGTTGAAAAGTATGTAACAGGCAGAAGGAAGCGTTTTCGACCATATAAAGTATATATATTCTTGATCAGGATCAATAGCCGAGTCGATCTGGCCATGTCCGTCTGTCCGTCCGTCTGTCCGTCCGTCTGTCCGTCTGTCCGTCTGTCCGTCCGTATGAACGTCGAGATCTCAGGAACTACAAAAAAAAGAAAGTTGAGATTAAGCATACAGACTCCAGAGACATAGAAGCAGCGCAAGTTTGTCGATTCATGTTGCCACGCCCACTCTAACGCCCACAAACCGCCCAAAACTGCCACGCCCACACTTTTGAAAAATGTTTTGAAATTTTTTCATTTTTGTATTAGTCTTGTAAATTTCTATCGATTTGCAAAAAAACTTTTTGCCACGCCCACTCTTACGCCCACAAACCGCCCAAAGCTGCCACGCCCACACTTCTGAAAAATGTTTTGATATTTTTTCATTTTTGTATTAGTCTTGTAAGTTTCTATCAATTTGCCAAAAAACTTTTTGCCATGCCCACTCTAACGCCCACAAACCGCCAAAAACTGTCAGTGTTGAAATTTCTTCTTCGCACATCCACTAGCTGAGTAACGGGTATCAGATAGTCGGGGAACTCGACTATAGCGTTCTCTCTTGTTTCATTTGTATTTGAGTTTTTTTTTTCATTTTGTATCTTTTCATGTTGTGTTCTTGAGATCTCTTAGCTGGTAAACATTTGTATATATGTAGAGTAAAAAACAGACTTCTGCTCGATTGATTTAAGACAAAAGTTAATAAAGCGTGCCCTATCACAGACTTAACTTAGAAACCTAAAACTTGGTAACGTAACAAATAAATGAGGATCATTGTAAAGCATTTTTTCTAAAGCTGCGGTTCCAATTGCGCGATTGCCCGTCGGGAGTTCAGTTCTTCGAAGTGGATCTCTAGTTTACCAGGGGCGCCACACCTGACCGGGGCTGCTGATCTGGAGCAGGGACTCGTTGTCGCTGGCATATCCACTGGAAACGGGACTGATGGAGGAGCAGGAGCTGGCACTGGAGTATGAGCTGGAGCTCGAGCTGGATCCGCAGACGATACTGAGCGGAGTGTTGACGGCCTGTCGTTGTTCCATGGGCTGCTCCAGTTGGTTAAGACGCATGCCCAGATGGGTCATCAGTGTGGTGCCAAAAGCCACATCCACGCGGGGAAGGGAGGCCAGGGCGCGGGACACTTCGTTGGCTGCCCGGATGTATCCAGCACGGAAACTTTGCTCGGGATTGGCTGGAACTTGCTTCTTAGACTCTTTCAGCTTGCGGAGATGCTGCACGGTTACTTCCAGAATGTCGGCCTTTTCGAATTTGGCATCGCCAGTCTGGGCGACGCACTCGGCCATCAGATCCTTGAGCTCGTCCAGGCACTTGTTGATCCTGGCACGACGCTTCCGCTCCAGCAAAGGCTTCATCACCTTGCGGTACTGATAGGTTTTGGACATCTCGTATTTGGTGGCCATTGTGTTTGGTTTTGTTTATGTTGTGTGTTTCGTTAACTTGAAGAATGACCTGTTGAAGAACTTCTTCGATCTTTCGGAGGAGGTTATCCTGAGATGTTGACTGCACGACGATTGCGTTGGAAATGTTGCCTGCGTCTCCGGTTACCGCTGCTTTTATAGCTGCACGTGCCGCCGCGAGAGCGTCTCGTGCTCAGCGCACGCTGCTCGGAGAAAGAGAGAAGTGAGAGCTGCGGAGCCTCCGACGAAGAACCACCACCTGCGGAACAAACTACTTTTACTCAGTCACTGGGACACGATCCTCTCGCCTGCATTTTCGGTGGTGGGTTTTTCTCCACAAACAAGTTTGGAACACACCTGGGGCCAAAACAGTATGAACTATATGATAAACGCACCTTAACTTTTTTTTTGTATAAAAAACTTTCGTACGGTTCTGACATATATTAAAAAGCCGAAGAAAATGTATTTTCTAGATACCTTGAGTATTACATTATATAACAATTATCCAAAAAATATTTTAAATGGTCTTCTTTTGAAGTATTTAAATGTAATGAGAACATATAAACATAAAGTTATGCATTCATACTTAAAATCTAAATTTATGCACTTTGTATTCATTGCAGTTCTTAAAAAGTGAGCCCAGAACACCACACTGTTTTTAAAAACCCAAAAAAATTTCTAGAACTTTAAAAACATTCTCGGTGCTATTGCTGTGACCCCAGGTGTTTTTGGTGTAAGTGAGTCTCGGCAGGGGATGAAGATGCGATGGTGCAGTGGTGGTGGTGCGACGGTGGTTGCACATGCTGCTTCTCTGTTTTCCTTTCCACTGACATTCGAATCGTGGGAAACACTTTGCCCTCAAGTTTCCCACAAGATTTTTCTCGCTCGTTGGTGTTATAAGTTATAATCGGAGGTAGCCCGTGTGCGAGTGCCGAGTCCGAGCTCCGAGTTCCGAGCCCTTATGCACATGGCACAGTGGGCCAAACCGATGAAACACATGCGGGAATTTCGAGGGTGCCTTGCTTGAATGAAGTTTTCAAGGCTTTTCCAACTACGTGAAAATTAAGGTTTACGGATTTTACGCATCCTGCTATCTACTTGCTAGGCAAAGTTTTAGAAATTTTCGCAGGGATCGTGGGAATGCGAAGTGTGAGATGTCGGATATGGGGTTTTCCAGGGCGAAGATGTGTGCAATTTAAGGACTCGCAGGTTTTGAAACCAGTACCTTACGGATTTTACGGGTTTGGTTGCCTGTTTTCAACTTGCTACGGTTAATTTCAGGACCTCTACTAAAAGTCGTGGGAACGTGAATTTTGGAATGTGATTCTTGGGGTTTTACCAAACGGAAGATGCGTGCAATTTTACGACTCGCAGGTTTAAGAGTAAGTGTTTACGGATTTTTCGTTCTACTTGTAAAGAAATTTTTCCTAAAGTATCTGCTGCGTGGGAAAGGTAAATTTGTTCCTTGGGGTTTTTCTAGGCGTATATGGTCGAAATGTAGGGACTTTTGTGGAAGGTGTTTTCTACTTGCTACGGATAATTTTGTTAGCTGAAACGGTGTGTGGGAACCTGAGTCTTGGAAAAATTAAGGTTCGTGAAGGTTGCATTTTACAGATTCTCTTGGCATTACGAGTATCCAGATGGGTCACTTAAGAACCATTTTTCCATTCGACTCGAACCACTGTAAATCTGACCGAGCTGCTTGTGCGAGTCACGGGTAGTGCTGAAAAAACTACCACCTGCCCTTTATTTTATTTAATTTTTTCTTGTCCATCGTGGGCCCTACACATAACTATAGCCCTCTCCCTCGCTCCCGCTCTTGTCAATTATGAATGCTGAATTGTAGCTTCTGTTGAACACTTGGTCCCTGGGTTTTCGGTTCGAATGGGATCGACCATCGCTAAGTGGCATACATATACGCGTATGGTATTCCTGCTCACGTCGGGACATCATCATCGTGGGACCCGGGACCCAGAAAAGGGATGATTGTTCGATGGATCGACGAGGGACATGCAAACTAAATGACTGTACGGCAAATTGACACACACTAAAGATTAAATGTATCGCATTCGTTAACTATATAAACAATATACATTCGTGGCCGGTTTGAGGAACGCTGCAGCGCGCTGGCTGCGACTGCGGCTGCGGCAGGAAGTGTGTGTGCACTGCGTGCTGAGAGTGTGCTGCACAACGAGCCGTTACAATTTTCTGGCGACTGTGAGAAAATTTTTCGAACTGCACATGGCCAGCTCTTGTTGTTTTTTCCACTTTTTATAAAGTAGGGGGCAAGCATTTGGGCACGCATCGGGGTTGGCTTATTGTCAATGCATCGCTTTAATCGCTGCTCCTGCTGCTGCTGCTGGGCAGTCGATGTTGCTGCCGTGTAATTGAATATGTGTGCGCATGCGTGGCACGCCAAACGCGCGACAGACGCGGGCAGCTTAAGACAAAAGCCAAAGGGCCCCAACAGAAGCTTGCTGCACGCCACGCATGCGCAATAAAATCGCATGAAATGCAAAAAAAAGCAGAATTACAAACATAAAAAAGAGTTAAATTTTAAATTTTTTTTGTCGGGATAAAGCTTGAGAATCGGCGACAGGAAATTATCATTTTGTGCGGAATGACAGGGCGGCGATTATCATCTGCTGCGATTAGCTTTGATGCCCGGATATGCGGGGATGTTGTCAACTTAAGAGGGTTTGGCTCTGATTTGCATTTGGCTTCGTTGGAATATTAGTTTACGAAAGTGTTCCTTTATAATCTAATCCTATTATGTCCAATTTGATGTATTAAAAAGCGCTTGATTTAATAAGTAGATCTCAATTAGCTACGCAGTTGGGCTGCGGAGGGTTTTCTCCATTAACAAACTTCAATTAGTTAATGTCGGAAGGTGAATATAAAAAGCTAACAATCGATCTAATTAATGTTTGTTCAAAACATTTTCAAAGAGCTGCTATAAGCCGCCTAAAAGATTTGATGAAGCCAAGCGCTAGGTGATTTTCTTTCAATTAGAATCCAATTGGCTGCTTTTCCTGCTAACGACCCAATTTCCCACGTAACAAACAGCGATAATTTAAGTGAATTTCTTTTTAATTTATTTGCTTATAAGCTAATAACATTTATACTACACTAACTAGCTTGAGTTCATATCACAAATGTATTTAATATTCATCATTGGCAACCATTGGAGGTCTCCAACTGGAGAGGATGTCTGAGCGGCATCCTCCGGACTAGTTGGATACTTGTTGCTGGCACGCAATTCGATTCGCACGATCGTTCGTCAGCTCCATTCATTCATCGAATGATATGTTTTGTATTATTCATTCATCCATTCAGTCGCTTTGGTCGCATCTAACTACCGGTTTTTGTTCCATGAGTTGTGGCTTTGGATGATGTTGCCGCTGTTGTCTTGAGATTGTTGTGCTGCCTGCTGTTGTTGTCATCGATGCTTATAGTTTATGTGGCTGCTACTGTTTCGGCTGTTAATATTCTCGCTTTTTGACAAGGTATTGTTGATTTTATTGGCAACGTTGCGGTTGCTTCGTGGTTTGCCGTTGCTGATGTTGCTGGTGGGCTTGCAGCATTTTTTTGAGGTGTAACTGGTTGACATTGCAATTATAATTGCAGTTGGGTGTTTCAACCAAAGCATACCCAATTGTATTGCTGGATTTAATGTTATAGTTATAGATGTTGAAGATGCTACTAATAATAGTAGTTATTGAGGTTGGTTGCTTCATCTTTTGTAGTGTAGTTCCTTCTGTTGCAACTAACTATTTACTATAATTGCGGTTGTTGACATGAGAGCAATTTCGTAATCGGATGTTTTGATTCTCAGCAATGATTCATTCCAGATTTGTCTGGCAGGTGGTGTTCCTCCGTTTGCTGCTACTGCGAGTGCCAGTAGAAGCTGCCCGCTTCCGTCTCCAAGCAGATGACGAGGTGCTCCTCCAATCCCACTTGAGTTGCCCTCAACATCCTCTCGTTGGCCTGGTTCTGGGCAATCTCCTCCAGGCTATCGTACCGCTGACTGTCGGCATGTGAGCTGTTTTTGCCAAATCGCTGCAGCATTTTGGCCAATAAGTTCTTTACTTTCGACATGATTATGGCAAGAGTGTGGTATCACTTTACGAATAAAAGTTCTTAGCGCGTTGATTCTCGAATTGCAACTGTTGTGGGCTGATGGCAAGTGCCGCGCTTTTATAGCCCGAAAGATAACCACCACCCAAAAGTCCAACCACCCAAAACAACAAGTGCCACATGTGGCGGACACATGTCCACACTCCGCGCAGGAGCAGCAGCAACAGCAGCAGGAACATCATCCCAAGTATCAGCCCAACGTTCGCCTGCCACGCTTTCAGCGCAAGGAACACCGCAGCAAGCTCAACACGTGCAGGATAATCTCGTTTTTCCCCCCTCCCCTCACTCCCAGTGCATCCCTTTGGATTTTTGTTTTTTTCTCGAACCATCCTCATTTTTTTTTCCATTTCAATACAGAATAAATATTGAGAGCGTTGAGCAGTTGTGGTTCCCATGGATAAGGTTCGACAGCAAAGGGCCTTCCTTCCCCTATCCAGAGCGTATATCTCGATTTTTTGAGGCTAGGGGAAAAAGTATCCCACGGTTCGAGTGGCAGCTGTTTGCAATTTAGGCCACAGCCCCGCTCATTTCGTTGCCTTGGTGGTGTTGTTGGTGGTGGTGGTGGTTCCTTGTTGCTGTTGGTGTTGCTGTGCCTGTTGCCCCTTTTGACACATATTGCACTTGCTGATGTTGCTGCTGCTGCTGATGTTGTTGTTGCTGCTCCTGCCGCTGCTGCCGAGTTGATTCAACTTTGGTTAATTGCTTCGCCCGCCGTTGGGTCACGCGTTGGCTTCCCAATCGCTTTCCACCTGATTGATGTTTGCTTTTCGGCCTGGAAAGCTCGGCTGTGGGCCAAACGCGTGGCGGTGAACAAGTGCTGTTCCTTCTCTGATTGGACGTGGGTTGGCCACGTGTGTGGAGCACCGCAGCATAGTTAATCCTCGCCAGAGCAAGGTGCTTTCACTTGTGGTGGCGTCTTCTGATAGTGTTTTAATTCAGCTTATATGGGTTCATAATTCTGAAGTGTTTGTTGTCTGTGGGCCAGGGTTTGGGAGTTGGACATTCGGCGGACGAGGGTTGTTCCTCGGCACGAGCTGCAAACGAAGTGGGTTTGAGGTTGATTGCTTGCGGGGAGTCAATTGTGTTTGAATGGTTAGAGCGATTAGAATGATTGACTGTGTGTTATTGTTAAAGAGATACATTTAAAAGGGGTATCTTTTCTGTGGAAAGCACCTTTGAGATGAGTTTTATTGCATAAGATAGGGTAATTAATCAAGTGCTGTAAGTGAGATAATATCTTCAGCTTTGAAAATACCTTATCCCATTCTTTAACGACCTTGATTTATAAAAGCATTAGTAATTATAATTTCATTTGACAGTAAATAAAAGAAATGTAAAAATGCAGATGTTCTAGTCAAATCTACTTCTTGGGTGTTTTTCCCATGATGGGTATTATAATGCCAGAACAATCGCATTAACACCAGGAAGTGACCATTCTTCACCAAGCTAACTCTGAATCATTCTAAGCATCCCACGGACTGTGGGCTCTGAGCTAATGTCAGCCAACAATTGTCCACTTATCGTCTGGCTAATTTATGGCTGCGCAAACATTTGCCGGCGACATTTACCTGACAAACAAACTGGTGGTCCGGCATAAATCCCTCAAAGGATTGGCCCACGAACGGACGACGCAAGTCAGGCGATGGGATCATTGAAATCCATCCAGTGGCTGTCAGTTGGCTGGCCCAACTGCTACTGGGGATTCTCACTCACCTTGGATACGTTAATGATTTGATTGCCCATTGACAGTCCGAATCACCACGTCTCCACGTCCCCGCAACTCCCATTCACCACTTCAATCAATGACAGACGGCTCGTTAAACTTCTTCTGCGGGTGCGTTCGTTCAATTAGCCCATGTCGTAAAGTACAAATAACTATTGCGTACAAGTTCCACGGAACTTGGATGGCAACTCTGGCTCTGGCTCTGTGGCTCTGGGCCCGGCCATAATCATTAAGCCCGCCGACTGGTAGCCGGCAATTTAAATTAAACAATCGTCAATGACGGCGACAAGAGTGAAAAACTAAAGTAAAGCAGGCAGTAATCAGTCGGTTTCTCAGCTCACCAGTCAGTCCGGCAGTCAGTCAGTCGGGCAGTTAGTCAATCCGTCAGTGCATCAGTCAGTCACACGACGATTGCTACTTGGGCTGATAATAAGCGTCGCGCCGGCGCAATAAATGTGTGCCGACAGATAAATGTGTGTGCCCTCATCTGGTTGTTGCTTCTGTGTATTTACGGCCAAGTGGTTGTCTGTGTGGAGTATCTGTGCCTCGGCGGCTTTCCGTGTATCCGTGCCTGTAATCGTAACCATATAAGCGTCTTAAATGGCAGGTGTGCACATCGCGTGGGAAACACACGACGCGTCTCGAGCGGTTCTCACGATATGAAAATCGAGCAAAACAAACCGAGAGACCCCTTAAGACCCCTAACAACGGTGACAGCCACTTTCTCGGGATTCGAATTGGATTTGGACTGGGGATTGGGGTTAACGTTAAGGGTTGTCGGTGGAGTGTGCATGGGGATCGGCCGAACATTGGGTCAGGATTTATGGGGCAGCGATGGTGAAGGGTCCCTAAAAAAAAACCATGACTAGAAAGTGTATTTAAGTGCTTGTTTGTAATGAATTGGATTTTATAATTACTTGCATGGGCAGATAACGAATCCTTAGAATTTTAAGTACTTTGGATACACCCATTTAATGCCTTATAGCTCCATAGCTATAAATGCTTGCTATCCATAATTTGTTACCGAAATAAATATTGTGTATGAGAACATGATTACATCAACATCTAACATCCCATACTTAGTTATGTAGCTGGTGTAAAGGATTTAAACGATCCTCCTTTATTCCTTTCAACGATGCAAAGATCAGTAAGCCACAACAAGACAATTACAATTTTACCGAGTTTGATTTTCATTTGCTGGCCCAAACCGAATCAGTTTGTCGCAGACAATTGGGCCCAATTCTGAGCACCACGTTCCCACGTCTTGGCCAGCATTTTACGGTTTAATTGCAGTTACAATGCGTCGCCAGGACCCACACTCCTTGGCTAGACAATTGAAAAAGGAATAAAACACACAATGGGAGCCAAGGAAAGCAGCCTGAAAACTCATTCTTTGCACAACGATTTCGGTTTCCTTTCCCACGCACGCACAGCATAGCAATAAGATTTCCAGATCTTCACGGTGCTCGCAGGTAGCAGGTCCTCCAGCAAGGACCTTCTCCACACTGCTGCTGTTGCTGCTGCTGCTGCTGCTCCTGCGGCTGCTGCGGGTATAAAAGCCGGTGCAGTCGAGGAATCCAGCATCATTCGAGCAGCATCCTGCAAGCAGTACAGATCAGCTCAGCACATTTCTACAAATCTACCAAAAGCAAAACACATACACACACTACAAAATGGCACCACAGAGCAACAACACCAACACCGCTTTCGTCTCCAAGACCCAGCACTATTTGAAGGTGAAGAAGCCCCTTTTGGAGCGCCAGCGTCGTGCCCGCATGAACAAGTGTTTGGACACATTGAAGACCCTGGTGGCCGAGTTCCAGGGCGACGATGCCATCCTGCGAATGGACAAGGCCGAGATGCTGGAGGCGGCACTTGTCTTCATGCGCAAACAGGTCGTCAAGCAGCAGGCGCCGGTCTCCCCACTTCCCATGGATAGTTTCAAGAATGGCTACATGAACGCCGTCAGCGAGATCTCCCGTGTGATGGCCTGCACCCCGGCCATGAGTGTGGATGTTGGCAAGACAGTGATGACCCATCTGGGCGTCGAGTTCCAGCGCATGCTGCAAGCCGATCAGGTCCAGACTTCAGTGCCAACCTCCACCCCACGCCCACTCAGCCCCGCCTCCTCGGGATACCACAGCGATAACGAGGACTCCCAATCCGCCGCCAGCCCCAAGCCAGCCGAAGAAACCATGTGGCGCCCTTGGTAAATCATCACCATCATCATCATCAACGACATCGAATCCAGTCTTCCAGCTGAGGAATCTTCTTCAGCATCGACATTGAATCCTGTCTTCCACCAGCAACTTCTGTTGCAACGAATCAAGTCTTCCAATTGAATCGTTAACCATGTGATAACAGCTTTACCTAGATCATAAGCACACCTCAAGCTTTACTAGTTTGTTAAGGATTATGTTTTAAGAGAACACCACAACAGCTTTAATAGTTATAAAATAAAAAACACAAAAACTTAAATACTTTGGTCTACTTATTTACAAAAACTAACAGCAATCATCGCTTAACTTTCTAATTGGTTTTGGGGTCTTTCGTTTTGCAGATAACTCATTTATCTAATATGATTTATTTGTTTTAGATCTTAAGCAAAAAGAAAACCAGAAATCAGAGAAAATGTTTACCAGCAACAAGAACTAACTTAAAGGCTAAAACTATCATTAATAGATTTTGAGGGTTTGCATACAAATAGTTTTAAGAACTTTTGAATAAATATTTTAAGATATTTAGGTTTTTGATAGCTCTGTTTTTTTTTTTAAAGCTCTGTTTTTTTTTTATATACAGATAAGGAAGAGAATAGAATAAAATAAGATTTACAGAACATTTAAATAAAAGTAACTATTCATTTTGTATACAATATGGTGACAATGTCAAGTAAAAGTAATCCTATCTATGAAGGTAACAGATTTTCAAGAATATTTTGTTGTTCTTCTAAAAGAAGAATATCACCCTTGTTGAGCAATTCATTAGAATAATTCCCCAGTTTTCGTGTAAAAGACACACATTAAGCCGTACCTCCCCCACCTGATGATCGATCTAAACAAGATTCGTGCCTGACACCCCAGCTGCGACCTCCTCGGCGAAGAGTTGAACTCCCCCGGGTCCAAGTAGGAGGTCGTCCGGCCATAAACCCAGTCAAACCCCTGACCAAGCGACGCCCCCGAGGACCGGAGACAAAAAAAAAGACACAGACCTGTCTACGCCTCGATCAACAGCTTAACACTGTGGTGTTGCACGTGTTGCAAAGTGTTGTCGAATCTGCATACCCCTCGAACCCCCGGACAGGGCTCGCATATCGTTTTGGTACTTTTTCCTCTCGTTTTTGTCAGCCAGGGGAGGTTCCGGGCCCATCGAGTTAAACCGTCAATTACGACCGCTTTTGTGCCCTGCACGTGCGTGCTGAGTGATGGGCGGGGATCGAGGAACGGGACTCCTTGAGGCTTGGATCGATGATATCCTAAACCAACAATGACAATGGCCACGGCCACGGCATTCGTGGAACTCGCCTCCCGCATATGCGACACACCATCGCACATACTAATTTGTAAACTAAAAAATAAAAACCAAACATATAAGACATGTCTCGCTGTCTCGTGTCAAGTGCAATGTCTTTGTGTAACTCGATGATCCAAAGGACCCCACATGTGTGGTGCATCACCACACTGATTACTGTCTGTGTTATTTTATCATTACAAAACCAAAGAAACCGCCACGTAGGTCCGCCAGATCGTATTCATACTTAAGTACGGGTTGCACTCTAACACAGTTGGCATTTTAATGAAGTCCTGGGTATATCTTCTATGTTGGAGATGAAACATTTACTCAATCAACCAAACTTATTATGTACATACATTGAAATTCAAAATAAATTTGTGTAATCGTTTTAGAATCTATCATAGCAGTAATTTAAAGTAAGACTTGATGAAGATGATAATTTATAATGAGTGCGATCCATGTACAGCTAAAGGCTTTTTAGAGGTCATCAAGTATTCGTATTATCTCAGTTCCTTATAACCTCTACCCGCGACTCCTTGTTATTGTTATGCTTACGCTTGTACACATGGCTCCGACTATATCCCTATAGCTCAGCCCGTCTGTGTAATTCAAGTGCAGATCATCTTTCGTTCTACGGAATTTTTCGCACGCCTCGTTTGATGTTCACGCTGCTGACCACGGAAAACGTAAACGGAAATACCGTAACAGATTCGGGCAGTTAGCACATCCTTCGGCTGGCGTGGGTGTGGAAGGTCCTGTCCGGTGTAACTGGACCTGCGGAAACCGGAGGAGGAGGGAAGACCTCAATGATCGGTGGGCTTTTCCCGCCGACAATCGAACGCACATGTGTGAAATTTTCACGTTCGCAAGTTGATCACGTTGCCGCACTCTGGGTAGATATGGTGGATATATTTGGGTTTTTGGTGGATGGCTAGTTGGATAGGTGGCTCGAGGGACGTGACGGGGCCGTAGTTTCGATCGTAACACCCTGCTGTGAGCGAAACGAGGTCGTCACGTGTACAAACACGATCATACCCATCCCCCTTTGAACACTTGGTCGGGAGACAATGGACTGCCAGGGTCAGGTTGATTTTATTTTTATTTTATTTTTTTTTCTTCTCTTTCTCCTCTTTTGTGTGCGTCGGGCTAATCCACAGTTTTGGAACCTTTAATGATCGAGCTGAGATAAGAAATCAGTGCACGTGTTCGTTCAAAGATTTCCCTGGAAGATAGCAAAGTGATGGAGAAAAAGAAGGCACCACAGTAGTCACCAAAAACCCAGAAAAAAACCACTGCAGGGGCAGCCAAATTTTTAAAGACCCCCAGCGGGGCTTTGGTTTCCCATCCAAATGGTTAACTATTTTTATTTGTTTTGCCCCTGCACGTGGGCACACAATAAAGTGCAGAAAAAACAACGAACACAAAAAAGTAACCATCAGAGGGAAAACTGGGGGCAATGAGTCAACCGAAAAAAATAAAGGACCAAAACACAATTAGATCGACACAATCCGTGCATAATAAGGCCGAATAATGCGGTAGCATGAGTCAACCAAAAACGGTACGAGGAACTGGGAGAATCGACCATCGACATAAAGGTCAGATTCCTAGAAGTAATTCAATAATTTGGGACTGTTGATACAGCAAAGGATATTCAAAAGATTCGAGGCAACTCTTGTTGTGATAAAACACAGAGGATTTTATAGAAATATTCTGCCTCTATATCAAAGATACTTTGTAGCATCGAAAAGAGGAGGGACTTTATTGGAATGGCTTTAGCTCTTAATCCCGAAATTTGGTCCAGTTCCCTGTCAGCATTTTGTCTCATTTAGATGACTTTTTCAGGACTACTAAATGAAGCTGTACAAAAATTGAATTGAGACTTGAGCACGAAAACAATGAAATAACTTTGAATTGGTGTTATATAAATGTTATAGAAAAATTTTAGTAATTATTTTATGGACTTTGTTGATGTTGTTAAAATAAGATATTTAAAGTCTGAAAACATTTGGATATGCTTGTTTAATATTTAAGTGGGTAACAAGTTCCTTCGGGTTTTCATTAGCAGAAATGCCCTGCAAACAGCTTCGGCCCGATTTTACTCTGATATATATTTAAATATTTTGAGATATCTCCAAAACTATAACAATTATCGTGCTAAGTGTTTTCTTGCCTTGGTACAGTAATCTTTTTCAAAAGAACAGGATCCAAAAGTATCCACCAATAAAACCAATTATCCCATCCTTTGGCCCGCTCATCGATCTATTATAACAACCAACCAGCCAACAAAGGCAACCATATAATCATCATCACCTCCACAGCAGTTCAATAGATCTGAGATCCAGGACGATCTGTTAACGCCAGCCTACAACTTCTCACCGAGGAGTCCTGCTTAATTTGTCCCAACTCACACCGGGTTCCAAATATTTATGGTTAAGTCAGAGGACAATCCATTAAGTACGCCAAAGATATCCAGAGGGAGCCGAGACACAAAAAGCCGAAAGAAATCCTGGGAAACCTTGGCTTCAGCGCCTCACGCGCCATCAACCAACGATCCACAAAAAAAATGAAGTAGAAGGAGCCGCACAAAAAAACAACAGGCGCTCGCTGTGCGTGTGCTCCTCCAACGATGTCCTCGTGATCCTGCTCCTCCTTCCCTCTTACATATTTTGTACCCATCATAATACGAATCGGTCCCCTGCTAATTGTGTGCCATCAGCAACAGAAATTAAAAGCAACTCCTTCGTCGACGATCCTTGTCCTCCATCTCCTTCTCCATCTCCATCTCCATCTCCATCTCGCTCCTTCGGGCAACGCCTCGCCTCCACATACAATTTGATAAATTTCAAATTACAGCGCATTAAATGCTCGCAGTTAAGGATTCCTGGTCCCTCATCTGGGATCTGTGTGCCCCCTACTCCTTGAAATTCTCTGGATTGTTTGCCTATTGAGCTATTTTATCTTCTGGTTTCGGGCATTAATTGTTCGCCTCCGTTCGAGCGTTGAAAATTGAAAATATTCTCCCACGTTCTCGAGCTGCACACGTGTTCGAGAAATGGAAAAGGGATTTCCCCCGCCCCCTCGGCTCCATCATCGTTCGTCCCGCTCGCATAATGAGATAAGTGCACATAAAAACCAAAAGTGATCGGCAGAAAAAGGGAAAAAAACGAATCTCCTTTTCAAAAAGGATCCTTTCGAAGCGAGACTGTGGGAACTGCTAGAAAGTCTCGTTTCTCACGATCCTGCAGCAGGATAAAATTGCCCGCACCTTCAACAGGTGCGAGTGGAGCGGCACGACATGCCGTCACACTCCGACGCACGCAGGTTAATGCCGATGCAGTCCCTTTTCGAAAAACACACCTGCCGTTTTTGTTGTTGCCTCGCCTTGTATCCGCACTGTGTATAGGATTTTTCGGGACACGTATCCTTGTAGTTTCCCACACTCGGTGTTTTGTGACCTGCTCGGCTTCGGGTTTCTCCACGTCCTGGCGAGTATAAAAGGACCCCGGCTCAGAGGATCAGGCATCATTCGAGCTCAACGCTTCGTACAGTACACATCTCAGCTACACAGCAGCTAAACACAAAATTCCAAAACACATCATCATGTGCCAGAACAAGATCAACACCAACAACAACACCATGACCATCAAGTCGAACAAGAAGCTGTCCTACAGCGTGAAGAAACTGCTGCAGAAGATCTTCAAGCAGCAGCAGCGCGTCGAGGAGGAGCAGAATCTGAAGAACGCCCTCAAGGCCAACTCTTTGGAGTCTCTGGAATCCATGGAGAACAGCCGCAACGCCGATCTGGAGTCCGCCTCCATTTGCGCCTCCCTCGAGTCCTGCGAGAACGAGGCCAACGAGCGTCTCTCCCAATCCTGCGAAATCGAGGACTACGAGTTCGAGCAACTGCCCACCGTTCCCGTTCACTTCGTCCGCACCGCTCACGGCACCTTCTTCTGGACCGCCGTCTCCGATCTGCCAGCCGACAACGATCTCGTCGAGCCCCTCTACTGCAGCACCTCCAACGCCATCGCCATCCCCCAGGATCGTTGGGTTCAGGCCTAAGCTATATCAGCATCCTGTATCCATCATCTTGCAACTATGTCTTCCATTGGATCTCCAGCTTTAATCAACGTCTTCCGTTAATTTTTGACACCATTCCACAAAAATTAACACGCAAGCCGATCAACTCAACTGAAGAGCTTTACAAAAATTGTGATACATTTTACTTAACATTTACAAAAAAAAATCAAAATATATATACAATTTAAATGAAATCAACCACTGCTTTTTACTTTCAAACATTTTTTAATCTTATAAAATGGGGCTTTCTCTATATCACACATTTAAAATTGGTCATCTTTACACAACATTGTGTTACATTTCGCCCAAAAAGAATAATTGAATGGGAATTTAAATTCTATGTTGCCCCTTATTGTTCCAACAATTTTCCGTTTACAAATCAACACAGAAAATAAATAGGGAGCGAAGTCCTTTCTTAATTGGCATGACTCATTTGAAAAACGAGCGGACCCTAATCCGATTCTATCCTGAACCTTTTTTTCCAGTCTTATTGTTTGATCAATTTACCTGCCAGCAGGTAGTGCAGATAGTCGGGGGTTGTTTGGCCTGTTGATTTGGACCACAATGCCAACCAGTTCTCGAGCAGGTAGAGAGGAACCGATCCGTTGATTGCCGATCGGATTCGTGGTAAAAACAGGCTCCAATTAGATGATCTGCTTATGGGAATGAATCAGGGTCGAGTCGAAAAAGTGTTGCATACATTAAAGCTGATGTGTCTTCACGCCAATTAAAGGTAATTTATTGGGGCAGTAAACAACATTGACGGCCTGGGACTAGAAATAGCCGTTTTCGGTTAATTTTGCGTAATATTCCTTAGTTTAATATTATTCATTTTCAAGATTTGTGCAATATGTTGCGTTATAGTACGAAATAATATTCGTAGGCACAAAGTGTATCTTATTCCCCCAAAAGTAAAACGTGGTGTTTTCAATTTAAATCATTTATTTTATTTGGGTAGTGTATTTTTGATTCTTCTTTCTCAACTAATCATAAATTAACATTTATAAATTATTTAAAGCTTAAAATAAAGAGTGCGCAACGAGCTAATAAGCTTAGGGAACTTTTGGAGTAGGAAATTAGCGCACTCGAATATATATTCACTGATTGATTGATCATCGTACTTTAGTTATATCACAGTTGAAATTAAACAATTAATTTACAAATTACCATTATCGGAACTAAAACTAAAAGTATTTCAAAACCATTTAGAAATCGATTAGACCTCAATTAACTTCGGTTGATATGATTTACTTTGGAAGACAACGGATCTTGTTGCAGAACGGTCAATAGCCATTTTTTGGGTTGCGATTATAATGTTAGTGATATCTTATCCATATTGGGCACGCCCAATTACCAGGGCCTCCAGACGGGCTCAGAGGCGCCGGACTCCTGCGAGCTAACCGACGCCGTCTCGGATAACGCGTTGCCATCGACGGATGTCACATCGATCAGTTCGTCCTTGCTGGTCAGGAAGGAGCTGTAACTAATGGCTGCAGCGGCGGCCGCCGGTCCATATCCTCCCAGCAGCGGGAAGGCTAAGCGGCCCGATGATTGCGGTATTTGCTGCTGCTGCTGGTGTTGTTGCTGTTGCTGCTGCTGCTGGAGCAACTGCGTCTGCAGCTCAATTAGTCGCGTCGATAGGAACTTCATTATCTTGCGGCCAATCTCATCGGTTTGCTGCGTCTGCAGCAGGACCTGGGTAATCTGATCGGCAGCATGCACATAACCGGAGCGAAAGGACTCCACGTGGGCGGTGCTGGTTGAGGTGGGTGGGCTGGTAACACCAGCAACCACTCCCTGCAGCGAGAGACCACCCCGCTGCTTGAGTTTCCTCATGTGATCCACGGTCAGCTCCAGGATGTCCGCCTTCTCCAGCCGGGTGACGTGCTCGCCCTCCTGCTGCAGGCACTCCACCATCAGATCCTTGAGATCGTCCAGACACTTGTTGATCCTGGCTCGCCGTTTGCGCTCCAGCAGCGGCTTCATCACCTTGCGGTACTGATACGTCTTGGACATCTCCATGACCATGATCGATTGGGTTGTTATTTATGTATTTAAAGGATTGTTCTTTTGCATTTAGTCTCTCAACTGCACATTATCACTTCTGATTTGGGTTGGTTGCATAGATTGGTTGCTTTTTGACGTGTTTGTTGCGCGTGCGTTGCGCGTTCCACCGATTGCGGTGCGTTCGAGTGGCGGCACTTTTACGAAATGAGTGGCAAACTAGTTCCCAGCCCTACTTTTATATGACAGTCCGGCTCTCCCGGCGATCGGGGATCGGGCTCTCCCGGCCACAAAGCTCCCGCATGATCACTCACACACGCTCCCATGGCACTCGGGCCCAAGATCGAGTTCCACTTCGGCTCTTCTCGGTCGCGGATCGGTAGCGGCGCTCGGCAGCGGCACAAAGAGAGGCTACTGTAGACCATCGATGGGGGTTGGCCCGTCTGCAGGGGGTACAGTGGAACCATCACTGGGGAATTATGTACTTTCTTAATAAACCTCCACTAGTTGCTAATTTTATGTCTTAATTTTAACTAAATTGTATTATAACAATAAAGGAATTCATTCTAGCACTCCCATATCAATATTTTTCTATACTTATACTTTCCAATAAATTAATTTTTAATTATTTATTTCATTACATTTAAATATTACCTTATTTCTATAGGAATTTCTTAATATTTAAAGAAGACTCTTAAAAGTATGCTATAATAATTGCATAAGCCAAAGGACATTATTACTGCTAGGTCAATATTAGGTACTAAAATAAATAAATTATTTAAAACATTGTTATAATTCTTAAAAAGTTAATAAAACGGTCTAGAAAATCTTTTTACAAGTTGAAATATTCATTTAACATACACGATTAGCGCGCATATATCCTTGGAGCTCCGAAAGTATGCTATAAAATGGACAAACCATCTTCAATTATTTTCCTAAGATCTGTTTATTGAAAGTAATACCATGAACTCGAATATTAGTATTATTAACCGAAACTACTCGACTTCGAACCAAGGTGCATGCAATGGGAGCGAGCGAGAGCGTGCCGCGCCGCAGATACAAATGTATCTGTATCTGCAGCTTTGGTGCTCTGGCGCGCGTCGTCTTCAATTGATTGCATGGCCAGAGGGAAACTGAGCAGTCGGCAGTCGACAGTCGGCTTTCGGATTGGATCTCATTCTCGGCGACTGCGCGTGTCTCTCAGCCCGCTCCGGCCCCCCCCCCCCCCCCCCCTCCATCCCCCCTCGTCCATGTCATACTTATTGTCAATGATGACAGTGCTCGGCTCCCATTCGCTGTCGAAGTCCGCTGCTCCGTACCGCTCACACCAACAATGAGAATGAGACACGAGGGAGCCTACGAGGCAGTAGCCTATGTGATTGTGGGTCCCATGGTTCAGTGGTTGGGGATGGGTGTGTATGTGTGTGTGTGTGTGTGTGTGTGTGTGTGCGGTGTGCCTACTTTACGAGACCGTGGGAAACAGATTTGTCGTGTGTTTCCCACACGTTGGACGGATGGCTGGATTGTGATGCGATCCGATGGATTGCTGAAATGTTGTTGCTGTTGCTGCTGGTTGATTTCAAGCGGGTTGACTGCCAGCCCGCCGATGGGGGGCAGTGGGCGAACTGGTGAGGGGTGGCTGGGGGGAGGGGCAGCCTTAACTCGCGCAATTATGTCGCATGCTTGGTTGATGATGATGACTGCGACAACTGCACATGAAAAAATGTTGGGTCTATTTCGATTCGAAGTAATTTCAGTCATAGCAACTTGGTTATTTACAACAGCAACAAGTGAAATATTTATTTTGATATTTTACACGAATGTAACCAGTATAATTCTTGATAAAATTATTTTTAAAATTTATTGGCATTGTTAAACATTTTTCGCAGTGCACAACCACTACGATGGCTTGGGCTGTGGGTTGACTTTTCGTTGAAGCGTATCGATTAAGTGTAACAGTTTCGCTATCTCGACGCATTGGGGGTTCCAAAAAGAAAGAAATAAAACTGTTTTTGCATAGTCCGATTAGCAAACCCTTCGGCATTTGTCGCCTTTCGTAATAAACTTTAACATCCGGTTGTCGTTCTAAGATTCATTTTTCGCCCGTCCTCCACATATTTTTTTTAATTCGCTGATCTCAGGGCTACTGGTCAGCACAGTGTGTATAAAATGTTGCCTGTTTTTTATGCCCCTTTTTGTTTCGCAGCTGCTGTTGGGCCGACTTTATCACCATGGCAGCAATATGACACTTGTGGTTGGACGCCTCGGAGTTATTTTTTTGTGGCCGTGCTTTTTGCCTGGCTAAGCATTTCCCATGATGCTGCAGAATCGCTCTGTTTGTTTGTCTTCTGGCCATGACTTCCGTTAGCCGTTTGGCTTGACTTGGCTTGCCTTTCTGCTGACTGGAGCCATAACAATTAAGACTCTCAAGGCATTTCGATGGTTCGCCTTTCAAGATGCCTCAACTTTCAACTCGGCCGGCACACGTGGCGTATGAGTAATGCGAATATGCAAAATAATCAGGCAGACACCGATGGACAGCAATAGAGAGACCGCAAAACCATTTTCGACTAACCTCAATGCACACTAATTGCTTGTCATATATGCACGTCTGTTTGTCTGTCGATGTGTATATAGTTCTGCACAAAACTTGTTGCCATCGCCAGTCGTGTGAACCAAAAGCTTAAAAGCCAAATAGTTGCTGATGGGTAAAGACAGTCTGGACGAGTCATAGAGCAGCGAATTGCCAATGCTCTAAAGGGAGATAATAAATTAGGAGAGAACTATTCAGCTACTACTGTAAAAACTAAATCTGGAAACACCAGGTAAACAAATATACATAACATTATTAATAAATATCATATATCAAATCATGGATATTTTCCCGAATACCTTCAAGTGTTCCAAAGACCCACATAAGTGAGAGTATGAATGGCCTAACACTACCAGAGTCCGTCTCTGAAAGGCACAAGCCCAGGCACAAGCTGGCCTCTGTTGGAGCGGCAATCGCAATCGCGAAGTTGGAGTCGGAGCTGGCTTGGTAGTCGAGCTCCGAGTTGGAGTTTCAGCCGGTGTCCGTGTTGCCAAGTCAGTCGCTTTCAATTTGGCAAACGTGCAGTTCAAAGCCTAGACGCTGATTGGGGGCAAAAGTGCGCGGGATGGCGGGGAGAGGGAAGGGGAGCTGGTGGTGGTGTTTCAGCCAAGATTAATAGCGGCCAAAGGCAACAGAGTCAAGTCGCGTCGAGAGATCTCTGGTGCGCAAGCGTGCGGTGCACACGCGATTGGCACGAGTTTCGGGCACAAAATATATACGAGTATATGAAGAAAATTAAAACCCGATTCGTAGCTGAGCTGGCCTAACTAGTTATCGCAGCTAACACCGATTGTTGTGCAGTGTGGGAACCTGCGATCCGGCAAGGACTTGCTGCCTGAATGAGGTCACGGCCTCATTAGATCCCCCATACCAATGCGAATGCCCATAGCCATGGCATACCCATACTTATGCCAACCGATTCCCATCCGATGTTTTCCATTCCCAGTTCGGAGCGTGTGAACCACAACATGTCATAATCCCCTCGTTGCGACTAGTCCCTTTTTAAAATGAACTTATCAGCGCCGGGCTCTGCGAGCCTTGATTATAAATGACAACAAACAGGCGAACAAGTAGCAATAACAGCTGCTCAGCCGAAACAAAAATCACATCGAAAGGAAACAGAAATAACAGCGTCAGCAGAAGCAACAACAATAATAGTGCCCCGAAAAAAGCCGAAAAACCAAGTGAAATTCTTATAAGCCCTTTCCCACACTCGAAGACATCGACATCGAACAACGGCGACGCCTGCGCCTTTTGCCTTTGCCTTTACCATTGCCTTTGCCCTAACCAACCATTGCCGGTTCCCCAGGACGGAAATGCGCAGCGTCTTAGTCCCACGCTCGCAGAAGGGAACAGGTGCTATTCGATGCCCCTTCGACGACGGCTCTGTGGCGAGCCCTAACCCCCAACCACCACCACATCGCCCGAAATCCCTAGCCCCGAAGCCTGAAGACCGGACAACAACCCATGTACTACTGGGCTCCGGGCTCTGGGTACCGTGTGAATGTGAAAACAAAGTCAGTCGTGCATAAATGACGAACAGGCGATGCGCACAGTGGTTCCAAGCCATAAAAATGCAACAATATATGAACAAAATAAATAACAACAAAAACACAACATCATGTTTACAATATATACAACATTTTCTCTGTATATTATTATTATATTAATTTAATATAAAATATTTAATCAAATATAATTCCTTATGATTATCATAATTCTCATATTATAATTTTATAAGGATATAAAATTAAAGTTATATTTAAATTTGATACCGATTTTCCAACCCGCTTGCACCACTGTGCGGAAACGTGGTCTTCATCTACCTGCAGCCAAAACTCATCAAGCGGCCCTTGTCGATTGTACGTGCATGGGAAAAGTACACACACAGAAGACTGGAGCTTGTGGATTCCTGTTGGAATTTATTTGGGAAATACGCGCACATAAAAAGGCCTTTACTCCTCCCCCGCCTCCTCCAGCGGGCTCACCTCTCACCCCCGGCCCGGCTGTGGTTCACTGTTCACTGTTCAGTGTTCTTCTGTGTGTGAGAGTGCACTCAAATTTCGTACGGTGCTTGGGTTATAGCCGCTCGTGAGATCAGCCGGCGTACGATTTCACTCTTGACTGGCCATCGGCAGCGCAGCAACTTCGCCTCATATATAAATATGAGCGACGCCGGCGCAGCAGCATCAGTAAACGACCAGCTCTTGCGAGGTGCGCACACGCAACGCTCGCTGTCCACCACCACAACAACCACAACACAACATTACAGCAAATATCAAGTAAAAGCTCCGCAAAGCAACGCAGCAATCATGTATCTGGATACGAAAAACCTGACAGCCAGCAGCACTTCAGCGCTGACAGCGGCCACAGCATCGAACACAAAGTCAACACGGCGCATGCGCAACGTGTGGAAGCCGTTGAGTCGTCTGCTGAAAGTGGGTGGCAAAGGTCGCACCACCCACCTGACCTTGGCCCATCCCAACAACGTGGATCTCAACAACACACAACAGCAGCAGCAGCAACCGCAGGAGTTGCTTATTGAAGATGACACCAAGTCAACGCCAGAGGAGTCTATCCACAAGTACGGCCTGGAGCTGAGGCAATTGCCGGAGGAGCAGGAGCAGGAGTCCCTCACCCAGCCGCCCAACACACCCACTTTGATAAGCAGCGTGCATGTTGACAAGGTCAGCGCCCAGAGCTGCGGCAACTGCCAGCATGGACGCAACTGCCAGCACCGACATCACAGCAGCAACAACATCAACACCAGTAGCAGCAGCAACATGAACATGAACATGAACAGCAGCAGCAGTGCAACACAGTTGCCCAGCAATCTCTGGGATCTGCAGTTGCCGCTCCAGTACATCAGCACGGATAATGGCACCTTCTTCTGGGCCAACACCCAGAATCGAGTGGACGATGATCTCCTGCACGCCCTGCTCTGCCAGGGCTTCAGTCAGCTGCCCGGAACGCTCTGCTAGTTGTACTCCACCACCCACAATCACCTCACCCCATCACTGGAATAGATCTCATGCTCGTGGGGGTCGTACCCCTAATTATTGTAATTTCATTTATTTATTTCCCTGCGCAATATTAACGTTGTTGATGTGATACTAATTTGCATGTAAAATTAAACATAAACATAATCATTTTGTACAATACAGATGAAGATAACAAGCAAAGGAAATGTTTTATTATTGTTTGGGTTTCGGAGGGAAGGAGTCTGATAATAAAAACCAGTGTGTTTTAGGGTTTTATGGTTATTCGAACTGATAGTTCGATTCGTTGTTAATGCGATTTACAACTTGGACCTTAAGAAACACTTCAAATTATATTGATCCATCATCTTGAGATACCAGACATAATAAATTGATAATGGCACCTATTCTGCTTTATCATTCTGGGGGATCGGAAAGAAGAACCCGATCTTCTGAAGCACAGACATAACGGAAGAACGAAGATCAGAGCAAAGGATAACGGAAGCAATGTTATGAGTGGAACCTAATGAGCCCTGACAGATGAGCGTTCTGCACAGACGGGTTGGTAAGACGATCAAAGGAGCTGAAAGGAGTGGTAGATGTGCAAACTGGTATCATCTTGCGGTGAATGTCACGTCGATGCTCCCAGACTATATGTACAAGAATTGAGGGTGATTGCAAGCCCATATCCTGTGTTAATGTCCCCAGTTAGGCACTAAAGTCAATGGGACTGCAAAAATGGACCTCTTCACTGGAAGGATGAACTTTTTCATGGGTATATCACACTACCAAATCATTGAGGAAATTCTGGAGCTAAGCTCTATATGGCAAACGAAATCCATTATCAGGGGTACTGATAAGCTTGCGGTTAGATGGGAATATCCGTCAAATTAGCTCTGCCTCATTTGGGGAAGTTGGTTCCAAAAATTATCAGCTCAACCACAAGACACGTTGCAAAAACGGATATAAAACAGGAAACTTGAAACCCACAAACACGAAATTTGCGGTTCAATTATATTATAATTTTTGAGGAAACATTAAAAATTGGGATAAACGAATCCAAGCAAGATATAAGATCCGAAAATATTTAGTTATTGATAAACATTTTAAGGCAAGTTTTTAAAAATGCTGCATTTCTCTGAACAAATGAAAAAAAATTGTCTATAACACCTAAAAACATTTCTAAACAAATTACTAATTTGCGATGCTGACGATGTCGAATCGCAACAACAGATTTCCGTTTCACTTTCGCTACACCATTGTGATCACCCCAATTAACAAGTCGTTTACTCATGTCTCATAAATTCGTAGGGTTGTATTTTCGTCCAAGACAAAAGGATGGATTTGACGTACAAAAGATGGTCCTGCTCATTGTTCCGACTTTACGACCGATCCCGTCTAGCATTTCTCTTCGCGCAAAAGACGGAAGAGCTCAGCGGGTTGGGCGCCGGAGACCTGCAGGGCGCAGTTGAAGTTCTCCAGCAGGCAGGAGTTGGCCAACTCGGCACGATACTTTCCATTGGTAACGCACACTGGTTGGTAGATCATCGAGCAGGGCTTGAAGCACTCCTTAACCTCCAGCTTGAAGTTGCCCAACTTCTCGTGCAGATTCTCGACGAACTCGGAGCTGCACCAGGCGGCATCGGTGGCAGCATAGGCTATGGAATCACATCGATTTTAGAGATCGGAATCTTTACTATTTTATTTATATTTTACTCACCCTGCACGCTGTTCCTTTCGCGGCGACAATTGTGGGACAAAAGATTGCAGGTGCTGGCAAACTCCTTGAAGTTCTGGCCATCAGTTCCGCATACTGGCTTGTAGATACTGGGGCAAATGGTTGGACAGGCGGTATCGTTCGTAGACACTGTATTTCCGTATACACAGGCCACCAAAACCAGGCAGCAAAGGGTCAAAGTTTGGCTCATCATTTTGAAGTTGTTTTACTTTCGTTGTTTGTTATTTGGTTTTAACCGACGAAAGGGTTCTCTCTGTAGTAGCTATCGATCTCAATTGGTATGACTGTCTGAAGTTTCATTGATTTTTATATATTTTTATGGCTCTCTCTAGCTACTAGTAGATAGTATATCAGTTATAGAGTGCAGATAAGAGCGGCTTCTTATCAGCGAGCCAAAACAAAAACTCGTTTAGTTGGTCTACAAAGTTCTACAAGGAACCGGCACTGTTTCGGTGAGTAACTGTGTTTATACCCTTCAAGGGGGTATACCTATTACGAGAATATGTTGGTTGGATTGCTGTTTAATATGTGAGCTTTTGACATGGTAACACATTTATTATAACGGGTGTTTTTTTTAGAGGTATAGAACTTTAAGTTGGCATTACTGTTCAAGATGGCGACCGATTTAACAGCTGTCAAGTGATTTATTCTCAGTTTGGTTTGGCAATTCGTCATGCGTGCTTACAAAATCCAACTCGTGCAAGAATTGAAACCAAACGATCATCAAGCAAGGCGTAGATTCGTCGAATGGGCCCAAAACGAGATTGCTGTTGTTCCCGATTTTTCATAAGCCTCCAAGATCTTGTGATTTAACACCGCTAGACTACTTTTTGTGGGGCTATGTAAAGTCATTGGTCTATGCGGATAAGCCACAAACGCTAAACCATTTGGAAGACAACATTCGCCGTGTTATTGCCGATATACGGCCAAATATTGGAAAAAGTCATTGCAAATTGGACGTCCAGATTGGACTACATCCGAGCCAGCCGTGGCGGTCATATGCCAGAAATCATATTTAAAATGTAATGCCACAAGATTATCTTTCATGTCAATAAAATTCATGTCAATCGAATAATCCATCGTTGTTTTATTGCAATTTAAAGTTCTATACCTCTAAAAAAAACACCCTATATTAACTTACACGAGTGACATGTTCTTTTTTTTTGCGGTTTCTGGCAAACTTCCCTTTACTTTGCAAGCTTCTAAATAAGTAAACACTTGCAAAATTATTTAGAAAATTCGCAATGAAATTTTTGAAAACCGCAGAATTGGGAATATTCGGTTGATATCTATATTATAAATGTATCGAATCGGTTTTAAAAATGCATTGTCTATTAATTAAAAATAATTACAGTAGAATCCGGTTATAGCGACTTTCAAGGGACCGACAGAAAAAATATCCGATTTTTTACAAAAATTTTTTTTTTATAAAAAAAAGTCTGTTTTTTTTCGATAGCATTGAAAATAATTGTCCAAATCTGGAATGCCATACCTCGTTGAATTCGTAACAAAATTCCCTATCGATCCATGTGCATACATTGAAATGCTAATTTTTGTCAATTTTTCGCAAATTTGGACGGTGGTACCCCTTATCGAAAATGCAAAAATTTGACAAATTTTTTTTTTACGAAAACCGAAAAAGTAGGGCTCGACATAGTTAGCTATGTTTATTAGCAGCGCAAAACAGTCTTTATTTTAGCTGTGCGGCCATTTTTGGCCAAGTTATGTCGAAAATGCCGACTGAAAATATCCGATTTCTTACAAACATTATTTTTTCGATTTTTTGATAAAAAATAATCCGATTTTTTTCGATAGCATTGAAAATAATTGTCCAAAACTGGAATGCCATACCTCGTTGAATTCGTAACAAAATTCCCTATCGATCCATGTGCATACATTGAAATGCTAATTTTTGTCAATTTTTCGCAAATTTTGACGGTGGTACCCCTTATCGAAATTGCAAAAATTTGACAAATTTTTTTTTTACGAAAACCGAAAAAGTAGGGCTCGACATAGTTAGCTATGTTTATTAGCAGCGCAAAACAGTCTTTATTTTAGCTGTGCGGCCATTTTTGGCCAAGTTATGTCGAAAATGCCGACTGAAAATATCCGATTTCTTACAAACATTATTTTTTCGATTTTTTGATAAAAAATAATCCGATTTTTTTCGATAGCATTGAAAATAATTGTCCAAAACTGGAATGCCATACCTCGTTGAATTCGTAACAAAATTCCCTATCGATCCATGTGCATACATTAAAATGCTAATTTTTGTCAATTTTTCGCAAATTTTGACGGTGGTACCCCTTATCGAAAATGCATAAATTTGACAAATTTTTTTTTTACGAAAACCGAAAAAGTAGGGCTAGACATAGTTAGCTATGTTTATTAGCAGAGCAAAACAGTCTTTATTTTAGCTGTGCGGCCATTTTTGGCCAAGTTATGTCGAAAATGCCGATTGAAAATATGCGATTTTTTACAAACATTTTTTTTTTGATTTTTTGGCAAAAAATAATCCGTTTTTTTTCGATAGCAGTAAAAATAGTTGTCCAAAAGTGGAATGCCATACCTCGTTGAATTCGTAACAAAATATTCTATCCACCTGTGCTTAAGAAAGGAAAATTTTTTTTTTGCCATTTTTCGCAAATTTTAATGATCGAAAATGCAATTTTTTTTTTTTTTCGAAAACCGAAAAAGGAGGGATAGGCATATGTATTTATATCTTCTTTTGGTTTTGTAAGTAAGGGTATCTAAACGTGTTCCAAAAATGTTGGCTTACCTTCTGGAAACTACATTTGCTTGCTTGCTGTCTGGGAAAGATCTATTTTCGTAACAGCATCATCAGTACTCTCGCTACTATCTTGTTTATTACAGATATCAACGATTCTTTTTGAAAATATTGATAATATCGGGGAAGAAACTTCTTTATTGCTTTTCTGCTATGCTTGTGATATCATTGTTTACCAACAATTTGAGGTAATGTTTTTCTTTTGGTAGATGACTTGTTTTTCAGGAACTGCGTGGTACTTTTTTCATCATTCTATTGGATGTTTTGATTGCTGGCATTCTGGTGTTTTGATTATGTTATCAACGTTCTAATGATTTCATTTTAAACATTTAACAATAATTTCTCGTTCATTATACAATTTTTATCAAGACCCAAGTTTCAAAAAATCCCCCATTCCTCTCACTTCCAATAGTTTTGACAAATGATCTTGTTTCTCGCCACACATTTCGGTCTAATTCGGTTACAACATTCTGACCGCCCACATGGTTGCACAGTTCATCGAAACGGCCCATCTCCATGGGGCATAATGGTAATTGAGGCCTCTCGTCGCGCCGCACAGAAGACGGAATGGGATGGGGGGAATCCAAATAGCTGGCGGTGGCCAAGGGAGCGTGGTGGCCGGGCCTAATCACCGTTTAATGGTGTTCACACACTTGTTGCTGACGGCGCCCTCCATAGCCATAGACCTGGCCAAAACCAACAGGCCTGGCCAATCAATGACCGCTAAGCGAATGCTCGTCACGCACGCGAAGGCCGCTCCGCTGGTCATCGAGAATTGGGTACACACGCGTCCATTAAACCGTTCAAACCGAAGACTACGAGCCACAACCCCTTCCCATTCCCATTCCCAGTCCCATTCTCACTCCCATTTTCACAATCCCAGATCCGAAGTTAAACATAAAGAACCACGGCCAAGACAGCGCGGCACAGGATCAGGTTGACTCGGTGCACAGGTATGCAAATGAGCCACTGCCCATCCAGATAGCCATCGGAGTTGCGTCCCCCCGGACTCATCGCTCGGATCATCGCCCATCGGCATGAACAGTGTCATCAGCATTATCAACGGCATTCCATGATGGGTTCTTTCTTCCAATTTTCAATTCTTTCGTGCAGACAAGCCTCGCTTTGCATACGAAATTAATTATGTGCTGTCAAAGGCAATTTAACAAAAACTTATATTGCTACTTAATTTACGTCACGGCGCTACCAGAACCTCTTCACTTTTGAATGGGTATACTTGTTTCAGCATTGATATAAGGAATAATATTCCTGATATATATAATAATTTAAATGATTGCTATGTCTAAGCACGTGTATTCTAGACAAGAAAATCCATCTGTACTTGTAATTTTGTGCTAAATACTTAGTAATAAAGCTAAATCTGAAATAACTAAATCTCAGTAAAGAAAGAGTATTTGAAGCATCAGATATTTTCAAATTGTTCCCGATCTTTCTGGTTATTCATGTTGGTCTTTCATTTGATTTTACCCAACTCCTTCGTTTGCTCCTCCCCGGCTGTCGACATCAATTTGCATTTTTAGTGTAGAAGAAATGCGTTTGAGATTGCTAGAGAAGGACGGACAGAGTGTGTGAAAGAGTGGGAAGCGTGTGAGGGACCTGCGTCGGATTGTGATTCCCTAGCCAAGGCGATTATCTTTTGCGGCAACTGTTTTTATGCCCAATTTCAACGTCCGCCTCGAGACGCCTTGGCATGTGATTCGATGTCTTGAGGTGTTGACGTCTACATGTTGCATTTTAATTGTGGTTTTTGGTGTTTGGTGTTTGCCTCTCGGTATTGCAATCTTTCACCGGGTTCTTGGGGTTTTCCCCGCCTGTCGGCCTTTCTCCACTCCCTCGCCGACTCATAAATAAGTTGTACGACAAGCGACAACCAGCCACCAGCCCGTTTGCCAGGAGCTGCCGTGAAGTTATGCGCACGATATCCATATTTGGACGCACACAGGTGGCGATGGTGGCCTTAGCCAAGGTGATAGCCATAACACTTGGCTCTTGGCCAACTTGGCTTGCGGCCATCTCGCCGGAGTGCGAGCACATCACACCTACTGGCCACAATGGCCACAAGACAAGGCTGGCCACAAGGTTGACCATTTTGGGACAGCGCTATCCGAGGAATTGACTTTCTTGTGGAGCGTGGGCTGGTTTCTTGCAGGATGTTGTGGAGTCGCACTTCTATTCAATGACCCAGTTAGAGGAGTATTTTAATTGCCCCGAAGTCAATTATAGCATTCCCTCTAAGATTCTAAAGAAACTGGAATTGTAGAGAGATTCCTAGACACTTCGACCCAATAGTTAGTGGACCAAACATAAGTCAAATAACCGCATCTTCTCTTAAAGACTTATTCCACAATTGAATGCCCAATAAGAACACATAATAAGCCATTCTTATATGTCCTTCGGTCCTATGAAATCACTTGGAATACTGGTATTATTGACTCAAAGTTGTTATTATGATATTCATTCATTAGTTTGTGTACTCACTCCATTGATTGTTTACCTTTTATTAACCAGCTCATATTAGTAAACAATAAACAGATACAACCCATACTCATACCCTCTTTTTTAATCAACTCATACTGAGGAAACTACCCCGAAATCATCAGCAAGTAATTCAAGTGTTTTCTCTTGTTTTATCATACTCTGAAAATAATTCGAATATCTCTACCAGCAGTGGTTCTTATCTGGCACGTTGGCTTCGGTAACAATATTTATGCTAGGACAACAAGCGATTCATTCATGTGGAATGCCAAGCGAATCATAACAATCTCAGTGAAGACAAACAAAGTGTTTTCTTATGATGGTGTTACCCAAAACCCCAACCCAATTATAAGATGAATGAATTTGATTTTGATATTTCTTGTTTTGTATTTTGTACGTTTGTTTTAAAGCTCTTTTTTCTTTGTTCTATCACATTATCTTAATAACTAATGGAAGCGCTGGATCGCCGAGATTGTTGGGGAGTTAAAGCCGCTGGTGCTATCACAATGTTTTGTAGAGTTCTTAAAGCTTGAAGATTGAAGGGTGAGGCATTGGGTTCTTAAGCCTGTGCCCAACGATCCTGGAACTGCATGGAGTAGCACATGGCGGGCTCAACGCTGGCGACTGGCTGGAGGTTGGTGGTCCAGAAGAAGGTGCCGGCGGTGGTGCGAGCGAAGCGAACTGGAACATAGACGTCCTCCTCCTCCTCGTCCTCCTGCTCCTGCTCTTGGACAATCTCGAACTCCTGAGAGTGGGCCAATTGGGCCAGCTTCTCGTTGGCGGCGTTCTCATCGATCTCGGCATAGTAGGCCTCCTCAACCTGGGCGTTGCGCAGATTGTCGACGGATTCTAGAGATTCCAGAGAGCCCTGAGGCTTCTGCTGCTGGCGCTGCTTCTGTTGCTTCTTGAAGAGCGTCTTCAGGACCTGCTTGATGCTGTAGCTGGTCTTCATCTTGTTGTTGGTGGTGGCGACGACAACGACTTGTTGGCACATTTTTTGGTTGAAATTATATGGGTAGTTTTGTAAGAGTGCGTGTGTTGCTTGAAAGGCTGACGATGTCAGAATGATTTCCCAACCGGCAAACGGACGGCTTTTATAGACGGCCCGGCTCGAAGTGCATTTCCTGTGCGCTCGAGCGACAGAGAGGGCGAGAACGGACCCCTGCCAAAGACACGCACCGCAGAAAGGGAGGGGTATACAAACAGAGACAGAAACGGAGTGCGGAGTACGGAGTACACAGACCCTCGCCCTCAAAGAGCCGAGATAATCGGGACCGGGGCGGAGAACCTGAAATACGACGCTCACCAGGAGTCGGGGGAAGTTCCAGGAGCAGGTAGAGACGAGACGGGATGAGACGAGAAAAGAGTGCATCGGCTAAGGAAACAAACCCCTACAAAAACTGCAACTGTCCGACGAGTGTGGGAAACAATTTTTCGTTGGCCTCAAAATTTTCGGAAACGTATTCAAGTGCTGCGTGAAATCCCCAGAGAGGACCTGAAAAAAATCACCAACACACTGACAAACCAGGACACACCGATATGGGGCAGGTGTTCCTTGGTAAAATTTCTCACGACACCGAAGGAAGCCCAGGATCAACAACAGGGATCACATCATGGAAAAGGAGTTGCAAATTGTATTCCTAATGGGCAATCAACATAAAGGCAGAGGATAGGGGACCGTTTCTGAGTTTCGAATCCACAGGACCATTCCCACGCATTCCCACACATTGCTTCGTCCTGGCTCTGGTTTCGTGCATATGAAAAGGGCATAGGGGATTTTGGGGTTGGATCTTCTATTTGTATAGGCATCTCGAATCACTTGTTATGGTGTTTTGATTTCCAACTTTCCCACAGGGCTCGACGCATCCATTTTCCACTAGCATTCATGAAACCACCACCAATAAAATACGGACTTGCCACTTGTCTTCAATTTGAAAACACTCCCCAGGGGTGAGCTGGGAATCTTATAGATATTTTAATTAATTCCCTTTCTTGCGGCCCAAGTGTGCTGAACGTGTGGAGCGATAGGGAGGGTTACTTCAATATCGTTCCAAGGGAGTGGGATTACCCGATAAGGCGCAGGGAGAAAGTGTGTGCAAAGCGAGCTGAGGGCGAGATACGAACGCGTACTTGGAGATACACTTTAATGACTTGTTGTTTGGCTAGGGGATCCTGTTTTAATGGTTCGCTTTTTATCAGTGCCACTAATGGATCACACAGATTGCACCCCCTGCCAAGATGAGTTGACTAGCTGTTTATGGGAAAAAATCAAATGGAATGAGACTCAAGATCCAAGTTGTAAAGTGGGAGTCTTCTGGGGGGATATCCCACTATCTGGGAGCCTCCTGTCAAGGGGCCATTGACAGCTTACACTTGGCGGTGGTGGCCGGGAATGATGATGCATCTCTGCCTGCTGGTGGTGGTAATATGATATATGCACTCGAAATCTTAACAAAAAATAAAAGCCACAGAGCCACAGCCTCAGCGCTTCAGCTTCAGCTTCAGCTTCACTTCCATTTCGAGTTTGAGTCGCCGAGAGATAATGGGCAACGTGCCAAGTGCCCGACCGTGTATACACAACAAACAGTGCATAAAAGCAGGCGGAGGAGCCATTCACAAGGCGGTGGTTAAGAAGGGGATCCACAGGGGGGGAGATCCACGAGGGGGTCTGAGGCTGCAGTAGGAGGTGTGCCGGGTCTTTTATGTGATCTCCAAGCGGAGTATGTGTCGGCATCCCAGCAGCCACAGAGCAGAGTCCACTGGCTTTGGCGGATGGCAAACTGGTTTGTGGCTTTTTGGATCTTTACATACACCACTTGAGATGCCAATGCCAGCATGCGTACACTTTGAAAAATATTCACATGAAAGGCTAAAGAAAACAGTTATTCGAAGTGCAAGCCTGAGTTGCACTGCCTAAGAAGTACTCACAAACCAAGAATATATTATGTTTGAATATTTATACATATTTTTTTTGAGAAACTTTCTAAAAGTACTGAAGTGCCAACCTATAACCCTTTTTTTTCCAGTGCACACATGGACACACATACTTAACGCGCGGCTATGACGAACAAATGTGTAAAGCATTAAAAAAGAGATCTGAAAAATACGAAAAAAATGAGAAAAGCTGAATAAAAAAAGGGGGGAAAAAACACAAAAGCGTCGACCGCATCCTAAACAGCGGCAACCAGCGAATGAGGGCCAAAGGGAGGGGGACATGGGGAAACGGAGCGTCGGACTGAGCTCGGGCCCAAGCCCCAACCAATCTTTTCAAGTTGATCCCCATCAAGATATTATTTGACAGCAATGAAACGACTGGCACGAGTTTGTTTCCCACGGTCTGGCGTTGCCTTGGTGTGCGTTGTATCTGTGTGCTGGTGTATCTGTTGGCTTGCGGGGGGCTTTCAAGTGGGGCTTACGCGGAGGGGTTTTCAGGGGGCGGGGTGGTGTAGGGGAAGGGGGTAGCCCCACCGACGACTGCTGACTTGGCTGGCTGCTTTTCGCGGCGCAATAAAGTTGAAAGCGCACTGTTGGATATAAATTAATTCAACAACACGCTATGGCCATACACACAGCTTGGTGTTGTTGCTCTGGGTCTCCGTCTCCGGTCTTCAGTCTTCGGTCTCCATCTCCAAGTTTTGCACGCTCTCGTGCCCCGCCCCCAGCCGCACCGCCCCCTTGGGCGATCGCTCAACTCCGCGGGGGCACTGAAATTCGCGCGTGCGTATGCCATCGACAAAAAAAATAAAGCACTAAAATTGTTTAACAAAAAAAGCAAGCCAGAGAAATAATAAAGCGAGAGAAATGAGGTCTTCGCGATATACATATGTACATATGTATGTATGTTTGTGCATGTGCAGCTACATCTTTGGATGATTGGGTGTATGAAGACGAAGACCAGTTGGTCCTAAGCGACTTGACCATATGCGCTACACCCCAAACGAGCATTGCAGAATCTGATGAAATTTCTGAAATGATTCATGGCTATCGTCACTGTCTTATTATGCCATTTAATATTTACAGAATGCCAGCCTTCATGGGCCAGCAGATTGGGTTTCTGCATTTCAAACTATGAGGGCACACTCGATGAAATCTATTAGGGGCACGTGCTCGTCCACTGGGTTCCCTCTAATTGCTGCAATTGGTATTAATGATTCGAGTTACGACAGTGATTCAGAACTAGTTGCGCTAGGAAAGTCACTCACAGGAGTGCATTGGCATTTATTATATCGAGTACACGGAAATTGGAACTTCCGAAATCTTTAATTCGTTAAATAATAATTGAAGCCCCTATTCTATATTACATTTAATTGCATAAATAGATTATACACAAAATAGAGGTCATATTTTCTTTAAAAAATATTACTGATTTATTCTGTCCGTCAGTTATGGCTTAGTATAGCTTATCGTGTTATCTATTAGTAAATATACAGTGCTATACCACTTATAAGAAACGGTGAAGCTTTAGTTTTCTTGAAGCTATCTTGGCTTTTCAAATTTTTAGGTCTTTGGAATAGTTATTCTATATTTTTCATAGCAACGTTTGCTTAATAATCCAATTGGAATTACTCCCTAATTGGTTGTTGCAAATATTACGCAATCAACGCACCCCAAAAGTGCAACCACCACCCTCCGCCGAACAGATTGACACACTGCCGAGACCCATAAGATCCAATTAGCCATTTCCGGAGCATTCAGCTTTTAGCCATCAACAGTTTAAGTGTCCCGGTCCAGCGGACATATCGTTTCGGTTAGATAAGTTGTTAGCCGATTGTGTTGGCCCGTTTAGCGCCGTTTGCTGTTTTGTTTCGGCTAACTGTAGCTCATTTGGAATGCGTCGAGGGGCAATCTTAATTTGTCTTATTTGAGTTCGAGTTTATATACACATAGTGAGTAGCTGCCGTCTCGGGGCTTTTGTTATTCCTTATTTGTTTGCCCATGTGTGTCGGGCTCGTGTCATTTTCAATGAACGCCAGCGAGCGTCATTGTCGCCGGCACTTCTAATTAAATGTTGAGAAACCCGAGCTTTCGATCCGAGATGTGTCAGATGCCGGCGGATGGAGATCTAGCATTTAAAGCTGATGAATCACGACGAAATAGCGCTAAAAATAAATACCGAATGTGCTAAATATATACATATATCGCGTATGGCCCACGAGCCATAACATTTATAGCGTGTGCTGGCAACAACCATTACGTTTGTAACCGACTTTCGCGCACACGTCGACTTCGATCGGTTCCCAGCCCGAAGTCGCTATGGTAATTGTCTACAAATAGAAGCGAGCGACGACCCAAGATCCCCAAGATCCACAAGCGAACCCAAAACCCCCAACCGATCCCCAGCTGATCCCCAGCTGATCCCCAAACGATCCCCAACCGACAATCAAGAATAATCATGTAAACGAAAAGCGTAATGCTCGTCCCACGAAACCCACGACTACCACGATCCAATCAATGATCCATAAAGCGCTAACAAAAAAGCAAGAAACAGAAACACTGGCCCGTCTCGGGTTGGCCCGATGACGATTCCACAATTATCAGCGTGCCATAAGCTACTGCAAAAGGGTGAAGGCACATGGCAAGACTTGAGACCAAACCGAACCGAACCCAACCGCACCGAATTGAAGCCCAAAAGACCGGACCCCGACCATAGTCGACCATACAAATGAATTGAAATGCAAACATCTTGTTATGGATGGAAGGCATGTGCTCGCCTCGCATCGTATCTGGGATCCCAAGTCGCACAGACCTCTTAAAGGCGGTCCGTCCGTCTCTCCGTCCCTCTGTCCGTCTGTCCGCTCAAGAGAGACGATGGACGGAAAGACGGACGAGGGATCGTACAAGACCCCAAGCATGCACAATCAGAAGAAGTCAGGCCAGCCGTCGTCATCGTCGTCGTCGTCGTCGTGGAAATCGGCTGCGAAACAGTTTCCCACGGTATAACAATCACAGCACATACATAAGGAGGGAGGGAGAGAGAGCGAGAAGGCGCAGCCCGCTCAAGTCATTTTATTGCCCTCACATATACAGGCAAAAGTATACAAAAAAACAGAAGCCACCACCACCACCACCACCACCACCACCAGTACTACCAAGCCATCTAAAACCACCGCTGGCAACAGCAGCAGGCCGCGCACGAGGCAAAATGAGTGTCCCGCTCGCACTCACTGGCCAGTTCCCAGGGCGGCAGAGGCTATATAAAGCCGATCCCAGAGCCAGCCGACTCATTCAAAGCTTCGACTCCGTTGCGTGCACACAGAGTCTCCGAGTCTGAATCTAGTGGAACATTGCGACTGTGGATTACGCGAGTTTACCTTACTTTACTTTACCCTCTACAAAAAGAACACCAAATCACTACAACAAAATGGTTCTGGAAATGGAGATGTCCAAGACCTATCAGTACCGCAAGGTGATGAAGCCCATGCTGGAGCGTAAGCGCCGTGCCAGGATCAACAAGTGCCTGGACGAGCTCAAGGACATTATGGTGGAGTGCCTGACCCAGGAGGGCGAGCACATCACCCGGCTGGAGAAGGCCGACATCCTGGAGCTGACCGTGGAGCACATGAAGAAGCTGCGTGCCCAGAAGCAGCTGCGTCTGTCCAGCGTCTCCGGTGCAGTGTCTCCGAGTGCCGATCCCAAGGTTAGCATCGCCGAGAGCTTCCGAGCGGGCTACGTTCATGCCGCCAACGAAGTGTCCAAAACATTGGCCGCTGTTCCTGGAGTGAGTGTGGATCTCGGCACCCAGCTGATGAGTCACCTTGGCCATCGTCTCAACTACCTGCAAGTGGTGGTTCCCTCGCTGCCCATTGGAGTGCCGCTGCAAGCTCCAGTGGAGGATCAGGCTTTGGTCACCCCACCTCCATCGGAATGCGGCAGCTTGGAGAGCGGAGCATGCAGCCCGGCGCCCAGCGAGGCCAGCTCCACCTCTGGCCCCATGTGGCGACCCTGGTGAACAACTGGACGCCAGACGATAATCACCTGAATCGCCTTCAAGCGGAAGGCTTCTACAAATCGTTGACCCAAAGAGGTGCTGGACTTGAAACCGCACCGCAACTCCTTGGAGACCATCGTTTGCTGCCCAGGATTAGCTTTCCCAGCAGCTCAACAGCCAAGCAGAGCCACCGATCTCTAGCAGAGCCACACATTCCGGCTATAGAGATTGTCGCTGCTCACTTCTTAAAAAACACTTCTTGAAAGAAATGAAAAATAAATGAAATTCCAACTCAAGAACCTCTGCATTTACTTATTTCCCATACAACTGATTACTCAGACTTCCCAGACATTTAGTGGGCGTTCGACCGCAAACTAAAGCAACTAAAAGAATAAACCCCTTAAAACGAACAAGAAACGAATTAGAGATAAACTCCGTGGTGAACCGAATCGCAAAGAGCCCACAGCCGGAAGTCGCTGAATATTTTCCCACACTCGTACTATCGTCTGGTCTCTCCGGCCCGGCTTGGCCTCATTATGCCCCGAGAATTCGAATTCCGAGGGTATGCGGGACATTCAAGGGGGTATACAACAGACGTATACGTATATCTGCGGGAAGTTTTGCGCCGGCGCTGTCGCAATTAAATAATAAAATAAAGCAAAAAGTCAGTTCTAGGAAACGTCATTTATTATGAGGTCCGCCGAGTGTGAGAACCGCGGCTCCGCTGTCAATGGCTCAGCATTGTGGTCATTGTGTCGCTTGTGTTTTTTTTGTTCTTTCAGATTTTGCTGTTTTTTATTTACTAGTTTTTTTTTATTTTTGTTCAGGCTTTGACAGCTTTAACTGCGCTTGACCGCTTGGCACATGCGCGAACGGACCGGCGGTCAGACATTGCAAATTAAGCCCGCGACCGCGACCGTCTCGGCACTTAAGTTTTAAAACTCGAAGTCTGTATGGGTATGGATAGGGTTAGCAGTAGGGTTAGGGGTAGGGGTAGGGGTATGTGTATCGGAGTGCGGTTCGATTACGGAACCTCGGATTCAGCGCCTTTGTCTGGCGGACAACTATGATGATGACTACTTACCAGGTCGTCTCGAGTCTGGGACCGTTCAAGCCGTCGCTGATTGCTGTTAATCTTCAGAAAATGTGATTAGTCACGTAACTTTGGCATCGAGACGGCCAAGTTAGCGCTTCTCCGTTTATTTATTTATTTTTTTTGTTGTTGTTTGTTGGCTACAAAACGGCTATTTATAGGGCTCAACGGTAGTTCGATGAAATGGGTGATCTATTTTGCGATGGACCAGTTGAAAGACGATCATCAGTTCACTCCAAGATTGACAAAGTGCGGCTATACTGGTCATAGCCGCTGGCTAATTGGATGGCTACTGATCTAGAGAGGGGTTCCCATTCAGCTTGTCGGCTTTGGTTTTCATTTTTGCCGAAACGTGCGTCATTCGTAAGAGGTTATTAAATGTGATCTTTGCTGACTTCAGAGTGGGTATCATTTCCATATCCATCTAATACCTGATTAACTCAGAAACAAAACCCAATGATGACTCAAAATTGGTTTGCTCATAAATGGAATATACTGTGAAGCTTGCCAATAAGTATTTTTAAACAGCGCAATAATTTTTGCAAGTTTGGACCAAAATGGAGAAAGGTTGCAATTATTGACTTTAAGTTGAGCACTTCATGATACCATTCCGAGTTTCGGACCTCACCCAACCCATATCGAATCTTGTGACAGGAGGTACAGTAGAGCCCACACGTCATCCATCACGTGACCTCTGTGTGCCGGTGGACCCCCAATCGCAGGCACCGCGGGTCCAGCCACCTACTTCAGTCATAATACTCCGCACGCTGCACGCCGCTAAGGTTTAATGCAGCCATATTAAAGTAAGCGCAAGACCACCACTTAATAAAGGAGAGGCGGCGGCAAACCGGCCTCGCATTGAGGCTGGATGCTGGAGGATGGTACTGGGTTGGAGTCGGCCTGCACTCGTGCCTCGATCTTCATCCATTCCCATTCCCATATCCATACCCATACCCATTGCCATACCCATTCCCATACGATCGCATACAAACACAAGCTGTGGGCAGCTTGTCCAGTGGCAGCAAGAGCGTGTGCCAATGTAGTGTAACAACATCCCATATTAAAGATATTACAGAGTCAATAGCACACCATATAAGTGTGGTTGGGTGCCTCTCGAGCGCTCCATTGCTCCGACGACCAACTCCCATTCTCCTCAACTCCTCAACTCCCCAACGACCATCTCCCACTCCGATCTCCATAACCGATCTCCTCGTGCATCCCGCTCGCTCTCGCTTTTTGGTCATAAACCAACTAAATTGAGTTCGTTCAACAAAACAGCGACGCATGCGCCGCGCTCGAACCCATAGTTGTGCCCCCCCCTGGAAGCCTCGTACCCCTCATCCACCACAGATCACACGGCGCGCTCTTAACGATCGTGTGTCCACAGTCATTACAATGTTGGCCAATGCACAAAAGTCGAAGCTGCTGAAGCTGAAGCTGAGCAGAGTCTTCGACTGAGACACACTTACCGCACGCTGCTTTTCTCTTTCATGTCGATCCATAGTCATATAGCCGCAGCTCGAGTCGGTCGTGATCTTGCCCGTAAGTGGTCTTGTATCTTGAATTCGTAAAAGTACACACACACATATATACAGTGGTAGACCCACACACACAGAAAAAGGGCAGGTGTGTCGATCGTGTGAGAACCACGTTCCAAACCATTTTCTCACGATCTTCGCTTCTGATATTTCGTTGTTTTTTTTTTCTGGCCACGGTCCCCGGTCTCCGGTCTCCGGTCTTCAGTCTTCAGTCCCTTCCCCCTACCTAAAAATAAAAAAGAGACCCTTTCTTTGGGCCTCGGTCTTCGAGTGATTCGTATGCAGTTTGTGTATTGTAGTTTTTAATGACTTGGGCTTGCGTTCGAGCTCGATCGCCGGATTGCCGGATTGCTGGATTGCTGTATCGGGGGTTCGGTTACGTCGCCGCCATTCGTTCATCATTCATCGGGTTTACCTATAAGATTAAGTATCTTTTGTGCCAGCATTTCCTTTTGGCATTTTGGGTGCGATTCCGCAGCGTGTCCCTATAACCGACTTTTTCTTATTGCCCATTGTATGGTATGGTAACTGGGTTGGCTCGGTTTGTATTGCTATTGCTCCTCTTATTGTCAAGTCCATAGTTGTGTCGCCTTGATCGGATCATCCAGGAATGGCCAAGGATCGAAAGTGAGCTACAATTAAGCATGGCTCTTAAGGAGTGTCCTTTATTACACTTTATGTTATCTTAGGGTGGAAGTGGCATTGAAACATTTGAGGAAATGCCATTGTTCAGTAGGTTGTAGTGTTCAAGATTACACAGAAGTATCAATTTAAATATATCTTACATATATTTACAAGCCATCACTCGTTAAGGATTCCTTAGGAGGCTTAAAACAACTTAGATTAAATCCCTTATAAGCTAGTAACCCTACGCCATAAATCTTATTAATTTCCATAAATAATTGCTGGCACCTAAGAAAACAAAAGGACGGAAATGTAAAATTAAGCATAAACACCTACGGCTCTTGTGAAGAAGATCGTTTCAAAGATAATCTACTTTCGGCTTTGGCAAGTTAACAGAATTTTAATCAGCTAAATAATCTCTATAAATTCAGTTCCTTTTCCAATTTATTACACCCTGGCAGCACAGCCTAGTCCCAAGCCAATCCTGATACCGATCTCGTTGACTATTCCCTCGGTGTGCCCTGCGTCGATTTTGAAGACAGAGGCGTCTGTGGATCGGCTACTGGTCTTGGCACAACGATAACCAAATGATGCTGGGGTCAGCCAAATCAAAAAAAAAACGAAACAAAAACCCAAGAAAAAAAATCAAAAAAGGCTCGAAGCAGGGTCCATAAAAAAGAAAGAAAAGAAAAAAACCGATATCCTGTCCCCGGCTGGAGCTCCTCCATCTTAAAGTTGCCCTAGGGCAAGGCACTCATTTACCTGATCCGAAGCAATTATGTGCCCATAGCTTACCTTGACCATTGTGCACACGATTTTCTAGCCGAGTGGCCAGGGAGAAGCACGGAAACAACAAATCGAGGAGAACAAAGCGAAATCAGGATGGATGCGGGATGAATGATGACTCGATCCGATCCCTTTTATTTTTTGGTTTTCTTTTCGGGTCCCTACCCCCGGCTCTATGCCCATTTGTTTTCTTCTAAGTCTGAGCGACATTGTCGTAACTCGATTAGATACGCTCAGATAAGACTCTACTAAATATTTTCTGTTACCTTCGCTTATTGTCCGCACACGTGTTTGAGTTCCAACCAAATGCCATATAGGCTTTATGTATGGCCCATCGGTAGCCCCGGCTTTGGACTGCTTCTTTCTTTCTTTCTAGTTCTTCTGCTTCTGCTTAATTCTTCTTGTTTTGGCCTTGGCATTGTTTTCGCTTTCTTTTGTCCGACGATCGTGTATGTGCATCCGTGGGGCGATCGAATAGTTGCAGGGGTCAGAAGGAGGTGCTATTGCGTTTCTAGCGTTTCCGTTCTAGACCGCAAATATATGGCAACTGTTTAGGCATGGGAGTGTCTCAGCAATTTGCATGTGATTCACCGGATAGTGGGAGAAAAAGTCGTGATCATTCAATTTTAGCTATATAATTTATTATTTATTTAGTTATCACATGAACTGCGCGTCCTCATCTAAAGCTTTGTGTGTGTATGGTGTTTACTTATAACTAGTTGGGGAGTACACTGGGGTAAATCCAGTGACTCGGAAGACTTTTACTTTCTATCATCTCTCCTTCATTCTTTTCTGTTGTGGTGTGAAGTAATCCTTTCTACCATGGACGCCAGACGTTCTCCTCGTCCTCGCTGTCGTCCTCCATCTTGGTCACATCGATGGTGGTCAACAGGGAATGGCTGGTCGAACTGGTATTGGAGTTGGGACTGCCGGCGTAGCTGGAGATTGGCGAAATGGGCACGGAGTAGGCATCCCGATTGGCAATGTGCACGGAGAGTGGAGCGGTCACGGGCAAGGCTTCCTTTTCTGCTGGCTGGATCTGGTTGAGGCGCTGTCCCAGGTGGGTCATTAGCTGAGTGCCCAGGCTGACATTCATGCCGGGCAGTTGGGAGAGTGAACGGGAGACCTCATTGACGGCATGGATGTAGCCGGAACGGAATCCCTCCGCCGGAGTCAAGCTCTCATCGCCGGAAGCCCGCTTGTGCTTTCGCTGCTGCTTCATTTTTTGCAAGTGGGTGACGGTCAGTTCCAGGATATCGGCTTTCTCCAACCGGGTGACGTGCTCGCCCTCGGACTCCAAGGTGGCAACCATAAGATCCTTCAGCTCGTCCAGGCACTTGTTGATCCTGGCACGACGCTTCCTCTCCAGCATGGGCTTCATCACCTTGCGGTACTGATAGGTCTTGGACATCTCGGACATTTGTAGCGAAGACATTTTGTGTGTGTGTTTCTTTTTGTGCTTCTCGTGTTTTTTGGTGTAAGCTGAGTTCTTTGAGCTCTTGCTGCTGTGACGGTCGAAGACGTTATGTGTTGCTAGACCTTCGGTGATCGGCTTTATATAGCTGGCTAGAAACAACCCCCAAAATGGGCCAAAGGGATCGTCGTCGTCGTCGTGTGTGCTGGCATTCGAGGAGCAGAAGGGACGGGGACACGCTTCGTGTGCTGGCATGAGGGTTGCTCGGTACCGACCCTTCCGCTTCTTGAGACCGATCCTTATTGTTCGGGCGATTTCTTATTGTTGGCCCGGCACCCTTATCAAACGGGCCAGGGAGCAGGATCGCTGCCAGGATCGTGGGAAACACTTTCCTACTCGGTTTCTCACATCGACTCGCTCACCTGCCCGCAAAAAGCAGCCGAGCATGGCCATGAGCATGGGCATGGGCATGGGCATGGGAATTTGCAGAGCGAACAGCTGCCGTTTGTGCCGTTTCTAGATTTGTGTGTTATGATTTGACTATGGCAGGGCAGGGTGAGGGGCATAAGGATAATGAACTGCCTGCATTATGCCATCTCATCGGGATCCTCTGGGGTTCCCACGATAGCGAGGACCTCCGCCAGGGGTATGGGGATAAGGATAAGGACGAGGCGTTGCGTTGCGATTCCTCGACGACTTCCTGTTTACCGTTGGCATTCCAAATTGGATCGGGTTCGTGTTTGGTGGCAGAGGAAGGGACAAGGACAGCGGCATCCTGCACTTGTTGGTCGGCTGTTATGATCCTGTGGGAACATTGCTCGTGTGCGTCGAGTGTGCTTAATGTGTGTTCGACTTCCCGATCCCCCTGACCCGGCAGGACCTCTGCCTCTGCCTCTCCCTCTTCCTCCAACCGACATGTAAAAGGGGCCAGCGATGCTGATCCTGGAGCGCTGCTCGCGAGTGGCTCGCTATGGACACACTTTCGGCTGTAAGTTGCTCGCGTTCCAGGACCTTTGTAATGGATGGATGGATGGATGGGTGGTGCATTACAGGGATTTGTAAAGGGAGTGGGGAGTTCAATTGACTTGAGTTCAAGTGGAGAGTGTAAAGATATTTGTTATTTAGAAATATGAATTATTAACATTTCAAGGAAATATAGCAATATTCACAAATCAGGCTAATTACATCTGATTTTTAAATATTTTCCAGAAAAGAAAGAAAGAAAATAAGAGGAAAGATAAGTTTTCTAACATTTTTTACCACATTTTTATTTCATTTTTGAAAACGAGTGCTCGTTGACAATAAGAATAAACAGAATAAGTAAGCAAATCAAACGTATGGCACCCTCTTTTGTTAATAGTCCCAAATATATAATGCTTTTATAAATTCAGTTTATGTTCATTTTATTGTTCAAATGGCTTCATGGCTTATAGTTAATGTTGTAAAGCAAAAATATAATTTTAAAGCATACATAAAAATGTGTTCTTAATGATAATAATTGGAAGCTCGTTGGGGAAGCTCTTGCAAAGTTGATGAAATAATTTACAATGAATTAAATACGTGAATCAGTAAGCCTATGGGAGATCAAATACAAAATACGAACTTAAGAACTATCACAGGAACATCACATCATATCAAATCAACTACCAGCTAAATACGATTCTGAGGCAAATGTTTACACTAGACCTTGGAAAACTTGGATGGTTTCTCAATGAAACTGAGTGGTAAAGCTATCAATGTTAATTGGTTGCGTATACAAGTATATGGAATGCCCTTCACCAGGGGCGCCAGACTTCTTCGCCATGATGGATATCCTCTTCTCGCGGAGATTTTGAGCGTTTTTGATCGGATAGATTTACTGGTTCGTCTTCCATATCGATGATTTCTTCTTCCTGCTTCATGTCCTTGAGCTGGTGACCCAATTGCTTCATCAGGTGGGTGCCGAATTTGAGATCCAGGCCGGGAACCGTGGAGAATATATGTGAGACTTCGTAGGCAGCCTGGGTGTATCCGGCCCGGAACTTGTCCAAGTTAACCTGGTCGGGTGCTGGGGATTGCGGATTGGCCACTCGCTGTTGCTGTTGCGCCTTCAAATAGTTAACGGTGAGTTCCAGGATGTCCGCTTTCTCCAGCTTGCTGACTTGCTCGCCCTGCGCATCCATGGTGTCCACAATGAGATCCTTAAGTTCGTCCAGATACAAGTTCATCCGGGCGCGTCTTTTGCGCTCCAGAAGGGGTTTGGTCACCTTGCGGTAATGTTGAGTCTTTGTCATAAATCTCTGACCCTGTACGGCCATTGTGTATTGTGGGTTTTGATTTGGTGTTGTGCCTTGTTTGTAAATAAAGTTGCGATGTTGCGATGTCGCTGCTGCCGCTCCGCACTGCACGGTAGTCACTTGAGAAATGATCTTGCCGCAAGGTAAGCTGATCCTTTTTGTAGCTGCTGGTGCCATACACTTGCGAAATCGAAATCGAAATCCTCCCCTAACTGCCACCACGCACTGCGATCACAACGCTCCTACACGCCGACGATCACCACGAAGCATCAATCGGGTCACTCTCTGCTTGTGGCAAGATTCCCTCGGCGCTGCACGTGTGCAACATCAAAAAAATTGGATCGGGCGGAAGCCGCTGAGCCTCTCTTCTTGCACTGAAAACAATCTCTATGCTGTAGAAAACAGGGTTTAAGATATATACTTTGAAATAATCACATTTCAAGTATACAAGTTCAAAGCATACTTCCTGGGGGTAAAATGAAATCAAAAAGTATCGCATGTGCCAAAAGTATATCAAACAAAAGAAATTCGTTAAAATATTCATTATTAATTTAAAGATTATTATTAGGCATTTTTGTGGATTAGTTACATTTTTAATCAAACCTGCATCAATCACTATCACTATTATGATAGTAGAATGCTTCAAAGTTATTTCCAGTGTGTTGACTAGGGCCCAATAACACGTTCTTCGGATCTTCGCCCGAGCTAGTAGCTCGCTCTCTTCGGGCGTCTCTCTTCCTCGTGCTGCTGCCGTGCGCCGGCGCAACAGTCTGAAGAAGGGTCTCCGAAGAAGAGCAGGAGGAAAGAGCCGAAGCAATCAACCACCACCACCACCAGCAGCGCACCACACGCACACACGACATGGGCAACGGCATCGGCATCGGCATCGACATGACCTCGACCTGCCTGCCAGCCATCCGTGCTCCCTGGTTCCCACTCCCCTCGAGAAAAGAGAGCCGTGCCCCATGCGTGCCGTCCTCACTTAAGCCAAAGAGCCAATCTCGTCGAGGCAGTGCCATTGTTGCACATGCGTGTGGGCTTCTGCTTGTGTGCGTGCAGCTACACGGGGGGAAAGGTTGTCTTATTTCCATTATACCGAAATATGAAAGATATCTTTCAATTCGGCAGAAATGTATTTGCTTTAAATGGGTTTTATATTAGTTTTTTTTAGACATACTATTTAAAATAACTAAAATATAATTGGCTTATCTCTGCTATAAGAACAATACAAAATAACCAATTTAACGTACAACTATTAATTTATACATGTTTTCATTTCAGAGTGAGAATTTTCTTGCAGTGTGGCCTCTTCCCTTTTGGCGCACAGTCACACAGACCTCATTTCCTCTTTGGCGCGACATTGCGTTACACTTACGGGCACGGAGCACCATCAGCAGCAGCAGCAGCAACCACCACCAACGGAACGGCACCACAGCACCACCCAGGCAAGCGGCAAGCAGCCGGTGCATGTGCATCGTGAGAAAGTGTACTGGAGACATTCCCACAAGTATTGGGATTGTGCCGCACTTCTGCTGCCGGTTGCCCGGTTGCCTCGCCCTCGGCTTCGGCCTCGTCCTCGGTCAGCTGTGACACTTGTTTGGCGCATTTTGCGAGATTGGGCATTCGGATTGGGCCATTGACGAAATCCACCTGCCCCAAGGGTGAGTTTCAGTTCAAATGCAAGACCAGGGGTCGCTGCAATCGCAGCCATGAAATCGAGAAGTTAACAAACAGTGCAGCCAGGCACCGGCGACATTTGCTGACATCTGATGGCACTGATTTCGTACATTTCGTACAGTTCGTTTCCAGTTTTCTTCGTGGGGGAGGTTTCTGAGATCATCAGCGTGGCAATGTTTTGATATGGGTTTTGGGACGACTTAAGGAAGACAACCATATGCAAAAACAGGGATTTCAATTGCGCCAATTTCCATGAGGGTGAAGATTTTAAAAGAGGGATAAACTGTTGACAATGATGAATCATCCTGCTCATGGAAGTGGATGAGGCGGATCAAGGATCGTAAAAAAAAGCAGAATAATTGTTCAGAATTGTAATCGTTCCCAATAAAAGAAACGTGCTGATATTTAATAAACATTTTAATTGAAAGTATATTAATTTGTTCGATATTCTTGTACATTGATAAATTTGGGACATTAACATTTCATAAATATCTTCAAGTGGCTGTAATTTACAAAGATACATATTCGTTTAATACACATATAGCAACACACACATATACATTTAGATTAATAATAATGTATAGAATCCAGTTCCATTTTTCGCTCATCTAGTTTAAAAAAACACTCTTGTTTAATGCGGATAACGCCAAATACAGTTTAAAATCCATGTGCTAGAAAGTAAGTGTAACGTACTAATTTGCTTCATTTATTGTTTAATAAGAGGTACAAATGTGTAACGTTCGTAAGTTTTTATTTTGGTTCGATTCATTTCGCTTATCAATTCTATTTCGATTAAAATCTTTGTTTGTGCTTAAAACTAAATTATATTTAAAGCGGACTGGGTCGTTTTTAAGCTTAAACTCGATTAGTTTTTGGTGTTTTAGAAATTTATTGGAAAATGTGCTGCTGAAATAAATTAGTAAGGACTAATGAGAGGTGAACTTGGTTTTTAAAATAAAATTATATAGAATAGAAAAAAAAAATAAATGCCATCTGATACATTTGCTGCGGGGAGATTCATCTATAATACAAAGTAATGCTAACGACATGTGCAACATGCCGTCTTCTTAAAGCTTTAAGTTATTCTTGTTCTTGTATTCGTTTCGTTTGATTTTGCCTTTAATCGCTTTCATGGTTAACTCCGTTTCGCCTGGTCGCGGTCATCCTTTGAGGAACTGGTAGACTTGGTGTGCCTACTTGCGTTGTGGGTTGCAAACATTAAAATGTACATTCGGTAATCGTTTAAAAATATTTCCGCTCGATATCTTCATCTACGTTACAGTATCCTCGATCCACTCCTTTCTACACATACAATTATATACATTCTGTTTTCATACATCGGTTCACGCGTTCATTTCCTCCTTTCGCATTCAGTGGTCATCGCTTCTGGACATTCTATACATACATACATATATATATATATAAATATTCTATGATTTTGTACGACATTCTGTGGGGGTTTTCACGTTCTCTAAAAGCACTTTTTAAACAGATTTAGGAAACGCATTACTTTTGCGATAAGTGTGGTACGTCTAGTGCGCGGGTTTGTAGTTGTTATTCATGCAGCTGAAAGTAAGACAAGACTTGCATAAACATATCGAGGGAAGAAACAATTGGGGCGATAGGAAATTTAGGGCAAAAAAGCAGTGAAGATTATTAAATTTACTTAGACTTACTTCAATTATCTATTGGCTCGTATAAAATATAGTTGTCAATGAAAATATATAAAATCTTGATGTCTTTTCTGTGTCTAGTATTTGTTCTTAGGTAAATTTGCAGCTACTGATAACTAAAGGTTGTCAGCTATTTTAAATTGCATTAGTTTTATATATTCTTGGCATGCATTTATCAGAAATATATTGTGGATCTCTGTTATAATTCAGCTATCGTGAGTTATATTTGGTTTTAATTTTCGAACAACAAATATGACAATACTACTCTACGCTACAAAAGGTGCTCGGAATTCACCTACATTATGTCGAAAATATGTTGTAAATGCTTCAAGGTACTAGATATATCATCAATATAATTCTCAAATCTTCAACATCAATTTGCTAATGCGTGTAGGATTAGGTGCATTATTTTGTGTAATTTTCATTGGACTTTCTTTTTGAGATTAACAATTTGCATATTGGGTACTTTGTCCGTTATTACAAATGTGAAATCGATTGGAGTGTTGGGACAATAATTCCATTTGGCAAAGCTTATATAACTACGAAATACATATGTTTCCCAATCGTGGTGTTATTTTGTTGCATTGTTTTCAGCTATTCTTATTTTGTCTTAAATTGCAGTTTGAATATTTTCGTATTTTACTTGTGGAACGTTCAATGTGATGGACTGTCGTTAATTCGATGTTTGGCGCGTGATTTGCTGTGTGAGGCGCGTCGCAGGCTGCTGACGCTGCCTGGGCAATTGTCATAAAAATCTAATGATTCCGATGAGAATGCTATATATCGCAATTGGTGTGATATAAAGAAAAGGTTAGGTTTGAGTAAATACTGTTTTGGTAAAAATCTGTGTTCATTCAATGGGTCTTGCTATTGAAAAATAAACGCTATTGGTTAAAGCAATGCATTACGGTATAGCTTGGGCAAAAGCTAAAGCAAATTCTACCAGATACTAACCTTTATCCGTGGGGGATCCCAGGGTCAGGCTACTCAGACTGGAGCTCAGGTTGTATGGACGCGGAGAAGGTGGCACCGGCGCGGACTCGTCGCCTGGCAAACAGGTCTCAACCATGGCCTCCAAACAGTTGACAAACAGCTCCGAGGACTCACCCATCATATTGTACTAAGAAGAATATATTTCAATTATAAATTTTGGATTCTTCGGAGTTCCTTGTTTTAAGCACTAACCTTGGTGAAGGGACCAGCAAATCGCCAGAGTCCGCCAAAACCACAACTCTGCAGGAAGTGCAGCTGCTGCTGGGAAGGATCTTCGCTGGCTAGCATATTTTGTATAATGTTCTGCACAGAGTTGAGCACCACTTGGTCGTGTGACACAGACAAGATATTGTTTATCTTTTGGTCCAGCAGTGAATGGCTATGAAATCAAAAATGTATTATAATATTTCACGAAAGACGCTAGAAATCGATGTACTCACATGACTGGAAACACTTTTGGAAAAACCACCGATCCTTCAGCCAAATACTGATACAAAACGCGCGTTTCGCCCTCATCCGAAGAATACTTGACCAAGGTGGCCAAAACAGTCAGTACCAGGGCCTGGATGGACAGATCAGGCAAGACCTCGGGATCGAGCAGTACGTTGGACTCGTTGGACACTGACGAACGCGAACCGCGTTCCTGTTCAAATACAAATTCATTTTGTAATAAAATGGATGTGATATTGAATTACACACAGATATGGTAAAAAAGTACTAGTGAAGATGAAATATCTACGATATATACGAAATGTGCATGTTGGCAATGGGTAAAGTGAACTGAACAGCTTTTTGACTGCCTTCATTCGGTGCCATGCAAGAGTAATCAAACTAAATGACATTACAGCGAAACATTAATGACCTCATTTTGGAATGGGTTTTAGTAGCAAACTTAAACATATTGGATTTAGTGGGGTAGTAGTTAGTTAGTCTTAGCTAAGAGATAAGTTTTGTTGAGCAGTACCTGACGTTCTTCGATGCCGGTTGCATTGTTCGGATCTTTGGTCGTCGGCACCGAGAATGAGCGTTGAGTTTTGAACAAAACTCGCGCGTTCTACGGAGTTTAATTTAGTGTTCGGGGTGGTTGTTGATTTTGCACAGTGTTGATGTTCGAGTTGTTGTTTTAGCGAGTTTCGGTAACCAAATCAAACGTAAATCAAATGACAATGTTCATGCGTAGTAGTAGTAGTAGAAGTGGCAGGTGGCAGTTACAAGTTTAGAGTTCATATAGGACATATAGTAATATCGATATTGATGAAAGTTACAAGCACCAATTAGATGTAAGATTCGGCAGGCAGATTATGGCATAAATATGGTTTCAACGAGTATACATTGTGATTTATATGTAACGTTTTTTTTTTATATTCAAATCAAACATAAAAAGAGAAAAGAAAAAATCATTGAACGATTATTAGTTATGCAACGGCTGATCTCGATACATAGTTGATATTACATAGTAGATGGCATATAAAGGATATATTTGGATATATAAACTCAAATAGATAGCCAAAAGTTATCATAGCAGATGGTTATAACAACTTTTGCACAGCGAATTTCGAACAAGTGGGAATTACTGCACGGCTTAATAGATCTTATAAACTCACCTGAAGAGTGGGCACCTTGTGCTGGCGGGCAAACTGCAAAGCGGACTGATCCAGGATGTCCCAACTTTTTTGGCGGCGTGACAGGGGCAGGCCGATCTAAAGGAAATGTCAGAATGTCATTGGTCCCTTAATGATTTAACTTTCATTTAACTAACAGCTTGCACTCCGCCGGATGCTTCACCGTTTTCCGCACTACTACTGAGATCGGCTGGCCAGCGGGGAAGAGCATGTTTCACGTGACATCTGGAACGCACTTCCTCGGAGACAGCCACCAACGCAGTCAAATAGGCAACACTGTCAGGTGTTACCTCGAATTTGTCCCGATGCAGGGGCTTGGCTATGATGCCCAGTAGCATCGTCAGAACTCGAGAGGTGCGCGAGACGGTTGTTGGTGTAGGATGGCGGAAGCCCTGAAAAGTATCATATATGTAGTTAAGGAATAAGTTCGGTTAATGGTAGTTCAAAACTTACCTTGATCAAATGTCCCACGAGGGCAAAGTGGAAATTGCTGCGGAAGGAGAGGCCCACAGCGTGATCCAGTTGCTTGAAATGCCACTCCAGCTTCTCCCTTGTTTTCATCATGACTTCGGCTATGGTCTCCTTCTTATCAAAGCAGCCCTGTGACTTAAGGGTGTGCAGATTTTGCTCGAGCAGAGCTAACCCAGCGCCGTACAGGGTAATCTCGTCCAGCTGCAGTACCGAAATGGCCACCCAGAAGAGGGCCCGATGAATGGGCGACTCTGGCCGGAGCAGTGGTTGAATGCGAGTTAAGCACATTACTAGAGCCTCGATCAGAATGAGATCGTTGAAAGATTCGAGGGCTTTCACCAGGATGCGAAGTAACTGCTTGACTTCGTGGTCGGTAACACTCTTGCTGATGCATCCGTAAACTATAAGGGCTCTAGGCTGTAGGGCTGGATTGTAGCAGAATGCAAAACTGCGAGCCAAAGAGGTCCAGGTGTTGAGCCATTCGCAGTCCGGAACATCACGCATGCAAGCCTCCATGATTTCCAGCAGGGCATCTGTGATAACCTCTAGCGATGGTAGTGATAAACGCTCCCGATCGGCGGGCAGAGGTTGGGTAACTCTTTCATTTCCCAACCATTTATCTGTGGGGTGACGGCAGCTGGAGCGGAAAGCTGTAACTGCTGCCGACTTCACCTTGCTGATGCCGAAGAGTAGGTAGAACTTGGGCAGTGAGAACTCATCCAGGGACAGTCGAAGTACTCGCTGCGCCTCCTCTGAAAAGGAGGGATTTGTGCATGTGCACAGCGAGTGGATGATGTTGATCACCAGGCCATGGGTGGAGGCTCGCATTGACAGGGATCCTGAGCATACCAAAAACGTAATGGTGTGGAATAGATATGGCACCGATGTGGCCACATCCAAACAATTGTTGAAGGACAACATGAGCAGGTATCGACCCAGAATGGCAATGTCGTCCCACATCATGTGCTGCTCCAGATATTGCGTGGGATTTGTGCAGGATTTGTCCATGACTCGGCATATTCGCGTTATGACCTTTTTGGACACCAGTTGGACATTCGCTGAAGCGAGAGCCACTGCCGTGTCAGCCATAATCTCCACCTGTGGTGATCCCAATCCATATGTGATCGATTTATGCAAAAAATTATCCAATACCATATCGATCAGCTCGGGAATCTGTCCAATCGATCCCCAGATCTTGGCCTGCACTGAGGGATACATTTCCTTTTGGTCAATGGTTAAATTGATAAGCTTGTCCAAAATCTGAGAGACCTTCAGCTTCTTGGAGTCATCGTTGGATTTACAAAACTTGACCAGGTTCTTCAGCCATGGCGTCATGTACTCCAAACACAAATGCTTCAGCTCTATGGTGCTGCGCTGGAAGCCCTGAATGGACTCTTCAAGGAATTCCAGAGTCAGATGCGGTTCATTGGTGGCAAGCTTCTCGCTAACGGACTTAATAAATATGGTATTATTGGAGGGTATGCAAAGTCCTTGGGTCTCCAACAACTGACCCTCAATCTTCAGATCAAAAGTAGCGGTCAAAGCACACAGCAAATTGTAGGCAGCAGTCCTAAGATTGGGGTCACATGATCCCAGATTGAGGAGCGCCATGTTCAGCAGCGTTCCCGGCACATCTTTTGGTCGGATCTTTTGGTGAACCGTCACGGAGTCCGGCTGACTAAGTTCCCATCGATTTCGGATGTGGATGATGGCTTGAACAATGTTGTCGCAATCGTTGTGAATAAAGCTAAGCTGGCCACTTTCGTTGGTGATAGACAGCGTGAACTGGTTATCGTCCACCAAGCACACCTCCTCAATTTCGGATGCATAGTATACATCGTTCAGGAGCACGGAGTGAGCCAGGACCTTTGTCTTTTCTGCAGATGTTATTTGCAATGCGGTGGGACCCACTTTAATTGCCACCTTTGTGTCTTTATGGCTGAGTTTCAGCGCGTTGCTAAATACCTTTAAATCCTCGTCTAACGAAAGAGTTGCTCCAGGCAATTTCTGCTGCTCCGCGTCGATGAAATCAGTAAGTTTGTTGGGCGACTCCAGGAACATAAGTTTGCGATTTCCCTTTAAGGGCGCAAGAATGCGATCGTGGAACTTGGTATATTCGCGCACCCACGAGTTGCAGTTATAGATGTACACTGCATGGACATTTTCGTAGGCTACCGTGGGCAGGACATAAAACCACTTCTGCAGGAACTCGGTGCGGAACCGATTATCCGAGCAGGTGTGCGTGAAATCAATGACCACCTCAAACGGCGAGTGACAGAATGGTTTTAGTGTGAGTATAACGTGGTAAATCAGTAAATCACCATTCGTTTCTCCAATCCTAAAAAAGACATTGGGTTACAAAGTTACATAGAAATAAGCTGTGATTCACTTACTTGTATCTTCTTGCTATGTAGTAAAAGACAGGATAGCCAGATTTGCTCGTCCCGGCCTGGTAGAATATGTTCATCGACTTGAGGGTCTTGAACTCCTCCTTCTCGTGCATTTGGTGTTTGACCATGATCTCCTCGAAGTTGGTCGATGACATGTCAATTGAGCTCCAGCGTGCATACGAGCTGAACATCATGTGCGAATCCACGGGCTTGTGCTCCGGAGGTCCCAAGTAAGCGAGCAAAGTAGCCATCTTGTCGAAGGGCCGCCTTCCAACCGCCTTGTGGTCACGACTGCTTGACAGATAGTCGCCGATTTTCTCCTGATGCGTCCACAGCAAGCGATGCAGAGCCAATACGTTCGCATCTGAAATAAAACTCATGCTGTGCGAGGTCTGATCCACGGTCTCACAGTCTGATGCAATCTGAATGAAGAACCGTCGACCAGCCTCGAAGTGATCGCGCAGGAAATCGTTGAAGCACAACATGTGCTGCTCCTTGGAGAACTCCACGTGGTTAGCAATGTTTTGAAGGATCTTGGACATTAGCATAAGACCTCGTTTGGCCGAGCTGTGCACCTGTTTGTCGACGATTCCTAATTCCTGTGGCGAAACTGAAAACATAGGGAATATTAGTAAAAGCAATTTCTGAATTTATCTATAATCTTACCTATGGCGGGATTGATGAACCGCAAGAAGATGACTGTGCCCACAGCGCCGATATTGTTCTGCAGCAGATTAGGGAAGCGTTTGCTTAGCACTTGGTACAGGCAATGACACATGGATCGCAACTGCGGGGGAAAGCGATCTGACGAGTTGATAATGGCGTCAAACACCTTCTGTGTTAGGGCAATCAGGTTGTTCCTGTGCTGCTCAATGTCTTCTGTCGGATCCAGACGAGCTGGATCCACCTCAAAACAGGTCTCCTCCTCTTCATCCAGCAGTGGACGAATGAGGGGCTCTAGTAGCATTTGCAGATAGCTCGCGCCGTATATCTTAAAGCAAAAGGCCATGATTTTGCTGCCCAGAGAATTTCCACGGAATAGGGTCTGCATGCAGTCTGAGACCTCAACCTCGCGGTAGAACATATTCCATAGGAGGGGCGACAACAGGTGTTTGGCGTCGAACAGGGTGACCAGAACCCGAGCCAACTCGTCCATTTGCGATGTAGTAACTACGTTGGCCAAAGCCATGGCTATTGGCAGTTCTCCTTTGTCGCTGATCATTGTAACAAGTTGGACCAGTTGTTCAAAACGATCAGCTAAAACCGTTTCAGCCAAGGTATCAAATTCAGTGCCTTGTTGCAGGATTTGAGTGAGCACCTCCATGAAAGCGGCACGGGTTTGCAAATCTGGATTATAGCCCAAATCAATGGAGTGCATCAATCCAGAGTCAATGTTGGCGCCCAGCAAATTGGACATGGCCAGGATGGTGGCATTTCGCAGAGCCGTCAGTTTTCCAGCTGCCATTCGAGGGCGCGGAGGCAATAGCGGGGTATTATTCATTTCCTTTTCCGCCTCAGAGCTGTCGATGCAGTCATTCAGCAGGTTCATAAAGAGGGTGAAGTACTTCAAAAAGAGCGCACTCTTTGCATCCATCAAATCGCCTCGATCCGATTCCTCAGGCTGAAGAGGAAGGCCCCTAAGCAGCGCTGCCACTGCCTCCATGCAGGCTTGGTCTAGATCGCGAAAGATGAGGGATGTGTTGGTGAGAATAGCGGCATCCGCCGAGCTGGGCGGTGCAATTTGATGGGAGGTGCCCATCACCCAGTCGGTCAAGTATTCAACAAGCTTATTCCGGAACTTCATCTCCTGGCGGAAGGCGAGATCGTCGCGTCGCTTCATCATTACTTCCACCAGCTGGCACAATTTTGTCTTAATTCTAATGGCATAAACAGTCATATCCAGGTGACGAACGTAGCGCACTATTCCTAGCATCATGCCTTCGATGCTTGTAACACCCAGATGTTCCGATGGCGAGGGTTGATCGTTGTTGGGATCCTTGTTAGCTTTGGGATCCAGAATCGATTTCATTATGTAGATGGTATGCTCGATAAACTGCGTGTTGATGTCAGTCACATTCACGTTCACTTGGCCTTGCTGATCAAAGAACTTCTCCACGATGGCTCTAACCTGATCGAAGAGTATGGGATACAGCTGGGTGGACATCTCCTCGCCCACCAGTTCTTTCACATTTTTCTGAATATTGAGGCCAATTTTTTCGTTGCTGCAGACCAACAGGCGCAATAGTTGGCCCACGAATCTATAATGAACATTTAAATGTTAGAAAGTGGACATGTTAAAGATATTAAAAATCTTACTGTGTTACAGGACAATAGCTGACATCTTGTGGCGGTGCTGGGGGAAGCGTGGATAATGAAACCGTGCTAGGATGCAGAGAGCCATGTCCGGAACTTGTGGAGCTTGAGTAAAGAGAGTTTTGAGCAAGTGATCCCAAAGAAGCATTGTTCTGCGATTGCTGCAGCAGCATTTGACGGCTGCTGCTGCGTTTGTGAAGACAGACGCCACCCAATGCTAGTAAGAACCAAGTCATATTGGCCCATTCGTTGATTTGCTCCTCCAGATCGTGCTCTGAGCTTTGGTGACTCGCTCGCCGCTTGCCCATGCCACGATGGAAGACCTCTGCTTGGCCATCTTCTCCTTTGCATTTGGGGTACGTTTGCAAAACCTTGCTGGACACCTCCCAGTTGCGAAAGGTCTCCTCCCAGGCGGGCTGAACGCCATGGACACAGTGCTCGATCTTGCGCAATAGAGTCATAATGCGCTTTTGAAGTGTAAGACGACTCAGCACATTGCCGTGGGTGTTGTCAAAGAAGCAAATGCGAGAGTCCGTTGCAGCTAAAATGGAAATTTCAATAATTAAAGCGTAGATGATGAATTTAACAAACTCACATGTGGACAGCTGAGCCAGCTCCTGGTAAATGTGATAATTCGGCATAATAAAGCCGACTGTCAACTCATCGGAACTGCAGCAAATCTCAGCCTCCTCGCATAGCAATCCAAAACATGACAGCGACGTCAGCACCGCATCTAAATCAACACTCCACAGGTACATGAAAAAAACGACTTCCATCTTGATGTGAGCCTGCTTGCAAATGGCAATCTGACTTCCCACATGTGCATAATCCTTGTGCCGCTGGAGGAACGTGTTCCGACAGATAAGGATCTCGCGCAGCCACTTTAAGACATCAGTGTAATTGGCAATTTGATGTTGGATGAGCTTTTGCGAGATTGAAAACAGCACCTGGGAGCTAACGTCCCAGAACGTATTGATCGGAGCCTCTGGATTCCAAACCTCTATTTTCTCCGGGGCGTGCAGAGCGAGCAGCGCCTCCATAGCCTCTTGTGCTACATCTGGCATGGTAGTTTGATGTACCAAACTTACTAAGCCGTTGATTAGCTCCAACGTGGAGCTCTGCACTTCATGTGCCACTTTTCCTTGTGTCTAAAATACAACATAATGGTTTTATATATGGTATATAGCGATTATATGATCAAAGAACTCACATTCAACAAAAGCGTAGGATCGGCATGAATTAGCCGTACTAGAAGCAGCAATAACATTTTGTGGGCGGGACCCTCTTCAGCGCGGGTTAAACCTTTCTGCGTATCTTTCGATTTGAGCGTCAGGGAGGTTATATAGCGCAGTGGCGTGTGAGCTATATAACCCTGGGTGGCCTTGTTGAGCGTATCCGTAAACAAAGCTCTTAGCTCAGCAGAGCGGTAGTGAACCACATCCGTCTGTGGCCACCAAGACAGTCTGGGTTGGTTTACTATTCGGAAAGGGTTCTTGTTCTGCAAACGGAAGTCGACGTATATGTGAGCCAACCTAAAGAAAAGTATAAATGCATAAGTCATACCAGATTTATAGAATTGCGCAAACTAATTACCTTAGCAGAGAGCACACAATTACAAAATGATAAGCCTGCGGCGAGGACAAATTCAGGCAAACTTTAAGGGCCTCGATGTTGTGAGGATTAATCCGAAAGCACGACACCCAGCAGTCAATCATCAGCTCGATATCAGCAAAGTTGTATCCCTGTCCGCGAGAGAAGGGCTTGGCTGGATTGAAGAGCAGTGCCTTGAGATCGTTGATAAAGAATTGCACCAACTTGAAGACTACATTATTGGAGTCGGTGTTGTTGATGTAGGTGGATGCTTTGCACAGCTTTACACAGGCAATTGCCGCAGATTCGGTCACCTGTTTCGATGGTGAGTGTTGGCCCAAGCCTCTTTTGATGCTCTCGATAAACTGCTTGGCCGAGAAGTCCTTGTCCCGGGATGTGGATTGCGCGGACTTGGAGGCAACCTTTTCCTTGTCCTTTTCTTTCTCTTTCTCCGACTGCTGGAGTTCGTTAACGACGGCCTCGAGGCAAGAGGGATTCAATATCAGCAAGAGCATTTGGAGTGGCCACACAAGAGTCTTGCTTTTCTTGTTTTCGGTTTTAAAGTACTCTACAAAGTCCATAAGTGGTTCCCAGCAGCTAAATGAAACAGATTAAATTTATTTGCCTTTAAGAACACTTGTTATTCCTCTTACGTGGATATATCTCGATTGGTGCCTCGTTGCAAGTCCTGGAACTCTTGTGGATGGTACTCAATCCAGTTCCAAATAGCCTTCTCCAACGAGTAAAGCAAAATCAAAGGTGGTGCACGCTTCGATCGAAACTTTGTGATGGTTTCTGGAAATGTGAAACGTTAATAAAGCTTTTTCAAACATTTAAATAGTTGGATTACCTTGCAGCAGCTTGGTTAGCTTTATCATATCCATATCGATGTGTTGAATTAATTCTATGTCGTTGTAATCCGGATTTTCCTCGGAACAGGATGTCAGCTCTTGAATCCTGGCCGATATGCGATTGAACACCGCCGAGAAGTGATTCTGGGACAAAGCAAAGAGCACCTTGGATGCCAGGGCCTTGAGCTGGGCGGCATTCGGATTGCTGTCGCTCTGGACATCCACAAACTGCGAGATTTCGCGCAGCAGTAGCTTCACATTCATGGCCTCCTCGAAACGTGCTGTGTCCTTGGTCTGGTTGGTCAGACAGCGCTCCAGAGTGGTCAGTATGATGACCAGCGACTCGAAGTAGCAACGCTCTGGCTCATGGCGATTTTGAAGTGCCTGCAATGAAGTTTTTGTTTTAGTAGTTTAATGTTTCAACTTTAATCGTCTCCCAGCCCTTTAAAGTAGGCAACCCATCGTTTAAAAGGAGTATACTCAATCTAGAAGCTGTGGAGTAGGCTTTTGGAGTACTTACCGCCTCATTAACCCTTTGCAGCATCTTAGTGAGACCGGATATGACCAGGGAGAAGCGATACCGCGATATGTGGATCAGACAGGCCACCAGTTGGTCCTGGCTCATCCTGGCCTGCGTGCCATAGGCTCCGATTCTGTTTGGCAGCTGAAAAAGTAAACCATTGATTGCTCTATTCCACTTCATTCATGCCGGAACCGGTGTTTTTGTTATTGTTGCTATCTCGCTCTGGCCCACATTTGATTGAGCGCTCACACAGACAGAGCGGGTGAGGCACGCACACTCGCAAGGTCGCGGTGAGCATGTGTGGGGGAGGAAGAGGCAGAGCAGCAGGTACATTTTTTCGCCTGCGAAAACGCAACTGCGGAAAAGGCATCGGAAAACACTTGCCTGATCTTCAAAACGGGCCAAAAGGGCACTGGCCCACTCGCCTGGCTTCTGGGTCATCTTGTAGTGGTGTTTTAGCAGTTGTTTATGCGTTTTTTACTGCATTTCAGCAACTAAATGGGGCAGCTTTTCGTTGAGCAGGGGGAGTGGCAATTGGTTGTGTGACATATTTTTCGTAGTCTTTGGTGTTTTTATCAATTCCTGAGACGTTTACTTCCTACTTTTCTTGAAATTTGGATGGTTTGGCTTCACAAAACTGGCACTGTTTCTTTTTTTATGGGAATTTTCGAAGGGTTTACAGGCTGTTATTTGGATGTTTATATTGTGTGTGTGCCGTCCATAATACCAAAACGCTTTCAGAAGTGATAACAACTAAGCCTATCGATATGTCGCCAATCTCCAACTAGTGATGGCATCTGGTCAACTGGCGTTTATTTCTTTAGAGTGGCCATAAGCCGATAAAATGCGCGCGCTAACGAAACCGTTTCAAAATTTTTAAAAATTGTTATTTCATTTGATTTTATTGCATTTGTTTATTTCTAGAGTGCTTTACTTTCCCTAAGATATATTGAGCTTAAAGAGAAATGATATGAATATGAAAAACGCAGCTTCAGTTCAGTAAGTATTATTAGTTTATTTAATGTTGTTGTTAATGCATTACAAATTATCAATATTAAATATTTCAGATGGTTTTATAGCTTGAGTTTTGTGTCTCTTCTGTTCGTGTGTGCCTGGTTGACTCTGTGCAAATTATACATATTTTCCAGCAATACTTAATGTTTATAATGTTTCAGCATTTCGAGCAGTAATAGGTTCAAATCGAGTTTTATCTGTTGTAATTTAGTGTTGCGTCCAACGTTAGTTAATATTTATTTTTAAATTGTTCTATTATTTTACGGTATAAAGTTAGTTTAGCTAGCTAAAAAACACATGTACAGTCGCGTATAGGTATATATATTTGGTTTTATTGAAAATGTTTGCGTTATTTTTCAAATAACCGTTCTTAAGCTGACAAAAATTTAAGTTTAGGCATAGGCTTATGTTACAATCGTCTTATTGGCCGTTTTTGGGAAGTGAGTTGGGTTAGTGAGTTACTTTATCTAATCGAGGTAAATAAAAAAGTGCTTTAAAAAGGTGAAAAGTATAAATATTTGGAAAATTGTTTGTGAGCTTGCGGAAAGAGCTTCTTAAACTGTTTTGTGTATATATTTTTGATTTTTGATTTTACTTTGCATTCGATATATGTACGGTTCTCTCATAGATTTAAATGCAGTTATTGATATTTTTAGAGGGTTCTATTAACTTTGCAGTTTTAAGGAGTGTATACATGCATGTATGCAGTTGCTATATTACTTTGTTCTAGCTGCTTAACTGGTATCTTGATTTTCTCTTGTATAAGTGTTATATGTTGACTGTAATGGACGTTTGATGATTATTCGCTTCGAAATTATAGCAAAAAGTGCTTGAAACTAAGGCTGAAGATAGCGCACGATACAAACAGATGATCGTTGTATATAGAATATGCTCGTATAACTAGTAAGATTTGTATTTAGCTTGCGTTGTTTCGTTATCGCATTCGATTCGATTGGTTTTCGTTCTTACAGCTACGTGTTTGTTCCTTTGAAATTGGATTTCAATGCAGTGCTATCCTGCGTTCGCGTCCTTGAGCAGGCCTGCTAACAATAAATTAGTGCTGGTTCGCAGGACGGGCCTTCCCCGCCCCCCGAATCGCCAGCCGACTAGAGTAATAGACTAAATTTAACAATTCCTTTGGGGGCATCAGATCAGAGACTACAGCTAGGAAATGGGCGTTCGTTTTAGAGCAGGGATTCAAACGGATCAGCCACGCCTTAATAAATAAAAAAGGATGGATTCTGAATATTCTTAAACAAATATTCACACTTAACTAAAGTATTTTCGCAGACTGTTTGTGTAACTTGAAAATAAGTCAAAATATATTCGAACGAATAACAAAAGTGTTTGTTTGAGTTATCTTTGCTCTGGTATACATGCTTCGGTCCCAGTAATAGAAAACCAACATAAGTTTCGTTTTGAATCCCCGTTTGAGAGTTGGGTGCTTAGATGGTCCACACCTGGACCTTCTCGGCCACCACACACCAGCTGGCCCGCTCGTAGTAGGAGCTCACGATGTGCAGGCTGGCCACATGGTGGTTGATCAGTGCGTCCAGCTCGCCCTCGCGGAACACATGGTAGTAGCGGTGGTGGGTGCTGGCTCCACCCTGCGAGGGGCTGTCCAGGGAGTTGGTGGAGCTGTTCGAGTGCTCCAGGGAATCGTTGGAGGGCCGCTGCTGGAGATTCGCCGCTTGGTTTGGCTCCTTTTGCGATTGCTGCTGCTGGGTCGTCGGTGGTTGGACCTTTAGGGCAGCCATGTTGCGCCTGCGCTGGCCGTAGTCCGACATCCCTTCGCCCAACTGATCCCCGCCTCGGGCTTCCAGAGCCTCGGCCTCCGCATCCTCATCCTGTTCCTCCTGCTCCTCCTCCTCTGGTATGACATCGTCCTCATCCTCGCGCACATCACTATCGCCATCGTCCTGCAGCAGGTAGGCTGTTTCTGGATTCAGCTGATAGTGTCGATTCCTCTTGTAGTTGAACTTGGAGATTTTGCAGTGCTCATAGACGCCAAGTGAGTAGCTAGACTCGTTTTCCTCCTCCTCCTCTTCCTCCCCATCCTCCTCCTGGATGGTGAAGCTGCGGGTTTGGGAGGAAAGTGATGAGGTGGACGAGCTCACCGGCGATTGTTGCAGACTTGGCTGCGTGGAGAGGTTAGCTAGCATCAGACGACGTTCCCTGAGCTCATCGCGGAAAGCACTCAGATCCCCATTAGAGCGCTTCTTACCGCCACCCAAAATCTCGGACAGATCTCCCATTCCGATCCCATCCAGATACCGGCACTCAGTTCGATTGGTCTTGTCATCCAACTCCCGCTGCAGTTGGGCAGTAAGTTGTTCCGCGAATTCCGCACAATCCTGCTTCTGAGCGGCCTCCCTCTTTTCGGGGAGGAGCGGAGCACTATCTGCATTCAGGATTATATCGTCTTCGGCCTGGGACCGGGAGCTATTGATCTGGAGCTCTCCTTTGTGGTACTGCTCCTGCTGCAGACTAATCAGCTGCGCCAAGCTGGGTTCTCCTTCGTCCTGGGAAGCCGAATTGGAGTTCGCGGATGCAGCTTCTCCCTCCTCACTTCCCGAGGGCACTTTGGCCGATCTTGGTGCACTTATAACACTGTCTATGGAATCGGGAGAGGAGGGTTCACTGGAGTCGCTGTCCAGGTCGTCGGTGGCCGGATTGAAGAGTTCCAGGGAGAGCAGTTTGGTAGCCAACGATGTGGTGGATGCTGAGGTGGACACGCCCGATCCCGAAGCTCTCCTAACGATGGGAAAACTCTGACGTTGCAGCTGCAGAGATTGCTGCTTCCGGAATTTGGGAATGGGTGGCAGATCTCTGATGGCCTGACGGGTGATCCTACGCACCGGTGGCGATTCCTTGAGTGGTTCCTTTGGCAGCTCCTTAAGCGGCTCCTTCTTCTCCTTGGGTGGCTCCTTTTGCAGATCCACATTCTGCTCCTTTTGCAGCTTGATGTGAGCCTCATCGAAGCTGAAACGAGCCGGTTTCGAGGGTGGAGTCAAGATGGCCATGGCGGCGGAGACGGCGGACGTGGACTGAGGCGGAGAAGTCACCGTGCCCTGGATGGCAGCCGGGGAATGAGCCGGAGTGGGAGGGCAGGGCATGATTAGCGGCGACGTTGGCACTGAGTGGGTGGGCGGCAATCGGGAGCCGCAATTTATACCCTGATCCCGACCAGCGGCTCCTTGTGCTCTTTGCCCATTGCTGGAGGATGAGTTGCTCGAGCTGGAGTTGGAGTTCTGGTGCTGCTGCTGGTAGTTCAACTGCTGCTGGTGCTGCTCCGGCTTGGGTATGAATATGACCGAAGCGAAGCTGTCCTCGGACTCGATACTGGTGTCCGATTGCAGGCTGCTGTCCTTGGAGGAGTCCGAACCGGATTCCCGGGAATGTCTCCTCGCCTTGTCACCCTGACCGCCATCCGCACAGGCGGGACACTCTTGCTGATACTGGCTGCAGTGACAGAGATTGCCCATGGTGCACTCCACACTGCTGCAGTACGTCACTGGTCCCGAAGTCGACGATGCGGGCAGAATCAAGTGGGACAGGTGGTGAACCGGATGGTGGTGGTGGTGATGGTGGTGCTGATGAGCCGTCGCCGTCACTCCTTGCTTATTGTTATTATTCAGCATGGGATTTTTGTCCAGTTGAGCGGGGTGCTGGACAGGATTCGGCTGCGCCTGCGGTCCGCTCTTAATGTTTTGGATCAGTTTACTTATGCCCGTTTTGGTCACCCTCTCCAGACTGCCTGTCGAGCTTTTGATTTTGGTGGTGAAACCCTCGCGGATTACCTGCAGTCTCTTGGAGAACAGCGCTGATCTGCACAGGAAGGCTTCATTCAGCGAGGTTTGCTTTTGAATGCGCTTGCGCACCCTCTCCTTTTCCCTCAACCGATTGCAGGCCATCAGATCCTCGTTCAGGGAACTCTGTTTGCGCAGGAAAGTGGGCCCACCAGTGGGTACTCCAGTAACTCCTCCATCACCAGAATCACCGGAAGGAGGTGTGGCCGTCGACGAGGCACGCTGATGGAGATTCCCAGCATAGCAGCCGCTCTTTGTGTACAAACTGCTGCTCACCGCGCCATTGGAGCCATTCAGACTACTTACCACCTGAAAGGATTCGGGTGCGGGTGGCGTGGCGGCGTCATCCTCGCACAAGGACTGCTTCTGCTTGATGAGCTTTGGCCTCCGGCTCAACGTGTTCCCAGCACTTGCCGTGGTGGTGGGTGAATGCCTTCCATTCAGTTGGAGTTGCATCTGCAGCTGCTGGCTCTCCGGCGTGTTGAGTAGCAGAGCCGCTGCACTGGCCTTTGATTCACCAGGAATCAGAGGACCACCCAGACTGGGAACACTGGAGCGCGAGCGGACAATCTGACGGGGTGGCGGCTGCAGGATGCTACCCAGGCTGCGGGATTTGAGGCCAGCTGATAGTGGCGGATCGGGAAAGTCCTCAAAGTCCTCCAGGCGACGCAGCTCGATGGGCAGATCCTTGGCATCTTCGTAGTCCAAGCTGCTGTCGTTCTTGGTGTCCTTTGAGGACCACGAGTCCATGAACCACGCATGCCGACGTCCACGCGCCAGTTTCTATGGTAAATAATACTTAGTAAATTATTAATTAGGAGCGAGAGAGTCTTTGGCTTACCTGAATGGCTCGGCGAACAAAGCTGTAGCAGGATTCCCCTGGCGATGACGAACTCAGGCTGGAGCTGTCCCCATCTCCGGCCGATCGACTGGAATTCGTCGAGTCCTCGGTGTAGGCGTGGTAAGGCGGCTGGAAATTGTCGTCGTCCTCCTCATCGGAATAGGAGTAGTTTCGATTCTTTGGCGGCTGCCAGGGTATCAGCACATCCTGCGACTCAAATCGACGATGTCGTTGTTCCAGCGCCCACACGGTGATCACAACCCGACCACCGATCCTTAGGATCCTAGCCAATTCCCTGAGAGCCTGGACACGTCGCTCCGTGGTGGCAAAGTGGTGCACCACCGCCAGCGACAACACCGCATCGAAACTGTCGTCCCGGAACGGCAGTTCTAGATTGTCGCACAATGCCACCTGCAAAGCAAAACAAACAAGAGGTTTTAATTATGGCACATTATTCATGGAATTTCTAGTTAATTATTAAGATGAGTATAAGAATTATTGACATTATTATTATTATGGTTGCCGCTTAAGTTCTAGCTTTCGTTGCAGAAATTGCCCTGGCTTTTCTCATGGTTTTAATAATTTGATTGATTCACGGACTTAATGATTTCCCCAGGTGGTAGCCCAACACCATGAAATGCGGACCAACCAGTGATCTCCGGGGAAGCCATGCCAATTAAGCTGTGTCAAAGATAAGTCCTCACTGGAGCCCCTTTGTGGGGTCAGAACTGCCGACATGCCGAGCTCTTGTCGCTGAAATCGAGTCGAGTCCTTGCCAGAAACCTCCCACGGGAGCTGTCCGCAAAAGTATGCTATTGAAATAGTGCAGTAGCTGCAGTAAGTAAGGGGAGATGATGCAATTTCAAGCTTCGGACGAGACCATCAATCGGCTTTGAGAAAAGTTGAACAACCCGGATAGACTGCAAGAAGTAGAAAATTTCCATTTCAAAGCGATGCAGCCTGATTGAATAATCCACAAGCAGTATCCCTTTCGGTTGGCTACATCATTTGGCAATTAGTAACTTTTCCACGCTGGAAAAACAAAGTTATCTGTGTGGCTGGCTGATTGGAAGTTGACTGCGACCATTTGTCATTCAAATATACGCTGGGGGAAAAGTAGAATACTTTTATACAAACTGACCTAACACAATGTGGCCAAAAGCGGTCCACGTTCAGGCATATCCGTGCCCATGCCATTTATATTCATTTTCGTGTCATGGCCAGAACCGATGGTGTCAATTACCATCATTGGGTTGAAGGGGAGTTAGGCAAACAAAGGTGTATTCCGTTCGTTCAATTTAATATCGGATGACAAACTGCTAAACGCGTCAATGGAGAAATTTAATATCGATTCAAGCTGTTCCAGGATATGCAATTTGCAGCCAATATAAATTTACAATTTCCTTGGAAATTTCATTGCGTTCAATTCTCGTTTGCGGAATCAATGTTACATTGCCCGAGCAAATACTTGATTAAATATTGGAAAAAGCAATACATATATATATTATGTTCATTTTTCCGATAAAAAGCCATCTTATTTGCTGCAATCTTGTATTTCCTTCTTCCTGCTCTACCGTTATCGCAAATTTCTGTGTGTATTTGCACTTTCCATGGATGTGGGTGTGTTCTCCTGCAGAAATAAAATCCTTGACCCGCCTAGCCTTACACTTTGCCCAGAGTTTTCCGCTTCAGGTGCTGCTGCTGCTGCTGCCAGGTGGCTAGAAACTCAGACTGAGCCATCACGAGCTCGAAATCATTCGCAAATATCAATTAACATAAGTGTTTTTCGGTCCCTGAGCTTTGGATGGGCATTGAGCTTAGGAATTGGGATCTTGGAATTGCATTTCAATAGCTGAAGATATTATAGTATATTTTAAAAGCTATTTAATTTGGTAAAATTTAAAAATATTACGCCAGTAAATTTTTAGTTACTTGTTGTTCTTTTATAATAATGTCATTGCAATAAAGTAATATTTAACCCAGTAATTTTTTATAAACCTTTTAATACGTTTTAAATAGTAGAAAAAACCGTAAAATGAACAAGATTGAAGTATTCTATTTCTTTGGATACACAATGTGAAATTAATCATTGTATTTTCCTCGTGGAAACGCCCAAGCAAACAAACGGAATCTCATGCATTTTAGGTAAGCAATCCTTTGTTTCCCGGTTATGAGCATGACTCTTAATGCATTCTGATGCAGCCCCATTCATCTGAGCCCCCCCACCCCAAACCCCCACACAACATATCCCCAGCACTTTAGTTTCTCCTTTCGATGAATGCGCACGCTGACAGTTTTCCTTTATTTGCAATGTTTTTTGCTCTAGAGCGCTATACAAATCGTATTTATAGCAGTGGCCATTTTTCACACACGGGGGTTGGGCTTTTGTGTGTGAATGCGATGTGTGTAGTGTCACGCGGGTCGGGCACATGACGCCTTTGGAATTTATGTTGACGGGGCTTTCAGGCGGAGGAGTGTGTCAGGTGAGACTGAAACACGTTACGCATACGCCACGTTGCACGCTAATGAGGCCAAAGCGCAGCGCAAAAGACGCCAAAGACGAAAAAGACAGGCGGCGTCACTCTGAGCCGAAAAGGAAAAATATATATAGTGAGAGTATATACATATTTATATATATAGTACTCATAGTACTCGTCCTTTATGCAGTATCTCTTTGCGGCTTATTTAAATGGCGCTTTAGCCCATCAACGGAGCCTCGGGCCAGCTGAAAATTGCAGGTTTCACCTGGCCCAGATAAAAAAGCCAAGCGCACTGCACCTGCCATTATTGAGTTTCACTTTTTATGTTTGCGGCAATGCTTTTCCTTTCACTCATTTGTATGCGCCATTTTTCGGGATGGCTTGCAGATTTACGAGGATGTCTTGAGCCGTGGAGTGCGATTTTTGGCTGCTCCACTTGCTCCGCTTTTATTGCTTTACAAAATTATTGAAAATCAGGCCATGCACGAGCTGCATAAATCAGAAAGTTGCAACTTTTGTGCGCCCGGACCAAGTTAAATTGGTTTTGCATAAAGTTTGCAATTTCGCAGCAAAACTTGCATTCGCTTGCATGTCACGTGCGCATTTTGTGCATTTGCTGTCGGCTGTATTTTAAACACATTAGGCAAAATAGCAAATACAAATAAATACCGATCGAATTCGTTTTGCTATGCAAATGAACGGGCAACAGTGATTAGAAACACATGTGGGCAATCAGCGTTTGGCAAGGACTTGATGTCAAGGACTCGCCGGCAAACGATTGGCAATAATTGGAGGCACCTAAACTCCAGTCCGGAACAATGGTAATGTGGCACGTTATTAAATAAATTAAATAAACGGTGGGCGAAATGCAGCAGCTGCTCCTGCAACCTTGCTGTCAATTCCACGCGAAAGCAATTTAAATGCGAAGAATGCGTGTTGTCGATTACGGCGAAGTGGAATTGTGGAAAGCAAATGAAAAGCCCGTTCTTCTTGGGAAATGGTACTCGGTCTGTGCTTTCCGCCTGCAAATGGCACCATAAATAAACGCCCAGCGTTAGTAATAGATTATGGCAAAAAGCATTGCATACCTCAGGCAGCTGGCTATATACCACTATATAGCGTCGGTTTCACGCGCAGCAGGAGCAGGGGTATCGCAATTTATTGTTGTTCCTTGTGAAAGGAAATGTTGGGTTGTGGGCTGCCAGGAGCAACTGCACCAACTGCTGCAACTGCAGCAACAGCGGGACAAAAGAAAATGGGGAAACTATGCAGCAGAGTTGTGTCATTGTTGAGCGAATATTGTTAATTCGGGGGAAGGGGGAAAACTAAGTGCGCTGTACTTCATGTTCATTATGACATAGCCGAGCGTATCACTTAATTGTGCCCAGAAGTTCGAGGCGTGCTCTTCCACCCCATAAACTTTACAATTTCCGAGCTTACTAGAGGACATATTGTTAACGCAGTTGTCCTAAAATGTATTCTATAATAGTGAAAAGATATCCACATTTCATGAACCCCACAATAGCAGTCTCTTATTTCTAATCTCCAAAACGACACTCACAATTTAGCCAAATTATTTGTTATTTAGTTCGAGTAAAAAATTCACTCATGCAGCATGCATTCACTCATTTAATATTAATCCCAACCCCATTTAGGATCCAAATTGAAACGGAAGCTGCTGCAGCTGGAAGTGCATTAAATCCAATTGGCGATTATGCATCCCTTTTGGCTGCCAACCATGTGCAGTTTATGGGATCCGACTGGTTAACTGCTCCTCCAAATGACTACTCTTTTACGGCACCGTTGTGGACCACTGCAATTATGAGGCACTAAAAACTCCCAATGCAGCCGGCGAGCGGAACATGTGCAAATAATAACCAATGATAAGCATAATTTATGCGTTCTGCTAATGGCCAAGTTAAGTGGAGCAGCCAGCATTTGAATCTCTCACTTCCCCCTTTTCGACCCTTTGATGGTTAGGAGGGGGAAATGGAAAATGGGTCAATTGTATGGCGAAGAGAACGGAACTCCAAGGAAAACACGACCACACCAAACACATGCAATTAGCAGCAGGCTGGCTGCAATTAGATTGCACACAAACTTGATGAGTTCATGCGAAGCTCATATTGCGAATTCACTTAATCAAGAACGTAGTTGGCAAGCTTATGGCAAGCCTAATCCGATTTGAAATCGTGCGAAGAAATACAAAATTTCAGTCTGCTTAAAACGAAAAAGTAATTAAGCTAAGAGAAACTTTTGAAAATAGTTGCTATATCTATGGTATACTATATTAAGAATGAAGTTGTGCAGCGCAATTGCCATCGCTTGCATTCCGGTTGAATTATAAAGGTAATTATACAGATTTTAAAGTAGTGGTAATCGCATTAGTTCCATTTTGTAAAAAGCTATATATAAAGGCACTTTGCTGAAAAAATTAACTTTAATTTTAAATGAAGGCCTCTTTTGGATTTTTGTGTTTTTTACTTGTGACTTTTGCGGCCACTGAACCTCAACCTCAGTGGTCTTGCACTGGACCCATACAAGATTGGATTAAGCCATCCCGCAGGCGTTCGTCTAATAAGAAATGCACTGAGCGTCTGGCCCAATAAACATTGATAAACAATATTTTGTTTTTCTTTTATATTAGTATGTGAAATGTTATTAGTCAAGGTGGTGAGCAATGGTTTATAGTAACGACTGACCTCGCCGCCCTTTTCGTGGGCCACTTTGCTTAGGCGGTAGCATCGCTCCACGCCAATGGTGCAGATGGCCGGATTGCACTGGGTGAGATACCTTCCACTGCCGCAGCCCACGTCGCAGACCACGGAGCCGGGATCCAGGCCGCTGAGAAAGTGAGCCATCCGTGGGCGGACTGGACCCGTGGGCTCCTCACAGTGCTCGTACACATCGTGCACATAGGCACGCTCCAGAGCCGCCGATCTGCCACTGGCATCGCTACTCGAGGGCTTCTCCTCAACGGATTGTGGTTGTGGTGGTGGTGGCGCAGTCTTTGTTGCCTCGCTGACAGGTGAAATGGTT